>NW_028270184.1:47371130-48044219 GCF_037043375.1 Chiloscyllium plagiosum | reverse complement strand
GACAGTGCAGTAAACAGTGAAGAGAATAGTAGCAGAATTTATGAGGGCACATGCAGTAGCTATTTCCAGTCGGTCTGAGGATGAAAGTGGTCCACAGGATTCCTGATATTCTCACAATGAACTAGTCAGAGCCAGGCTTCCTTATTGTTAGTGGCCAATTAATATGAAGCACAGAATCCCAGTGAAACAGACACGAGACATGTGAGAGCTTTCTGTTTGTTTTAAAGAGCAAAACAGTCACCCAATGACCGTGGGGGAGAGACATTTCCTGTATTTAATGAAAATCAAACTCTGTCATGGCAAAGCCTCAAAGTTGCTGAGGGATTGTGATTTGTAAAGCATATTCCACGTGAAGCTTGTTCAGAATCAGTCACAGATTTTTTTAAATCTGCAATCTGACTAGATTGATCCTGAAGGCAGAAGTTTTAGAGACGCTGGAGAGAAGATTTACCATCATGCCTCCTGGACTGGAGGGTATTTCATGAAGTTAGATTGAGGGGCCGAGGGCTTTTCTCATTGGAATGAAGAAGGATGCCGGGTGAATTGATAGGGGTGTATAAGATAATAAGAGCCAGAATAAGATAGAGTGGATATCCAGAGACTTCTTCCCAGTACAGAAATGTATTTTTAAGGAGGCATAATTTAAAGGTGATTGGAGGAAGGTTTCGGGGAGATGAGAGGTAAGTTCTTTCTGTGCACCGACCAGACTCTGTGGCAGGTGGTAGTTGAATAAGATGGATTACGGATGTTTACACGACTCTTCGATAGGCTCATAGAAGATAGGTTATGCAGATTAGTTTGACCTTAAAGTAGATTAACCGATCAGCACATCATCGAGGGCTGAAGGACCTGTACTGAACTGTTCTGTATCAATTGTCCTCCACATCATTGACTCCACTGTCAGTTAAATTACTGATACCTTAAATCCTCCTGAATGATAATGTTTAATGACGTTTCACCACTTTCATCGGGATCATTCAGTTTCTGTTCGATTCTTCCAGCAAACGTGAACCAATTGTTGTAATTGTACTATTCTCCACCACGACCTTGGAGAGAAATTGGGAATATAGCGTTGAGACAAAGAATCAGTCATGATCACATTGAAGGGGAGAGCAAGCTGTAGGGGCTGAATGCTTCTTCCTGCTCCTGGTTTCTGTCAGCTAAATGTCCTCCTGATAATCTCATCCTAAAAAGTATCAATGATTACATTGGGGAAGCATATCAGTAGTTGGTTTCGTTCAGACAATCCTGCATCTTGAAAATTTGATTTTTCTTTGCAGTGACGAAGAACAGTCAGTCTGAGAATCAAAGTGGTCCTCAGGATTCCTGATGGCGTCTCAGTGAAAAACATCACAGGAACGCTTCTTTCCTGTTAATAGCCAATCGCGAACAATAAAGACAGACACTTCATGGAACTTCCGGATTGTTCACGGACCCTGGATGTTAATTTGCTTTGTGATTTACAGACCATATAGATGTAGATGAATTACACTGGATATCCGCAAGTAACGTGAGGATGGATATTTATAAACATTGTAAAAAATATCTTAAGGGTATCCTAAAATGTTTTAAAGGTAATTTAACTGTTTTGAAATTTATTCAGCATTGTTGAGGGAATGGGAGGTAATTTCAGAAACCGAGAGAGAGTTAGAGACACAGATAGAGAGTCACAACCACAGGTACAGGATAAGATTGCCCTGGAGATGTTTCGGAGCTCACTCTGTGGCCTACACAAGGCAAGGCAGCAGCAAATGGAATGCAGTCATTTCTGGTTATATGGACGATGTTTTGTTTTCTATTTATCACAGTATTGTCCCTGTCCTGGGAGAGTTTGATGTGGACAATACAAAGGGAATTTTACTCTTTCTCTAACTCAGTGCTGTTCCTGACCTGTGAGTCGTTGATGAGAACAGCGTAATTGGGCTTTAATCTGTACTTCACCCTATGCCAACACTTTTCTGTGAGAGATTGATGGGGACAATGTCGTGTAATTTAAACAAAACCTAATTTCATGCTCAACGTGGCCTGAGTTTTCAAAGGATTCCAGTCTATTGTTAGATTACTCGACACTGAACCTACTTATAGACTCCAGAAGCAACAACGATATTTTCTCCCTATCTAATCCTGCAGTTCCTGTCATTGACTCTCAAACTTTCATCATTTAGACCATTCTGAATTCCAGGGATACAGTCCTGGGCTTGTGTCATTTCTATGGCCATTGAACCCGTACCGTCCAGCTATAGGTCTGTGAATCTACTGCATTCATTTGCACATGTACTCCCAAGTCCCCAACCCGTTCTTGCCTTTCCCTGTTTATATAGTCGCTGTCAGCGCTGTGCTGACATGAATTGACTATCTGAAACAAACCTATAATGGCTAACAGACACTTTTGGAATCATTTGTCCTGGGTTGGCAGATTAAAACGCATCTTGCACTTTATACATTATCCTTGAAAGTGGAGTCGCAGGTAGATAGGATAGTGAACAACGCGTTTGGTATGCTTTCCTTTATTGGACAGAGTATTGTGTACAGGAGTTGGGTGGTCAGGTTGCGGCTGTACAGGACATTGTTTTGACCACTGTTGGAATATTGCGTGCAATTCTGATTCCCTTCCCATTGGGAAGATGGTGTGAAACCTGAAAGGGTTCAGAAAAAAATTACAATGATATTGCCACGGTTGTAGGATCTGAGCTACAGGGAGAGGCTGAACAGGCTGGGGCTGTTTTCCCTGGAGCATCGGAAGCTGAGGGGTGTCCTTATAGAGTTTTACAAATTTGTGATGGGCATGCATAGGATAAATGGCAAAGTCTTTTCCCTGTGGTCGGGGAGTCCCGAACTAGTGGTCATAGGTTTAGGGTGAAAGGGGAAAGATATAAAGGAGACCTAAGAAGCAACTGTTTCACGCAGAGGGTGGTCCGTGTATGGAATGAGCTGCCAGAGTATGTGGTGGAGGCTGATACAATTGCAACATTTAAGAGGCATTTGGATAGGTTTATGAACAGGAAGTGTTTCGAGGGATAATGTCCGGGTGCTCGCAGGTGGGACTAGATTGGGTTGGGACATCTGGTAGGCATGGATGGGTTAGACCGAAGGGTCTGTTTCCATGCTGTGCATCTCTATGACTGTATCACTCTATCTCTCGGCTTCCTGCTGATGAAATAAACTGAGATGTGAATCGATGCATTTTCGATGTTAGAGGAGGGATAATCTAAACTAAATGAGAAAATGTTAAACTGGATGCAGGAGCACAGAAGCTTCAATTTGAGTCTGAATTCTGTCAGCACATGTGACATTCATACATTCCTACGTTGTAGAAATGTTAATTTACAAATTTAACTGTAAAAGCAGGATATGGGCAAGTCTGTTACAAAGTTTCCATTGATTAAGATGCAGATTCCAAATCCTTTTAAAGTCCGTGCCCTGATATTTTTAAAAGTCTGTCTAACTTTCCAGACTTCAAGAGGAAAATACGATCGACATATGATAGGTCAGCTACTGAATTGTAGGTGCGTGGTCTTGTTCAGAATCTGTCAGAGATTTAACGTGGAGTAAGATGAATTTTATCCAGAAAACAGGCATTTATCAAGGGCCAGCCTGAAGTAACTTGCTTTCAAATTTTGTGTTCTCTAAAAATAAAGAAATCGATTTACCATTAAGCAAGCCTCTCGGATTGTGAATCATTAGTATATATTTGTGAAAGAGTAACTGTGTATGCGAACGAGCGAGTGTGGATTTGTGGTGTCTGTGACTGATTGAATGAGAGTTGGTGGCTGAGATAGTTTGAGTGAGAGGTTGTGTTCGAGTGTGAGATTCTTAGATAGGGAGTTCGTAACGCTCTACTGTGTGTGACTGAACATGTGTGACTGCATGACAGTGTGTCTATGTATATGAGCTATGCAAGAGTTTGTGATAGACACTGTTAAGGCAACTTTACTCTGTAATCGAACACAGAGGTTCCCCTGATACTAGAGTGTTTGTGGACATATCTGTACATTGTATGTAACACTATTCTTCCCAGACCCTGGGAGGTTAAGCTGGAGAAAGTGCACATGGAAACATACTCTGCCTCTGAGCCAGTGACATAACTATGCCACGTGTGTTTGATAGGGACAGTGTGAGAATAGTTGTTTACTTAGTCATTATCTAACTTCATGGTTAACATGGTCTGGGAGTTAGAAAAGCTGAAGTGGAGAGACAGCTTTCTTTGAACTTAACCCCATCCTCTACCTAAATACAATGTGAAAGAACTGCAGATGCTGTCAATCAGAAACAAAAGTCACTGAAAACCTCAGCAGGTCTGGCAGCATCTGTGAAGACAAATCAGAGTTAAAGTTTCATGTTTGCTTCACATAAAGGGTGACCGGATACGAAGTGTCTGGTTTCTTTGCTTAGATGCTTCCAAAACTGCTGAGCCTTTATCAGCAATTTCTGATTTTTTTTCCTATTCTCTCCCTGCTCTACGAATTGATCCCCTCAATTAGCTTAGATACTTTGTTCTGCTGTACATCAGCTCGCTGACAACACATGGAATTCCAGTCTCTAACTCAGTCTTGAGTAAATGAATATATAATCCCAGAGGTGTGAAATTCCCCTGCCCGATCACTGTACATTTCGCTGACTAATGCACCTAACATACACATGTCTGATCACTATGGGCAATTTAGCATGGCCAATATTACCTAACCTGCACATGTCGAAGTAAACCAGACCATCCGAAGGAACCCCACGCAAACACGGGGAGAACTTAAAAACTCAATATACAGTCGCCTGGAATCAAACACAAGTCCCTGGAACTCTGAGGCAGCAATGCTAACCACTGAGTCACCGTGCCACCCAAACAGTTGGGTTAAAAATTGGGACTGAGAATACAAAAAGCTGTAGTTCAATTTCTGTTACATTCAGTTTCCCCAAAAATAAAGTTTATTGAGTACACCAGTTCAACAAGACATTTCAGTACCACCTTCTCAAGGGTTGATGTGAATGAGGGATAAATGCAGAGTCCAGCCAGTGATGCTCACGTCCGATGAACAAACGAAAACATCATTCCTTTGCCTTGCTAATACCTTGCTGCCCCTGCAGATTAACTCAATGTTTTTGATATCCCAGGAAACACAGATCCCTCTCTACGTCAGAGTCATATAACATCTCCCCATTTAAACTAAAGTCGCTGTCGATTCTCCCTGACAAACATTACACTCTCCACTTTATATTGTAACCGACAATGCTTTGCCCATTCACTTACCATCGCTACATTGATCTATGTGACAGCAGCTTACTTCCACTTCACAATTTATTTTAAAATCGTTTCACCAATAATATACTCAAGTTTTAAATCAAGACTGACTTGAACGGATGCCTGTTGGAAATCCCAAAATCTTACTGTCACTGTCTGTCCCTTAGTCAGTGTGTCTGCCTGTTTCGCTCTGCGCGCCCAGAATATCTGTGAATTGCCACATCCATCCGTTAGCCTTTTGGAGATGCTTCATGGTGTCCATACCTCCTGTAAGATGACAGTAAAAATTCCTCACTTCCCTCGGCTCATGCCCTGGTCATAATTGCCAAACCGTCCAAATATTTGGTGACGCCAACACTTAAACTCTACCGATTTGTGTCCAAGGATGTGGACAACGATGTTGAATCACTTAGTAAAATCCAGCGTAAAGGAGTACTTGGCTGAAAACAAATACAGTTCTACTAAGGGACTGTAGTCAAAATAACATCGGGATTTCCAAACATCAAAGCTTCATTAAACAATCCTGGATGTCAGACAAACAGGACATTCATACACCTGGGTCAGAATCAAGACTTATTCCCCCCGACACCGAAAGGTTCCTGTATCAAACAATACACGGTATTGGAATCAAATGCAGTTGTTGTGAGCAGGACATAGCACATGGGTTGAGGAAAATTGCCCATGGGGATGATACGATTCAGGAATCTAATTGGAAATCCAATCTGTATTTTCGTTTAAAATGGGAACCCTCTTGGATAACAATTGAGAATTACTCTGTGTGTGTGTGTGTGTGTTTGTCTGTGTGTGTGCGCATGCGTGTGTGTGCGCGCGCACGTATGCGCGTGTGTTTCTGTGGTGATAATTGAGAGTGAGTTAAATTTCTATCACTTCTCAGATTATACCTTTCTTCAAAATGTTTGGTTCGGCATCATCGACTGACAATTACTTTGTATTTAACCCTGTGTTGTCAATTGATCTCATAACTTCCTATATACTGTTTTCAAGGCTTCATCCGTTGTCACATCTTAGATTTGCTCGTATCCTTTTCAGACTGTCCTTCAGCCACTCAGTGACATCCCAGACTCTGCAACCAGGCAGGCAGCGTGCTCCCTGGTGTCGCACCTACACTGTCACAGACATCTGCCTGATGCCCGAACAATGCAATCCCCTTATCACTATTGTTCTCCCACTTCTTTTGTTTTCTGCATTAATTAAATTCATAGAAGGTTCATTTAGACTCGGAAGCAAGAAATGTAACTTTTCGATTTGAAAATGGAGGGATGCAGAACACAGGCCCAATGCTGAAATTCTGTCCAAGCAACAGTGTTAAACCTTTTTCATCGTTCTATGGTTCCTAACATTTATACATTTCCTGTACTAACGTATTGAAGTATTTCAGGGGGTGTGTGCTGCGTTGTTACGGAATGTTGAACTGAGAATAAACGACCTAGTTCTCCAAAAATGTCTAGTTGCTTTCATTCAGAAAGTGGTTGCTGATTCCTCTCCTGGCGGCCAGAGGGGATCGCTCTCCCTCACCGCACGGCCCTGGCACTAGTCACCTGTTGCCTCCTCTCGCTTCCTCAGTGTCAGACTTTCCCCGCTGGTTGCGGCCACCATTTTGTGAAGTCACTGTACGGCCACTTGTGCCTTTGCGTCATTCAGAACATTGTGAGACTGTCAGAAATAAACGAATGAACAGGGACAGTAGCAAAGTGTCTCAGAAAAAAATCTGCTGCTTGTACAGTGACACTGGGAGGCCAGCAGTTGGCGGTATTGTATCACTTTAAACAAAGAGAGACAGAGAGAGTCTGATGCATTTATTCATCAAATTTTAATTAATTCATTTTTTGATCAACTCACGTTAACACTTCTGTTAATATCGGATCTACACCCTCACTCCCAGGCGCCCCTCCCTTGTCTTGGGTAGTTCTTGTGCAGGTGGCCCTATTCCAAACAACACTTGCTGCTCTTGGACTCCTTGTGATCCTTACTCTGATACCCTCCTCTTTGCGGTTCCTGCTGAAATTCATTTCACAGTCGGCTACCATACACCCAGAAGAACGTAAAGTCTCACACTTTCTCATTGCTAGGATGAATATTTGAATCATAAGCATTCATATTACCTGTGTGGTATTTCAAAATCCCTTGCATTGCTGTAACCTTTAGGACAATGGTCTTATAGCCAAGAAATAGGGTTTGTGTATGTGGATCTTCATTGTCTGCCAGGGCCATTCATTAACATGTTTCCCTCTGAGCTATAAAGAACAAATGAACACAAGAAATAGCAGCATGAGTCTGGAATTCGGCTCCTCGAATCTGCTACGATATTTAATACAATCATGGCCGATCTCATCTATGAAGTGTTTTGAGAGGTGAGAAATGGCATACATTAACGCCCAGATTGCTCAGGTCCTCGATAATTCGCCCACAATCGTAATAGATCCGTGCAGACGTCATTTCTCTGGCACTTCTCTCATCCCTGCAACATCTGGATAACACGGACACCTACATCAGACTTCTGTATATTGGCTTTAGCTCTGCCTTGAATACCATCATGCCAACAAGACTCATCGACAGAGTCTGAGGCCTGGGACTCTTTCCTCACATCGAGAAGTGGATCATTAACCTTCTGACCTGCAGATCACAATGAATGCTGATAGTTGGTAACTCCTCCTCTACAATTATCCGCAATACTGGTGCCCTTCAAGGCAGTGTACTCAGCCCACTCCAACACTTATTACCCTCCCATGACTGTACCGCCAAATTCAACTCCAACTCCATTTACAGATTTATTAATGACACCATCTTAGTGGGTAGGTCTCAAACAACAGTGAGACAGTGTACAGGAAATAGAGCTTAGTGACATGGTGTAAAGACAACAATCTTTCCCTCAATGTCAGCAAAACAAGGGAACTGGCCATTGACTTCAGGAATTCGACCGAAGGACAGACACTGGTCTCTGTCGGTGGTGCTGAGTTGGAGGAGATGGACAGCTCCAGGTTCCGAGGAATAAATATTACAAACAATCATTCTAACCATGTCAAATCTACAGCCAATAAAGCACATCAATGCATGAAGAAAATTTATCGTTTTGGCAATAACACTGACAAATTTTTACATTGCACTGCAGAAAACATTCTATCCAGACCCTTCGTATGGTAACTGCTCTGCCCGTACTGAAAGAAATTACAGAGATGCGTGTACCTCACCGAATCCATCAAGCAAATCACATTTCCTTCCATTGACCCAGTCGTGACTTCCCACTGCTTCAGGAATGCAGCCAAAACAATCAATAGACAATAGACAATAGTTGCAGGAATCGGCCATTCTGCCCTTCAAGCCTGCACCACCATTCAATATGATCATGGCTGATCATCCTTAATCAGTATCCTCTTCCTGCCTTATCTCCATAACACTTGATTCCACAATCCTTGAGAGCGCTATCCAACACTTTCTTAAATGAATCCAGAGACTGGGTCTCCACTAACCTCTGGGGCAGAGCAATCCACACAGCCACCACACTCTGGGTGAAGATGTTTCTCCTCATCTCTGTCCTAAATGGTCTACCCCGTATTTGTAAGCTGTGTCCTCCGGTTCGGCACTCATCCATCAGCGGAAACATGTTTCTTGCCTCCAGAGTGTCCAATTCTTTAATAATCTTATATGTCTCAATCAGATCCCCTCTCAGTCTTCTGAACTCAATGGTATACAAGCCCAGTCGCTCCAGTCTTTCAGCGTAAGGTAGTCCCGCCATTCCAGGAATTGACCTCGTGAACCTATGCTGCACTCCCTTAATAGCCAGAATGTCTTTCCTCAAATCTGGAGACCTGAACTGCACACAGTACTCCAGGTGTGGTCTCACCAGGGCCCTGTACAGCTGCAGAAGAACCTCGTTGCTTCTATACTCAATCCCTCTTGTTATGAAGGCCGGCATGCTATTAGCCTTTTTCACTACCCACTACCGCAATGTTCTTTTCCAACCTCTTCCATTGGACAGATTGGCAAATGTTTGAAAATGCACACCAATGGATTCAGGAACAATTTCTTCCTTGCTGTTATTAAATTTATGAATGGACCTGTCATATATTAGAGTTGATCCTTCTCTGCACCTGCTCAAAAGCTGTGAAACTATATTAAACTGATGTCCTTATGTAAGGTATGATTTGTACTGTAGAGAATGCAACACAATATTCTTCACTGTTTCTCAGAATGTTTGACTATCATAAAACAAGCAAAATCAATCTGCATACCATACGTTTGGGTCTGGTCTGCTCGATAACGCCTTCAGCCTATGTCTCCTGTGGTCTGTGTAAAAGACTTTCTCTATCCATTACTTCCGTGTCTGTCATAATTTCGAAAGGATCTATTTAGTCCCCCTCAGCCTCGACGTTCATGTGAAAGAAATGGTTTATTATATTGTTTCGCATCATTTGCGATGGGAGGTGGTAGGACTGCAGAGTTTATATCTGATCCGTGAGTGATGAAGTCAATTAGCTTTGTCTATCCGTTGCTTCTTCTGGTTTCTGGCATGCAACTATTTCTGTGTCGTAGCTTCACCAGGTTGACACCTTACGTTTAGATATCCCCAGTGTATGCACTCTTAGAACATAGAACATAGAAAAGTACAGCACAGAACAGGCCCTTTGGCCCACGAGATTTAATCCTAATGTCAAATATAGTAACCTAACGTACGCAACCCTCAACTCACTGCTATCCATGTGCATGTCCAGCAGTCGCTCAAATGTCCCCAATGATTCTATTTCCACCACCACAGCTGGCAACCGATTCCATGCATTCACAACTCTCTGCGTAAAGAACCGACCTCCGACGTCTCCTTTGTACCTTCCTCCTAATATCTTCAAACTATGACTTCTCATACCAGTGAATCCTGCCCTGGGGAAATTTCTCTGGCTATTGATTCTCTCTATTCCTGACATTATTTTCTATACCTCGATCAGGTCTCCTCTCTTTTTCCGTCTCTCCAGAGAGAAAAGTCAGAGCTTACTCAAACTTTCTTCATAAGGCAAGCCCTCCAGACCAGGCAGAATCCTGGTAAACCTTCTTTGCGTTTTCTCCAAAGCTTCTGCATCTTTCCTATAGTAGGACAGCCAGAACTGGACGCAATATTCCAAGTGTGGTTTCATCAGGGACTTGTAGTGTTGCAGCAAATCCTCGCAGCTCTTAAACTCGATCCCCCATTAATGAAAGCCAAAACACCATATGCTTTCTTAATAACCCTATCCACTTGGGTGACAACTTTGAGGGATCTATGTACTTGCACACCCAGATCTCTCTGTTCCTCCACACTGCCAAGGATCCTGTCTTTAATCCTATATTCAGCATACGTGTTCCACCTTCCAAAATGCATCACATCACGTTTATCCAGGTTGAACTCCATCTGCCATTTCCTAGCGCAGCTCCGCATGCTATCTATGTAGCACTGCAGCCTGCAGTCGCAGTCTATACGGTCGACGACACCTGCAACCTTATTGCCATCTGCAAATTCACTAACCCACACTTGAACCTCCTCATCCAAGTCATTTATAAGCACTGCAAAGAGCAGAGGCCCAAGTACAGAGTCCTGCGGGACCCCATTCAACACTGACCTCCGGGGAGAATACTTTCCATCTACAACCACACTCTGCCTACTGTCAGCCAGCCAATTCTGAATCCAAATCGCCAAATCTCACTATAACCCATACTTCCTGACTTTATGAATGAAACTCCTGTACTCTTCATTTAACCAAGTTTGATCACTGGCTCCAAGTCATAACCCTCCCATTCATCTGCTTCCCCTTCCCTTCCATTTCTTCGTTGTCATGTCTTTGGAATGTACTTTCTTTCGAGCCTTGTTAAAGTTATACAGTGCATCTTGGAGGCTGTCATTGATTTATACCATGCAGAAGGACTGGTTACACTTACAACAGTCTCTACCACACTGATTAAAAGGCAGAGCTTTTCGGAACAGCTGAAACAAAAATAGACCAGGTTTCTTCAGGATTAAAGCACCTATCACTGCCGAGAACAGAGAGAACTCCTGAGCAGGTGATGACTTCTCTGTATCTTGTTCAGAGTACCATGCTGTTTAGTTGCCTGAGAAACAATGACATCGTTGCTGGCAGCAGACCGCCTATGTCATTGGTGAATTAGTGGCCAATCATCAATTAGCTCCTTGTTACAAACCAAAGTTGCATCTATGTATAACTCCGTTCATCTCCAATCACACTTCAATTATTGTATCACTATCAGGTGAATTGCTGTCAAATCTTGCAGCCATCCTCCACTTATGATCTGTTTGTTAGGTCGCTCTTTTCACATTTTAGTCCACAATTAAATTCAATTCTTTCAAAAAATGTTTTTTTTTTCCATGTATTCGCCCTGAGAAAACTAAAATGCCATTTCAAAAACGCATTTTCTTGCAAAATGCATGATGCACATTTTTTTTAAAAAGTGCAGTCTATTTATTCTTTTTCCCTTCTTGGAATGTTATGCAACCTTCGCATTTCTTAAAGCTTTTACGTATTCACCATTTCTATTTTAGGACAATACATCTGAATTCACAATAGGTTTTCTAGTGGTGTGTATAATAAAACGGTTACAGCAAACGACAACATAGAAGTATCTTGCATTGTTAATTTGAAACTTTTAAAGAAGGCCAGTGGATTACAATCTATGTAATTTTGTATTTCATTGTTCTTTGTTGGGTGGTCTTCGAAGTGCTGAAGATCTAACAACAATCCCAAAGTCCCCTTTCCTGTGGAAGAGGACATTTCCAATGATCGGTATTGATACTAATTGAAATATCCTCCAGGTTCTCAATTCCTAATTCATCATCCTGGAACAAGAAAGCAGTTCGACCCAATACAGAAGCATCAGCGGCCATTTTGAAAAGACTGGAAAACACAGGGATGGCCAACATAGGTTCACCGATTCAAATTGCTTTCATCCTTTCAACATTAACTTCGCACTCTGATAACTAAACCACCTTTTTCTTATTTCGTTCAAAAACTTGTTAAAGGTGCAGCTGTCCAGCTAAAATTATGGTCAAATTTCCTGTAAAGTCAAACAATCCAAAAATCTATTAATTTCTCATTTAGTTTTAGGAAAGTCTACTGGTATCACTTTTGCTAGCTCCATCAACATCTGTGTGCTAATGTGAGCACGTCTGTGTGACTGTACGTGCACGTGTGTCTCTCTAAGTCGATATGTGTGCTTCTATCTGTAGGAGTCTCTTCACATCTCTCTGTATATGTGATTGTGTCTGAGTATTTGTACGGATTTCCGTCTGTCACACACACACAGAGACAGGGACAAAACACACACACACACACACACAGAGTACAGACACAGAGATATATAAACATGGAGACACACACTAATACACACAATGAGACACAAACACACTCACATAGGCACAGATAGTCAGACAGAGATAGATGGGTAGACACACACAGAATCACAGAGACAGGAACACACGATAATGCACACACACATTCTGAGATGCACATGCATAAATCCAAACCGAATCAGTGTGCAGTAACTGACACTGTGCTGTGTCTAACCATCTGTAGCACAATCTGTGTCCATCAGCTCGTTCCCAGTTTTTTCAGATGAAATATTGATGAGAAAGTGGAACAGTCGAGTGAGGTCTCTCGGCATAATATCCGTGAAAAAGTGAATCTAGTTAAAAGTTCATGGTCATTTGAGCAACTGGCAGACTTGTACACCACATCTGTGTAATCACTGGATGTCCAGCTGCCAAATGGATTGATGATGATGGCAAGTACTTATGTTCTCCATAATTAGATAGAAATAACTTGCAGTGCAGCTTGCTCAGCACCACAGTCACAAACATTCTCTGTCTCCACCACCCACAATCAGTAGCAGTGGAGTGTACCACAGACAAGATGCACTGTCGAAATTGCCCAAAGTTCCTCTCAAAGCAGCTTCCAGAACCACAGCATTATGGCGTGGAGCACTGAGCACAGCAGAGACAAGGGACACCAGTTGACAATTCCACATCAAGCCACTCGCCACCCTGGCTCGGAGAAACGTCTCAGTTCCACAAGTGCCGTTGGTTGGAAATCCTGAAACTCCCTCCCTTACATCATTATGGGTTTATATGGACAAAATGAATGGCAGCCCTTCAAGAGGATAACTCATCCTCAACTTCGCCAGAACAATTACATCTGAGTAGTACGTGGTAACCCAGAGGCAATGAGCCAAACACATTAATGAATCACAAAAACAAGTTCACTATTTGGAACCCACTTGCTCCAGTGCTGAGCTTTTGAATAAGTTGTGTCCATATTCCAGAAAATTGAAATACGATTTCATTTGAATGTTTCAAATTCTGAACAGGCTTCAAAGGTTAGATGGTGAGAAATTGATCCTGTGGGTCTGGATAGCTGAAACACGATAACACAGTCTCAGGACTTGCAGAAAAGCTCTGCAGTTCTGGCAGCATCTGTGAAGAGAAGTCAGTGTTTAAGTTACACCATTTGCAGATCTTTTAGTTATTATTGCCACACTCTCAGGGTAAGGTGCAGGTTATTTGGGAATGAGATGAGGAGAGTGTGATTAACTGTATGGCCTCTGAGACTTTAATATTCTCTCTCCCTGACGATTGCTGATGCACCCTCACTGAATGCATTTCAGATTGGAAGAAACAGATTGCTCGTGTCTCAGGGAGTCACGCTATATGTGGATTGGACAGGAAACTGGATATGAAATCTAATTATAGCTTTGATTGGATTGACTACTAGAACAGACTGAACATGTTAAACAGGCTGTATAGATCCCTCATTCTTTCATCAGTGTTATCCCCATTCCGACTTTTCAGTAATTTTTATTTTTATAACTTCCTACCGCTCTGCTGAATTCCCCGACTCTCATAACACATGAGCTAACCTTTCCCTTCTCTCGGCAGATGTTGCATGACCTTATCAGATTCCTCCGAATGGCCTGTGTTTATTTCAGCGAGAATTACATCTCCCTATTCCTGTTTCTGTGAGAGGAAACATACTTCAATCCGACTCCTTGATATTCTGTTTGTTCACAGAGAAAGGAGGCATTGTTCTGTCCAAATTTATAACATGCTCAGAAGGGCATCAATATATTGTGATGATTTTAAAAATAAAATATCTTAAACATAATGAAATTCATAATGAAAACACGAGACGCAATTCGATCTGTAAGGGGCAGGAATTCAGTCATGCGAGGTGAAAGTGAGGACTGTAGATGCTGGAGATCAGAGTCAAGATTAGAGTAATACAGGAAAAGCAAAGTAGGTCAGGTAGCATCCGAGGAACAGGAGAATCAATAATTTCGGGCAAAAGACAGTCATCAGCAATGAGGCTGGGAGCGTCCAGTCTAGACAGGTAAATGGGAGGGATTGGGGCTACGGACAAAGTAGCTGAGAGCGCAATAGATGTATGGAGGTGAGGGTAAAGGTGATTGGTCGGAGTGGACGGTGGAGCGGATAGGCGAGAACTGGGATAAGGTGGTCGGAGGCGGCAATCAGGCAAATAGCCACATTGATTCCTTGGGTTTCGAGGTTCCAGAGGCGGAAGATCAGGCGTTTTTCCTAAAGGTGTTGGGTGGTGAGTGAGTGGTGATAGAGAAGTTCCTGGTCCTGCATGTCTCGGCAGATTCGCAGGGGGAATTCAATTCTCCCTCCACCAGTTGTTATTTTATATGATGCTCCTGACCCATCAAAACACAGATCTGAGTGAATGCACAAATAACCTCTCTCTATACATTTCACTCAGAATAATGTCAACAACAGGACGGATTAAATCAAAATGCAAACTGTGTTGAATGCAGGATGTAGGGAATCATGTTACTGTAGAGCCTTTACAGCACTGACATCAGGCTTTCGGCCCATCATTCACACGCCAGTCTGCACTCCCACTTGAAACCTATCCAATTACCCAGATTCTTGTCGGATTGAAGACTGTCTGTATGCAGTTTGCACATTCTCCCCGTGTCTGCGTGAGTTTCCTCCGGGTGCTCCAGTTTCCTCTCACAGTCCAAAGATGCGCAGGTTAGGGTGGATTTGCAATGCTCAATAGGCATAAGCGTCCAGGTGAGTGTAGGTTAGGTTGGTTAGCCATGAGAAATGCGGGGTTACAGGAATAATGCAGAGGGTAGTATTGGTGGGATGCATGATGTGCCAAATGGCCTGTTTCTGCACAGTAAGAATTTTATGATCCTATGCTCTATCCCATCTTTCTCTCTCGATGACGTGAACTGATCAAATATCCCCTTCAATGAGTCAACGTTTGTTTTCTATTTGACAAAGAACTGCAGATGTTGCAGATCTGAGAGACAGCACAGACATTGCTGGGAAACTCAGCAGATCCGGCAGCATTTGTGGGGAGTGAACCTTTTAGATCCAGTAATTGTTCTTAAGAGCTGAAGGCTTCTGATTCTGCAGCTATCAGACCTGGTGAGTTTTACTACCAATTTCTTGTTTTGCTTTCAGCCCAAATGCAGTTGGTGATGATCACGGCCTTGTTATTTGAGACAGCGCTGAACAGGGTAATGTGAATGGTGCAGCGTATGTGCAATGTCAGCTGGAAAGTTACATTGGAAAATTAGGTCAGTTCTCCTTGGAGAATAGAAGGCTTAAACCAGGTCTACCCTTTCCACCGCAAGAGTTGAAAGACATTCACCTTCAACAACGACCTCGCCTCGTTCCACTGCACCAAAGGATCTTTACATATCCAGTCGAGATTTTCATGCTTATGCAACCACCTCATTTACCGTGTCTGTTGTTCTCGACGTCGTCTCCATGACACTTGGGAGACAGGATGGGAAAATGCAGAGCGTTGCGCAGGACATCTCTGGGAAACAAGCACCAAACAATTCCACCGTGCTTGAGCTGACTACTTCATGTCCGCTTCCCACTCAAAGTGCATGCAAGTACTGGGCATCACCCACCATCAAATACAAGCTACTCGATGAGTGGAGGAAGAACACCTCATCTTCCTCTATGGGGCCCTCCGAACACTCGGCATCAACGTTAATTTCATCAGTTTCCTCATTTCCCCTCCATATCCTCCCATCGCAGATTAAACCCTCCAACCCTGCAGCGCCCTCTTGACTGTCCTACCTGTCTATCTTCCTTCACATGAATCAGCTCCACTCTCCGCTCTGATCTATCGCCATCACCCCGCAGTCCCCCGTTTTTCTCTCATCCCCTCATTCCTACCTTCTTCAATTCATTGTCTCACCTCTGCTCAACTTGGCATTTCCCCTCCTGCTTCAAAGGTTCAGCACTAAACTTGTCTCTGGGCAGACTGATTCGAGTCTGTACGTCACAGCGTGGATTCAAGACAGAGACAACGAGAGACAAAACAATCTGCGTGAGGTAAAAACAAACATGGGCTGGATTCCATTCCCATTTTCCTGTTATTGTCCAGGCTGCAGAATTACGTTGTGTGTCTCCACACACAAAATTGTTTCCTGGTGACATTGATGAGTTTGCAGTTTCTGGCATCCGACTGTCCTCATCTCTGCACAATCGAAGTCTCAGCCTATATTTTGGTAAAGTAAAACTGGTGCAGGATAATTGCGGTTCAGTAACTGTAGTCTGTAGATGGACCGCGCTGACAGGAATATTAAAACAGCTTGAGGTACCGAGCATTTTACACTCTCGGCCGTCAGTATGTCTAGTACTAATCGATTTAGTATCACTGTTTCGCTTACTGCCGTTAACTTAGTATTAATGAGCGTCAGACCTTCCTCCATCTCATTTGCTGGCAGTAATGCACTGTACGCGAGACCATTCATCAAGTTTATTGCCACCGTTGCCCCTGCTCACAAGAGAATACCAACCCAATATTCGCTCCTAGTGTAGTCCAGGGGTCTGCGAGTGTGTACGCATTCCAATTCCGCGGGATGTCACTTCTTTTCGGCCGCTCCTGGCATTTGGGACGAACACTGTCGTGCTCGTAGACAGTACCACGGTGTAGCAGCACCACTTCCATCCCAGGCGTTGTTGGTGTCCGTTCTCTGCACAGGCCCATATTATACCCGCCATCATGGTCTGATTATTGATAAAGGATCAAGTAATGTGTAAAATCGTACCCCTTGCGTAGCTTGCAGAGCAAGAGTCATTGTTCAAGAACAGCGTCGTATATCACTGGGAGAACCCCAAATGTAGTCTCCCCTGATGTGTGTAAATGCAGGTTTCTCCCTTGCCTTCCACTCAAATGAAGGATGTGGTTGGAAGGGTGTCAGCATTGTGACTGCTGTTAGCCTTAAGTTCGGGTGGTGGCGCGAGATTTGCCCTAATTGCTCCCCCTATCAGGGTCAGGGTAGTCGCTGCCCTTGGAAGCAGGCAGCTAGCATTTCTTGCCAATCTCTCTGTCATTTGTTCGGCAGTCCACGTCGGGCTGTGTGCAAATATATCCAGCAATGGTAGCCAACCTCTTAACACCGGTGTTGTATTAGGGCCAAGGCACACGTTCTGTTCCTTTCACATCTAGCTATAGCCCTTCACACCTCCCAACCTACTGGCATTGCATTTACGCCATTTATCTCATGAAGCGCCAATTCCACTTTCGAGTTAGACTCGCTCCTGAACCCCGACCAACTCCCTCCAGGTTCTGGCGTGACATTAATACGCTCTGCTCTGCTTGGTGTTTGGTCCATTATTTGGTTTGGATAGTTGCTGTGCCCTGGTGCTACTATTTCGTGGAATGTATTTCACGGGGGGAGAGGGCAGTTCCACTATATTCACCATATATATCGGAGAAGGGTCTGTCTATTCCACAGGAGAAAGTGAGGTCTGCAGATGCTGGAGATCAAAGTTGAAACTTTATTGCTGGAACAGCACAGCAGGTCAGGCAGCATCCAGGGAACAGGAGATTCGACGTTTCGGGCACAGGCCCTTCTTCAGGAATGAGCAGAGAGTGTTCAGCAGGAGAAGATAAAAGCCCATTTCAATTGTTACAATCCCGAAGACAACAGAGAGCCCGTTGCACAGAGTACAACCGCAGGAGGTGCAACACTTGCGCCCACACCTCCCCCCTCACTTCTCTCCAAGGCCCCAAAGGAAACTTCCATATCCGCCACAGATTCACCTGCACCTCCACCCACATCATCTACTGCATCCGCTGCAGCCGGTGTGGCCTCCTCTATATTGGGGAGACAGGCCGCCTACTTGCGGAGCGATTCAGAGAGCACCTCTGGGCCACCCGGACGAACCAACCCAACCAACCTGTAGCACAGCATTTCAACTCCCCCTCCCACTCCACCGAGGATATGCAGGTCATTGGACTCATCCACCGCCAAACCACAACAACCCGACGGTCGGAGGAGGAGCGTCTTATCTTCCGACTGGGAACCCTCCAACCGCAGGGGATGAACTTAGACTTCACCAGTTTCTTCATCCCCCCTCCCCTCACCTTGTCTCAGCCGGATGCCTCCAGCCCGGCACCGCCTTCCTGACCTGCAGTCTTCCTCTTGACTTCTCCGCCTCCATCCTACTCCGACCTTTCACCCTCACCTTGACCTCTTTCCACCTATCACATTTCCAACGCCCCTCCTCCAAGTCCCTCCTCCCTACCTAGAAAGCCTGGTCTATTCCACAACCAGGCTTTCTCATCCCTCTTCTGAGTCTTGGTTATTATTACCCGTGCCATGGCACCTCCTTCCTTGATAATATAATACTTATATCCCATGTCATGTGTCCCTGCAGCCGTGGTTGCTTCTACTGAGTGCCAGTCACAGGGATTATAAGGATCCCTGCATAAATATGTATTGTCCCATTTATAGTCGTACTGGTTACGAAACGGCCATGGGTCACATATAATGGTCAACTTTGCAACCTTGGTTAAGACTAACGTCTGCGGATGTACCCCAGACACCCCTGCCTTCACGGATATTCTTGCCAAGGCAGCCCCATATTTGTATGAGTCTTCTCATCATTACTTGCACTTATTTGGTTCCGGTGTTGTCCGATGTGTCTTCAAGTCCAGCTACACGTTTGCAATGACTGGCGTGTATCAACGTGGATCTTTGGGCGAACTTAACAGCTGGCTGTGTTGTAAGGAGCACTTCAAACGGTCCCTCCCACCTCTTCACCTTCCCGCGTTTCCTCCTGAAGTCTTTCACCACGATCCATCTCCAGGTTCTAGGTCGTGCATCTTCCCTTCTGCTGATTTGAGTACTGCTGCCTTCACTTGATTCTGTATTTGAGACAGAAGTGCAGACAGTTGCCCGGTGGCACAGTGGTTAGCACTGCTGCCTCACAGCGCTAGGAGACCCGGATTCAGTTCCCACTGCAGGCAACTGTCTGTGTGGAGTTTACACATTCTCCCCGTGTCTGCATGGGTTTCCTCCGGGTGCTCCCGTTTCCTCCCACAGTCCAAAAATGTGCAGATTAGGTGAATTGGCTATGCTAAATAGCCCGTAGTGTTAGGTGTAGGGTAAATGTAGGGGAGTGGTTCTGGGTGGGTTGCTCTTCGGAGGTTCGGGGTGGACCTCTTGGGCCGAAGGGCCTATTTCCACACTGCAAGTCATCTAATGTAATCTCATATTCACAGTGGTCTGTTATCGGTCTTACCGTAGGTCTTCGGCCAATTCCTGAATTGGGCGACTTACCAAACAAAATGTCGAACGGGTCAAGATTGGCTATTCCTCTCCTTCTGGATCCATATACATTATCACAATTGGAAGTGCCTTTGTCCTCACAACGTTTGTCAATTTATCTTTTAAGGTAGCATTTCTCTTTCCACTGCCACCACTGGCTGGGTGGTAGGCACAGTGTTGTCTCACTGATTTACTCTAGGGCAATATTGACAAATAGTGTCACATTGTGGCTGCTAAGCCATTCAGGAAATCGCCATCTGGGAACTATGTCAGTTAGCAAAGCTTTGTATCCTGCAATGGCATCCTGTTTTGACGTGGGGAGCGATTCCACCCATTCGGAAAACATGTCAACTATTACCAGACAACGCCTTTTCCCTTCGCTTGGCATTAATTCAATAAAATACATCTGTTAATGTTCAAAGGGTCTTTGGGATTGGGGATGTTCTGCCTGACTCATCTTTATTCCCCACCCCTCATTATTAGTGGCACAGATAACACATCATTCACAATATTTTCAGGAGTAATGAGTAAAGCCCTTAGTGTACCAGTGCACCGAAATACTGTCGTACATCCCCCCTTTTGACACATGGTCCTCACTGTGTTATTTGGCGTAGAATGGGAATAATGATCGCAGTAGACAGGGTTTACCAATGGGGCCAAACCACACCCATTCACTCATTCTGCAGCCTGCCGTTGTCAATTCACGCTTCTCTTCCGGCGTGGCCTGCGACTGTAACTCCCATAAGTCTGCTTTGCATTACAAATATTTGATATACACATGTCAACTGATCACTTGGCTGCTGCTGGGCTGCCGTCCTTACGGCTGAGTTTGCATTCGCATTGTCTTAAGAAAGGGAATCATTATTTTTCGTGTGGGCCAAACACTTACAGACAGCGATTGATTGAGGCGAAAGGACCGCTTCCAGGAGTCAGAAACAGGCCACGGTGTATGTTGGGCTTTCCAGTGTCGGTCAAGAAGCCTCTGTGTTTCCACAGGATTCCAATATTATGAACAACCCCGAATGCATATCTGCTGTCAATGTAAATATTCACTATCCTTCTCTCAGCCAATTTACATGCCTCAGTCAAGAGAATCAGCTCTGCTGCTTGAGCTGAATGATGAGAAGGGAGTGATTCCGTTTTGACTACCTCGTGGATAGTTACTACAGCATACCAAACACAATTCTGGCCTGTCTGTGTGCTCCGGAATCCTGACCGATCCACAAAAAATGCAATATACTGATTCTGAATTTTTGAATCTTGCACGTTTGGTCTTAGGCTGCAAATTTCATTAGTTACAGCGACACAGTCATGTGAGTCTCCGTCTCCTTCTGTGGGGAGAAGGCTCGCAGCATGAAGGACGTTGCATCTCTTTATTGTAATGTTAGGCATCTCCAATAGCACAGTATTGTATCTGAGCCAACGTGCTGCCAACATGTGTGCTGTGTTTTGCGTGAAAAGAGTAAGCATGCAGTAGGGTTAATTCCCCACAGCCGACTGTGTCCCTGGACGCTACAACAAAACGTTTTCAGCTGCAGCCATGACTCGCAGGCATTTAGGCAATCCTGCCGCTACGGGGTCCAAGTTTAGCCGAAATGTAAGCTACCTACCTCAATTTTCTCACAGTATCCTGCATCAGCACAGATGTCATGCAGCCACGCATCTCATCTACCGTTTTTACAAAAGGCTTGTTTGGATTCGCAATCCCCAGTGTAGGTGAAGTTTGGAGCGCCATTTTCAATTCAACTGCAACGGTCTCTGGTTCTGCAACTCTTAGCCATGGGAAATGGGGGGGTCTCAAGGGTTGTGTAATGTGGGATAAAAATTCTACAGTAGGAGCGCATGACCAAAAAGGATAGCAATTGCTTCTTTGTGTGAGGCTTGGGAATTTGCTGGATTGCTTGAACTGTCTTGACCAATGACCTTACCTTGTTCAGATAAGAAGTGACCTAAGAACTTCACCTGTTGTTGCACAAATTGTAGTTTGGCGAAACTAGCTTTGTGCACATCCCTGGCTAGATGGCAGAGCAATGCAAGTGTATCTTTCTCACATTGTTCCTCTGTTGGTGCTGCTATTAAGCATTCGTTTACATACTGCGGAAGCGCTGAAACGGTGTTAAAACAGGAGTCTCCAGACTCCAGCATAGAGCCTCATTAATTATGGTGGGGACTCACAGTAATCTTGACAAAGTCGCGTGAATGTACACGATTTGCCTTTGAATGGAAAAGTGAACCAGAAGTGACTTTCTGGGTGTACCGGTACACTAAAGAAGACATTTGCTTAACCCACAGCAGAGAACCATTTACTGTCTGGTAGAATTTGAGCTAATATAGGACAAGGGTTAGGAACATTTGGGGCGGGCGGAACAACAGCATAATTGACTACCTGCAGGTCGTGAACAAACCTCCATTTCCCCGATTCACCTGGAATGTTTGCCCTTTTGACCGGAAAACTATGGGCTCCCACCGGTGATTATCCACAGGGGATTATCACTCCTGTCTTCAGAAGGGATTCAAAGTCTGGAGTAATTCCTTTTACAACCTCGGGTTCTAACGAGTCTTGTGTTCTCAACGGACGATACTCAGAGTTCGGGGTTATTCTTCTGGGTTCACAGCTTCGTGTGAACCCTATACACATTTGCCTTTTGCCCTGCACTCAGTAGGGACTCTTCGTAATCTTGGCTCCGAGACATCTACCATAAGCTAGACGTCAGGTTGCCCTCTTGGCAGGGGTTACCTGGACTGCCCTATCTGCCTGAGTTAGCCAATTTAGTTTCTTCATGTATGTCCTTATATCTGCATTGAAGCAGATACGCACATCGTCCCTGAAGACACAATCTTTCGTATTTTGTGCATGTAGCACCCATGATCCCAAATCCTGCCACCTGTCTCATATGATTTGTAAGAGCCATCATAGTGTATGTGTGCTGTGCAGTGCAGAAGTTCCTCAGCAATAAAATCGTTGTTAATGGGATTAACATGGTTACTTGCTCCCTGGGCGAGCGAATCTCTCACGGAACTTATGGCTCTCTGGCTGAATCGCCACTCATAGACATGCATCATGGGTCGTGAGTCGTATTGTACAGCCTGCGCTGGTAAATCTTTTTTATTACTTGCAAGCCTGTCGGGGTACTGTGCTCATCCGATTCCAATCTCTCTATGAGATCGCGAGCCATCAGAGTTAAAGGACAGAATTCCGAGTTCAGAAATGAGAATTGGAATGTTTCACCATTACTGGTTTCACACAATAGGGGTGCGGTTAATCTTTATCCTGTCACAACTCCTGATGCATCCATTGCGTCGACTCTCTGAACTGCCTTAATTTAAGGACTGAATATGTTGTCCCTGTATCTACCAAAAAGATATCTGGCGCACCTTCCACATATAATACATTTTCCCTTGATACTAGAATTCGCTTCTTTTTATCAACACCTCAATGTCAGCGACCTGAAACGTTCGAGTTCCTTTCCAGATACGGAGTTGTTTTTTTTTCTCATTCCTTGACTGTTGATATGGTATTTTACTGTCCTTGTAAGTCTGCTATTAGTTCGATTTAACTTTACATTTTTTTTTCGGTCTGTCTGCAATACTTGCCTCTGCAAAGTCACGTACTTACTTCTTTGTTTCCCTGTGCTTTTATTGGTTTCAAAATACACGTTAATTTTCCATTACAATGGATATCACATTATTTTTACAGGTCGCTGCAACAGCGAGGGCCGAAGTGCCTGTATTGAATTGTAACGTTCTATGTTGTAAGCTACATTTCCTGCTGGCTTCCAATAGCTCTCCTCATTTGTGAAAGTTTCCAGTCACATTTTGCAGAGATTTGTCTGCACTTCATTTAATCGAGGCAACTGTATTTCCTGCTCAGAATGTGATCCCTGTACAATGGAGAGAGGAAAACAGAGTCGCTGACAAAGCTGAGATCACTTACGGTCTGTCCAGAATCAAGAAAAACTATCCCGATCTTCCAGTCTCCGATAACTTCAACATTACGCTGTTCCCACCCTTCCAGCTCTCTGTCCTGATGAAGGACTGTTGCCCGAAACGTCGATTTTACTGCTCCTCCGATGCTGCCGGAACTTCCGTGCTTTTCCAGCACCACTCTAATCTAGACTCTGGTTTCCAGCACCTGCAGTCATTGTTTTTACCCAGTTGATTTTAACCCTACTGCGAATCGTCTTCCAAGGATGCTTGCCTTGAAGACGTTTTCCTCTTCTCTCTACGATCTCTCCACTCTTCAGGCTCTCTGCCTGTATTCCTGATGAAGGGCTGTTGCCCGTAACATCGAATTTACTGCTATTCGGATGCTACCTGAACTGCTGTGCTTTTCCAGCACCACTCTAATCTAGACACTGTGTTCCCAGGCTACGATTTCAGTCTCTGGTCTGCTGCAGTGCTTCTTCTAGGCACAATACAAGCTGGAAGACCGGCAACTCATTTTCTACTGACAGCCCATGCAAACTTTAGGAACCAAAATCGAGTTATATCATTTTAGATACCGTCCGCCCTCTTCCACATTCTTCACCCACCCGCCCATCACATCTCTCCGAAGACAGATCATTGGACGCGAAACGTCAACTTTCCTTTCTCATCAGAGATGGACAAGAGCTGCTGATTTTGTACAGACCTTTTGGCTTTTCTTCAGAGAACTTTGCTTTTCCGTTGTAATCGCAAGACTGCTGGAAGCGTCTGATTGCAGGAGGAGAAGTTCACAGGAGATGAAAAGAATGGCAAGGGTTGGACCTCTCCCATTGTGACGGTAGACGAGCTCGGCTGGGGTTGTTTATCTAAGCGCAGTGAAGGCTGAGTGAGAAACCGATTAAGTGCACATTTTATGAAGAGGATAGATATGTATGACAAGGATAAGCCTGTATTAGGAAGGAATAGAGTGACATGAATGAAAGACAGGAGACAAGATATTTTGAGGAGATTTGGGAAGAATGCTTTCACCGATAGCGTGTTGTTTATTTGGAAATCATTATCTGAACATGTAGTAAAGCTAACTGTCATGAGAACGTTTCAGCAGTCTGTAGCCGAACACGGGAAGAGCCAGAGCACACGTGGAAAAGGGCCAGGTACTGAAAAGTGTGACGAAGGCAGACAGACGCGAAATGGGTGTCCTGAATGCAATGGGTCAAAGACAAAGTTGCATGCTTAAAGCAGCCTCCTACCGCGGCTCTGTGCCGCAATGGAAAGCGCGTTGGACTTCTATGCCTTTGTCCAGGTTGCGATTCAAAGGTTGTGGGTTCGAGTCCCATCAGAGTCGAGTTTTAGTTTATTGTTTGGAAGGTGGTCAGACCAGACTCGGCTGTCCTCTGAAAACCCAACAATATTCGTGCAGAAACCCACTGTCTCGAAACGGAACATTTTCCTCTCACAATTTACATTTTCAATGTCTATTTATGGTAAAGGCCGATAAATATCTGTTAGCCACTAGGCAACACGATGACGTGGATGGGCTGAAAAAAGACTTAACATTGTTGTGTCAGCCATGATGATATCGAATGACGTGGCAGGGCAGGATCGGTGTTAAGAATGGCCTCCTTCTGCTCCTTTGTGTCTGTGCCATTTCTGGCCCAAGCTTTTAAACAATCACAATGAGGACAATATGAATTAAAAACCAAGTAATATATTGGTCTCACCTCCAATTCGATTCCCTCCCAGCTGGAATAGACAGCTCTTCTTTCAGATGTAGATCAGACAGTGAAGGATTCTCACAAGCTCCCCTTTCAGGCTGAATGTTCCTTCACATAGGTTTCCAAGTGGACACATGGAGCAAGCAATTGCATGGATGCTGGGGATTCAGGAGCAGATTTCCCCTTTGCTGGTCTGGAATTCTGACCAAGGTAATGAACGTGAATTTCTGACATTTTGAGTCTTACTCTGTATTCTTACGACTTTACTAATTAAACTGAATTTCAATTTGCCCTTGCATAACATTATTCAGTCTTCACTGTTTATAAAAAAACATGCCACGTGCTCGTGGATGCAGTATGATGAATATTGTTGACGTTGTGTGCAGTGTGGGTCGATGTGTCATATGAACATGCCAAAGGACGTTGGTGAAATATCAGTGAATCGAATTTTCTGACGAATTGAAGCCGATAGAAGGAAAATACCAGTACAGTGGCGACATAACATTGCCTGTGATCAACGCAGGAAACCATGGTATTCGTATGCAGTGTTCAATAAAGCCGATTTTCACCACATTTTTCTATGTCATTTTCCTGAACCTGATGCTTCATAATCGATGATCCATGATCAGTATAACCTCCTATGCACTGTGTTTCATGTCAGATCCACAGAAAAAATGAGGAATTGGGATGTGGATCCCAGTGGTAAGTTCAGGAGCCATTCGGCATCATCAGACGACAGGTCCAGTGGTGCAATTAGTTAGTTTGCTGTACTTGCATGGCATGACGGCAGGACATGAGCTGCCAAAGTTGCGCTTTCGATTCTCGCCAGATCTTTGCTTTACTGATAGTGAACAGAGATGATTGCAACTTCAAGCTTCAGAACAGTTCAAACCCAGAATATTACACCGCAAAAACGTACCGTTGGCCCTAATGTTGCACCGACCTATGATACCAATCTGAAGTCCATCTGAACAGCATTTTACCATTATAAGCTGTTAGTTATCCAATGATCATTTAATTGCCCTGAAGGTTGGTGAGTCTACGACTGTTGAAGGTAAGACGCTCAGCACCCTTACTACTCTCTGAGAAAGGAATCTACCTCGGCATCTATCACCCCAAAATTACATCGATGTGCCCTTTTGCCAACCATCACCATTTGAAGAAAAAGGCCTTCACTTTCCACCTTACGTCAACCTCTGATCATCCTTTTTGTCTCTATTAATTCACATCTCAAAATTCTCATCTCTATCAAAAACAGCCTCAAGTCCCTCAGCGTTTCCTCGTTAGAGCTTCCTATCATAGAAGGAAACATCCTAGGAAATCTCATCTGTAACCTTTCCAATGCTTTCACATCCGTCCAATAATGTGGCGATCAGAACTGCACGCAACTCTACAAGTTTGGCCACAGCAGAGAAATCTCTGGAGCTGCAAAGGGATCATTTGGCCCTGAAACTCAATCCCTCTCCCAATAAAATCTAACACACTGTGCTCCTTGCAAGCAAATCGATCAACGTGGATGTTAACTTTCATAGTTTTATGGACATAGGCACCGAGACCTCTCTGCACATCTAAACTTCCAAGAATATTACAATTAGCCCAGAACTCTTTATTCTTGTTGCTCCTTCCAAAGTAAATCATCTCACACTGTTCCGTATTAACCTCCATTTGCCACCTCTGAGCTCAGACCTGCAGATTATCCATGTCCCTCTGTATCCCGCAGCAGACTTTGGCACTGTTGATAATTCCATCGAGCTTAGTGTATTCAACGAATTCACTCATCATTCATGACCCTAACCCAGGTCATTTATAAAAGTGACAAACAGCAGTGGACCCAAAAAGGAACCTTGTGGTACACCATGAGTAACTTCAGGATGACTATATCCCATCAACTACCACACTCTGTGTTCTTTCAGCTCGCCAATTACAGATCTAAACCGCTAAATCACCGTCAATCCCATGTCTCTGTATTTTATGCCAGCTAAAGAGTTCTCATGTCCCCGCTTCGCTCTAAGTAGCTCTCTCTTATGGACCTGAAGAAGTGCTTATGCCCGAAACGTCGATTCTCCTGCTCCTTGGATGCTGCCTGACCTGCTGCGTTGTTCCAGCAACACATTTTCAGCTCTGATCTCCAGCATCTGCAGACCTCACTTTCTCCTCTCTTTTGGACCATCCTGGCTAGCTTTTAATTTTCAAGTGTCTTATTTCCGCCTTCATATCTCATGTTTACATGCACCTCCTTCTCCTCTTGACAAGAAATTTAACTTTTTCAGTAAAAATGGCTCACAGTCTTGACCTCATATTCCCTGCATGACGCACACATACTTATCAAGGACATGCAGGAGCTCTTCCCTGAACAAGCTCCATATTTCAGGTGTGCATAACCCCTGCGGTTACTTTCCCCATCTGGTGCATCCTAACTCTTGCCTGATCACATCGTACTGGCCTTTCTCCCAGCGGTAACTCATGCTCTGTGATATATGTATCTATTCCTATCCATCATTAAATAAACATACCGAATTGTGGTCACTCTCACCAAAGTGCTCACTTACCTCCAAATCGAACAGCTGACTTGCTTCATTACGTAGTACCAAATCCAATGAAGTTTTGATTCTTGTTGGCCTGTCTACATGCTGCGTCACGAAACCCTCCTGCACACATGGATAAAGACTGACCAATCAGAGGTAATCAAACAATCATATTTGGAAAGTTAAAGTTCCCCACTACAACTACCCTGTTACTTTCGTTCCTATTCAGAATCATCTTTGCAATCTTTTCCTCCATATCTCTAGAACATTTTGGTGGTGACCTCTACTTTCCTGACTTTAATCTCAGCCCATTCTAGTTCAGCAGATTCAGTAGAGTCCACACCAAATATCCTTTCTGCTACCATAGTACTGTCTTTGACGAATAACGTCGTATCTCCCCCTCTGTAACGACCTTCCTGTTCTTACTGAATACGAAAACCTATTTCTGACCTCACCACTCACAACTTCCGGCACATTGCAGCTAAAATTCAGGTTCGCACTCCGCTGCTGAATTCGTTTAAACCCTTCTCAATAGCGTTAGAAAATACACCTCAAGATATTGGTACCCTTCAGGTTCAGGTGAAGACCATCCTGTTTGTAGAGGTCCAACTGACTCCAGAATGAGCCACAACTATCCAGATATCCGGATCCCTATTACCTGTACCATCCTTACAAACACGTGTTCTCCTGCTCTCTCCCTATTCTTTCCCTTACTACTACGTGGCATGTGTAACAAATCAGAGAGAACAACTCTGTTTGATCTCGATCGAATATGTCACCCTTGATCCCTGAATTTCTGCCATACATCCACATCAATTTTCTGACCTATGTTGTTGGTGCATATGTGAACCATGACCTCGGGCTGCTTCCCCCTCCCACTGAAGGATCCTGAAAATACGATGTGAGACATCACCACCCCTGGTAACTTGGAGGGATCACATCAATCATGGGCCTGCCCTATAACCACAGAAACTGCTATCGGTCCCCTTCACTATTTAGTCCCCAGTAACTATTGCTCTCCTCCCCTCTACCCTACCCTTCTGATCAACAGGGACAAACACTCTACCAGAGACCTGTACCCCATGGCTTACCCCTAGTAAGTCATCCCCCCATAAAGTAACAAATACGGTATGCTTGTTACTAAGGGGCACGGCCATAGCGGATGCCTGGACTGACTACCTGTTCCCTTTTCGTCTCCCGACTGCATCCCATCGATACAGTCTTGTACCTGAATTGTAACTGCCTCCATATCACTCCTCTCTTTTCCCCTCAGACTCCCGAAAGATGCAATGTCCAGCTCCATTTCCCTCATGCAGTTGCCAAGGAGATGGAGTTGGGTGCACTTCCCGTAGATTCAAATGTCAGGGACATTACTGTAAACTCCAAGCTCTCACATTCTACAGGACGGTCATTCAAATGGCCGACCATCCATTTCGAATGTTCTGAATTCACACACACACACACAAACACACACACACACACAGATATGCGCGTATATATACATATATATACATATACATATAAATATATGTGCACATGCATATAAGTGTGTGTATATATATATATATATATATATATATATATGGTTACAAGTTGCAAAAGAACGTTGAGTAAAACAGCACTCATTCTAAAAAAAAAAGATTTCTTGGAGTGTACTGTCCTTGGGAAAGACCTCAGTTACTTAAGACCAGCCATAAATACTCGCTGAGTGAATATCCATCACTCAATAGAGAAACTGAGGCGATTTTTGAAGTCGATGGCGTTTCGCATGTCGCTGAGCCTGCGCTGTGTTGAATTTTGGAAATGATGTTTAGCTCGTTTCATATTACTGATATTGCTGCAAACTCGCACATGCCATTAAAACAATCCACAAAGTAATGGATTTATCTCATTGGACATTTTGACTGATCTCGAAAAAACATGAATCAAAATGACAAAGATGTTTTTAAGTACTGCTATGAAGATTACAGAATTCAAACAAGAATATTTTTCGTGTCTTGTCATTGTATATTTTTGGGGAAGATGAGTGAGCGGCAAATGGACTCAGTCCCTTCTCTGTGATGCAGCCAAATTTTCCAATGCAACAGATGAAAGAAAAAAGGTGCATTACATCGGCAGGTCAGTTCCAACTCACGATAGTATAGTTTCACTTTGATTATCGCCATCGTTGAAAATATTAGCTAAGTTGGGAGATCAGGATCCTGAGGGTATGCTGAGACATTGCGACAATTAATCACGCACTGTTGGCATCACTTTATATCATAAACCAGTTATGTAGCGGACTGAGCTAATCGGCTTCCCTTAAATGCTGATCTAACACAAACAGCTCAGTTCTTTTACAAATTATAAAAGTTCACGTAGAACAAGCTGCTCAACCTTTCCTCGCAATCAGCTCATTCTATACTTAGTCGTACTCAATTGCAGGTGTTATGAGGTTTCTTTCCAATTAACGTTAACCTATTAGAGAGTGTGCACCTAACGCGTATCCATCCTGGCTGCCCAGACTCCCTGTCCCGGTGAAATTCACTCCTTGTGTGTCTGCACGCGTCTTTCCAAATATTTTAGAATCAGCTTCTGAATAATTTTTCCTGCAAAAAAGTAATAATTTTCGAGTTCAATAGCTGTAGAGGAAAAAAGAAAACGTGCTCCAAACTTCTCTTTATCATTCATCGCTGGTTTTGAAGTTCTAAACTCGAGATGTAGATCCATCCGAATGAGGGAATTTCCCTCCTGTTTACTCTCACCAAATTCACATCGCCTGGAAACCTTCTCTATGGACACAACTCACTTTTACCTGGTGTCACGTCACATGATGTATTTGTCTTTGCCCCTTCCCATGAAACCCCGCCTTGTCTTTTCAAATGGCATTATCCCACACTACATCGTTGGCTTCCTTTCCATTTCCTTGTTTCCAAGTTAACGCTGTCCATTCTTCCTGACGTCTTTTCATTTACAGTCATCGGAATCCATGGCTTTTATTATCTCTTTATATCCCAGTATAGAAATGGTGCCGGGTCCAATGCAACACATGAAAACCCGCTCTAATGCTGGATACTGCTATTACCAATGCAGGGAAAATGGGAGCTACTTCAGTCAAAAGGGAATCTGTTGGTTGTCGCACAATGGATCAATCCCTGACTGGGAAGTGACTGCTTTTCCTCACTTTTCTCCCCTGTCTGAACATGTGCTACAGCAACACAGTAAGGGATCATAGAATGCCTACAGTTCAGAAACTGGCTATTCGATGCAACAAATGCACACCAATCCTCCAGGAATTAACCCTCACATAACAATTCCTTACCCCTTTTCTCTTCATTTGCATCTGAATAAGGCACCTGACTGACAGTCGACTCAGTTGTCGGCAAATCATATCTCTGGCGCTGTGAGACAGCAGTGATAAACAGTGAGCCACCTTGCGGCCCTGTACAATATTGCAAGGTACATGTGAACGCGTTTGAAATGCGATTCCTGTCAAAGATGCTCTACTTTTGTTGTTGCCCTTATCAGGAACAATAATTCCTGAATCCCTGAACAAGAAATGAACCCAAACCACAGCGGTGAAAGCGCTGCATCGTAACCACTAGTCGTCCAGGAAGGGCGGCATGTGTAATTGCATCTTCTCTTCACAGCATAGCTTTCTTTCCTTGCGATGAGAAATTTATTCCAAAAAATAATGTTCGTGACAAGGTCTGGAGATTTATCCGCCTTTGAACATTTTCTGAGACCTTCAGCAATTATTTTCCTGTAATATGAAATATTCATCAGTATGTATTTCCATGATTTCTGCAGTCTCCTTAAGTGCAACATATCTCAAACTAAACTATTCCATCTTGCTTGCATTTGGTCTGTATCCCTCTAATCATTTCTTCTTCATCTAAATGTCCAAATGTCTTTCTAATAATGTAACAGTATCTCGATGTACCAATTGCTTCAGCAGTTGATTCCATATAGAATCTGTGTGAAACGGTTATCTTGTAATTCCGTGTAAATCTTATGGATTCTGGACTCCCGTATGCAAGGGAAAAAGACCTTTGCTGTTCACCTTATCGAGAGCACTCATGATTTTATGAATCTCTATAAAGTCATCCTTCGATCTCCGATGCTGCAGTCCGACAAGTCAAAACCGACACAGTCTCTCCTCGTTATATTACAATCGAGTCCTGGGAACATGAAAACGCTTTGTTGCATGAAGCAACACAGAGTCGAATGCAATGCAGCCGATAGAAATATCACCTAATGTCAATTTCTTTGATGATTGGTCAAATAGTTTAAGAAAAGGAATCGTCCTCTTCATACATGGTGGGTGAACATTCGGTATTGCTTTCTCCACAGTAAAAACTGACGTGAAAAATTCGTTTAATGGCTCTTCCATCTGCTGAGCTCAAACGCAATGAAAACCTCTTTAATCTTTATGGTACATAGAACATAGAACATAGAAGAATACAGCGCAGTACAGGCCCTTCGGCCCTCGATGTTGCACCGATCCAAGCCCACCTAACCTACACGAGCCCACTATCCTCCATATGCCTATCCAATGCCCGCTTAAATGCCCATAATGAGGGAGAGTCCACCACTGCTACTGGCAGGGCATTCCATGAACTCACGACTCGCTGAGTAAAGAACCTACCCCTAACATCTGTCCTATACCTACCCCGCCCTTAATTTAAAGCTATGCCCCCTTGTAATAGCTGACTCCATACGTGGAAAAAGATTCTCACTGTCGACCCTATCTAAACCCCTAATCATCTTATACACCTCTACCAAGTCACCCCGAAACCTTCTTTTCTCCAATGAAAACAACCCCAAGTGCCTCAGCCTTTCCTCATACGATCTTTCTACCATACCAGGCAACATCCTGGTAAACCTCCTCTGCACCCGTTCCAGTGCCTCCACATCCTTCCTATAGTATGGCGACCAAAACTGCACACAATACTCCAGATGTGGCCGCACCAGAGTCTTATACAACTGCAACATGACCTCAGTACTCCGGAACTCAATTCCTCTACCAATAAAAGCCAGTACGCCATATGCCTTCTTCACCGCACTATTTACCTGGGTGGCAACTTTCAAAGATTTGTGTACATGGACACCAAGATCCCTCTGCTCATCCACACTACCAAGTATCCGAACGTTAGCCCAGTACCCCTTCTTTTTATTACTCTTACCAAAGTGAATCACCTCACACTTAGCTACATTGAACTCCATTTGCCACCTTTCTGCCCAGTTCTGCAGCTTATCTATATCCCGCTGTAACCTGCCACATCCTTCCTCACTGTCTACAACTCCTCCGACGTTCGTATCATCCGCAAACTTACTCACCCAACCTTCTAACCCCTCCTCCAGGTCATTTATAAAAATGACAAACAGCAATGGTCCCAAAACAGATCCTTGCGGAACACCGCTAGTGACGGCACTCCAAGATGAACCTTTGCCATCAACTACTACCCTCTGTCTTCTTCCAGCCAGCCAACTCCTAATCCAAACCTCCAACTCACCCTCAATGCCATACCTCCGTATTTTTTGCAGTAGTCTACCATGGGGAACCTTATCAAACGCCTTACTAAAATCCATATACACCACATCTACTGCTTTCCCCTCGTCCACCTCCTTAGTCACCTTCTCAGGGAATTCAATAAGGTTTGTGAGGCACGACCTGCCCTTCACAAAACCATGCTGACTATCCTTGATCACATTATTCCTATCCAGATGTTCATAAATCCTATCCCTTACAATTCTCTCTAAGATTTTGCCCACAACAGAAGTGAGACTCACCGGCCTATAGTTACTAGGGTTATCCCTACTCCCCTTCTTGAACAAGGGAACCACATTTGCTCGCCTCCAATCTTCTGGCACTACTCCTGTCGACAACGAGGACATAAAAATCAAGGCCAATGGCTCTGCAATCTCTTCCCTTGCTTCCCAGAGAATCCTAGGATAAATGCCATCAGGCCCAGGGGACGGATCTATTTTCACCCGTTCCAGAATTTCCAACACCTCTTCTCTACATACCTCCAAGCCATCCATTCTACTTAATTGTGACTCAGTACTCACATTGACAACAATGTCCTGTTCCTGATTGAATACTGACGAAAAGTATTCATTCAGTGTCTCCCCAATCTCTTCAGCCTCCACACGCAACTTCCCACTACTATCCTTGACTGGACCTATTCCTACCCTAGTCATGGTACTATTTCTCGAGTTGTTCTCTTGCCAGATATGTACTTGTAGACCCTCTTCCTAATTATCTTCAGTCCTGGCCGATTCGATAATTTCATATCCCCACTTTGCCTTCCTGGTCTGCATCTTATTGAAGTCCCTACAAGAAAATCATTTGAACCCTGTGACAAACAGATTTTAATCAGCAAGGGATTCGAAGGATAGCTGATATTGCAGGAAACTGTATCCGTGGATTATCAGATGAGCCATAATCTCACTGAATAGTGAGAGCAGACTGTATAGGTTGAATTGCTGACTTCTGCTCTTGCATCTTATTGTATTATTTCTGGACTTCAAAATGCTTCTGTTTTTCCTTTATCAATAAATTTCCCGGGCATTAGAAGAAGATTTACAGTGCAAAGGATTAAAACCAAATATCATTTCAGCATCTGATGATGTTGTCCAATTGATTGTTGCTTGAATATGATTCGCTTTTGAACATGGAAGGGAAACGCATCATTCACAGTGTGGAGAAACTGTGTCTTGTACGTGTGGACAGGGATTCAACAGATAAACTGCCTTGTCAGAACATAAACGCAGTCAGACGAGGTCGAGGCCATTCGTCTGTTTCGAGTGTGGGATAGAATTCACTTGATCCAACACACTGTTTGAACAACAGCATTTCCACACAGGAAAATGTTTTTTAAATGCCCTAAAAATGGGAAGCGCCTTAAAATCTCTGAGGATCTGTTGACCCATCAACGTGTTGATACGAATGAGAAATGTTAGTGGCTCTCAAAATGGGCCTGGATTCAAGTGGTTAATTAGACTCACTGTCCACCGAAAATCTCACTGTGTGGAGAGGCTGTTCATCTGCACTGGTGTGGGAAGAGATTTGATGTAAAATCCAAACTACTGAAACAACAGCAAGTTCATAAGTGAAGGAAGTGCCTGTGTTTTACTGTGCTTCATCGTGTGCTAAAGTCTAAGCTAGAAGTTTTGGTTTCAATTCCAGCTTACTGTGGAGCTGTGCCAAGGAGTTTAACTGTTTCTTAATTGGTGATTGAATTATGCCCATCGTGTCTTCTTTCCGATGAAGTTAATATTCCAGAAGAAACGAAATGTGTTCCAGTTTCCTCCTGTTCTACAGCAGCTAATTCATTCAAAATAAATTCTTCAAACATCAGAGAAGTGCCTGGTTTTCTCCACATTGTCCGGACAGGAATTGCTTGTGTGAGTGAGAAGTCACAAATGGTGCTAAATAATATGCAGTCAGGTGTGGCATTTGGCGCAATAGTCACCATTCTTTTCTCAGAGGGCCAGGGCCCTTGCTTCAACTGCATCCTTGGGTGATATTTTGTGTGGAGTTTGCACAATCTCCCCATGTTTGTGTTGTTTCCATTCCACGGCCCAAAGGTGTGCAGGTTAGGAAGATTTGCAATTGCTAAATTATCCAAGGAAGTCTGGGCTAGATACTTAGCGATGGGAAATGCAGGGTTACTGAAGGAGGTTGGGGGATATTCTGGGCGGGATAGTGTTTGGAAGTCAGGTGTGAACTTGTTGGGTAAATTGGCCCGTGTCAGGCATTCCACGTTTCTGTGAGTCAAATAACCAACGCTTTCTTTTTGATTGAACAATATATATTGACACAGCTCCGAACGATTGGAACTGAGACAATAACCTGCAAAACCCCTGCAGTGATGTGCTGGCCTTGGGATGATTGACATTCAGAAATTGCAACCATTTGGGCTGGATGATTACACCAAGTGGAGAGAGTTACATTGTTGAAAGCACACATGTTCTCTTTAAAATAGTGTATTTTCTGAATGTTGAAGGAAATTAAGACTGCATGCTTTGCTCCCTGAATGAAAAGGCTGGGGGACGGGTTGTTCCAAAATAGATACAGGTAACACTTCTCGGTGAAAACCTGATTATTTTCTTGCTGTTTCGACAACAACTCCCCATTAACCAATTACATTAAATTATGTCCAGGGTCCCAGAAATAAATTTTCAATTTTTGTTTTGCTTTGACATCTGGAATCTAATCAATTTATACAAATTAATGTGTCATTGGAGTGTATATAAAACCAATATTTTGAAAACTAGAGTGAGAGCTATTGCTGGAGAGTTACCTGCCCATCTAACACTTCTGTCTCTAAGAAATTAGAAAGCACTCTCTATCAAAAGGTACCTTTTTCTGCAAAACGTACTCTGTAAAAATGAAAGAAGTTGAAACAATTGAGATGAGCAGATAAAAGTTGGAAACAGCGGAGCACATACAAACTGTGTCGACTTGAGATGAGGTTGATGTAATGTTTAACAAATGTGTTATTGAAACAGCATTTTAATAGATTGCTTTCAGTTAAAGGAAAGAATATTTAGTTTGTTGATTGTTTGTTTAGCATTCGCAATAGATTGCAATTAAAATTTTGTTTTTCTTTAAGTGTTGGAAATTAGAATTTATGTGTCACTCACTCACGTTGGAATAGATTACGATTTGAGGAGAGGTTTTCCGAATGTTTAATTAACGAGGGATTCCACGTTCTCGTTGGAACAATGTTTCCTTTGATTCCAACTGACTCCAGTTTTGCAAAAGCTCTTCAATGACTTTGTCATTCGGACGCACTCTTAATTTCAAGGGCAGTCAGTCTCACCTTGCCTTGTGAGAGCAGTATTTTATCTATTTTGGACTATTCATGTTATGAGGACAAAAGTTAAGTGCATCTGATGGAACACGCAGTATCATTGAGCTGCTTGTTGTTGACTGAGTACAACCTGAAAGCACAGTTATTACTCACTGCCATCACTCTGCTGATGGTTGAGCATTGGTTGACTGGACTAAGGTTTGGATTTGCTCTGCTTTTGTGGACTGGTCACAACTGAGCATTTTTATTAACCTGCATCAATATGAATGTCGTGGTTACAATGCTCTGTTGTGAAAGCTGGAGAAGGGCATTGAGTATGCTGACCATCAATCATTATATCGAAGGGAAAGACAGACTTGAAGGCCCAAATGTCCGCCTGCTATTCTGATATATCAATGCTGGGGACATTTGGGGTGGGGGAACTTGTATAGAATGTCCAGGGTCTCCATGATTTCACACTTCTGCCTGGAAATTACTAAAATGTTTCCGGCTTACCTTGTGCACGGACTGTGCTGGACGCCCCCGTCTGCCCCATGAAAGAGACAACCTTTGAGATAAGCAGCTCATTTCCAGTCTGGCTTGTTAATAGTAAGGACCGAGTGAATTTCTCTCTTACCTGTCTACACTGGCACTCGCCTCATCCTCGTTCGCTCTGCATTTGGTGGATTAAGCTTTCCGCCCCCTACTCTTGTTGGACAGGAGCCGCTGTCAATCACCTGTTTAGCAGACATGTGCAGTATTATGTGAAGTGTTGGTGCAGACACAAACCACGGCCTGGAGCCATACTGGCTGGAACCGGAGGCTTACTAACACTGGGAGTGTCAGAAATACCCAATGTTGACCTAAAAGTCTATCAAGCACATCACTGATTCCAGATGCAATTTTTCAAACAAAACGCTTCATAAATAAATTATCCGTAAAAGAATTTCGATCTTGTCGAAGCACGAGGAAGAATCTGGGAAACAGATTTATAAATTTGAGGTTAACAGAAAGGAAAATGTTTTGACATGAATTGGTTTCCCTGGCAAAATCCCTGTTCTATATTTGGCAGAGCTGAATTTTGTGCATTTTTTCTATTTGATTAGAAAGAGAGTATTTGCTGATGGGAAAATTAAACAAGACACTATACTGAGATCTGAAAGAGCCCCTCGTTTCATCAGCAACTGAACGCTACCTCTCAATGTGTTAATGTGACAATTTACTAACATTAGCATTATTGATTCCCGATGTGGGTAAATGGGCCATTCAGCTTAAAATGTCCACACCAACGTACTGCATAGCATTCATACGAGAGTCACCCCTCTCCCCGCCAACAGCGCACTTCCCAAGACCAGCCAATATAAACCTGAACACTGTGGGCAATCCACTTCACCAGCACACATTTTCACTGTAGGAGGAAATACGCACACTCAAGTGGAGATTGTGAAAATTCCACACAGACTATCACCCAAGGCCGTGGTTGAACCCAGATCCTTGGCGTTGTGAGGCAGCAGTGCAATCCACCGTGACAGCCTATTGGTATAAAATTGCAATAGTACATAGAAACTGAGTTGGTGTTCCAATGAACAGACTGTGGAAAGATTAAGAGTCAGTTACGCAGCTATGAAATCATTTGCTTCCAAAATTTGTATGTTTTCCCTGAAACCAATTCTGTGATTGTTTGATGTTTGCAAAGACCAGCCTGCCTCAGCAGCGAATTGATTCAAATATAAGGAAATTTCTCACCGTTATCCAGGGCATCCTTCTTTCAGTTAGGGTAAGGATTGTGGATGTTACTGATAGAGAGGTCGGAGTAAACTCATATTATTTTCGGCTGAGCGCCATCACTATCATTCTCACTTTCCTCCTCTTAGGTATCACAGTAAAATCTATGACCGCTGTCTGTTAATGTATTTCCGTTATTCATGGGAACACTTTGATTTTTCACACAGTACTAATTCTCATTAATGGTCTCTGCCTCCAGAGATTCAATGTTAGTTGGACAGGGACTTGGGAGAGGTAGTGAGCTCCTCCCTGACAATGGTGGATAGATCTCCACCATTCCTTGAAATCCCTAATTTTGTCTGTTCTCTGCCCTGATCACCTGTGATCGCACACATACGTACTCCATTCTCACATCCGGGGGGCAGATTAGATACGAATCCAATCCGTTCGTTGATGTGGAACAGTTTCTTTTGATTCTTGTAGCATTTGGCCATTCTAATTCCGTGATTGATTCACTTATTGGTGTCAGGACATGAGCAGAAGCGGTCAAATTTAAAGTGCCCCCGCTCAGCCAACTTTAAGCCACATATACAAACGTGTCTCTCATTCACCCCTAATTGTCACTTTGTACCAGCAACAAAGGCATTAATATTCAGAACAGCAGATAAACTCGCTTCGAGTGTGTTTACACTGACAGTGGAATGAAAAGTCAATGTTCAGCTCAGAAAACAAATATTCAATGAAAGATTATGCAATGGGGGTGTCAAACGTATGACCTGATATTTAAAATCGCTTATTCTCCTAACATTGGCAAGTGGACAACACTAACAAGCTACAATCACATCTCTTATCATGGCCAGGTAACTGTTTAAAAGCTATTCACTGAATTAAATTAACCATCGGAGGCCAACGACATTAATGCTTCCTCATTAATAATTCAGTGGAATCTTTAAGATATATGATAAGGAAGCAGTAAAGATTGGAGGAACTTTGTAACAGGTGTAGACCATTGAGCCCTTCGATGTCATTTCAACATTTAAAGAAACCATGGCTAATCGGAGGCCAACATCCATTTTCCGACCTTTTGCCTTTTGTTGTTGGAAGTGTTTCTGAACATGCATCTTGAATGGTCTGGCCCTAATTTTAGATTATGAGCCCTATCAACGCAGAAGTATTTTTATGAACAGCCGAACATGCTGACTGAATGCAAAACAGAGTCTGAGGTGTAATAAATATGTAGGATTCCGAAAAATGTGTCGTCGAGTTCCAGCTTTCGATTGCATTTCCTGAAATAGCAGTTGTCCTCGATCAGTGTTCCACTTCCAAAGTATAGGCTGGGACTTTCATTGCCGAAAGATGGGGGCAGTCTTGTCGCAGCCATTGCATACCCATCTATGTCACGAGGAATCATCCTTGTGTGCGGATACATGCAAAGTAATTTTGCAGTTTGTCTGCCATTGTCTTCCTTTCAATTACGGTGTCACCTGTGTCGCTCTTCAGAAACACGGACAGACCAAACCGAATGCTATCTTTCTCGATGTAACGACACCGTGGTAAACCTTTCTGCTAACGAAACCAAACACATAGAAAATCTCACCTCGTCTCATAACCTGTTCATGTAAAAGTGACAAAGAGCGACTCACATTCCACTAATCAACAAAAATATATCAATTTGATTCTGTAACTCTAAAACTGAACATTAAACAACAAATATTGAAAACTCTAAGACTTCTTCGATTGGGTTTTAATAATTGGGACATAATTTAAACTAATTGGTTAAATTGGGACTGATGTTAAATAGTCGTTCTGGATTGCTATTAGACAGAGGGAGAACTGGTGGTGATCGAAACTGAGGGAAATCACACAACAGATGAAGAGAGGTTTTGAAAGGAGAGTCTTTCCTCGTAAGCTGATGCATTTAAACCCACACTTTTGGCGGCATAAGGAAAACAGGCAATCGTTTCTGAGAAAGTGTTTGGTTTTCAGAAACCTCTTCAAGGAGGAAGACTGAGAGTGCATGTTCCAACAAACAACTACGCTCACTGTTATTGGTTAAAGAAGCTGTTTTTGTTTGCTCCTCTGCAGCCTTCAAGACATGGAATTACTATTTGGATGAACATTTAAAACGTCTTTGAACACGCAAGGTCAAGTTTTGGGATCTTGGTTCAGAAGTACCATGTGTGACGACTGTCATTGATATAATGGGACGAAGGGACTATGCCATTGCTTTTAAAATTCAGTGATTGTCTCTCATTTTGCAACTGACCGAAAAATCACAAGCAGTGTTAAGAAGTAAAGTTGTAAGCATAGAGTGCGCCTTCTCTGGTGCTCTAGTTGTTGGGAATCAGCACTCGCACTGTTATTTCCTGAGTTTAATTCTCAGAGAGGAATGCGGACTGAGCATTCTTGTAAGAAGTGTGAGAAATGAACATGAATTCCTGACATTAAAAACTGCAAATGGTGCAGCTCTGAAAGAACCAATGACCGTTTTACTGTAGAGAAAAAAATAAATGGGAGGAAGCGGTGATATCCATTGACTGGGCCTGCTCAGACACACTACTGCAACAAGAAAAGTACTCCTTACTTCAGCATGCACGTTCGTTTAAGATTTAACTTCGTGCATGCAGAAAGTTTGGTTTCCTTCTTGGACAGCCGAGGATCAGAGTGCCTCATATCAGAATGGGATTTGCAGGTTTAACACAGACATGAGAAATAATTTCGGAGCAAATGACTGCTCCGGAATTTGTACTGATAACAAAAAAAACTTGGAAATTGCAGCGGATCAGGAAGCATCCATGCAGAGAATAGAAGTCAGTGCTTCCAGTTTGGAATCATCGTCATCAGAGCTGATGTGAAGTGTGGAGGTGGCAGTGGTTATGCAATACTGGGGAGAGGGGGTGGCCCGCTGTGTGAGTAACGATCTTAATCGTTCGGGTAAGTCATTGGAATTTGAGTATGGCAGAACAATGGCGTAATGGTGAAACCACGCCCACTCCTTCCCTTTCCTTTAGTTTTCACTGTTACATTCTCTCTCACCATGACTTCGCCATTCTCCCACTCCAGTGGGACTGACTGTTATGTCCTATTTGGCAAGTTTACTCACTACTGTTCTGTATTTGGTGGAATTCTGTACAGCATAGGCTGTCGGGTCTAGCTCATTAAATATATTCAAGTCGAAGAGAGACAAAGTTGTAAAGTTATGAAGAGTTATGAAGAAAGTTATCAAATCAGACATGAGCTGAGTTCATGGTGGAACAGACTTGGCTTGAATGGTCTCTTTCTGCTTCTAAAAATAGCTGTGTTAATATGAATCTGCAAAGATGATCTGAGTAAAGTTCGCCAAGTTAAAAATGTGGATCCACTTGGGGCACTGAACTGATGTGAGACCTGCAAAGGTCAACACACAAAGAAGAGTCAATTGGGTGATTGATCCGGAGTGGTCACTACACCAGGATAAACAGGAAAAGTAACCTTCAGAGCACACATTGATCCTGGCTCCAGTTAGTCTATAATCGGTTCTAACAAACCACCATCGGTCTTCCTTATTCCGATGGCCTCCTCTGTTCTTGTTTTGAGCCGGATGCACGTCTGGCAATAGCAGCAAACATTACGGATGTGTATCTGTGACATGGAGGAAATGATTCTGACTGTTTCACGCATAATTCTGCTTCTAAAGTTCAGTCAGCATTTCCTATTAATTACTATAATTGGTAACACTTAACAGAGGAGAAAGAGAGGTCTGCAGATGCTGGAGATCATAGATGGAAATGTGTTGCTGGAAAAGCGCAGCAGGTCAGGCAGCATCTAGGAAACAGGAGAATCGACGTTTCGGGCATTAGCCTGAAGAAGGGCTAATGCCCGAAACGTCGATTCTCCTGTTCCCTAGATGCTGCCTGACCTGCTGCGCTTTTCCAGCAACACATTTCCAACACTTAACAGGCCATGACATTGGAATTCCTGAATCCTAATGACCGACTACCATGGAAGAACTCTGTTTATACCACCCTCAACACTGTGCGTTTTAGCATTACATCCTGCTATCTTTTCGCACATGCTCCCTTCGGCTCTGTCTGGGTTGTTTTACACTGACTTCCGACATGTTATACAGGCTGTCAGTGCATCTATTAGTTTGCAGGTTCTCTCTCACATGGCAATGCATTGGTTCTGTAGCTCAGTGGTTAGACCGTTGGCCTTGTCAAGGAAAAATGCACATGAAATGTCCCATTCCTCTTTGTCTTTTCAGGAAATTGAGGAAGACCATTCGGAAGGATAGTAAGATGCTGACGTAAGCAATATTCTAGTGAGGCAGAAAGAGCCAGTCGAGGCTGCATAAACTGCAGAGTTACATGGAATTAATGTGGAATGTGCACGGACAAGGAGTGACCGTTTGCTTCCTTCACTACGGTAAACAGAGTCTGGTGTTGAAGTCTGACATGGGACGCTATCAACCAAGTGGGTGAAATCCTGTTTTTTGGGGGTTCGTCTTTCACCTTACATCTGTCACTCTCGGGTGAATGGATTTTCATTTTTCGCTCTGTGGGTCAAAATGAGATTCAATTGCTCAAGGTAATGTTCACAAAATTGAACCATATCAAACTTCACCCCATTATTTGTGTCGTTCAGTTGAAAATGGTAGGGAGAAAACATCATTAACATGAAAGTTGGGAACGTCAGTGCACATAAGGCTATAGTCCAGGGTTGAAAAATGGGATGATGTGCTTGTTTTCTTGCTGATTACCCTCGAGGACTCAATCATTTTAGAGGAGAAACTTATCTCCAGTGAAATAAAGCCAAAAACTGTGTCATTAAGAAACAATGCAACGATGTCTGTTGTCATCCCCGGTGATGCATTGGTTGTGATTCAGCACTTTCAGCGCCGCAGTCCGAGCTCAATTGCCGCTCAAAACCGTGACCGAACTTTGATCCTGACATGCAGTCGGTATAACGAAAACATTTATCAATGATCGGGTGCTTGAATCGGGAACTCACTGTCAGGGTTCGCAGGGGCAGGAATCCACATAACCTGCAAAAGTATTCAGATGTGAACTTTTGATGTAAAGGCAAAAAGGTGCTGGAAAATGGGATGAGGATCGGCAAGCCGTTGTTTCTGACAAGAGCACTGAGAGGTGATTGATGGCTGATGACCAAACAGTACATCCCCGTTCTACAGGCATCCTTGGTGGTCTATTGGTTCGATTTTACACTTTTACCACCGCGTCCCGTCTTCGATTCCCTGACAGTGAATGAGAACTTTATTGTTCCTGACAACGGCAACAGCAAACGCACAGCATCAGTGACAGGATTCCTTGCAAAGCCTTGGATCAATTAATCGCCCCGAGAACATCAGAGTCAATGTACTGGCCTCTGACAGAAGGGACAGATGCCTGGATAATCCCTGCTCCGTCGGTCAGGTCAACGATAATTCTCCTCAGATTCCGCTTCCCAGTGAATGTCTGAGGATTTTAAAACCTGAGATTGGGTATTCTTTTCGTTTCATTGCCATTCCATGCAGCCACAGCAATTGAATGGCTGGGACTGGAAAGTTGAGCGTGAGCAGCGTTTGTGACTAATCCAGCTTCCACCTCTGTGATGACCCTGGGTCATTGAATCGGATATCCTCAGGGACATTTATGGAAAGGAATTTTGCTTTTGCCTATCTAGAATTGAATTCTTATCTCAGCTTCACAACAACACTTCATAAGTTTGTGAGAGCCATAAGCCCTTGCTGCTGAGTCCAGCAGTATTCGAACCTGCAATTGCCCAATCTGTAGATAGGCGCATTACCCATTGCGCCACTGGAAACGGCTTGGAAAAAGCCTACAAGCCTTGCTGTTGATTCGTAGTCAGGCGCGTTACCCATTGCACCACTGGCCCCGAGCATACTTTGGGCGTGCATGCTGCAAATTAGTGTTGTCTACACGGATATGAACAAGAGCATTCATGTTCACAAGTTAAACAACTAGCAAAGATAATCACCGTCAATGCTCCACTCCAATGTCCCCAACTTTTTGAAGCAGCGAGTTTCGCAAAGAAAACACATCTGTCCTGATGTTGCTGGCATTCACTCTATGTCAGATCAAACATTCAATGGGATCACTGCTGATCTGATAAATTTAAACTCTAGTTTTCTCCGTTTCGTCGTTAACTCAAGATAAACTCGAGTGTAATCACAACAATGGATGTTCCCCTTAATTTTCGGAGCTTTAGAGTACTTTAACGACCTGTGCGTTTTCGCAGGAAATGGACTAATATGAAACGAGCTAAAATTCGCTTCTGTAAATTTAGCTCAGTGCAGAGTCAGCCATATGAGAAAGGACACAGGGAGAAAACATTGCCTCCGCTTCTCTCTGCATAGATTAGATCTCCTACAGAGTGGAAACAGGCATTTGGCCTAACAAGTGCCCACCGACAGTTCAAAGAGTAACCCAGAAGACTCAACGTCCTCTGACTAATACACCAAACAGTATCAGCAATTTTTGCATGGCCAATACAACTGACAATATTTGAATAGAGAGAGAAAATCTTAGATCCCGGAGGAAACCCACGCATATTCAACAATTATGCTCAAACTTCACAGAGACAGTCGTTCGGTGCTGGAATCAAACCCGACCCATGCCTCTGGTAGGGTGCAGTGACAACCATTGAACATTTCCACGAGTTGAAACTTGGCAGTATTTCTCTTTACAACAGATACATATACCTTGGGAAACGTATTCCCTCAATCTTCAAAGATGTGCACTGCTAAGATCTATTTCACTTCAGATTAAAATAGCTTAGCATCCTTTCCCTCAGCCAGATGTCAAAATGCTCCCTGTTCATTGTGAACAGGAGCTGCAGCCGGTGCGGTTGGACCTCACAGCCTGTTGGCCCAATGCTCCCTTCTCAATGTCAATAGAAAATGCTGCAGGTGAGGCTCAAACTCCCAGCCACGTGTCACAATGCTCCCTGCTCCACAACAATAGAAGCTGCTCCAGGTGACGTTAGAGCTTCCAGCCTCGGCATTTCACGCACCTCTGTACCGTCATAGATGGACCACGCCCTCATCGATTACATCACTGTTGCCACAGGTGCGTGCTCTTCCCCATCACAATTTCCATTTGGATTTTAGGGACTGTATCACTCAGTTTCTCTGATTCTGGGCCTGTGAACTGGGATTACATGATATTTCGCAACAGTGTTTACTTGATTTTGTGAGCAAATTGGAGAAGAAAACCGATGTTAAACTACATTCCTATTGGGAAATACATTTCAACAATACCCTGCAGTATCCCCTAAGCCTTTGAAGTTTTGTAGAAATCCAACAGTCTCAGCATTCAACAACTCCAAGTTAAAAATTCACCCCACCCTGAGTGCCCACCTCTCAGACACTGTTTGGCAACTATTTCTGTTGTGCCTGTTAAACCGTTCCTGATATATCCTCTGTCACTATCCTTACTGCTTTTGAATAGCATTTTTGCATGTGGCACGGGAAACGTGCTTTGCCTTGTGGCTACCGCAAGTTCAGCGCCAGTCTGAGCTATGGCAAAATACATCTTTCACGTTGTATGCTACGTAATGCCTGATGTTCCAATGATCCCTTCTCAATGTCAGTAAAAACTGCTGTAGGTGAGGTTGGAGCTCCCAGCTTGATATTGCAATAATTCCTGCTGCTCCGTGCTTAGCAAACGGGGTGAGGAATCAGTAACATACGCCATGAAAATACGCTTCGAGGCGATGATTTCGCCCCTTCAAACACCCGCTTTCTGTCATCTCAGAGTTTCAGATACCAGGATTCAAACCCATCCTTTCTTGGAGATTTCTCTCCCTCTACAATCACTAACCAACCTTTACGCTGCTCCTGCGAATTCACTGATGCATTCCACAATCTAACACTTACATTACACCGTGCAGTCTGTGTTGCTGGGGTGCTGCAGCTGGGCGAACTTGCCTCTAACCAGCATCGGGACCTTCAAACCAGTCGTTACATTCAGCTTCCGCGGTTGTGAGATTAATCATCATATAGCAGCATTTACTGACATAGACCAGAAATTATTGGAGCATCAGGCTCAGGAAGATGATGCAGTGCAGTATTGAGCAAAAGAGAATTTATTGCAAAAGAACATTTTGTGTAGCTTTCTGCGTCATTTATTCCATTTGTTCATTCCGCTGCCGTCTAAGTATTGTGTGCAGTTCTGCAATTCACATTAGATCAGGGATAATGTAGCACTGGGAACGGTGCAGAAGAGATTCAAAAGGATATTGGCTGATATTGGCGTTGCAAAGGATATCTCTGGAAAACACGCACCAAACAGTCCACCGTACTGTAGTCGACTATTTCATCTTCCGCTCCCATTCTGTCAGGGCATGCAAGTCGTTGGCCTACTCCACCATCAAATGCAAGTTGCACGATGAGTGGAGGAAGACCACCTCAACTATCTCTTTGGGTCCATTCAACAACTCAGCATCAACATTAACTTCTCCAGTTTCTTCATCTTCCCTCCCCTCCCCCCATCGCAGGTCAAAACCTCCAACTCGGCACCGCCCTCTTGAACTGACCTACCTGTCCATCTTCGTTCTCCCACCTATCGTTTCTACAATCTGCTCTGACCTATCACTGTCTCCCCTCAACCTGCATCTACTGATTGACTTCCCAGTTCCTTGGTACCAACCTCACTCTTACTCTAAGCCCACGCACCTTCCAAATTGTCTCTCAATCCCGTTCCACCCCCACCCGCCCCATTCCTGATGAAGGGCTAATGTCTGAAATGTCGGTTTTCCTGCTCCCGACGTTGCCTGACCAGCTGTGGTACTCCAGCCCTCCACTATTTTAATCTGCTTGACCTTTTCTATGTCAAAAATGCTCTCGACAGAGAAAATAATGACGTGAAAATTCTCCAATGCCAGAAACGATCCAGACCGACTTGGCAGAAATGGAAAGTCACGAGGAAAATAATTATAAATGACACGAGGAAAAATGTGTTCGCAAAGGGAGTGGTGCATGTCCGTAACTCACTGTCTGAGATTGACAAGGAGTGAGACTCCGTGGATGCAAAATGGAATTCAATGTTAACCTCAAAAGGAACAACGTTCAGAGTTACAAGGAGAGAGTAATAATATGACAGCAGATACAAGGTTGGCTGCCCAGCCTCCTTCTGCGCTGTGACACACTTTGCGATTCTGAATGAAATCGCATTTGGTACTACAGAATTTGGGACATTTGACAACGCGTATATTCTGCCCAAAAGCAATGAAAGAATTATGACTACATTCTCAAAGTTACATGCTACATGAAGATGGAAAACTAAGTATTTCTCTGAATGACTGAGAGCTTTCTTTGCAGTTATTAAGCTCAGGTGAGCGGAGTGGCGCATTTGGAGCTTAAAGGTGTGCAACCCCGCGGTCAGTGTATCAAAGCCGTCTCTTCCTGTGCGGCAATTCCACGAGCAATACAATTTGATGTGCTTCCAGTAAGTAGATGAGATGTGCACAGGGGAGGTGATACGCTTGTGAATGCCTTAATACCATTCTTTTGTTCTCCGTTGGTCTGCTATGATCTAAATTATGCAACCTCTCTTCACTGAGATCGGGATAAAGTCATGAAATTGTAAAAAAAAAATCAGTTGTGATGTGTTTCACGCCCGGCTGTAATTTCCCACTCTGTTTCACACCGCGACGTCCTCCCAGCCGATTAAATTTAACAAATATAAGACTGAACCAAATCAATGTCTGCAATTGGATTTTACCAACACAGTGTGACATTCAGTCTCACCGTTAACATGGAGAAAGCCTTTTTGGATGTAGATTTGCTCGCTGAGCTGGAAGGCTCATTTCCAGACATTTCGTTAACTTACTAGCCAACATCTTCAGTGAACCTCATACGAAGTAATGCAGAAAATTCCTGCTTTCTATTTATGTGTTGGGTTTCTTTGGGAGAAAGCCGTCAGACTACTGGCCCTTCTGTTGAATAAAGATCACTTTTACTGTGTCCAGTGAGTGGAAATATTTGCTGTTGCTGGGAAACATTGCTTTCTGAAACATAAAATTGGCTGTCCCTAAATTATGTAATAAAATATCAGTATATAAAACTAAACACTACACTGTCACCAACTGAACGAAGCGGCTACCTAAAGGGAGACGGTTGTGTGTTTATACCCCACGCTGAACAGTTTTTTAAAGTTTCTCACACTGGGTGAAGTGAGCATTCACTAAAACGATGGGCATTCCAACTCCCTGAAATAGTATTCACAAATAAAACTGACAGCAACACTTCTCGTATGATCCCTAGGAGCTGGAAAGAACATTTTGACCAATGAATATCCGCACACAGCACGTTTCTTGACATGGAAAACTCAGGGAGGGAAACAGCCGCAACACACCACGAGCCTGACGTGATTTGAACACTCAGCTTTCCGATCTGCAGTCAGATGTGGCACAAGCCCACAGCCACACACTTATTACTGTGCTCCATAACGTAACGCTATTTTGCTGCTACAAATTTACGTTATGATTAGCAACACAGGCCAAAGATTAATGCCTTTACTGTCTCGCTCGATTCTCTACTCCTCTGCCTCTCGAAACAACGCCTCCTTCTGTCTGTCTGTGTTTTTTTTTCACTCTCACACTCACATAATTCCCCCCTTCTGCAATTCATTGTTTCAACCTCTCTTTCCTCGGCCATGCCCCTCCTGCCTCATTGAATCGGCTCTAAACTTGTCTCTGGGGAGTGTGATTCGAGTCTGTCCGTCACAGGGTGGATTCAGGGCAGAGTCAACAACCGAGACAACGAGAGACAAAGAATGTGTGAGAGGTAAAATAGATGCGGACTAGGTTTCATTAACATTTTCCCGATATCGACCAGTACATTCGGCCATTTATGCACAATAGTTCTTGAAATTCACCAAGGAAATTCATCATGTATATCAGAAATAAAAATATCCCATCAGAACAGTTGATGAACCGTAAGCCAGTCTCGGAATCACGTATGAGTGACATGTACAACTGTAAATTCCTGTCGTTGGAAAAACATTCCATTGAATGGTCCAGTACCACGTGACCCGTGACCAACCATATTCATGTCCCAGGGGCCAGCTCATGCCCTATGAGGTCACGTTGTAGCTGGAAGCCCTGGGGACAGTTTATGAAATAAATTTCCCTGAGGTTCAGGCAGGCCTGCAACGGGAAGCATTGATTGTTCAGCTCACATCGGGACATATCTCGACATTAAACAGACTGGAGGCAAACCTGCCTTCCTTCTATTTAAAATGGAAAATCCATCACCCGAAATCCCTCAGGTAGGTTTGGGAGCATTTATTCCAGATTTCTGAGGACATTTGCATAAAGTTTAACATGGTGAGAAACAATGCTGGCAAGATGGATGCCCATTGGAAGTTTAGCCCAGAGCCTGAAATGCTAGACCAATACTTAAAGCAGTGTTTTAAATCTAGCCTGATTACAGTAGAGAAAGACTCCATAAGGCGAGGTTTGTCCGTGTTTCTAATAAAGACAGATGTTTGATGACAATTGAAACGAAGGAAATGACAGATAGATTGCAGAATTGCTTTGAATGTCATAACAGAAAAGGTCGTTTCCTGGTGACATGGATGAGTTTGCTGGGACGGGGATCAAGCTGTCTCAATCTCACCACTATGGAAGTCTCAGCCTGTATTTTGGTACAGTAAAGTTGATAGAGGAGAATTGCTACTTCAGTAACTGCAGTCTGAAGCTGACAATTGCTGACACCCAGGCTTCAGAATCTTACAGAACATTTTTACACCTCAGACTCTATGGTGCATTTCGTCAGCACATTAAGCTGCACACCAAAATATTAGTGACTTAATATGATTCCTTATCTAAGAATTAGCATGATACCACTCAAGGTGCATGTTCAGAATGACTTCAACATACTGAGTTTGTAAGATGTTTGGAGCGCTTTTGGACATTCAGCAGTGTAAAATGAATGATTTGTTATCTTTAAATCGGAGATATACAGTTTTTATTGCAGAGCAGACAGTCATACTCGGTTGATTAACTATTTCAAATCAGTCAGTGGTCAAGGACAGAAGGGTGTGACTGTGAGTGAGGCTGATATAGCGAACCAGTGGGTAGTACTGAAAGTGTCTCAGCCCTTCAGCTTAACAGGTTTGAGGTACTTGCTCCCTGTGTGTGTTTAACATAGCAAATGGAACAGTACAGTGCAGAACAAGCCCTTCGGCTCTCAATGTTGCTGCGACTTGTGAACTGATCCATGCTCATCCGCCTACACTATCCCAGCATCGTCGATATGCTTATCTAAGGATTGCCTAAATGCCCCTAATGTGGCTGAGTTGACGATATTAGCGGGCAGATCATTCCACGCACTTACAATTCTCTGAGTAATGCACTTGCGGCTGACAAGTGCCTGAAGTCTCTCACCGGTCAATTTGCAACTGTGCCCTCTCGTACTAGCTGACGTCATCATACTCGTAAAAAAGTTTATCACTTTCTTTCCTACTTAATCCTCAGGTCATCTTATATGCCTCAAACAAATTCCCTCTGAGCCTTCTTCTCTCCAGTGAGAACACAATCAAGTCTCTCAGCCTTTCCCCAGAAGATCTTCCCTCCAGATCAGGCAACATCCTGGGAAATCACCTCTGCACATTTTCCAATGCTTCCACATCCTTCCTGTAATGCGGGTTCAGAAGTATACACAATATCCCAAGTGTGGCCGCATTAGCGTTTTGTAGAGTTGCAGAATGACATTATGGCTCCAGAACGCAATCCTTCTAGCAATAAAACATAACACGTTATATGCCTTCTTATCAGCACTATCGACTTGTATGCCAAGTTTCAGGGAGCTATGTACATAGACTCCAAAATTACTCTGTCCACCAACACTAGCAAGAATATTTTCATTGACCCAATATTCTGCCTTCCTGTTATTCGTCCCAAAGTGGGTCACTCAGATTTTTCTGCATTGAACTCCATTTGCCACCCTTCAGTCCAAACCTGCAGTTTATCCAAGTCCCCCTGCAACCTGCATCATTCTTCCACACTGTGCACGACTCCACCGACATTCGTGTCATCGAACAGAGAACACAATGCAGCGCAAAACACGCGCTTTGGCCCTCAATGTTGCGCCGACCTTTGAACTAATCTAACCTCAGCTCCCTACACAATCTCATCATCATCGATGTGCTTACCCAAGGATTATTTAAATTTCCGTAATGTGGCTGAATTAACTACCGTGGCAGGCAGAGCATTCCAAGTCCTTCACTCTCTGAGTGAAGAGCCTGTGTCTGACATCCGTCTTAAATCTATCAACTCTCAGTTTTAATTATTCACCCTCATGCAATATGACGTCATCATCCTAGGAAAACTACTTTCACTGTCTACCCTATATCATCCTCTGATCATCTTTTATGTCTCTATCAAATCCATTTTAGCCTTCTTCTTTCCCATGAGAACAGAACGCAATCACTCAGCCTTTCCTCATAAGACCTTCCCTTCAAACCACGCAACACCCTGGTAAACCTCCTGTGCACATTTTCCATTGCTTCCATATCCTTCTGGAAATGGGGCGAACAGAATTGTACACAATGTTCCAAGTGCAGCTGCACTTGCGTTTTGTATAGTTGTAGCACGACATTAGAACATAGAACATAGAACATAGAAGATTACAGCGCAGTACAGGCCCTTCGGCCCTCGATGTTGCGCCGATCCAAGCCCACCTAACCTACACTAGCCCACTATCCTCCATATGCCTATCCAATGCCCGCTTAAATGCCCATAATGAGGGAGAGTCCACCACTGCTACTGGCAGGGCATTCCATGAACTCACGACTCGCTGAGTAAAGAACCTACCCCTAATATCTGTCCTATACCTACCCCCCCCCCACCTTAATTTAAAGCTATGCCCCCTTGTAATAGCTGACCCCACACGTGGAAAAAGATTCTCACTGTCGACCCTATCTAAACCCCTAATCATCTTGTACACCTCTATCAAGTCACCCCTAAACCTTCTTTTCTCCAATGAAAACAACCCTAAGTGCCTCAGCCTTTCCTCATACGATCTTTCTACCATACCAGGCAACATCCTGGTAAACCTCCTCTGCACCCGTTTCAGTGCCTCCACATCCTTCCTTCAGTATGGCGACCAAAACTGCACACAATACTCCAGATGCGGCCGCACCAGAGTCTTATACAGCTGCAACATGACCTCAGTACTCCGGAACTCAATTCCTCTACCAATAAAAGCCAGTACGCCATATGCCTTCTTCACCGCACTATTTACCTGGGTGGCAACTTTCAAAGATTTGTGTACATGGACACCAAGATCCCTCTGCTCATCCACACTACCAAGTATCCGACCGTTAGCCCAGTACCCCATCTTTTTATTACTCTTACCAAAGTGAATCACCTCACACTTAGCTACATTGAACTCCATTTGCCATCTTTCTGCCCAGTTCTGCAGCTTATCTGTATCCCGCTGTAACCTGCCACATCCTTCCTCACTGTCGACAACTCCTCCGACTTTCGTATCATCCGCAAACTTGCTCACCCAACCTTCTAACCCCTCCTCCAGGTCATTTATAAAAATGACAAACAGCAATGGTCCCAAAACAGATCCTTGCGGAACACCGCTAGTGACGGCACTCCAAGATGAACCTTTGCCATCAACTACTACCCTCTGTCTTCTTCCAGCCAGCCAACTCCTAATCCAAACCTCCAACTCACCCTCAATGCCATGCCTCCGTATTTTTTGCAGTAGTCTACCATGGGGAACCTTATCAAACACCTTACTAAAATCCATATACACCACATCTACTGCTTTCCCCTCGTCCACCTCCTTAGTCACCTTCTCAAAGAATTCAATAAGGTTTGTGAGGCACGACCTGCCCTTCACAAAACCATGCTGACTATCCTTGATCACATTATTCCTATCCAGATGTTCATAAATCCTATCCCTTACAATTCTCTCTAAGATTTTGCCCACAACAGAAGTGAGACTCACCGGCCTAAGTTAATTGGGTTATCCCTACTCCCCTTTTGAACAAGGGAATCACATTTGCTCGCCTCCAATCTTCTGGCACTACTCCTGTAGACAACGAGGACATAAAAATCAAGGCCAATGGCTCTGCAATCTCCTCCCTTGCTTCCCAAAGAATCCTAGGATAAATGCCATCAGGCACAGGGGACGGATCTATTTTCACCCTTTCCAGAATTTCCAACACCTCTTCTCTACATACCTCAAAGCCATCCATTCTACTTAATTGTGACTCAGTACTCACATTGACAACAATGTCCTGTTCCTGATTGAACACTGACGAAAAGTATTCATTCAGTGTCTCCCCAATCTCTTCAGCCTCCACACGCAACTTCCCACTACTATCCTTGACTGGACCTATTCCTACCCTAGTCATTCTTTTATTCCTGACATACCTATAGAAAGCCTTAGGGTTTTCCCTAATCCTACCAACTAAGGACCTTTCATGTCCCCTCCTTGCTGCTCTTAGCTCTCTCTTCAGGTCCTTCCTGGCTACCTTATAACTCTCAATCGCCCCAATTGAACCTTCACGCCTCATCTTTACATAGGCCGCCCTCTTCCATTTAACAAGGGATTCCAATTCCTTATTAAACCACGGCTCCCTCGCACGACCCTTTCCTCCCTGCCTGACGGGTACATACTTATCAAGGACACTCAATAGTTGCTCCTTGAACAAGCTCCACATATCAATTACATCCTTGCCTTGAAGCTTACTTTTCCAGGCCACACATCCTAAGTCATGCCTCACAGCATCATAATTTCCCTGCCCCCAGCTATAACTCTTGCCCTGTAGTGCACACTTATCCCTCTCCATCACTAGAGTAAAAGTCATCGAATTGTGGTCACTGTCCCCAAAGTGCTCACCTACCTCTAATTCTAACACCTGGCCTGATTCATTACCCAGAACCAAATCCAGTATGGCCTCACCTCTTGTTGGCCTATCGACAGATTGTGTCAGGAAACCCTCCTGCACACATTGGACAAACACTGACCCTTCTAACGAACTTAAGCTATAGCTTTCCCAATCAATATCAGGAAAGTTAAAGTCCCCCATAACAACCACCCTATTACTTTCAATCTTCTCCTGAATCATCCTCACAATCCTTTCTTCTACGTCTCTAGGACTATTAGGACGCCTGTAAAAAATTCCTAACAGGGTGAGCTCACCTTTCCTATTCCTAACCTCAGCCCAAACTACCTCAGATCGCGAGTCTTCATCCATCGTCCTTTCCACAGCTGTAATACTATCTTTGACAAGCAATGCCACACCTCCCCCTCTTTTACCCCCACCTCTGACCCTACTAAAACATTTAAACCCTGGAACCTGCAACAGCCAATCCTATCCCTGTTCTACCCATGTCTCCGTAATAGCCACAACATCGAAGTCCCAGGTACCAACCCACGCTGCAAGTTCACCTACCTTATTTCGTATACTTCTTGCATTGAAATATACACACTTCAAACCACTTTCCTGTTTACAGGCACCCTCCTTTGAAATTGATGCCATGTTTCTAACCTCCCTACACGCCAGGTCCTGCACCCTAAAGCTACAGTCTGGGTTTCCATGCCCCTGCAGAGTTCGTTTAAACCCCCCCCCCCGCCCCCCCAAGAGCACTAGCAAACCTCCCACCAAAGATACTGGTGCCCCTCAGGTTCAGGTGCAGACCATCCTGTTTATAGAGGTCCCACCTTCCCCAGAAAGATCCCCAGTTATCCAAATACCGGAATCCCTCCCTCCTGCACCATCCCTGTAGCCACGCATTTAACTGTTCTCTCTCCCTATTCCTCGACTCTCTATCACGTGGCACGGGTAACAAACCAGAGACAACAACTCTGTTCGTTCTAACTCTGAGCTTCCAACCTAGCTCCCTGAAAGCCTGCCTAACATCCTCAGCGCTCCTCCTACCTATGTCATTGGTCCCAATGTGGATCACGACTTCGGGCTGCTCCTCCTCCCCCTTAAGGACCCGGAAAACACGATCAGAGACATCACGTGCCCTTGCACCTGGGAGGCAACATACCAAACGTGAGTCTCTCTCGTTCCCACAAAACCGCCTATCTGTGCCCCGAACTATCGAGTCCCCAATTACTATTGCTCTGCTCTTCTCCACCCTTCCCTTCTGAGTAACGGGGACAGGCTCCGTGCCATAGGCTCTGGAAATCAATCCCTCCAGTAATAAAACCGAACCCAATATAAGTCATCTTAACAGTACTATCAACCTGGATTGCAACTTTCAGGAATCTATGTACATGAACTCCAAGATCACTGTACCCATTCACACTCCAAATAATATTTCCATTGATCCAGTTTTCAACCTTCTTCTTAGTTTTCCCAAAGTGAATCACCTTAACTTTAGCTGCATTGAACTCGAATTGCACCTCTCAGACCAATTCTACAGTTTATCCAAGTTCCCCTGCAACTTGCAAACATCTTTCACACTGTTCACTACTCGACTGACTTTACCGTCATCTGCAATCTTTCTAACCCATCCACGTGTGCCTGCGTCAAAGTCATTGTAGAAATGACACACAGCAGTGGTCCCAAAAGCGATCCTGTATTTACTCCAACAGCCTACAATGTGGAATGTTATCAAAAGCTTTATCCATGTACACTACTTCAACTGGTCTACCCTCATCCACATGCTTCGTCACATTCTCCAAATTCTCCATGATTTTTGTGAGAAATGACTTACCCTTGCCAATACCATGTGGACTATCTGCAATCAACTTATTGCTTGCAAGATGATTATAAATCCCACCTCTTACAGTCCTTTCCAAACTTTTTTCCTCCAACAGTTGTCAGGCTCACTGGTCTATAATTACCTGAGTCATCTCTACTGCTTTTTTGAACAAGAGCACAATGTTAGCAATTCTCCACAAATCTCGTACGAAAAATACAAACAATGACTGCTCAAAGAGTAATGCTAAAGTCTATAACGTCTCCCCCAGCTTCTCTCAGAATCCTCAGATCAATCCCATCTGGCCCAGGGGACTAGTCTACTTCCACTACTTCCAGAATTGATAACAACTGCTCCTTACTCAACTCGATCCTTTCTAGTCTAATATCCCACATCACACTTTTCTCCACTACAATATTCTCCTTTTTCCTGATTGAAAACAGTTGGGGAATATTCGTTTAGCACGTCTCCAGTCTCCAAAGTGTACGCACAAAACTTTACAATTCTGTCTTTGACTGGCCCTATCCCTACCCGAGTCATCCTCGTATTACTCAAATACCTATAGAAAGCTTTCAGGATCTCCGTTATTGTACCTGGCAAAGACTGCTCACCTGATCTCATTGTTCCTCTTATGTCTGTCTTTAAATACTTAAAAGCCAATCTGCAACACTCCATCGCCTCATATGAACCATCTCGTCTCAATGTCATATAAGCCTCCTTCTTCCGCTGAACAAGGCATGTAATTTATTTTGTAAGCAACGGTTCCCATACATTATCACTTTCTCCCTGCCTTATAGGGGCATAACTACCAAGGACACACAATATATGTTTCTTGAACCAGCGCTACATTTCGATTGTCCCATCCCCTTAATTTTGCTACTCCATTCTATGCATCCGAAGTCCTACCTAATCGCATTATAGTTGCCCTTATCTCATCTACTACCCTTGCCCTGAGGTATGTACCTATGGCATTCTATTGCTAAACTAAGCGCAATTGAATTATGGTCACTTTCTCCAAAGTGCTCGTCCATCACTAATTCAAACATCTCGTCTGGTACATTATTAAGCACCAGATCCAGTGGAGCCGCCACTCTTGTCGGTTCTTCGACATACTGTGTCAGGAAACCCTCCTCCACACATGAGACGAAAACCGATCCATCTGATGTACCAGAGTTATAGCGTTTCCATTCAATCTGAGGACGTTAGAGTCCCCAGAATGACCAAACTGTTCCTTTCACTCCTACCCAGAATCGTATGGCCGAACCTCTCCTCCGCATCCTTGGAAGTCTGTGGAGGTCTAAACAAAACTTCCAGCGGTGTGGTCTCGACTGTCCTGTTCCTTATCTTATCCCATACCACCTCAGTAGATTATCCTTGTCAAGATTACTGTCAGCTACCGTTATGCTGTCCATGACTTCACAAAGCCACACCTCTCCATATTTAAACGCCTCCTCTGTTCTCAATGAAGATTCCAATTCCTGGAAACTGTAACTCCAATTCCTGACCCTGTCTATCCATGTCCCCGAAATTGCCACATCATCGAAGTCCCAGTTACCTATCCATGCTGAAAGTTTACACACATGATTTCGGATTGTTCTGGCTTTGAAGCAGGCACACTTTTAACCAGCTTGCTGTCAGTCAGCACATTATAATCACCGTGAATTCCTCTCCATGCCCTGCCTACTCTCATCCTCGTTTGCACTCGAACGACACCTCCGGAGCCCATTCCCCTGCTGAGCTCGTTTATCCGAAAACCACCAGCAAATTTCCCACCCAGGACAATCATACCCCTCTGGTTCAAGTGATGCCCGTCCTGCTTGTGGAGTTCCCACCTTCCGCAGAATGATCCCCAATTATCCGTGTTCCTGAAGCATTCTCTGCTGCACCATCCCTTTAGTAACGTTTCAATTTACATGTCTCCCTATTCCTTCCCTCACGATCATGGTAAGAATCCAAAGATAACCACACTGTTTGTTCTAGCTCTGAGCTTCCAAACGAGCTCCCTGAAATTCTGCCTTACATTCATATCCCTCTTTCAATCTGTGTCTTTCGTACTTACATGGAACGGATTTGGAGCTGGTCACTCTCATCCCTGAGGACCGCAAAGACATGATCTGAGACAACACGGACCATTGCACCAGAAACAACACACAAAGCATAAGTCTCGTTCCTCTCAAACAAACCTTCTCACTGGCCCGCTCACTGTTGTGTCCCCAATTACTAAAACTCTCCTCCTTTCCCACCTTCGTTTCTATACAATAGGGGTAGACACTGTGCCAGAGCCCTGCGACTTATTATATGCCCCTGATAAGTCGTCCCCGAACACTAATCAAAACGGTATTCTTGTTTTTGTTTTCAGCGGAAAGACCACAGGAGATCCATGCACTGACTGTTTCCCGCCCTTCGAACAGTTACCCAGCTTTCTTCATGGCTGTGAGAACGGTGGCTGTAGGGATGATGAACAAACTGAGGACACAGATGTGGTAGAGTGGGCGATTCAAGAGGATGGATTGACGGAAAATGTCGGTATAATGGAGGATAGCAGATGCCAGGAAACAGACACTCTTTCCCATTGCCTAAATCAAATGTCCTGATGGCTGTGTTGCCTGTCTTAAGCCCGGTTTCAGGATATTATTCTGGGCTGCATAGGAACTTGGTTTCGGAGAGGAACGATACCGTTGTTGACATTGGTAGAAAGAGTAACGAGTTTCTGCTGATGGAATTTAGTTTGTACTAAATTAGAAAACAGATACAAATCGGTATAACCTCGGGATCCATAAATAAATCAGCACAAGGTCAGCAAGATTAGCGAGGTAAATGTGTGATTGAAAGACTGTTGTGGGAGAAATACATGTTATTTCTTTCGATATTGGGGTCAGAACTGACGACAAATATAACTGTTGGGATGGGACAGTTTCCACCTGCATGATGTTGCGACCAAAGAACTTGAGAATTTGATAACTGGGGTCGGTTTATAGCCCTGTCAAGTGAACTATGGGTGTTGGTTTCAATTGCATCTAAAATTATGTGAAAAACTTCAAGAAGTGGAGGGCTTTGCACGGGTTAAGGTTTCCACAACAAGTAATAGGACAGAAGCTATGGAAAGGGGAAGGAATCTATTTCCAGAATAGCAATTCAGGGTACAATTCTGAGAAGAGGAGCAGTCACGGCATGCGTGATGGTGTTGTACCGAAACAGACACAGTATATGAAAAAAGGTAAACGAGTTTGAAGCACAGTTTGAAATTGGCATGTATGTTATTATTGTGTGTATCACAGAGACGTGGTTGCAAGGGGATCATCTCGGAAAAAGTGAGGACTGCAGATGCTGGAGATGCTGCAAGGGTATCATGCCTGGGAGACCACTACCAGTGCAACGGATCGAGTAGATAACATTTGTTGATCACGATGTGGCCTCCCCGACATCGGCAAACAGAACACCAATTTGTGGATCGTTACAGGGAAAACTCTGGGACACCTGCACCAACCACACCAGCCTTTTACTGATGAATTCAAATCCCCTTTCCACTCCAGCAAGGACATGAAGAGTCTGGGCCTACTCCATCGCCAAACACTAACTACCTGACACTTGGACGAAAGAAGCCTCAACTTCCGCTGCTCCATCCTGCAAACCCAAGTGATTAATGTAGATTTCACCTGTTTTCTCAATTTCATTCCCTACAACTTATCCCAAGCCTCCAGCTCGACCCCGCCGTTTTCACCTGTTCATCATCTTTCACATCTATCCGGTCCACACTCCTCTCCACCCATCACTTTCTCCCGCACCTTCATCTACTTTCTGCATTCTCAGCTATTTTTCCCACAACCCCACTCGTCTCCCAATTATCTCTCAGTTCCCCTGCCCACAAGCTTTATTCGTGATGAAGGGCTTATGACTGAAAAGTCGACTCTCCTGATATTCGGATGCTGTCTGACCTGCTGCACCTTTTAAGAGCCACACTTTTGATTTTGATCTCTCGGATCTGCAGTCCTCACTTTCCTCCTAAGATTTGCAAAGTGCAACACACAATGGACAGTCATTGTAGCTGATCTATTCGGAGTGATGAGTGTACCAATTTAAACAGGAAAACCCGTCTTCAGCACCAACATTGAGCTTGGCTCCACTTGGCCACTGTCACCTCTGACAAACCGCCAATGACTTTCCCTTTTCCTGATGTCTGCTCTGTTCTTGTCTGAAGCCGATTGCACATCAGGTAATTGTAGCTGACACTGATGATGTCGGACTTTAACATGCAGGCAAGTCATTCCGGTGCTTTCCTTTAATGGTCAGGGCAGTAAGTACAGAATAAATAGATTATCTTGCAGCAGTGCAGTGAGTATAGAGTAAAGTGGTCGTTTTGCGGCAGTACAGGACGTAGGTTTGACTGCATTGTAACATTATGTGCAACTCCAGTCTGCCTCCTGTAGAAATAATGAGCAAACGTTGAAAGAGTTCCAATAAGATTTGGAAGGGTGTTGCCAGTATTGAAGGGTTTGAGCGATCGGGAGAGGATTACTATGCTGTGGCTGCTTTTCCTGGAGAGTCAGAGGCTGAGGGATGCACTTGCAGATATTCATAAAATCATGAGGTGCATGGACGGGGTAAGTAGATAAGTTCTTATCCCTGGGGTAGGACTAGTCGAAACTTAGAGGCCAGAGATTTAGGGAAACATTTAAAAGGGATCTAAGGGGCAACATTTTCACGCAGAGGGTGGTAATTGTATGGGACTAGCGGTCAGAGAAAATGTTGGAGTCTGGTACAATTACGCCAAACAAAATAAAAACACATCTCAATAGTTACATGAGTGGGAAGGATTTGGCGAAATATGGGTCAAGTGCTGGCAAATGAGAAGAGATTAAGTTAGGATATCTGGTCGGCATTGACAAGTTGATCCATAGGATACGTTTCAGTTGTGTAAATCTCTATGACTCTGTGACTAATCCACTGCGTCATTCTGCTTCAAAATATCAGGCAGTGTTTCACAATGATTACTGTAATCTTTAGCCATTAACATTCCATGGCACAGATACCGCTAAATCTTAGTTACTAGACAACTAGGGAAGTTCTCTGTTGATATCAGATTGGGCAATATCTGATTCAATATTGCATTCCCCCATCTTTCAGTACATGATTCATTCAGCTCTGTTACAGCTTGTTTGAAATACACAGACAATTCAGTCATCTATTAGACTGCAGTATTTGTGCCATGAGACCCCACCTTACAGCCATGCTGCTGTATCACAGTGGTTGACTCATTGCTTTTGTAAGCCTGTGGTTGTGAGTTTGTGCCACTCTGAGCCACGTGTGAAATTTGACAAACCTGCCGCATCTAGCATCCAAAGGAGCACTTTGCAGCAAACGGATTCTGCCGTTCAAGCCTGAAAAGGGACAAGTATGCCAAGCCGGTCAAATCCTACTTCCTGGATTTGGTCAGTTCTGAGGACGATTTCACTCTTGGAGGGATGTCACTGCATGATTCTCTCTGTCGGTGAAAATGAGTCTCAGTTCCACGAGGGAGCAAGAACACATTTTATCAATCTCAGGCAAAAGCATACGTTGCTGAAAGACCTGGTTCGGAGGAATTGCCACCGAACCTGTAACTTTATCTCTGATTTAACCTCACAGATACTACCAGAACTGGTGAGCTTTTTCACCAACTTCTACTTTTGTTTCCCATCTCACATTTCAGTCCTAATTGTTGTGTCGTTGAAGTGCAAAATATTCCAGTCAAAATATCATTGAGATGACCATCGAAACTTCAGTGCAAATAAGGTGAAAGGCCAAGTGCTGAAAACTGGGATGATGGGCCCCTAATGGTGAAGTAAAATACTCGCTGACTCCATCAGACTAGAAGAGAACGTTGTCTCCAAAGACCAAAAACAACGATTAAAGCTGTTTTGGAACAAATGAGAAACGTGCTCTTGCTTATATCCCTGGTGGCAGAGAGAGTAGGAATCGGTGCTTCTCCCACTTTTGCTCGGCTTCCGGTTCCTAATCTGAAAATTCGAATTCATTGTTGCAGACTGTTGCAACAGCAAAATCAGAGCAAGTATGACGGGAATCAATCAATGCCGTCGAGAACATCAGAGCTCTTTCTGAAAGAAGGGGACATTACCAGACTGTCTCTGTTCAGCTGGACAGTTCACTCTTCATTCTCCTGATTCCGCTTCGGAAAGAGTTCTGAAAGGTTCACAAAGTTGAAATCTGAGATTTCAGATGGTGAAAAGGTCCGCTGCTCGCGCAGTGAGCTATGCAACCAAGCTTTCACTTATTACTCATCGAGTGTCATAGCATTCAAGGGTTTAGTTACGTGGTTCAAATCCCGGACAGGTGCATATGTCCTGTCTGCACTTAAACAAAAATATTCGATCTAGTTTCTCAAAATATAGTCTGTGTAAATGACTTTGAACAGCCTGAAGTCGAGATGGAGAAGAGCTGCTATTGCAGCAAACACTAAACAGGGAAACTATTTGTCAAAGTGAAAACCTGTGTTTCAGATTGTACACTGAGTCAATCTGACTCTGAATGAAACTACCAGCTGCATTATTTGTAAATTCAGCTCGTGAAACTTCAGGAATTGTGGAAATTACGTGATTCAAGAAAGCAATGAACAGGATATTGTGAATGGTGCAGCGTATGTGCAATTTCAGCTGTGAAGGTAGATTGGAAAGTTGGGGCAGTTTTCCTAAGAGAACAAAAGTCTGAAAGCTGGTCTTCCCTTGCCACTGCAGCGGGTGTAAAATCTGCGCCCTCAGCACTCACCTCACCTCTGTCTGTCGCACCGAAGGATCCTTCCATATCCGGCAGAGATTTCCTTGTAAATGCAAACACCTTATCTACAGTGTCCGTTGTTCTTGACGTGGTCTCCTTGACACTGGTGAGACAGGGCACTAATACCTAGAGCCTTGCAGAGAACATCTCTGGGATACACGCACTAAACAATCCCATAGTACTGTTGCAGACTAATTCATCTCCCCCTCTCAAAGACATGCAAGTCCTGGGCCTCCTCCACCTTCAAATACAAGCTAATCGACGAGTGTAGGAAGAACACCTCGTCTTCCTGTATGGGACAGTCCAACCACTCGGCATCAATGTTAACTTCACCAGTTTCCTCATCTGCCCTCCCTAAACCCTCATCGCATGTCTAACGTTCCAAGTCGATATCTACCCCTTGACTGTCCTATCTGCCCATCTTCCAGCCCACCAGCAGCTCCATACTCCGCTCTGAGCTATCACCATCAACCTGCAGCCTGCATCGACTGATTAACTTCCCAGATCCAGTCCCACTCTTGTCCCTCACACACCTATTTATCTCTCAGCACTTTAAACCTCCCCTCATTCCTAATGAAGAGCGAACGTCTGCAACGTAGATTTTCCTGCTCCTGATGTTGCTTTACCAGCTGTTCTTTTCCAGACCCAAACATTTAGCATCTGCTTGACCTTTCCAAAGTCATGAAGGTTCTCGTCAGGAGAAATAAGGGAGTGAAAATGCTCCAGTGCATGAATGGAACTAGAATGACTCGGCAGAGACTGAAGGTCATCAGGAAAAGAAGTACAACTGACATGAGGAATAATACGTTTGCACAGGGAGTGACACATGTCCGCAATTCACTGTCTGACATTGACAAAGATTCAAATTCGATGGACAAAAAGGGGAACTCGATGTTTACATGAAAAGAAACAATTTTTAGAATTACATGGAGAGAGCAAAAGAGTGGCACTGGAGAGCCAGCAGAGAGAAGTTGGACTCTCTGGCCTCCAACTGCACTATGACACACGTTGTGATTCTGAGTGAAATCGGCTTTAGTACAACAGAATGTGGGACATTTGACAATGTGCATATTTGCCCAACAGCACATTACACAATAGCAATGACGGAGTTATAACATCAATATCAACGTTACATGCTACATGCCAGATGGAAAACTAGTATTTCTCTCCATCATTGAGATTTGTCTTTACAGATATTGACCTCAGGTGTGTGGCATGGCGCATTCGGAGCTAAAGGTGTGAAACCCAGTGATCGTTGAATCAACGCCGTCTCCTCCTGTGTGGCAGTTCCACGAGCACTGCAATTTGCTGTGCTTCCAGTAATAGATACAAACATATATTCCGTAAAACATTGGTGTAGTTGGCACAGAGGAGTTGATACGCTTGTGAAGGTCTGAATGGCCTTATCCTGTTCTTAGTCGGTCTGCTGTGATCTACATCATACCGTCTCTCTTCTGTGAGATGGGAATAAGCTCGTGAATTTGTAAAAACAATGATCAGTTGTGATGTGTTTCATGCACAGGACTCCGCGCAGTAATTCCCCATGCTGTTTCACACAGCCACGTCCTGGCGGCCAATTAACTTTATTGCGGACTGAACCAAGTAAATGTCCGTAATTGGATTTTACAAACACTGTGTAAATTTCAGAATCACCGTTAATGTGGAGAGGGTCCGTTAGACTTCGGTTTTCGCTCCTGTTGTTGAGATAAACATCACTTTAACTGTGCCCAGTGAGGAAAAAATTGCTGTTGCTGCGAAACATTTCTTTGCGAAACATCTGTCACTCTTCTGTAACGGGAGAAGGTGGAAGTTCCTGATGGATTGAAGCATAAAATTGGGTAGATTAAGTAACAAAATGTCATTACATGTTATTAACACCATGCTGTCTCCAACTGAAAGAGGCGGCTGCCCAGAGGGATGTGATTGCGTGTTACCCAATGATGAACACTTTGTGCTTTACATATCACACTGGGGGAACTGAGCATTTAACCAAACAATGTGTAATCCACTTCCCTGAACCATTGTTCACAGATACAAATGCCACGAAAACATCTCGTCTGATTGAAAGTAGCTGGAACAAAAACACTTTGCCCAGTGAATATCATATACAGCAAAATCTGTTGCCAGGTAAAACTCACGGAGGTAATTCCTCAAAACGCACTGCGAGCCTGAGGTGGTTTGAACACGCAACTTTCTGATCTGGAGTCAGACGCTCCACAAGCCCACACCCACACTCTTGCTATTGCGTTCGATTAAGGGAAGTTATCGTACTGTGATAATCTTACATTATGACCAGCAGTAGAGGGCAAAAACGAATGCCTGTTCTATATCATTCGCGCTCTGTCCCTTTGTCTCTCGAATCACCGTACCCTTCTGCCTGCCTGTTTCGTTTTTACTCTGCCTCCCCCATTCCTCCCTTCTACAATTTATTGTCTCAACTCCGCTCAACTTGGCCATTCCCCTCCTGCTTCATAGATTCGGCTCAAAACTTGTCTCTGGAAGCCTGATTCGAGTCTGTACGCCACAGGGTGGATTCAGGACAGAGACAACGAGAGACAAAGAATCTGCGTGGGGTTCAAAAAAGCACGGACTGGGTTCCATTCTGATTTTCCTTTTATTGTCCAGGCTGCTGAACTACGTTTTGTGTATCCACAAGCAAAATCGTTTCCTGGTGACATGGATGAATTTGCAGTGACTGGGATCAGGCTGTCCTCGTCTCTGCACAATGAAAGTCTCAGCCTGTATTTTGGCAAAGTAAAACTGGTCGAGGACAAGTGCGGTTTCAGTAACTGCAGTCTGAAGGTAGAACTCGCTGACACACAGGTTTCTTTACACCTCAGACTATGTGGTGCATTTAGTCAGCACGTTCGGCTGTTCACCAAAATATTAGTGAGTTACTATGGCTCATTCTCGAAGCAATCGAGGTGCATCTTCCAAAGCATGCAACACACTGTGTTTGTCAGAAGTTTGGAACACACTTGTGCAAGCAGAAGCGGATACAGGATTATTTGTTAATTATAAATCTGAGACAGCCATTTTGGTATTGCAGAGGAGACAGTCACACTCCTTAGATTAACTACCTCATATCGGTCAGTGATCAGTGACAGAATGGGGTGACTGGGAATGAGGCAGGTAGAGGGAAACAGAGGGTAGTACTGAAGGACTCTCAGCCCTTCAGCCACTCCAACATGTTTGAGTTACTTCCTCCCTGTGTGGATGAAAATGCTGGCTGTAGGGAGGATGAGCAAAGAGAGGACAAAAATGTGGATGAGGTGGTAATTCAAGAGGAGGAAGAAAAGAGAAATATTGGTATAATCGGGGACAGCAACTGCCAGGAAATAGAGACTGTTCCCTATGGCCCGACTCAAGGGTCCTGAAAGCTCTATTGTCTGCTTGGTGCGCATTTTCAGGTTACTCATCTGGGCTGTAGATGAACTTGGAGTGGGAGAGGAATGATCCAGAGGTTGATGTAGGTGGAAAGAGGAAGGAATTTCTGTTGATGGAATTTAGGTTGGTGCGAAATTAGAAAACATGCACAAAAAGTAATAAACTTTTGATTACTACCTGGTCCATAAGCAAATCGGCACAAGATCAGCAAGAATAACGAGGTTAACTGTGTGGTTGAAAGACTGGTGTGGGAGAAATGCATGCTATTTCATTGGATTTTGTTCTCAGAACTGGCGAAGGATTGAACTGTCCCGTGGGACAGTCTCCACCTGAATGATGCTGGAGCCAAAGTCCTTGGAAAAGCTGAAAGCTTTGGTCTATCGGTAGAACTCTTAAAGTAAATAATGTGTGTTTGTTTTCGTTACATAGAAAATTTTGGAAAATGTCAAAGAAGTAGAAGGCTCTGCACAGTTTAAAATGTCAGCAACAAGTAATTGAACAGAACGTGTGTAGATGAAAAGGAATCTACTTCAGGCACAGCAGGTAAGGGGACATCTCTGAGAAGAGGTGAAGTCTCTGCAGGAGTGAGGTTGTGCACCTAAATAGAAGCAGTGTACGAAAAAAGGTAAACGAGCTTGAAATTGGCAGGTACTTTATTGTGGGTATCACGGAGACGTGCCTGCAAGTGGATCAGGGTTGGGAGACCACAATCGATCCAACGGATGCTGTGATTATATTTGTGCATCCTTTGCACCTTTGCAAAAGTCATCCACTGTGTCCGTTGCATCTGATGATGTCTCCTCCATATCGGCAGATAGGAGGCCAACTTGCTAATCATTTGAGGGAAAATACCTGGGCCACCAAACCAATCCCACTGTCGGTTAGCTGAACACTCCAATGTAGGTTCTGGGTCCTCCGTCGCCAAACCCTAGCCAGCTGAATCCTGGAGGAGTGAAGCCTCATCATCCGCCTTGGCACCCTGCAAACACACGGGAATAACGTAGATTTCACCTTTGGCCAAAAATCCCTTGACCCACCTCATGCCCTTTCCAAGCCTCAAGTGGAGACCGCCCTCTATCCCTGCTCAAAACCTTTCGCATCTATCAGCTCAACCCTCCTCTCCAATCTAACACCTTCTCCCCTCTTTTATCTACCTATTGTATTCTCAGCAATCTTGCACCCAGCCCCAAACTGCCTGCTATTTATCTCTCAGCTCCCCAGCACACCAGCTTCATTTCTGATGAAGGGCTTGCGTCCGAAACGTCAATGCTCCTGCTCCTCGGATGTTGCCTGGCCTGCTTTGATTTTGTCGCGCCACACACTTGACGCTGATCTTCTGGATCTGTGATCCTCACTTTCCCCTTAGGTTTGAAAAGGTCAACACAGAATAGGCAGTCATTGTGGTTGATACATCTGGAGTGATGTGTATACCAAAATAAACAGGAAGGCACGTCTTCAGCACCAATATGGAGCCTGGCACCAACGGGCTCACCACTATCTCTCACAAACAATGAATGTCTTTCTTGTTCCCTGATGTCCCACCTGTTCTCGTTTCACCCTAATTTCACATCAGGAAATTGCACCTGACACTGCTGATGTGGGACTTTAACATGCAGGGAAGACATTCTGATGCTTTCATTGATTGGTCACACCATTGAGTATCGAATTTGGGAGGGAATGTTGCGGCTGTGCAGGAAAAAGGTTCAGTCAGTTGTTGGAATATTGTGTGCAATTCTGGTCTCCTCGTCTGGAATGGATGTTGTAAAACAGGAAAATGTTCAGAAAAGATTAACAAGGATGTTGACAGAATTAGAGGATTCGAGCTGCCAGTTGAGACCGAAGAGAAAGTCACTGTTTTCCCTGGAGCGTCAGGGGCTGAGGGATAAATTATAGATGTTTATAAAGTCATGAGGAGCGTGGATAGGGTAAATAGATAGGTTCTTATCCCTGGTTTGGAGCTTGTCCAGAACTAGAGGCCACAGAGTTACTTCTCTCGCTGTCTCTGAAAACAAGGCTCAGTTCCTCGAGGGCGTATGAGCCCTTTTTCTTCAATCTCAGACAAAAGCAGATGTTGATGGACGACCTGGTTCTGAGGAAGGGTCACTGAACCCATAACGTTAGCTCTGATTTCTCCACACAGATGCAGCCAGAACTCGTGAGTTTTTCATCAACTTCTGCTTTGTTTCCCAACTCAAAGTTCAGTCCAATTTGTTGTGTCATGTGAGTTTAAAATGTTCCAGGGAAAATAGTGTTGAAATTACCAATCAGAACTGCAGAGCACTCAAGTATACAGGCCAAGTGCTGGAAACCGGGATGATGGGGGGTTAGAACATAGAACATAGAACATAGAAGAATACAGCGCAGTACAGGCCCTTGGGCCCTCGATGTTGCGCCGATCCAAGCCCACCTAAACTACACTAACCCACTATCCTCCATATACCTATCCAATGCCCTCTTAAATGCCCATAAAGAGGGAGAGTCCACCACTCTTACTGGCAGGGCATTCCATGAACTAACGACTCGCTGAGTGAAGAACCTACCCCTAACATCAGTCCTATATCTACCCCCCCTTAATTTAAAGCTATGCCCCCTTGTAATACCCGACTCAATACGCGGGAAAAGGTTCATACTGTCGACCCTATCTAACCCCCTAATCATCTTGTACACCTCAATCAAGTCACCCCTAAACCTTCTTTTCTCTAGTGAAAACAGCCCCAAGTGCCTCAGTCTTTCTTCATACGATTTTCCTTCCATACCAGGCAACATCCTGGTAAACCTCCTCTGCACCCGTTCCAATGCCTCCACATCCTTCCTATAGTATGGCGACCAAAACTGCACACAATATTCCAGATGCGGCCGTACCAGAGTCTTATACAACTGCATCATGACCTCAGGACTCCGGAACTCAATTCCTCTACCAATAAAAGCCAGTACGCCATATGCCTTCCTCACCGCACTATTTACCTGGGTGGCAACTTTCAGAGATCTGTGTACATGGACACCAAGATCCCTCTGCTCATCCACACTACCAAGTATCCGACCATTAGCCCAGTACCCCATCTTTTTGTTATTCTTCCCAAAGTGAATCACCTCGCACTTAGCTACATTGAATTCCATCTGCCACCTTTCTGCCCAGCTCTGCAGCTTCTCTATATCCTGCTGTAACCTGCCACATGCTTCCTCACTGTCAACAACTCCTCCGACTTTCGTATCATCCGCAAACTTGCTCACCCAACCTTCTAACCCCTCTTCCAGGTCATTTATAAAAATGACAAACAGCAATGGTCCCAAAACAGATCCTTGCGGAACACCGCTAGTGACGGCACTCCATGAAGAAACTTTGCCATCAACTACTACCCTCTGTCTTCTTCCATCCAGCCAATTCCTAATCCAAACCTCCAACTCACCCTCAATGCCATATCTCCGTATTTTCTGCAGTACCCTACCATGGGGAACCTTATCAAACGCCTTACTAAAATCCATATATACCACATCTACCGCTTTCCCCTCATCAACCTCCTTCGTCACCTTTTCAAAGAATTCAATAAGGTTTGTGAGGCACGACTTGCCCTTCACAAAACCATGCTGACTATCCTTGATCACATTATTCCTATCCAGATGTGCATAAATCCTATCCCTTACAATTCTCTCTAAGACTTTGCCCACAACAGAAGTGAGACTCACCGGCCTATAGTTACTAGGGCTATCCCTACTCCCCTTTTTGAACAAGGGAACCACATTTGCTATCCTCCAGTCTTCTGGGACTACTCCTGTAGACAAAGAGGACATAAAAATCAAGGCCAATGGCTCTGCAATCTCCTCCCTTGCTTCCCAGAGAATCCTAGGATAAATGCCATCAGGCCCAGGGGACTTATCTATTTTCACCTTTCCCAGGATTTCCAACACCTCTTCTCTACATACCTCAAAGCCATCCATTCTACTTATTTGTGCCTCCGTATTCTCATCGACAACAATGCCCTGTTCCTGAGTGAATACTGAAGAAAAGTATTCATTCAGTGTCTCCCCAATCTCTTCCGCCTCCACACGCAACTTCCCCCTACTATCCTTGACTGGACCTATTCCTACCCTAGTCATTCTTTTATTCCTAACATACCTATAGAAAGCCTTAGGGTTTTCCCTAATCCTATCTACTAAGGACCTTTCATGTCCCCTCCTTGCTGCTTTTAGCTCTCTCTTCAGGTCCTTCCTGGCTACCCTATAACTCTCAAGTTGTCAGTATTTTATAACCTCGATGACTCTAAAACATTGGAGGAGAAACATGTCATCATTGAATATAATAAAAGTCTAACGCTGTTTCCTTATCTAACGATGGAGGCTGTTTTGCCTCCATCCCTAGTCATACAGTCCTTAGGATTCGGCGCTTCTACCACGACTTCCCGGGTTCTGAATTATTTATTGTTCCTGACTTTCACAACTGCAAAATCCGAGTATGTCTGACGGGAATCATTATCTGGGAACAATACCAATATCAGCTACAAGGAGAGGCACAAGAGGCTGTGACTGTTTTCCCTGGAGCATCGGAGACTGAGGGATGAACTTATAGATGTTTATAAAGTCATGAGAAGCGCGGATGGGGTAAATAGATCAGTACGTATCCCTGTGTTGGTCCTATTCCAGAACTAGAGGCCACAGATCCAGAGTGTGAAGGGAATAAAATAAAAAGGATCGAAGTGGCAATATTTCACGCGGAGGGTTGTGTGTGTGTGCAATGAGCTGTTAAAATGGTGCTGGCAGGTACAATAAATCCATTTAAAAAGTTACAAATCGCACAACACCAGGTTATAGTCCAACATGTCCATTGGATGCATTAGCGTTTGGAGCGCTGCGCCTTCATCAGGTGGTTGTGGAAAGTAAAATTGTAAGGCGCAGCTCGTGAATCCAAAGACAACTGTTGGACGATAACCTGCTATTGAATGGTTTTGAACATTGTACAGTCCAGTTCAACAATGGCATCTCCAAACCATTTAAAAAGTCACCTGAATGGGTATGTGAACAGGAAATGTTCAGAGGAATATGGGCCAAGTGCTGGCAAATGGGACTCGATTAATTGAGGATATCTGCTTGGCATGGGGCATTTACGTCCGAAGGATACGTTTCTGTTGTGCAAAACTTACGATTGATACACTGCTGCATTCTGCTTCTAAAGATCAGATAGTATGTCATATTGATTACTGTAAGTCGTAACCATTAACAGATCATGTCACTAAATCGTAATGATTAAACAACCAGGGAAGTTCTCTGTTGATATCACACTGGGCACGACCTGACTCAGCATTGCATTCGTCCATCTTTATATCCATGATTCCTTCAGCTCTGTTACAACCTATTTCAAATACATAGGCTATTCGCTGAAGGATATAATTCATGACAGCCCCACCTTACAGGTATCCTGCTGTGGCACAGTCGTTTCAATATTGCTCTTGTAAGCGTGGAATTTTGCGTTTGCGCCTCCATGAGTCACGTGTGAATTTCTGTGCAACTGCCGCATCCAACATCCAAAGGTGAACTTTGCTGCAAACAGATTCTACTGATGCAGCTTGAAATAAGAACAAAAAAGCCAAGCAGGTGAAATACTACTTTCTGAATTTGGTCACCCCTGAGGCCTCTGTCACTCACGGGGGGACGTGTGTGAATGACTCTATCTGTCAGTAAAAATAAGGCTCAGTTCCCCGAGAGCGCATGAGCACTTTTATTTTTCAATCTCAGACAACAGCAGATGTTGATGGACGACCTGGTTCTGAGGAAGGGTCACCGAAACAATAACGTAAGCTCTGATTTCTCCTCACAGATGCAGCCAAAACTGCTGAACTTGTCAGCAAATTCTGTTTTGTTTCCCAACGCAAAGTTCAGTCCAACCTTTTGTGTCGTTTGAGTATAAAATGTTCCAAGAAAATATTATTGAGATGACCACTCGGAACTGCAGAGCACTCAAGTGCTGGAAAGCGGGATGGTGGGTTGCTGTCAGTATTTTATAACCTCGATGACTCTAAAATATTGGAGGAGAAACTTATCGCCATTGATTATTATAAAAGCCTAACGCTGTTTCCTTATCTAACGATGGAGGTTGTCTTGCCTCCATCCTTGGTCATACACTGTGTAGGATTCGGCGCTTTTACCACCACTTCCCAGGTTCCGAATCCAGATGCGAAAATTCATATTTATTATTCCTGACTGTCGCAACTGCAAAATCTGAGTAGGTCTGACGGGAATCAATATCTCAGAACAGTTATTTTCTCCGAGAACATCAGAGCGCCTCCGGACAAAGGAGCAAGTTTGCAAACTGTCTTTACTCAATGGCAGGAAACTTTGCTGTTTGTTGGAACATGAACGCTACATTTTCCTGTTTGAAGACATTTCTGAAAAGCAAACTCTTTCTCGGAGCAGTTTTCCACTTTTCCTCATGATGCCATCAGTTTTGGATTAAATCGGCCAGGCTACCACGAATGACTCTTCTTTGCATCCCCTCTGCTCAATTGCCGTGTACTGTCCCTCAGAGTAAACCACCACCAGTTGTCTCTCTCCAATAACAGTCCAGAATTAAGATGGTGACTTTACCGTTAAATATGTGGCTCACTGTCACACTTTGTGATATCACAGCCCTGGAGTGCACAAGGGACATTTTATTCTCTATAACATGCATTATATAGATCAATTTTGCTGGTAGGAGGTAAACAGAAAGATTCGTCGTATGTATAATACCAGATAAATTGAGTATCTAAAATGGCGGCCTCGTAACCCATCGCAGCCACTCAGTGAGGATCACTAAATAAAATTCACAGAGTAAATGATGAGTCCGCAAGGCTTCATCAAATCTGCTAGAATACTTTGAGGTGTCGAAGAGCAAGTGAGACAAAGCAGAGTCAGTTGATGTGACTTGTTTGCATTTCCAAAGGGCATTTGACAATGTGCATTTTGGGGAGGTGTTAAATAAGAATGCATTGTGTTACGGGCAAAGTACTGGCATGGATTGAAGAGTGGCTGAGTGGCAGAAAACATGGAGTTGGGATAGCGGGGTTTTTTTCAGGATGGCAGGCGGTGACGCCTGGAGTTCATCAGGTGTTTGTGTTAAAACCATAATTTTTCACGTTATGCGTGAATGGTCTATTGAAAGGAATAGAGGGTGTTATTATTACGTTTTCAGATGAGACCGTGATAGGGAGACAGGTGAGTCGCATTTCGAAGCGGGGAGGCTGCAGAATGACTTCGAGTTTGTATAAAGATTTGGCAGATGGAATACTGTATGAAACAATGTGTGATCAGAAGTATTGGGCAGAAGAGTAGAGATATAACTATTTTGTGAAAGGGAAAAGGCTTCTGAAATGGGAAGTGCAAAAACATTTGGGAGATCTAGTTCAGTATTCTCTTAATGTTGACATGTAGGTTATTTCAGAGTTGATGTGAAATACATTTGCTCAATTGCGATAATCGAAAGAGATTCTACAAGGGCATTACAAGCAAAAGAATAATTAGTGCCTTTTAGAGATGAAAATATTTATCTTTCTGTCGAATCGCAGTAGATGAGAGAGATACTACATGACAGTCTCGCAGGTTTTACTGTCGATGTTTGAGAACTCAAATTGATGTTTTAAAAAACAGTTCACAATTCTAAAGAGGAAGTGTTGGAGATCTTTGAAAATAAATTTTGGATATATTTCTGGGATCAGATTTAGTGTATCCCACGACTCTGCGGTTGGCTGTGAGGAAAATATGGGACCCCTTTCAGTAATAATTTTATTATCTATAACCACAGGTGAAGTGCCAAATACCCGAGGATTACCGAATGTTGTCCATTTATTTAAGAAATGATGCACCTAGAGACCTGTGAACTTTTGGACTGTGAGTCTGGCTTTGGTGGTGTGTAAGTTATTGGAAGCGATTCTAAAAGATAGGACAAGTATGCATTCAGCATGGTTTTGAGTGAGGGAAATTGTGTCTCACAAACATGATTGTATTTATGAGAAAATACCTGAGAAGTTTGATGAGGGCAGAGCAGTAGACAGTGTTCACTTGGACATTGGTAATTCCTTGAACAAGGTTCCACATGGTCGATTTATTCTTGCAGTTAGGTCAAATGTGAATCAGGGTGAACTTTCCATTTGGATTTAAAATTGTTCTGATAGTATGAGGCAGACACAGAATGTGACGGTTGCTTCTTTTTCAGAATGAAGGAATGTTCGCAACAGTCTATGACAGGGATCGGTGCTGGGTCCACCTCTGTTTCTCATTTTCATATAAGCTATTTAAATGAAAATATGCAAAGCATAGGAAGTAAATTTGTATGTGCCAACAAAGTGGGTGGCAGAGTCGATTGTGAAGAAAGTTATCTAAGATTACAAAGATCAATATGTGACTCGACGAAGGATTAGCAGGCTGTGTTCAATTAGGATAAATGAGAGGATCAATACTTCGAAAATTAATAGTGTGCGTTTAGGTGATGTTGCAGAATAGAAGACCAAGGAGTTCCGGCGCATAATTATTTGAAGTTTGCATGACATGCCGATCGGGTGGTTAAGGAAATGTTTATGATGCTCATTTCGTTAAGTATAGGAGTTGGAGGTCATCTTTTGGGAGCACATGACGTTGGTGAGACATTGCCAAGAGTAGTGTGCGCAGTCGTGATTTAGGAAGAATACTGTTAAGCTGGGGAGGGTGCAGTAAAGATATGTCAGGCGTTTGTTAGGAATAGAGGTTTTGTATTTGATGGAGAAGCTGGAAAGTCTGGGGCTCGTTTCCAGTGGAATGTCGGAGATGAAGCGGTGACCTTATAGCAGGTTATAAAGTTTTCAACGGTATACATAACGTGAATGGCAGGAGGATTGCAGCAGCTTATCACAGATTTCCATTCATTAAGGAGTTATAGGATTTTCATCCAATGATATCCGTTATCTGTGCTGATATATGTGTCAACTATTTTTGCATATCACCTTTAAAGGTGCATAAACATAGAAAATTGAAACAGGAGGAGATTGTTGTTATGTTGATCCTGCTGCAATTTTTACCTTGAATGAGGGATTTCAAAAGTAGTGAACCGATTTTTAAGGTGAGAGGAGGAAGATTTAAAAAGACATCAGAGAATTTTTTAAAAATACTACTTTATAAAGAGGGTGTTTCGTGTGTGGAATGAAAGTCCTGAGGGATTGGTGGATCCGAGTACGGTTACAGCATTTGACAATTGGTTGAGCAATAGAAAAAAACTTTCATATGGCCTTTATTAAGGTACATGAATAAGATTTTTTCGTAGTGATAAGGACAAAGCAAAGACAGATGGGACTTGTTCAATTTTCGATTCTGGTTGGCATAGACTAGTTGGGTGGAAGGGTCTCTTTCAATGTTACATAACTGCATAGCTCTATCTGAGCCTGTCTGCAACGAAACAGATTATTTGAAGAGTCTGCACTCCTGTGCAGAAAATTGGCAATGATAAACTTGGCTGAAATGCTTCTTTCTGTGCCATGCTGAATTTAAGCCTGGTTTGTGCAATCGCTGTTCGCAATAGTGAAAGTCAATGACTGGGATTGTTGGGAAAGTCTCTCCGCGAATATTTGTACATCTGAGTTGACTGTCAGTGTGAAAGAAGCTGAGAGAATGGAGCAGGAATAGAGCTGAGAATGATGGGGTGTTGGAATTGGAAATTGATTTTGTTCTTCATACACCAATACACTGCAAACCTTAGCTCATTGTTTTTTCTCATTGCTCCTCTTCACACACTTGCTCCACCTTTGCCTTACAACATTTCCAAAGATATTTACTTATTTCCGACTTACTACGTTTATTTCTAAGAATATTCAACAGTTTGAGAACTGAATCGAAAACAAGAGACAGAGCAGTCAGTCCAAAAGCTTTGAAAATGATTCTGCATTTTATTGACCCATCACGAACTGATGCAGTCCGTGTGGTGAAGCTTATCACAGATTGCCATTCATTAAGGAGTTATAGGATTTTCATCCAATGATATCTGATATCTGTGCTGATATATGTGTCAACTATTTTTGCATATCACCTTTAAAGGTATATAAACATAGAAAATTGAAACAGGAGGAGATTGTTGTTGTGTTTGATCCTGCTGCAATGTTCACTATAATTCAGTCTGGTCATTGCATTCAGTAGTCTGTTATTACGGTAGGCCCGTAGTGTTTGATCCCTTTAGAAAACATAAATATATTTTCTTCATGGAAACATTCCGTGGTTTGACTTATACACCATCCTGTGGCAGAACATTCCACAGGATCACTCGCCTGAGGGAACTAAATGGCCTGCCCGATATCTTAAAACTGTGAACCCCACAACTCTGGGTCTGGACTCCGTGGTCATGAGGGAATCCTTCCTATATTTAACATGCTAATCCTGTTAGAATTATATTAGTTGCTGTGACGTCCTCCTTCTTTCTTCTAAACATCAGTGGATTTGATTCAAACCAATTCGAATTGTTCCCAAAGTGCAGTCCTGCCATCTGAAGAATCGCTTTGTCAAATATTTGTTGTGCAGTCTCCACAAGCCAAAAGTGCAAATAACACTCCACGTTTGACCTCACCAAGACACTGTACAATTTCAACAAGACATCCCTGTTCCTGCACTCAAATCCTCTTGCTACAAAGGTCAACATGCCATTTGCCTCCTTTACCTCCTGCTGCACCTGCATGCTTAATTGTCAGTAATTTACGTACACAGGCACCATGAGTAGTTTCTCATTTCTCTTTCGTAAATCCATGCTGACTGGCTGCCCAATCCGTTGATTGGTTTCCAGTTTTAGGCGAACTGCACTATAATTCCATGTTTCATACTTACCTTTTTTAAAAAAAAATGTGTAGTCACATCAGCTATTTTCCAATCCATTGGAAATTGTTCCAGATTTTACAGAATCTTGAAACTTCAGATTACTCTATTTAGGTTCAAACTCCTTGTTTCATATTAGATCCACTAACTCTTGGGCCTCTTTGTTTTGTATACTTCGGTGGAGAGTAGCATTCCTGTGATATCTTTGCTTTTAATCCTATAAACGTCACCAACACCATTCCCCAACAAATACTCATGTTTAGTTTCAGTTCTCCCTCTCATGTGCTCCTCAGCAATTTAGGGATATTATTTGACATCCTTTGTGATGACAGAAGCAAAATACAGTATATAGTTAATTGATCTGCCATGACTTGAACTCACATTATAACTTCCTCTGTTTCTGATTGTAAGGGATTTGTTTCCATTAATCTTTTATTTTTTGTCTTCATCTAATGTCAGGAGAATCTACAATTACCTTGTATTTCACTGGCTTACTTATATACGTTATTTTCCCTCTTAATCACTCCCTTATTCGTGCTGAAATCTGAAAAGCACTCAGTCTTCAGGTCTTTTGTTCTTTTTTAGACACTTTCTACGCCTCTCCCTTGGATCAATGAAAATCCCTAATCTCCCTTCTTCGACATGGTTGAGTCACCTTTCCCGTTTTATTTTGTTACAGACAGGAAAGACGAACTGCTGCAATTCCTCCAAGGGATCGATAGATGTTTGTCATACAGTTAAGTTATGTTCCCCAATTTATTGTAACCTTCTCCTCCTTGCACCATCGTGATTTCCTGTATTCAGATTTTATCGCCTCGACTCAGAATCAACTCTGTCCATCTCCATCTTAATGAATATTTCTATCATTGCATTCTTCAAGCTCCCACAAGGGACCTCACACAGCTAGTTTGCCAATTATTCCCTTCTCATTACACAAATAAAGTTATGTAATTAAAGTTGGCGTAGTCCCAGAGACTATAGGACCACTACCTCACTTTTCAGAGCGAGAGAGAGAGACGACTGATGGTGCTTTAACCTAAAAGTCACTGAGCCTCAAGCAAGGGACCAGGTTAACAAGGTGAGAACTTCAGGGTGACATTAGCTGACACGGGGACTGAATGCGTGGTGTTCGTGGCACTCTTGAATCACAAATCAACCGACCACCCAATTAAGCTAACTCATTTCCAAACAATATGCATTACTGCGTGGAGGAGGCTGTTGGAGAGCAGGAAGTGATGAAAGTTAAGTGATGCTGAAATACTCGTCATGACAGATTTGGCGTGCTTCTTTCGTGGGGTAGCGTGACAAAGCGGTCTGTGGCGCTGAATTTAAGTGCCAGTCTCTATCGAGTTGTTGCTGCCGATATCACAACTCCACTCCACTCCACAACTCCAGCACTTGTATACGAAATGGCTACGCATGTTCTGACGGTTTTGATTTGAGTATTTGCGACTGTTGATCTCTAGGTCGTGGACATGAACTTCACCATGGGTGCTTTCATTTTCTTACTTGATTCCAGCTCTCCATTCCACTTCCACTGTGGGCAGCTTCACTCTTTCGTTGATGCGTCTGTTTCTTCACTTCGCTGCAAGTAGCCGAGACAAGTCGATCAGTGTAGGCGAATGAACGATGCACGATGTCCCTTTCAAAGGTGCAGGTTTCACTCCAACTGTGCATTAAAATGGCTACTTGCTGCAGGAGAGTGTAAGTGACGGTTCCATTTCAAACGGTGCTGAACCGAAATTAACTGATTCAGAAGGTTCTGATGGAAACCTTTGGGAAATCTCCCTAAATGACTAACAATTCACATGAATAATGATCTTCTTGTGTGTCCTTGTTCTGAATGTACACGGATATTTCCATCACGGCTGGGAACTATTTTTAAAAGAGCAGTCGGCGAGCCCTGATTCTTTCTGTAGAGAAGAAGTATCAGCTTCTGCGAAAGTGGCCGTGTTCAGAGACGGGCAGAAACATTGTTGTTCCTTCCTTATGGGCGACAGGCTTCCGGACTGTGGTGGATGGGGATTTATTGCAGTCTCTTTAGCAAACCTCGTTTTGAGTTTAGTCGCCCATCACTACTTTAATGACGAAAAGGAACACAATTGCACCATGAGTTCCATTTTTTCAAATTTGTCTCTGCAGCGATCCTGCTTATGAACCGATTAGATTACGTACAGTGTGGAAATAGTCCCTTCGGCCTAACAAGTCCACACCGACCCACCGAAGCGCAACTCTTACACTTACTCCTTCACCTAACACTACGGGCAATTTAGCATGGCCAATTCACCTGATCTGCACATCTTTGAACTGTAGATGGAAACCGGAGCACCCGCAGGAAACCCACGCAGACGGGGAGAATGTGCAAGCTCCACACAGTCAGTCGCCTGAGGCGGGAATTGAACGCAGTGCTAACCACTGTGCCACCGTTCCGGCCACTACAGGGCTTGTGGTTATCCTGTATAAGAGGGAAGGTTCGAGCTCCCTTTCGCCTCAGTGCCCCAGAGAAAATTTTCCCAGCCGAAATTCACATCAGATACGGGACATCCCCGGTTCAAAACGAGGCAGAAACATCCCTGTTCCATTTTTACAGACAGTAGCCTTTTGGGTTGACGTGAACAGAGCATCCGTGTTTGATATTCTCATCAGCAAAACTGTCTTGGAAGTTGCACGCTCATATCTGCTGCCGTGGTGAAAAGGAATATAATTAATCCGGATTAATTACTGTGTGAAACTTTGTTATGTTTTATTCTCCTCGGGGAAAGAGGATTGGAGATGATGATGGGCTTAAGCAAGAATCGTCGATTCTCCTGCTGCTCTGACATGCTGTTCTTTTCCAGCAACAATTTCTCTTCTAAGTTTCTGTCCTCCCTGTTCCTAAATATAAGTCGAATTGTACACCTTGGATTGCCAAGCTGTGTAGGGCGAGTTACCGGGCATTGATCACTTCCGTACCAGTCATACCGCATTTGCTTTACATGCGAAGTTGGCCTGGTTCAGTGTCAACGGGAACTCTCATTTGCTGGTGTCGCAACGAACATTGGATTCTGATGTATGGTCTCTGTCAACTGTATCCAAATCTAGAGTGTGAAATGCCTGACTTGTACGTTGTCCGTCGTTTCTCAACCTTTGTGAATGAAATCCTGAATCATGATTTGCAGCAATTCACATTTTCGTGATTTTAAGCACAGGGCACATTTACTGTTTATTCGGTCAGCAACAGGAATGAAAATATTTACTTCCTCGGATGAACTGCGTGACTCACGATCTCATGTGGTGCTCTGAAATCTAAGCCATGTTGGAACTGAAACTGAGGAAATGCTAGTCTTTATTACGAATGACTACGTATCAATTTTGTTTCGTTCATCTCAGAAACGTCCAAACAGGGAGGAATAGGAAACGGAGGGACATGCAGTTCCAGTGAAACACCTCTTTGATTCAGTTAACAACAAGAGGCGTTAAAACGACTCAGGAGAGAAAGAGCAAAGAACCAAAAAAAAATCACTTTTTCTCACTTCGTACAAAGACACTTATAAATACAAAGCAGGAATCTGCAGCAGCGATTCGCCCGAAGGCCCACTGAAGATGTTCATATATTGACGAAACGATTGGAAATGAACATTCCAAATCAGAGAGCAAGCCGACATCCAGATAAATAGTGGGGGAGGGGGAGGGGAGAGTGAGTGGTGCGACCCCGAAGGTCCAGGCGGAAATGGGGATGGAGAAAGCCACCAGTGATATCATTCTCTGGTGGTACAGAGGTGCGTGAAATGCCGAGACTGGGATCTCCAAACACACCCGGAGCACCTTCTATTGTTGTGGAGCAGGGAGCATTGTGACATTAGGCTGGGGATTTGAGCCTCACGTGGACCAACTTGTTTTGACATGGAGCAGCAGGACTTATTGGAATATCAGTCCGGGAGCTCCACCCTCACTTGCTGCCGCTTTTACTGACATTGAGAAGGAAGCACTGGGACGCCAGGCTGTAAGGTCCAACCTCAACAGGTGCAGTTCTTATTGGCATGGAGCAGGGACCATTTGAACAACAGGCTTGGAGATTGAAACGCACCATAAGCAGCTTCTATTGACATGTAGCAGGGAGCATTGGGACATCTGAGGGAAATAGCTTTTAGCAGGACACATATTTGAGGATTGAGGTAATATGTTTCCCAAGGTAAAAGTCTCAATTATAAAGAGAAATCCTGCAAAGGTTCAACTCGTGAAGGAGTTCAGTGGTTATCTCTGGCATTGATCGGGTTCGATTCCAGCATTGGGGAACTGTCTCTGTGGAGTTTGAACATTCTCCATGAATATGTGTGGGTTTTTTTTTTCCTGGTTCTCTGGTTTCCCCTCACAATATAAAAATGGTCAGTTGCATTGACCATGCAAAATTTCCGATACTGTTAGGTGCATTACTTATATGGGGATGGACCTTGTGAGTTACTCTTTGAACGGTCAGTGTGCAGTTGTTTGGCCAAATGGCCTGTTTCCCATTTGTAGGGAACCTAATCTGTGCAGAGAGAAACAGAAACAATTTGTAAGCTCTGTGACCTTTCGCATAGGCTGACTCTGCACTGAGTTAAATTTACAGAAGCGAGTTTTAGCTTGTATCATATTATTGATTTTCCTGCGAACTCGCACAGATCGTTAAAGTAATCTAAAGATCCGAAAATTAACAGGAACATCCATTGTTGTGATTTCACTCGAGTTTACCCCGATTTATGGACCCACAAAAGGGAACTGGAATTGAAATATATCAGTTTAGCAGAAATCACATTGAATGGTCGCGCATATATAGGGTGAATGTCAGCTTCATGGGGACAGATGTGTTTTCTTTGTGTCAGTTGCTTCAAAAATGGGGGGCCATTGGCGTGAAGCAGTGACAGTGATTATCTTTGCTGGTTATTCAACTTGTGAACATGAACGTTGGTGTTCATGTTCGTGTTAACAGCACTGCTTTGCAGCATGAATGCATGCTGTAATATCCTGGCCAGTGGCGCAATGGGTAACGCAGCTGTATACGTATTAGGAGATTGTAGGTTGGAATCCTCTTTGGCTCGACAGCAAGGCCTGTCGGCTTTTACAAACTGATGACGATTTGCTGTGAGGCTAAAATGTGGATTTAATTCCTGATATGCAAGTGCAAAAATCCCTTTGATAAATGCCTTGAGTATACCATGGTCACTACAGGAGTGGAAGCTGAAATAGTTTGTTCTTACTACTTTCTAGTTACTAAACCCAGCTGCTCAATTGCTGCGGCTGCAAGGACTGGCAAGGAAACGAAACAAATACCCAATCTCAATTTTCAAAATCCTCAGAAACTCCTTGGGAAGCGGAATTAGAGGAGAATGAAGGCTGAAATGATGGACAGATCAGGGACTATCCAGGCATCTTCCCCTTCTATCAGAATCCGACACATTGACACTGATGTTCTCGGGGTGATTAATTGATCCGAGGCTTTGAAAGGAACCTGTCACAGATGCCGTCACCACATTGTGACGGGCTCAGCTTCATTGGCAAAGAAAATACATTTGTCCTTATGAAGCTTCCTTTTACCCTCTGTCTGCCCAGATAATTTTCACCTCCTCTATCCTGTTCTTCCTCCATAATTCGAGGGAAACTCAAGCCGGATCCCAGCATCATATATCTCCTTCAATGTTCAAATTTTTTGATTAATTTAATGGACCGAACAAGCTTGCAGGAAATTAAATAACATGAAAAAAAAGATTTTTAAAAACCCTTCCAGAAAGTTAACCGACTGTTGAGTCAGACATACGAGAAATGTCAGAGAGCGATACAATTAAATCATTTACTCACTGTACCGATACTCTGACACGAGCTCAATCTTTGCAAAATGTTTATTTACAAATGAGACAATTGAGTGGGGCAGATCCTCCCTCAATCCACTATCATGTGTACTGCTGGGAACTATTTCAATTCTGATTAAAATAGCTCATGATCTTTTCCCCCCAGACCAGTGCTCCTTGCGCCATGCCAATTGAAGCGTGTCCAGGTGAGGTGCGACCTTCCAGTCCGATGTCCCAATGTTCCCTTCTCCATGTGAACAATAGTTGCTCCAGCTGTGGTTAGAGCTTCCAGCCTTAGCGTTTCACGCGCATCTATGTTTTAATAGAAGGACTGCGTGCTCATGGATTTCATCACGAGACAACAGAATAGATACAAGCATTCATTCCACTCCCAATTTCCGATTAGATCTTCGCCTCTGCGCCTCTCAGTTTCTCTGATTCCAGGCCTGGGAACCGGTGTGATGTGAGCATGCAACAATATTTACTTCCTTGTCTCATGGAACTGGTAAAGTAACGATGTGAAACTATGGTGTTACTGAAAACTGCATTTCGACAATACCATGCACTATCGCCTGTACATTTCATCTTTTGTAGGAACTTATCGGATACAGTCTTCAACATTCTCAATGATGGAATCTCCACAGTCTCTGGGGATGTCGAAGAAGAAGATTCAACACAATCTCACAGTCCCGTATGTGGCAAATATTCTTGTTGTGCATGTGCTGCTGTTCCTCACCAATCGATGCCATTGCATTTTTTGCTTTTTATATCGTGTTTTTTTCACGTGATCATATCGTGGTTCGTACTCTGCGTTGTGTCCGCAGCAAATTCTGCTCATTTCCGAGTCAGGGCAATCAAAGTTTGTGAGAAGAGCTGTAGCTCGGGTGCTCGTTGCTGTGGTTCTGTTCCCCGAGCTGGACGTTTTTGTTGCAAACGTTTCGTCCCCTGTCTAAGTGACATCCTCAGTGCTTGGGAGCCTCCTGTGAAGCGCTTCTGTGGTGTTTCCTCCGGCATTTATAGTGGCCTGTCCCTGCCGCTTCCGGTTGTCAGTTTCAGCTGTCCGCTGTAGTGGCCGGTATATTGGGTCCAGGTCGATGTGTTTGTTGATGGAGTTTGTGGATGAGTGCCATGCTTCTAGGAATTCCCTGGCTGTTCTTTGTTTCGCTTGCCCTATAATAGTAGTGTAGTCCCAGTCAAAGTCATGTTGCTTGTCGTCTACGTGTGTGGCTACTCGGGATAGCTGGTCGTGTCGTTTCGTGGCTAGTTGATGTTCGTGGATGCGGATCGTTAGCTGTCTTCCTGTTTGTCCTATATAGTGTTTTGTGCAGTCCTTGCATGGGATTTTGTACACTACATTAGTTTTGCTCATGCTGAGTATCGGGTCCTTCGTTCTGGTGAGTTGTTGTCTGATTGTGGCTGTTGCTTTCTGTGCTGTTATAAGTCCTAGTGGTCGCAGTAGTCTTGCTGTCATTTCAGAGATGTTCTTGATGAATGGTAGTGTGGCTCGTCCTTTGGGTTGCGGCATGTCCTCGTTCCGTTGTCTTTCCCTTAGTCATCTGTTGATGAAATTGTGTGGTTTCTACATATTTGTTTCATATCATCATTCGGCTCTCGCTAGGGTATTATATACAGTTCTGCAATTCACATATAGAATCGATATGACAGTAATCAAAACGGTGTAGAAGTGATTTGTCGAGATGTTGTCTGGATTGAAGAAGTGCAGCTATTAAAGAGTTTCGACAGACTGGAGTTGTTTTCTTGAGAGCACGGAAGATTGAGATGAGACATGATTGAGAAGTCGAAAATTATGAGGGGTTTAAATTTGGCAGATTGAAGGAAACGTTTCCCTGTGATGGAGGCGTCAACCACCAAGGAACCGTAGATTTATGTTTAGAGGCACGAATGTTTGAGTAGATACAAATGAAATCTTAATCAGACAGCGAGTGTTTGGAATCAGGAACTCACTGTCTCTCAGTGTCAAAGGAGCAGAAACCCGAATAGCCTTCTGCGGTGTTCACAAGTAAATTTGTAATTCTTACGGCATACAAGGCCAAAGGATGGAAAATGGGATGTGGAGAGTCAAGCAGTTATTTTTAACAATGACACGCACAAGGAGGTAGGAGCTTGGGTAGCGCTGACCTCCTCCGTAGTGTGGTATTTAGTATCTTCACATGTCACGTGGGATTCCAGTGTTCATTTCCTTGCTGGCGCAGCCCGGCCTGATTTGGAGATTCAAGGTTGTTTAAAGATTTTAATTCAAGTCCAGGTTGCAGTTCTTGGAATTTTTGGCGGTTTTAGGAAGTTGATTTGCAGTCATTTCCTCCGCTCTCTCGGCGACATCTTCAGGGCTGCTGAGAGTCCTGTGAAGCGTGGCTGTCCTGTGCCATTTGGAATGGATTTGAGTTCATTCCCACTGCTTCCGTTTGTCAGTACTGGTAGTTCGTTGCAGGTCCCGGTATGTTGGGTTTAGCTCAACGAGCTTGTTTTCCTTCTAGAAATTTTCTGGTCGCCCTCTATTTGGCTTGTCGTATTATTTTTGTGTTCCCCAGTCGAACTTGTTTTTCTCGTCGACTGTGTGTATTGCGACGAGGAGAAACTAGCTGAGGTGTTCACTGGCTCCTCCAGAAATGCTTTGCCAATAAAAGATATTCCCACAGAATCCTTGCAGACAAAAAACGCTCGGAGGACATGCCATGACCCGACACAATAAGCACTCTACCTTATATCTGAAAAAAATCTCAGAACTGACAGCCACACTCTTTTGACCATTCAGATTTATGAGAGAGCATAAATCTAAAGCCAGTTTCAGCCAACAACTCACCAGAACAAATGACCACGACCCTGCATGTGCAGTGCACATGTCGACAAACAGGGCTCCAAGTAAGGAGTGCAGAAAACATTGTAAAGGACCAAGTGGCAGGCAAATCGAGACTCGCATTCATGAAGAACAACTTGCCCATAAATGTCAACGCGAGGTGTCCCCAGTCGGTGTACTCAGGGCACTGAGTGTCTCTGATTCCGTGCCTGAGAACTCGGATTATATAACAGTCTGTGGTAGTGGAGAGTTTGTCGCTGGAAAAGGACAGCATGTAAGGCAGGATGCAAGAAGCAGCAGAATCGACGTTTCGGGCATGAATACGTTATCAGGCTTATACCCAAAACCTCGATTCTCCTGCTCCTCGGATGCTGCCTGACCAGCTATTCTTTCCAGTACCACATACACGTGTCTGATCTCCAGCACATCGAGTCCTCACTTTCTCCTCCGTCTGCAGCAGTGGTAAGTTCTTTGTTTGAGGGAACTGCTGATGTTACCAGTGTAAAATTCGATTGCTGATTGAGAAATACAACCAGGTCCGTCGCCCTAAAGCGCATTTCTGTTGTTTTTCAGGTGCTATTCCTCGCACGGCTTCTGGCAGTGTACTTGTATGAAGTTTCCTGGCGGTTCGGTATGTGCGTTTGTATTCGTACAGTTGTCACTACTCTGGGATGTGGCTGCAGTCATCTGCGTTCGTAACCAAGTGTCGATTGCTGCTGTTTTGCGTTGCTCTTCATGTATGCATTACTAACACAGTAATCAATCAATTGACATTGTAAGAAGACAGACGTGGGAAATGTCGAGGTTTTAGTGACATTTGTACAATGTTTAGAGGTTACCTAGAAGTAGGAGATTAGAAGCTTGAATTCTTTTGCGAAGAGACGAGGAACACTGAGGAAAATAAGTCACCTGAGTTTAGTCACAGGAACCACAATGCGAAATAAAACGTACTAAAAGTGAGGAAGACAGATAAATGTTGGCAGTAATCATGGACCTCCTGACTTCCATTTCCGAGCTCCCACAATTCCAACTCCAGGGTCCATTGTAAACAAATTTTACAGAACCATACACATCAAGGTTGTCCAATAGAACGGCACAAGTCTTCTTGGTCTTCGTTTTATAGTTTCGACTTATAGCTTTTTTTTCAGGATACCATCTCTTTCATTGCAAGCTTTCGGAAAGGAGGCCATACGGTTGGTCAGTCAAAAAAAAAACACAAAACTTTGTTTGTGTTAGGACTTTATTGCTGGAACAGCACAGCAGGTCAGGCAGCATCCAGGGAACAGGAGATTCGACGTTTCGGGCACAGGCCCTTCTTCAGGAAGGGCCTGTGCCCGAAACGTCGAATCTCATGTTCCCTGGATGCTGCCTGACCTGCTGTGCTGTTCCAGCAATAAAGTTTCAACTTTGATCTCCAGCATCTGCAGACCTCACTTTCTCCTTTGTTTGTGTTAGGCACAAGAACTCCCAGATTACTCTGTCCTACACGTTTTTTCTACTTTCCCTCTATTTTCATAGTGCTCTGCCTTTTGACTCTTCCAACCTGACACTCCCGACATGAAACATCATCTGCAATGTCCCCCCCCCCCCCACCCCCCACTCACTCAAACTATCAATACGTCTTCGCAGATTCCCACGTCCTCATCACAACATGCTCTCCCATTATTGTCTATTGTCAGCAAACTTGGACATATTTCACAATGCCACTTGCTGCATGCGATAAACAGAGAGATAAATAATTGAAGCCTTGAATATAACCCGTCTTGGAAGATCTCTCTGTTGTAAATAAGTACACGTATTTGCTACCCTCAGGATGTGAGACAGCCTCCTCATCTGTGTGTTAATTGGGTGAAGCCTTCTCCTGATATTTGGACCATAGTCTATAATGGGGATCCTTACCAGAAGCCTTACTAAAGTCCATGTATGTGACATCAACAGCCCTTCCTTCATTAAACAACTTAGTCACTTCCTCGAAGAATTCTATTAAGTTGGTAGGGCACGATTTCCTCTGCACAAAATCATGTTGCCTATCACTGATAAGCTCATTCTTTTCTAAATATAAATAGACCCTATCTCTCAGTACCCTCTCCAGCAACTTCCCCACCACCGAGGTCAGGCTCAATGGTCGGTACTTACCCGGAATATCCCTACTTATATCATCGTGATCCAGACTAATCAAACTTCTATCTCTAATCTCAAGATTCATCATGTTCCTCTCCTCAGTGAACACTGATGCATAGTAATCATTCAGAATCTTAACCATTCTCCCAGGTTTGGCACACAGCCTTCCTTCAGTACGTTTTAGTGGACCGAACCTTTCTCCAGTTACACGCTTGCTTCTTATATAAGAATAAAATGCTTTGGAATTTTCCTTAATTCTGCTTGCTAAAGCTACATCACGACCCCTTTTTAACCCACTTGATTCCTTGTTTAAGCCTAGTCCTACTCTTCCAATATTTTTCCAGGGCCCGTTCTGTTCTTAGCTGCCTCGACCTTATTTACGCTTCCCTTTTCCTCTTGGCTAGTCGTACAATATCTCCTGTCATCCACGGTTCACGAATCTTGTCCTTCCGATCCTCTGCCTTCAACAGGACATGACTATCCTGCGCTATCGTTAACCAATCTTTGAAAGTCTCCCACATCTCAAATGTGGACTTCCCTTCAAACAGATGTGTCCAATCCACATTTTCAAGCTCCTGCCTAATTTTGATATATTTGGCCTTGGCCCAGTTTCGAACTCTTCCCGAAGGACCACTCACATCTTTATCTATGAGTATTCTAAAACTTACAGAATTGTGGTCACTGTTCCCAAAGAAATCCCCCACCGCAACTTCGACCACTGGTCCTGGCTCGTTCCCAGTACCATTTCGGATATGGCCCTTTCCCTTGTCGGATTATTGACATAGTGCTCTAGAAAACTCTCCTGGAGGCTTCGAACAACTTCTACTCCATCCAGACATCTGACGCTAAGTGTATCCAAGTTAAATTTGGAAAAGTTAAAATCTACGGTCACCGCTACCCTATTGTCTGTATATCTATTCATAATCTGTTTCCCTATTTGTTCATTTCCCTCATGCTCACTGTTGGGAAGTCTGTAATACAGCCCCAACAATGTAACTGCACCCTTCTAATTTCTCAGCTCCACCCATAATGCCTCACTACCCAAGACCTCCATAGTGTCCTCCTTTAGCACAGCCGTGATATCATCCCTGACCAGCAATGCAACTCCACCCCCCCTTTTACTTCCGTCCCTGTCCTGTCTGAAGAGTCTATATCCTGGAACATTTAGTTGCCAATCATCACAGAGACTTCAACCAAGTCTCTGTGATGGCAATAATGTCATAATCACAGGCACCAATCCAAGCCCTAAGTTCATCTGCTTTACAAAATGTACTCCTTGCATTCAAGTAGATGCATTTCAGGCTACCAGTTCTTTAGCGCTCACCTGCTCTCTGCCTATTCTTCCCTTTATTAATGCTATCTTCATAATTCTTACAGTCTGCAGTCTCCACCTCACTGTCTACTTGTTTTCTCTTCTGGTTCCCAGTCCCCTGCCACATTAGTTTAAAACCTCTCCAACAGCAGTAGCAAAAACTCCCCCAAGGACATTGGTTCCGGTCTGGTTCATATGTAGACCATCCCTTTTATAATAGCCCCACCTTCCCCATAACCTGTACCAATATCCAACAAATCTAAACCCCTCCCTCCTCCACCTTCTCTCAAGCCACGTGTTGCTCCTGCCTTTTTTTTCATTTGTATGCTGGCTAGCACGTGGCAATGGTAGTAATACAGAGAAAACTACCGTTGAGGTCCTCCCCTTTAAATTCTCTCCTAACTCCCTGAATTCTTCTTTCACGACCTCATCTCGATTTCTACTTCTATCGTTGATGCCTATACCCACCAAGACAACTGGCTGTTCACCCTCCCATTTTAGAATGGTTTGCAGCCGATCAGTGACATTGCTGACCCGAACAACTGGGAGGCAACATCCGATCCGGGAGTCCCGTTTTCGGCCACAGAACCGGCTATCTACTCGCCTCACAACAGCATCCCATCTGACTATGGCTCTACGATTCTTTTTCCCACCTTTCAGAACAGCAGTGCCTGCCACGGTGCCATGAACTTGACAACTGCTGCCCACCCCTGGGGGGCCATCTCCCCCAAAAGTATCCAAAACGGTATACATGTTTTGGAGGGAGATGACCGCAGGGGACACCTGCACTGCCTTCTTACTTTGTTTCTGTCTTTTGGTCACCCATTCACTGTCTCCCTCACCTGCGTGGTGACCAGTTCACGAAACGTGCTATCCACGACATCCTCAGCATCGCGGATGCACCATAGTGAGTCCATCCACAGCGCCAGAGCCGTCATCCGGTCAAACAACAGCTGGATACACTTCTTGCAAGTGTTAGAGTCAGGAACGTTAGACACGTCCCGAAGCTCCCACATCAAGCAAGAGTCACATGACACCGATCTGAGGTCCTCGCCATTGCAAGCTTAGTTTTATATGAACTAACTAAAACCAAACAATGCACTTAAATAAATGAAAAAAATGAAGATAAGAAATAAAATATTACCTTACACGGTCTTTTCATTCCAGTTAGAGGAGGGGGGCGGGAGGGAAATACTATACGTGTAGTATCTCGGGTTGAGGCACTGCCCAAATATAAATTAAGCCCTTACCTTCCCTGCAGTCCTCGCTTCCCTCCTCGTTTTCTCCTCGCTGCTCTGACAAAATGGTGGCCCGACTCCTGAGCTAAGTCCCTTCTGCGCGAAAACTGACCCTTACCGACAGTTCTTGCTTCACTCCACCTTCTCTCCTCGCCGCTCTAGCAAAATGGAGGGCCTACTCCCGAGATAATTCCCTATTTATGCGCGAAAACGTACCCTTCCCTGCAGCCCTCGCTTCAATCCTCCTCTCCTCGCCGCTCTGGCAATATCATGGGGGACATGGATAGGATAAATAGACAAAGTCTTTCCCATGGGTGCGGCAAGTCCAGAACTGGAGGGCATAGTTTCAAGGTGAGAGGCGAAAGATGTAAAACAAACATAAGGGGCAACGTTTTTCACACAGAAGGTGGAGCGTGTATGGAATAAGCTGCCAAGGTGGTGGAGGCAAGTACATTTGCAACATTTAAAAGGCATCCAGATGGATATATGAATACGAAGGGTTTGGAGGGATATGGACCAGGTGCTGGCAGTTGGGACTGGATTAGATTGGGATATCTAGTCTGCATGGACGAGTGGTACCGAAGGGTCTGTTTCCGTGTGGTACATCTCTATGATTCTAATTGTAGCCACCCAGTCAGTATAAATGAACGTCCAGTACTTGTCCCCATTTCTGTATTTTCAGTTTGATGTCAATAGTTCCACTCTGCCAGTTTCTTATTGCTGAGCTTCAGAAATGTTCGTGACTGATTTGCAGTGAGAGCGGAAACAAGATCATGACCACCAAGATTTGAGACGTCAGCATTTGTCAGGCTTGGATTTAGTGACGGAGAGGAATCCTGATGAAGGACTTTTGCCGAAAACATCGATTTTCCTGCTCCTTGGATGCTGCCTGACCTGCTGTGCTTTTCCAGCATCACTCTGATCTCAACTCCAGAATTCTTAATGGGTCTGACAGGATGAAAACTAACAGGAAGTTACCCCTCATGGGAAAGTCTAGAACCAGACGACAGTCTTATTTTGGCACCCCTTTATTCTAAGGCAGAGATTAGGAGAATTTTCATCTCTCAGAAGGTTGTCTTTGGAATTCCATGCCATAGAGAGCTGTGGGGATAGAATCATTGAGGCATCCAGCATGTAAGTAGACCCTTCAGTCCTACCAGTCCATGCCAAACGTAAAACCAAACTAATCTGGGCGCACCTGCATGCTCCAAGCCCATATCCCTCCAAGCCTTTTGTATTCATCTACCTATCCAAATGCATTTTAAATTACAATTGTACCCACTTCCACCACTTCCTCAGGAAATTAATTGCACATGGGATTCACCTTCTGAAAAAAAAATTGCTCTCAGGTCTTAATAAAATCTCTCTCCACTCACCTTAAAAATATAAGCCAGAATCTCGAAGTCCCCCATCCAAGGGAAAAGACAGCTACAAATTAACTCATTTTTTATAAACTTCCATCAGGTCTTTTTCCCAGTCTCCTATGATCCAATGGGAAAATTCCCAGTCTATCCAGCATTTCTTTATAACTCAAATCTTCGATACTGGTCAGCATCCTGGTAAATCTCTTCTGAACCCTCTCCAGCTTAATATCATCCTTCCTATTACTGGGCGACCAGAACCGGACACAGTATTCCACAAGCGACCTCACCAATGTTTTGCAAAGCTATAACGTGACTTCCAAACCCCTTGAGCTCAAAAGGCTGAGCAATGAAGGCAAGTGTGCTGAAAGCATTTTTAAACAACCTGTGTAAATGCAAACCTCAAAGATTTATGTACCTGCACCCCCAAGTCCCTGCGTTCTACAATACTACCCAAGGCCCTATCATTATTCATTCTATAAGCCCATCCCTTGTTTGTTATACCAAAATGCAATACCTTGCATTAATCCAGATTGAATTCCATTTACCATTTTTCAGACGATTGACCAACATCGCTTTGTAATCTGACAAATCCTTCTTCACTGCTCTAATGCCACCAATGTTGGTGTCATTCAGAAACTTACTAATTGTCCCCTTGTGTGTATTTAAGGCTAAGATAGATAGACAATAGACAATAGACAAAAGGTGCTGGAGTAGGCCATTCTGCCCTTCGAGCCTGCACCACCATTCAATATGATCATGGCTGATCATCCTTAATCAGTATCCTATTCCTGCCTTGTCTCCATAACACTTGATTCCACAATTCTTGAGAGCTGTATCCAACTCTTTCTTAAATGAATCCAGAGACTGGGCCTCCACTGCCCCCTGTGGCAGAGCATTCCACACAGCCACCACTCTATGGGTGAAGAAGTTTCTCCTCATCTCTGTCCTAATGGTTCTTCATCATTCAGGGAATCGAGGCTCAAGGTGCTGAATGGCCTGCCACTGTTCCTATTTCTTATGGATTTATGTCATAATTATGTGTTAGAACGTTATCACTAACCACAATAATGTATAGTGTTACTTTATTATGGAATATTTTAAATATTTTAATTAATGTCACTGACATGAATGCTACGGAATTTATGAAAATACTGATAAGAGTAATGTAGTACTGATTAATATTTCTGTCACACATTAACAATAATGTACAAAGCAATTATTGTTGAAAATGTTTCTGATAAGCATCGTCATAATGTTTAATGCCAATACTACTTCTGCTGGTTCAGTATCCTCTTTCAAATTACATAATCTCTAATACAAATAATGGGCAGCTTTATTCATAAGTCATTACTAGCACGAAAAAAAAGTAGTGTTGTTAATGAAATAATAACTGCCAGTCGTCAACACGCAGTGCCAGATACTCAGTTCTTATAATCACACTCTCACACAATCTGGTGCATACCTTAGAAACGATATTTTATAGTTTGCCATCCCCACAGCTACAGACATTTGTTCCACTCCCAAATGATACAATTTAACATCACTTTGGGTCAAATCCATCACTGACCAATGTGCATTGAGAGCAGAGATGAGATCCTCGGTTCCAGAATCTGACACAGACTTCATTCATGCTAGAAATTGAATCAAACAAGGGAAATAATGGAAAGGAGAAAAGATAGCATGTGCAAACTTCAGTAGGGATAAGAATACTGCAGCTATCAATATACAGTATTTACAGTATGAAGAGCAAAGTTACTGATAGGAGTATATTTGTACGATTATCAATTCTAACAAAAGTGAACAGTATTTAACAACACAAGTACCACACCATTTTTATCAAATGTAATATACAGTGTTTATCATTCTCAACGAGTACTGTACATAAGGTATCACTGATATTAATAACGTGCAGTGGATTTTGATCATTACCAATACCGTACATTGTCGGACAATGTCAAACACAGTGCAACAAAGACGGGTACATCGTGCAGTGTGTGTTTTTTACAGTTTGTATTCCTCAGTCACAGACAGTCTTTTCACTGGTCGGGATACAGAATACAGGAGATTGTCCAGTTCTTCTGTACCCACTTACAGCCAATTCAGAGTATGATTCTTTGGTGGGCTTTGAAGAGCTGGCACATATAATGCCATCTGTTTTACCTCTCCACTCTTATCCAATTTCACTTTCACTGTTTGCTATTCATGTCTTTACTGATTCACTTAAACTGGCACACATTTTATCCAGTGCACAGTGTCAGACATCGAGTCATTATAAACAGTTCACATTCTTCTACTTGCTCCAGTCCCTGTATTGTGCAGTTCGATTTCCTCTCAGCCACATATGTAATTTCATTCCTGAATCTGCCGGGTCATTACTCTGGAGACTAAACAAAGATAGCGAGAAACATATTTATTCAAACCAAACTTTATGCAAAATTTATGTCTCCAATATTACAGTAAACACGAAAAGATCAAATGAGAGTTTCTTTGATGTAAAAATACAATTTAACAGGGCAAATTAGAAGTTTCTACTGCAATTAATAAACGGCAAGTCAAAATGAGATTTGACTAAAGACCAATTTCTGGAGATACACCTCACCCAATTTCAATGGAATTTCAACTCCCAAGCCAATGGAACAGGGAAACAAGCGCAAAATGGATTGACTGTCAATTTACTATCTTATGCTGTGGTGAAGTCTGATATCTCGCAGACTCACAGAAGTGCAAAAGTGCAGGAAGAGACCATTTGGCCCATTGTTCCTGCACTGCTTTCCAAATGAGCATCATTACTCGTGTTAATCACCTGCTTTCCCCACCACATACCATTGCACATCATTTCTAGCTAAATAATAATCCAGTGCCGTGTTGAATGCCTCGATTGAATCTGCCCCCACCATATTACTAGACAACATACTCCATACACCAGCTATTTGCTAAGTGAAGAAGTTTTTCCTCACTTCACCTTTGCTTCTTTTGCAATTGACCTCTTTTGACATTTATTAAATACTTGGATCTTCTGCAAAGCAACAATCAATGGGCTGCCAACAGCTCAAACGTTTCCATTCCATATGTTATTTGGTATTTCTTGGAGTGTCGTTTCAGCCTGGCTTCTCCAGAAGTGAAAAGTCTCCTATCCATAGATGTCTTTGTTGATATGCTGTAGGCTCAAGGGAAGCGGAAGACAACTCATTTTGGCAACAGCTTTGTGCCTGTGTCAGTGTCTGTGTCTGCCTGAAAGAACAACTGAATCAGCGAGTGAGTGAATGAATGAATGAATGGACTGCAACAGTTCAAAAATGCCGAGTACTACTCGCCTCCTGAGGGCAACTAGGGATGGGCGATAAATAGCCACATCTTGTGAGTGAGTTCACAAAAGGGCAAGGTGGGCATCTGGGTGAGGTAAGTGGCTAGAGTAGCAGGTTAGGAGAATTGTGGGTGCAGAGGGTGGCAGGTTCCTGAGGATAGTCAAAATTAGTCAGAATGGATCAGAAGATAGTCAGTTCAAGGACGAGACAAATCTGGCGAAAGAGTGCACTCAGACTGAGGGTTAATTTTATGTGTTTGCGTGAAGTTCACTCACATTGTTGTCCATGTTGAGTTACCTCTAACTGGTGTAAAGTTCAGTTAAAATGAGCTGAATAAAATAATCTGTGTTTGCGATCTTCCCTCATAGGACCCATAAATACCTATCCCTTTCAACTTCCTTCAACCATCTCTTGTGGGTCCCGAGCCTTATTTGGACTGGATTTAATTAAGCTCATTGACACGTTCCTGCTTGAATTCCTCTGTTAAACAGCAGTTCTGATCCAGAAACGAAAAACATCACTGTTGCTGCTGCTAACCCGTGTGCTGTTGTGTGGTTGCTTTGTGTAGACATGAGAGCATCCCCGCTTAAATGGTGTTGGTGTAGGACGCACTGGTGATGCTGACTTTGTGTATTTGTCTTTGTTCCAGTCTTACTCAGCTACCTTGTAACAGCCAGTACTGTGGTGACTATCTTTACGCCATCCCCTTCAATCAGCTCGATATTGAGTAACTTTACAGACGTGTTTTCAGTTTCCACAAATGCCCTTTATTCGATGGACCTTCTTTGGTACCTATCTCCAGTCTTTACTTTCTCCAATTCCATTTCAGGCAATTGCCTCCTTGTCAATATCATGTATAAGCTCACAGACTCCCATACCTATCATGCTCCCCACCCCATCGCCTTTTCCTTGTCCTGTTGATACAACTGTCCAAGCTAGTGCTTCAGAAATATTGCTCAGTCCCTTCCTTAAACCGATCTCTTTGCTAGTATGGTCAATAACAAAGGAGGACACCTGAGATTACAAAGGGATCTTGATCGATTAGGAATATAGGCTGAGGAATGTTAGATGACGTTTAATGCATTTTTGTACAGTAACCAAGGGCAGGACTTAATCAGTTAATGGTGGAGTCCTGGGTATTGTTTCGAACAGAGACTGAGGGTCTGGGGGTGAGGAGATGGCAGGTGCAGGCCAAACTTTCATGGAGGTTGGCTTGTGTTCAGAATGAGCAGCCAGAGGAACATGTCTGGACAGGTACGTGAATCGGAAAGTTTCAGAGGGATGTCAGCCAAACGCAGACAAATCAGACTAGTTTAGTTTGGTAAACCTGGTCGGTTTGGATTAGTTGCGATAAACGATCTGTTGTTTTCATGCTGTATGACTCCATGATTGCAAGATTTTGGAGAGATATAGTATTCATGTAATGACTGTGAAGTCAGATTTCTAATCTCACAGGAGTAAAGACGACGCGTCATACTATCTTTTTCCTGGATAACTAATCAAGTAAATGCATCAAGACTGGCAAACTCTGCTCTAGCTCAGAGTTACAGTTTTCAACAGAGAGTCACCTGTAGAAGGTGACTTAACAATTAAAATGTTCCAATTTCACGGAAAATTCACACCAAGGTCAACGCTTCAGATCTTCCACAAAATCCCAACTTCCATCTTCGGTCATAATGTCTGGACTAATGTACTGTCACCTGTAAAACCGCTCAATGCCCCTCGTTTTACTCTAAATTCCTTATCAGAATTATTCTCCAAGATATTAATGATCAAGACTGGAAAATTTGATTTATTTCTGTTTCTTGTTAAATTTCAATCTCCGTTAAAGAGACAACATAACCTTCCCATCTGGCAGTTCTGGTGACCCTCCTGTAGGAAGAATATTACTAAACTAGAGAAGATTCAGAAAAGATTTAAGAACCAAAATAACATTACCTCAATACTTGGCATTCGGAAGACAGATACGGGAATCCTTCAGAATTGTCATGTATATAGAGTGGTTTGATTGTGCCATAGAATTCACTGACATTCCACAGTCCACAGGAGCCAGCCACAATCCATCAAGCTTATCTTCCTTGCTATGGGCTTCACAGAGGAGCTTCTCGATGTCCCTGAGATCTGGGGTCAGGCATTGTGCTAGTGCAGGTACAAACTCTTGGATAGGGAGGTGTGGGAATGTGTAAACCACACGATGCACAGAATCATCTCTCTCCAACAGTTCCATCAGGAACCAAGACAGGAACTTCATTCCTGAACTTCCTCTCCAGACTCCTGTGAAAGCCACCTCACCAAGCTTCAGTAATACAGCACTGGCGTCTTCAATCTATCAGGCATGTTTTTTCACAATGTTATTACTTCAGGAAGAACATAGTTGGTGATGACCTTGGCAACCTACTGCAGTTTTCTGTCTTCTTTCTGTGAAACAAGGGCTCACAAACAGACCGAGGTTCCATTAGTGCGAATGGTTTCAGCCCATTTTATATAGGATCTTGTTCTCCTTCATTTGTTTGAAAAAAGCTGCTGCTATCATCTGATCGAAAAAAATCCGTTGAAATATTCTTTCGGCTCATAACCAACAAATCTCAGGATTTCAGCCCAGACACTGATCTCAGCCATTTCCAATCAATGAGACAGCTGACCATTAGCACTGAACATCCTGGGAGCAGCTTGTGCTGGGTTAAACTGTGTACACAGTGTCAGACACTGTCGCGCCAGCATTCAGGATCAATGCACATGAGCTGTCGGTGCATATTTCAGATGGTCAGAAAAATCGATACTGTCTTTGAATTCTTCCAAACCATCAAATATAAACAACAAGCCCTCTGGATTCTTCCAGACCTCTTCCATAACATTCCTAAAGGAAGGATACTGTTCCAGCATCAGGTTCTTCAGGTTTATTCCATAATTAATAACATGCAAATCCCAAAATTTAAAACTGAATTAAAATGTAAATTCTGGATATATTTTCCCAGTAGCCCATTTTCTACCATTGTTGTTTTTCCAGTCCCTGGGTTCACAATAACTGCTACCGTACTCCCAGATATGCAAGTTCCCTGGGGAAATAAAACTGCTCTGGAACAACTGATCATTTTGTATTTTTATTTCCATTTCTCCCCAGAGTTGTTTTTCTCTCCACTCTTCATGGTCTCAGCTTCTTACCAGAAGTTCATCTTCTCTAAATGTCCAATCTCGTACATTAGTGATAAACATTATCTCAGCATATCGATCAACTATCTGGAAAATCGTCACCTTCTCCTTTCTTACGATAGTGAACACTCAGCTTTTTAGTTTGTACCAGAACTATCTCGTTGTGTTTCTGTTGAACACCTTCTGCTGGAAGACAGGAAGCGGTTCGCAATGTTAGCGATATTATCATTACAACAATTTCCCAAGAACATTTCATTATTTGGCATTTACTATTAAGTAAATTGGTGCAGATTATATTTACAGCTTCAATCAACCTATGTACAGCAACTGAATCTGTTAACAGAAAACACTTGAATGTGGACAAGGATCAAGAAATGTTTCAATTATCAGCTGATTTCACACTACACAACATGAATATTTCAATGTTGGTGATACTTTCCTTTGGACCTTTAATAATAACCACCAACCTATATTCCAGGTATCTAATTGTAAATCAACACATGGTCCTGACAATGCCACAGTAAATATGAACAAGAAGCCAATCGGTTCTTCAATATGTGCTGCTATTTCGTGACATCATATCTAAACAGCCATTCTCAGGTTGCCAAGCTGTGACCACAAGGATCAAAGCTTGGGCCCCTGCTCTGGGGACCAATTGTAATATTTCCAAGATTGTAAATGACACAAAACTTCGTGGGATTCCAAATATTGAGAAGGGTGGAAGAGGCGTCAGGTGGACTTAAATAGGCCAAGTGAATAGAGAAGATCATGGGCGATGGAATAAGATGTGAATAAGTACAAGGCTATCCCCTTTGGTTGGAGGCCTGTCGGTGCAGAGCATTTCTTAAATGGTGAAACGTCGAAAATATTGAGGAACAGAAGGACTAAAACATTCCTGTTCAGAAAATACTGAAGTTAACATGTGGGTGCAGAAAGTAATTCGGAAAGCAAATCTTACGTTAGCTGTCGAGTGTTCTTTATAGAGGTGAGATCTCGTCTGGAGTACTGTGTGCATTTCAGGACCTCTGGTCTATATACTTCAGAGGGAGTATAGGGTTGTTCACGAAACTGATTGCTGGATTGGTGGGACTGTCCTATGCATTAGTGATTAAGGAGACTGGGCATGTTGTCTCTGAAGATTAGAAGAATCAACAATATTCTTAGAAATTTCCAATGTTCTTAACGGGATAGATAGATGAGATGGAGAAAGCATTTCCAAGGCACAAGTCAGGAATGTGATGAAATAATCTCCTGGATGAGCAACACTGATAAAGTTTGACATGTGACAGATCAAATCAGTATCTCATCCATCCACCACCTTCAAAATTCACTCCCTTCACAACCAGCAATGAGTGGCAGTAGTTTGTGCCATTGACAAAAATGACAGCAATAACTCATCAAGGCTCCTTAGACAGCACCCTCCAAACTTCTAACCTCTGACATCATGAAGGACAAGGGCATCAAAAACATGGCACAATCTGCAAGATTCCCTCTAAGTCATACATCACGAAGACTAGGAAGGATGTTGCTGTCGCTTCACTGTTGCTCAGTCAAATTACTGCTTGGTGATCAGGAGCAGTCCTCATCAAGCAGCTGCTTTCTTTAGAGGCCAAGAAGATGGAGAAACACCAAGAAGTACCCAACATTTGAACAGAAGTCTTTTGCCACAAGCTACACAGCTTTTACCAAATGCCTGTTTGTTCTCAGAGATCGGTAAACCAATCTCAACTGACACAGATCATACATTTTTCCTTGCTATGCCTCAGAACTAAACAATAGCTTTGTCATGAACATAAGAAGATAATTTAAAATGACTTACGAGTTCTCAATCGCTTACTTTGGCTTTCTAATCTTTCCTTTCATCCACCACACTCACTCCTATTCCTATGCTCCCATATGAATCCAATCTCTATCCCTATTTACGTGCACTCCTTCTTTCCAGTGACGCAGAAAAACCACAGCACCACATCGAAAGCTCTCCTTCAGATGGCTGGCGCCTGTACATGGAGAGTCGCACTCAACCACTGACTAAGCCTCCCCCTGCTCGCCAAATCTCAACTTCTTGCCTTCACCTACCCAGGTGGCATTCAAGCCCTTACAAACTTCCACCACACTCACCTCTCATGCTTTGCAAATTCAAGCACTGCTGCAACTAGTATCCACGTCTCAGACTGACTGACTGCAGGAATTTCATATAAGCTTGCTGCGTTTGCAGTCTGAGGCCTTTTCTCTCCCACAATTGTTGTTTGTTGCTACTGGGCTCACGGGTGAGAAATTGCCCTAAGTGAAACAGCAACTCCTTGCAGAATCCTTGCAGAGGTAAGTGTCTCTACAGCTGGCACAGGAATCCACGTTCACTCAGGCCATTGGGCCATTTGATGGACAAGCTTATTCTAAATGGTCACTTCCTTCCCTCATCCTGCTCAGCACCTAGCCTATTGCCTTGTCCTATGTCAACTTTTTGCTCTAGATCAGGAGCTTTTTTCCAGGTGAGAAAACATTTTTTCGTTCTAGGAAAATGCCTGTGTATTTCCCATTAATGTTGAAGATATCAAATTTTCTCTCTTGTTCAAACATTTAGCGATGGTAGCATTTCCTAAATGGTGATACCCTGTAATAAAAGAAGTTGGAGGGTTTTGGGAAAATAAAATTGGCTAATAAACCTTCCACTTTGCCAGTGCAACCACTGTCACCTCTCGAATTTTATAAAGATTATAGACCTCTGAGCCTGACATGAGTCATGGACAGATGTTTAGCGAACCCTTGGTGACAGGATGTGTGTATATTTGGAAAAGCAAGGACTGACTAGGAATAGTCAATATGGCTTTGTGCGTGCGAAATACAGTCTGATTAACTTGATTAGGTTTTCTGAAGAAACAAAGAGGATAGATGAGGGCAGAGCAATGTATATGATCTATGGACTTCAGTAAGGTGTTCGACAAAGTTCCACATGGTGGACTGGTGAGCAAGGATAGATCATATGGAATAGAGGGAGAATTACTTGGATACAGAAATAACTCGAAGGTAGAAGACAAAAGGTGATGGTGGAGGATTGATTTTCAGACTGGAGGCTTTTGACCAACGTGGATCCACAAGAATAAGTGCTGGGTCCTCTATTTTTCAACATTTGTATAAATGATTTGGATAGGAACTTAGGAGGTATGGTTCTTAAGTTTGCAAATGCCTCCAAAATTGGATGTGTAATGGACAGCAGTTGTGGATATCTCAGTACAACAAGGTCTTGATCAGAAGGGCTACTGGGCCAAGGAGTGGCAGATGGAGTTTAATTTAGATAAATGTGAGGTGTTGCATTTTGGAAAGGCAAATCAGGATGCGACTTACATACTTAATGGTAAGTTGCGAGTATTGCTGAACAAAGAGTACTTCGAGTGCAGGTTCATAGTTCCTTGGAAGTGGAGTCACAGCTAAACAGGATAGTGAAGAATGACGAGTTGAACAGAGGGGTCTTGTCATGTATACTTCTCTATGACTCTCAGACGTGACAAAGATTTGGAAATACAGTGAGTTGTCTTTCCCCGCCTCAGTCACACATTGTCTGATCTCAGAGTCATACTGCACGGAAACGTATCCGACTTATTCATTTCAACCAGATTTCCTGGACCGGATGTCACAGAGTCGCAATTCCGCGAGAATGGAAACAAGCCATTCTGCCCAAAATGTCCACACAGACTCTCCAAAGAGCACCCAACCCAAACTCACACACCTACTGTAACCCTGTAATCTTGCATTTCATGTAGCTAATTCACCTGATTTACGCATCCCTAGAGTAGTCCTACTTACCAACATTTGGCCCATATTCTGCTAATCATTTCTATCCATGTCCCTGTGCAAATGTATTTTCTCTTTTCAGGACACAATGACTGTAACCCAGCCAGTACAGAGTCTGTGCCCAAAACTGAAGAGACACTAAATTTCCTGGTCATTTTTTTTGTTATATTTCCCCAGCATCCAGGTTGTCTGTGTGCAAGTGTGACACACAGTGAGAAAAGACTACCGTCAGGAACAAGGCTGCTTCGCCCGGTTTCGAGCTGGCGACCGTTTGTGTGTTAGGTGAATATGATAGCCAATACACTACAAATACTTCCAAATGTCTTTTAAGTCTTGCAACTGTATCCACTTCCACTGGCAGCTCATTCGATATTCGCACTACCATCTGTGTGAAAAGATCCCCCATCAGGTCCCTTTTAAATCTTTCCCCTCTCAACTTGAACTAATGTCTTAGGATCCCCTAAGCTGGGGAAAAGACTTTGTATGTCACCTTATCAATGATTTTCATGGATTTGGTAAACCTCCATAGTGTCACCCCTGGGCCTCCAACATACCCGGTTAAAAAAAACCCTCCCGTTCCACTTTACCCATATAACCTAAACCTTCTAGTTTCTGTGCCATTCTAGTAAATCTTTTTATGCACTTATAATTTAATAACATACGTCCGAAAGCAGGGCAACCACAATTGTACCCAGTACTCCAGCTGTGGCCTTACCGTTGTCTTGTACAGCTATAACATTATATCCCAACTCCTTGTACTTAATGTTCTGAACAATGAAGGCAAGCGTGCCAAATGCTTTCCTCACTAGCCAGTCTACCACTTTCAAAAACTATGTACCTGCACTCCAAGGTCTCCCTAATCAACTGCAATCCCCAAGCCCCTACCATTATCTGTGTTCTTTCCAGTTTTGAGAGCTGCAATAGTGTTATTTTAGTAGTTGCAATGAAGTGACAGATATCAAACCGATGAAACTTAGCTTCGCGTCTTCCACTGTCGGACCACAGAACAAACAGTGGTCTCACCAATGTCCTGTAGGGCCGCAACATGACCTCCCAACTCCTGTACTCAATACTCTGACCAATCAAGGAAAGCATACTGAATGCCTTCTTCACTATCCTGTCAACCCTCGTCTCCACTTTCAAGGAGATATGAAACTGCACTCCAAGGTTTATTTGTTCATCAACACTCCCTAGGACCTTACCGTTAACTGTATAAGTCCTGCTAAGATTTGATATCCCAAAATGCAGCACCTCGCATTTATCTGAATTAAACTCCATCTGCCACTTCTCAGCCCATTGACCAATCTGGTCAAGATCCTGTTGTAATCTGAGGTATCGTATGCTCGCATCCAAATCATTTATGTCATTGGTCACAGGCCTCCAGTCTGACAAACCACACTCTACCACCCCCTTCTGCCTCCTACCTTCAAGCCAATTTTGTATCCAAATGGCTAGCTGTCTCTGGAATCCATGTGATCTAACTTTGCTCACCAGTCTAACCTGTCGAACGTCTTGCTGAAGTCCATATAGACAAAGTTCACTTCCCTGACTTCATCAATATTCTTTGTCTCTCAACCAAATTAGTGTTACACAATTTCCCTGACACAAAGCCATGTTAACTATGCCTAATCAGTCCATGTAAATCCTGTCCCTCAGACTTTTAAAACACAAGACTATAGAATTTCGGAATCATGGAATTCGTAGAGAAGTGAATCAGTCCATTCAGCCCATCAAGTCCACACCGACCGTCCGAAGAACATCCCACACAAATTCATCCCATTCCTGTAACCGTAACTTTCCCATGGATAATCTACGTAGCCTGCACATCCCTGGACACGATGGGCAATTTACCATAGCCAACCCACCCAACCTGCACATCCCCGAACCGTGGGAGGAAAACAGAAAACCAAGAGGAACCTTTGCAAACACAGACCAAACTTGCAAACTCCACACAGACAGCTACCCAAGAGTGGAATCAAACATGGTCATTCGCACTCTGAAGCTGTTGTGAAAGTTGAAAGGGTTAAGAAAAGATTTACACGGATGTTGTCAGGGTTGGAGGATTTGAGAAAGAGAGAGAAGCGGCTGAACAGGCTGGGACTGTTTATCCTTGGAGCATCGGGAGCTGAGGGGTGACCTTGTGGAGGTTTGCGAAATTATGAGGGGCGTGGATAGGGTGGATGGGCAGGGTCTTTTCCCTGCGGTCGGGGAGTCCAGAACTGGAGGTTGTGGGTTGAGGGTGAGAGGGGAAATACATAAAGGAGACCTAAGGGGCAACAGTTTCATGCAGAAGGTGGAATATGTATGGAATGAGCTGCCAGAGGATGTGGTGGAGGCTGGTACAATTGCAATATTTAAGAGGCATTTGGATGGGTATATGATTAGGAAGGGTTTGGAGGGATATGGGCCGGGTGCTGGCAGGTGGGACTAGATTGGGTTAGGATATCTGATCGGCATGGACAGGTTGGACCGAAAGGTCTGTTTCCATGTTGTACATCTCTATGACTCTAATACAACAAAGCAATGGGGCATTTGGCCAATTGCGTTTTGTCAAACATGACACTAAATTAAAGTAATCCCTTCTGCCTGTCTTTGGTCCAAATCCATCCACTCTTTGCAAATTCATGTGCTTGTCTTATAATCTCTTAAATATCCCCATTGTAAGTGCCTCCAAGATCATCCCGGGCGGCACGTTCTGAGCTCCTACCACTCTAAATAAAAAACTTGCTTCTCGCATCTCCTTTGAACTTCCCTCGCTCATATTGCTAACTCACCCAACTATATTTTCGTACATTTTCGTATATATGTATCACAAACAGGACAGTTACTTCTACAGATTCCTGAAAAACACCAAGAGACATGGACCTCTAACCACAAAATATTATTCCAGTACTATCCTTTGCCTTCTACGGGTAAGCCAATTTTGAATCCAAGCGAATAAGACACAGTGGATCCCATGCATCTTAATCTATTGGATGAACCTATCATGAGGGATCTTGTTAAAAGCCTTAAGAAAAAAGCATGTAGACATCATCCACTGCTCTATCCTCATCGATTACCTTTGTCACCTACTCAAAAAAATCAATCATGTTAGTGAGACACAATCTTCTCCACACAATACCACGTTGATTGTCCCAAAATAGGTCACGCTTTTCCAAAGCACATATATACTCAGTGTACTCTCCAACCGCTTCCCAGCCACTGAGGAGAGACTCATCGGTCTACAGTTTCTTTGATCATCTCTATCGTTATTATCCCTATCTCCCTTCTTGAACAGAAAAACAACACTAGCTACTCGCCAGTGGCCCAGGATCTGTCCAATGGCTTGCAAGGATGCGATGCTCGTCAAGGCACTGGCAATCTGCCCTCTTTCCTCTGAGGTAGATACCATCAGGCCCTGAAGAAGTATTCACCTTAAATCTCTTCAAAAGACACAACACTTCCTGTTTGATCTCAAAATGCTCTGTCATGTTCACATGCTCCGCATTTATCTCACTATTCTCCATATCCTTCTCCTGGGTGAATACCAATGCATGTTCCCTCATTTATTCTCGAGTGGTCCTATCTTCTCTCTCGTTTTCCTCGTATTTTTAATGTATGTATAGAATGCCTTGCGATACTCTTTAACTCAATTTGCTGAAGTCATTTCATAGCTCCTTCTTGCTCTCCTACTTCCCTGCTCGAGTTATTTCTGCTTTTTTATATTCATCACGAACCCTGACCAAGTTTAGCTTCCTAAAACCTTACGTATGCTTCTTTTTTCCCCTTGGACTAAATTCACAATTTCCCTGGTTGTCCAAGGATCCCTTACAAAGCCTCATCCTTCCTCCTTCCCAGAACATTCTGTTCCCAATGTTGACGCCCAGCGAACCCTATTCCACACTTTCCTCTAACACGAAAAATATCCATTAACTGTCACTCTCGTTCTTTCCCACCACGCAGTGAATGTTGTATCCATGTTGTCCCTTGCCTTTTGTACCATAAGCGACAACCTTCCTCGTGTCTGTTGCGTGGTACCTTCAGAAAATCCACATAAGCCAATCAGTAGCATTGCCTTCATCAACACTTTGTTAATTCCTTTAAGAAGATCAGCATGTTAGTTGGGCATAGTTTCACTATGACTTTTCCAAACCAACTCACCTTCTTCAACCTAACTATTAGCTTTATCCCAAATAATTGTTGCTAGAAGTTTCCCTGGAGTGAAACAGACAAGATTGTAAATGACAAGATTAGCTTGACAACCCTTTGTAGAAAATAGGTTTTCATGTTGGCAACCCTTTAGTCTCCTGGCTCCTCAGATTCCATGGACACCTCGCGCGATTAGTTCAGCCTCCGGCTGAGATTGTTTAAGGTCTCTGTCAATTCGATGGTGCCAGCCAATAGGGATTGCAGTCCTGCTTGGGGACCGCTCCCCCAAGAAGTGATTCCCTGGAGAAACTCGGCAGGTTTGGCAGCTTCTGTGGGATTAAAGGAGAGGGAATGTTTCCCATACGGTCGCCCTTCATCACAACTGATATTCAGCTTATTGTGCAGGCAATCAAAGGTCTTACTGTCTTGGAAAACTTCCCGGGATATTTATTTTTGAGAACTGGGAATGTAATCTTCCAACGTGAAAGACACGGATTTTATTCAGTAATGGGGTTGTGGGAGCAGGTGGTTATGGGGATAGGGGAATGAAAATTGGGTTGAGAATGATCAGATCAGCCATGGTTTCATTGAAGGGTGGAGCAGACTATGGGACTGAATCACTTTCTTCTGCTGTTCAATCGTATGGTGATTCCTGTTCCATTGTGACAAGATACTTCCACACTCAGTCCCGCCAATTTGACCGTTCACCTTTTTGGTCTAACACCATTTCATATCGTGGCTGGTGGATCAGAGGGTCAGCATGTCCAGGTGAGGGGAAAGGTTGAGAAGGAGAATACTTCATTTTAGCTCCAGCTGGTTGAGGGAATTGAACCCACGCTGTTGGTATCTGAATTGCACACCAATTGAGCGAACCAACATCACTCCACACGCCCTGTACAAGACAATTATAGCCAGCCTTCAACTCGATAGGAGCGAGGAGCACATCCATTTGGCCTGCCCAATCCAAAGGGAGAGCAGTGGAAGCCGGTGAAGGAAATTGCCCCTCCTATGTGTCCTTCCCAAATTGAGCTGGAGAAAAGAGTACATTGGACCTGCTGTTTGCTTCTCCGTTACTGCCTGTCGTGAGAGACTAAGGGGAGCTTCGAGGAGATTTCACTTCTCACTCAGAGTCTGGATCTCTCATCCGGAAATGCTGGTTAACTCAGAAACTCTCAGAAGAGTGGAACACTCTTGAGATCAGTCTCTGTCTAGTCACAGCCTCCAGTGTTTGGGACAAGAGATGAAAGAATATAACCACCTGAACTAGGAACGGAAAATTCCTTTCAGCTCTTAAAGTCTGCTCTGTCATTCAATAGAATGATGACTGATTCAACATTTGTGTTGAGAGCTGAATTTCTGACAATACAGTGACAGACAGAATCAAATTATTCTGCCATGAGGAATCGTCAGACAAAAGCTGGAACCTGAGAGACAATATTCGAATCTTCCTGTCTCCTTGACACACAGAAGAACAATTGTTGGGCTCAGGATGTCTCTGGGATTTTTACCATAAGGGGCAAGATCTAGGCTAAAGGGAGCCAAAGGGGCAAAACGACAGCGAGGGTGCTGCTGCATAGTCTAATCCTACAGTTTTCACTGAATCCTCTGTCTGGACTTCCATGTTCCCAGCTGCCTCGCCCACATCTTTCGTTCAATCCCTATCTCTCCCCATCATTGACATCTCTGCCCTCTTCACATTCTCCTGTGAATTCCCTTCCGACATGTCTCTGCCTCCTTGTTATCTCACCATGTTTTTCAGGAATGCTTCATCGTTCAATCTTTCCAAAACCAACATGTTTGCTCATCACTTTCTGCATTCCCTTAGCACTGTGGGATCTTGTTGTTCTTGTCTGTAGACCATTTTGTCTGCATTGCAGCGACACACCCACTCTCTCAGCTCTGCCTGTATTTTTGGCAATTTTCTCTGTGACCTTGTCCTTTGTCTCTTCCTTGGATTTCTCCCTTGCTCTCTGTTTTCCCTACTTCCTTTCTCTTCCTGGATTTTTCTTCCCTCTGTCCCCTCTTTCTTCCCATACTTTCTGACATTCTATTTCAGCCCTGAGGCTTTTACTTTCTGTCTCCACCTCCCGATCTCTGTCTGCCCATCTGTCATTCTCATTCCCTCTTTGGAGCCTTCTCTCATTTTCTGCATACCGTTTAGCTCGGTTTTCTCCCTGACCCCTCTGCTCTTTCCCAGTGACTTGCACGTTGGCATTGGGAAAAGTTAGATTTAGTGTCACAGCATTGTTGACAGTTATAGACCCGGAGAATCATGTATGGTACAGGACAGAAACAAACCCTTCGGTATAACTCATCCATCCAATACGAAATCCCAACCTAACCTTGTCCCATTTATCAGCACTTGCCCCATATCCATCTAAAATCTTTCTTTTCATATATGCATCCAGATGTCTTTTAAATGCTGCATTTGTACCAATTGCAGCTCATTCCATACATGCACAACCCTATGCATGAATAACTTGCCACTTAGGCCCCTTTTATATTTTCCCCCTCTCACCCGACAACTCTGCCCTCCAGTTCTGGACTCGCCCATCCCAGGGAAAATGTTTCCTGTATTTATCCTATCCATGCCGATCATAATTTTATAAACCTTTGTATTGTTACCCCTCAGCCACCAATGCTCCATGGAAAATTCCCCCAGCTTATTTAGCCTCTCCGTAAAGTCCGAACCCTCCCATTCCTGGTAACATCCTTATACATCTTTTCTGAACCCTTTAAAGTTTCGTAACCTCCTTCCATTAGGAAAGGGACCAGAATTGTACGCAATATTTCAAAAGTGACCGAACCAATGTCCTGTACAGCCGCAACATGACCTCCCAACTCCAATACTTAATAGTCTGACCAAACGCCTTTTTCACGATCCTATCTACCTACAACGCTACTTTCACGAAAATATAAACCTGCACTCCAAGGTCTCTTTATTCAGCAATTGTCCCTCAGACCTTATTATTAATTGTTAAAGCCCTGCGAGGATTTGCTTTTTCAAAACGCTGCACCTCACATTTATCTAAATTAAATTCCATCTGCCAGTTCTCAAAGCATTGGCCCATTTGATCAAGATCCCATTGTACACTGAGGTAACCTTCTTCGCTGTCCACTTACACCTCCAATTTTGTTTTTTAAATCTCTTATATTCACATCTAAATCACTTATACGAATGGCCAAAAGTAGTGGACCGATCCTTATGGCACTCCATTGGTCACAGGTCTCCAGTCTGAAAAGCAACCCTCCACCACCTTCGAGCCAGTTCTCGGCACCTTCGAGCCATGGGTGGCATGTTAGCTCAGTGGTTAGCACTGCTGCCTCACAGCGCCATGCACCCGGGTTCAATTTCAGCCTCAGGTGATTGTCTGTGTGGAGTTTGGACATTCTCCCCGTGTCTGCGTGGGTTCCCTCCGGGTGCTCCGGTTTCCTCCCACAATCCAAAGATGTGCAGACTAGATTAATTGACCATGCTAAATTGCCCATCGTGTTCAAAGGTGTGCAGGTTAAGTGATTTCGTGAGGAGTAATTGCACAGGAGGGGAATGGGTGTGGGTGGGTTACTCTTCTGTGGCACTGTGTGTTCTTGTTAGGCTGAAGGGCCTGTTTCCAGACTATATGGATTCTATATTCTGCATCCGAATGGCTAGTTCTCACTGCATTTCATGAGAGCTAACCTTGATTACCAGTCTCCCATGAGACACGTTCTCAAACGCCTTAAAGAAGTCCATATAGATCACGTCCACCGCTCTGTCCTCATTAATCCTCTTTTTTACTTCACAAAGGACTATCAAGTTGGTGAAACATGATTTCCCATGCACAACGCCATACTGAATATCCCGAATAAGTCCTTGCTTTTCAAAATACACCTAAGTCCTGTCCCTCAGGATTCCCTCCAAAAACCTGCCCACCACTGATTTAAGACTCGCTGCTCGAAAGTTCCCTGGCCTTTCCTTACCACCTTTGTTACATAGTAGCACCACATTAGCCAACCTACAATCTTTGGCACCACACCTGTGACTATCTATGATACAAATATCTCAGCAAATGGCCCAGCAATCACTTCCCTAGCTTTCCACAGAATTGCAGGATACATCTAATAAATTTCTAGGAATGTATCCACGATTATGCGTTTCAAGACATGCACCACGTCCTCCTCTGTTATATGGGCATTTTTAAGGATATCACTAAACATTTCCCCAAATTTTTGATGTTCCATGTCCTTCTCTGATGCAAAATACTCGTCCAGTGAGGATCTAAAATTTGAATTTAGGCAACAAGTATATTTCAATTTTTATTAACTTCAAAACGTTTTTTTTTTCAACTTAAAAGAATGCTATAAAATGGCCGAGAATAGTACTTCAAACCTGTGAACCTGTACTACTGATTTGCAGAATTAAGCTTAAATTCAAAGGTAAGAGGATAATAGAGTTTTCATCAAAATGAATACTGACACATTAATTGACCATTCGAACTAAACTTGAACTGATAATGGCATGACAATGTACGGAAATAAGATATCTTTTCCAAGGAATACCATTGGATTAGCCTGTTGCCAATTATGTCACTATATTACAGTTGATTGGACTTTTCTTGTCATTAAGAACCATTTCCCAGAAAATAACGTTGGATTAACTTGTTGTAAATCATGTAACCTTATTATATGTGATTGGCCTACTTGTAACTAAGGCTGTACTATCTCTTTTAAAAGTATAAATAATGCGTAATTTTCAAATGTGATTGCACTTTATCACGGATCACGGAAGGTTTAACCTGTGTGTGGCTGGATAGAATTGCGTCTAGGTACCTTAATTCAATAAATTGTCGATTCTTTTCAATGATCTCGAAAAAAAGAGGCCTCTCTTTAGGGGTCATAGTTCTTCAACTTGTGCGTGTTTAAGGAGGCAGCAACCGATGGTGACTCCATCTGCTTCGAGGAGTACATGGCATCAGTGATTTGCTACATTCGCAAGTGCATTGAAGACGTCACTGTGTTTAAAACTGTCACCTCTCTTCTCAACCTGAAGCCGTGAGTGACCTCAAAGATGCGTGCACTGTCGAGGACCCGTGATTCCACCTTCAGAGCACATGACAAGACGGTACTAACAATAGCGATGACCAATCGGTACCGGGCCATCAAAGTGGCAAAGCGTGCACACGTGCAGAAAATATGCAGCCTTTTTGAGGACAGTGGTGAGATGCTTAGCATGTGGAATAGTATTAATGCTACCACCAAACACATTGTCTCCTGGTGTTGATGATGCTGCCGTCCCGGATGAGTTGAACACATTTATGCATATTTTGGAGCATGAAAAGATGTTGCAGCGAGGAAGACCATTCCACCGCCCAATGACCAGGTGCTGTGTCTTACCATGACTGACATGACGATAACTCAATGCAGAGGTAACCCACGGAAGGTTGCTGGACCACATTACGTCCCTGGCAGAAAACGCAGAGGATTCTCTGACGTGCAGGCGGATGTTCTCATGGACATCTTTAACATCTCCCTGAGTTGTATCAGAGTTCCAACGTGCTTCAAGCTCACTACCACCGTCCTTGTTGTGAAGACGTCTTCAGTGTCTTGCCTCAATGGCTACTGCCCCTGTTGCGTAAAACTTATCATCATGATTTGTTTCGAGATGCTCGTGATGAGGCATATTAAGTCCCAGCTGCACTCCCCCTCCCTCTATACTGGAAATTCTGCAGTTTGTGTATTTTCACAATCGCTGAACAGATGATGCCATTTCTCCAACAATCACCCACGTGGACGAGAAGGACACCTATGTCAGATTACTATTCTTTGACTTTACTTCTACATTTAACACTCATTCCTCGGGATCTGATTGGAAGACCGGGTCTGATTGGCTTTAATACCACCTTCTTTCACTGGATCCTGAATTACTGACTGGGAGCCCACGGTCAGTCTGGATTGGGAACTGCATCTCCAACAGCATCACACTGAGCACGTCGTCCCCTCCCCTCCCCCCGCCCCCGGGCTGTGTGCTTGGTCCACTGCTGTTCACCCTGCTTTCGCGCGACTGTGCAACGATGTTCAGCTCATATTATGTAATTAAGATCACTGTTAACATGACGGTTGTGGATCACATCGGCAGGACCGATGAGTCAGCATACAGAGATGAAGTGCAGCAGCTAAAGGACTACTGCTGAGCCAACAAACTGAATCTGAACGTGGATAAAACAAAAGAGTTGTTTACTTACTTAGGGAGGATACAGAGCCATCACTCTCCGCTGGACACGGATGGCTCCCCCATGGAGATCGTGAAGAGCAACACATTTCTTTACGTCCATCTGGTGGATAGTCTCACCTGGTCCCACAACACAAGCTACAAAGCCAAGAAAGCAAAGCACATGATGGTAGTGGCCTTGAAGTATGTTGGAACTATGGTACAATTCAGGGAGATGTTGAAGATGTCCGTGAGAACATCGCTTGCACGTCAGATCATCCTCTATGCAGGCTGCAAAGGATCTTATGTGGTGCAGCTGTCTTCCTTGGGTTAGCTCTGAATAGGTTGTGGAAATCCCATCTCCCACATGCTGACCTCACCATATTCTACAGAGAGTTCATTGAGAATATCCTGAGCAGCTGCATCACTGCCTTGGGAATTGCACTAGCTCGGAATGTAATGACCTACAACGGATAATGAGAATAGCTGAGATGGTCACTGGGGACTTCTTCCCTCCATCAAAGACATTTACAACCCACACTACATCCAGAAGGCTAACAGCAATTTGGACGACCACATACATCTTTGATTCAGATTTTTGCACTCTTGCCATCTGGCAGAAAATACAAGAAAACTCAATCTCTCTCTGCAATTGTTTCTTCCCCCAAGCGATCAAGCTTCTCAACACTATATGATCACACACTCTTCCATTTGAAATGTTTGATAACTTTTTTGAATGGCTGCGAAAGCGATATTTTCTTAATGATCATTCATTTATACATTGTAATTTATCCACCATTGTGTCTACTGTCTTCTCTTGTCAGGAATTAAAGCTCAATCCTTATTGTTTTGCACTTTTTATGCACTTTCTGCTGCCCTGTGTATGACTGCGGGTTGGTTTGTCTTTAAATAGCACATTGGTTCTGGAGCAACGCTGTCTCGTTTTTTATTGTACCAGTAGTATAAGCTCGAAATGACAAATCAATCTCCTATTCTTTCTCTCGACCCTGCTCTACTCTCTAATATCTACATCAAAGGCCTCAAAGAATTATTGTAATCCAATAGAGGTTTACCAGGATTTCCTCGAATCGGATTTACTGCATCCGTTGCTCCTGATGTGGTCTCCTCTACACCAGAGCCATTCAGTCCAAAAATTCGGATCGGTTCAGGAAAGACCTGTGGACCGCTGTGCTTTTATTCAGATCTACCCTGGTAAGGTTCTGGGAAGTGTTGCTGAAAAAAGAGACCATGGAGTGCAGGTGCATAATTACATGAAAGTAGAGTTGCATAAGATAGGATAGCGAAGAAGCTCCTTGGTATTCTTTCCTTTATTGGTCAGAGCATAGAGTATAGGAGTGGGGAGATCGTGTTGCGATGATACAGGACACTGGTTAGGCCACTTTTCAATTTTGCGTGCAATTCTGGTCCCCTTCCTATCAGAGAAATGTTTTGTAAATTGGACAGATTCACAGAAGATTGACAGGAATATTCCCAGGATTGGAGGATTTGAGCTATAGGGAGAGACTGAATAAGCTGCGTGTTTTTTCATGGATCATCGAAAGCTGAGAGGTTGATTTAGAAAGGTTTATGAAATCATGACGGATATGAATAGGATAAATAGAACAGGTCTTTTCCCTCGGGTGGAGAAGTCTAGAACTAGAGGGTATATGTTTACGGTAAGAATTGAAAGCTGTACAAGGAACCTAAGGGACAACTTTTTCCATTTTCGGTGGTATGTGCATGGAATGAGCTGCCAGAGGAAGTAGTGGAGATTGGTACAATTGAAGTATTTATAAGAAACCTGGACGATTCTCTGGATGGGAAGGGTCTAGCGGGATATAGGCTGAGTGCTGGCAAATGAGAATAGATTAGCTCAGGATATCTGTCTGTGTGGACAAGTTTGATTAAGGCGCCTGTTTCGTTGCTCTACACCTGCATAAATCTGTGACTTTATTAATCTAGATTTGTCACAAATTGTGGGTCTGAAATATTATCACAGTGTGTCTTTCAACAGATCCTAGACAATGAAACATTCGTCGTCTGCAGTGACATGTTTTGCATTGCTTCATTCCCGACCGAACATAAAAACTTCACGATGGTTCTTCAGTTCTGATGAAACTTATTCATGTTGGAAGTGGGTGATTTCTTTCTGCCTCGACATATAATTTATTCTTTTAAATGACTTGGTCAGTCTCGAAAGTATTTCGGATTCTTACAGTTGAAAATTGACTTGAATTGAACGTAAAGTTCAGGCTCCACGATATTCAAAACCCTCGAAAGGAATTACAGATGTTTAAACGCTTCACGCAGGACTCAAAACTATACAGGGAGCCCTTACTAGATTACAAATCCAACACCTTCACCGTTCGGCCATCACAGCGACAGCAACGGTGGAGATTTTCATCATAAGACATCTGAAATCCATGAAATATATCAGTTGATGAAAGAACAAATTGTCTGGACGCAACGATTTCGCCAGATGCTTTGCAGAGACCGAGACGAATGTTACCTTTTCAGGTTGACAAGCTTTCATCTCAACCTGGATTCTGAGACGGCTGAACTTGTGGGAATGATTCTTCGTAGAGTTGTAGAATTACGGAGATTACACCACATGAAAAGAAGTCCTTTGCTTCATTGCATCCTCACTTCCGATCGATTTTGACTCAATTGTAGGACACGAGAAAGAAGTCTTATTTCCAATGTATGGTAGCTCGGTCAGACTGCACTTAGAGAACAGTACGGGATTCATAAAACTCAATTTAACACAGATACTATTGCCTTATAAGGAATACCACAATACTCATTAGCTTTGACACCATATATGGGCGTTTGTCCTCTGAATTGAAAGTGAGCAAATCAGGCCTTAATTTTTTTCCCAGTTTCAAACATGAGAGGTAATCTCATCGAAAGTTGCAAAATATTTGGAGACATAAACAGGATGGTGCAGTTAAATTGTGTTCACTCATTGATGAATCTGGAAGCAGGCGGGCACAATTTTAAATTAAGGCATCTGATTTATGACCACGATGAGGACTGTTTGATTTTAGTCTATGCCTTGAGAAGTTTTGCAATTCTCCACTACAATGAGCCGTGGATATTCAATCTTTGAGTGCCTTTAAGTTGTGTTTGTTCGTTTTCGAATTAACAACGGCCAGAAGCTTTATGTGGTTCTGCCTGAACAAGGCTTAGATGTGTTCGAGCGCCCGTGATCAACTTAAATACTGGAGCAGGCATTCCAGAATAAATCGCCTACTCGTTCTCTTCTGCCCTTTCACAATTACCTGTGTACACTCCAAAGATACTTCATTCAGAGTGAATGGGATTTTGTACACTACGTTGTTCTTGCTCATGCTGGGTATCGGATCCTTTGTCCTGGTGAGTTGTCTGAGAGTGGCTGTTGGTTTGTGTGCTGTTATGAGTCCTCGTGGTCGTAGTAATCTGGCTGTCAGTTCAGAAATGTTCTTGATGTATGGTAACGTGGCTAGTCCTTTGGGTTGTGGCATGTCCTCATTTCGTTGTCTTTCCCTTAGGCATTTGTTGACGAAATTGCAGTGGTATCCGTTTTCGGTGAATATATTGCAGAGGTGTTCTTCTTCCTCGTTTTGCAGTTCTGATGTGCTGCAGTGTGTTGTGGCCCTTTTGAACAGTGTCTTGATACGACTTCTTTTGTGTGTTTTGGGGTGGTTGCTTTCGTAGTTGAGGACTTGGTCTGTGTGTGTGGCTTTCCTGTATACTTTTGTGGTGAATTCTCTGTTCGATGTTCTCTGTACCATCACGTTTAGGTATGGGAGTTAATTGTCCTTTTCATCCTCTCTCGTGAATCCGATTCCTGTGAGTGTGGCGTTAATGATTCGGTGTGTGTTTTCTCTTTCTGTGTTTTTAATTGTTACAAAGGTGTCATTCTCATATCTGACCCAGAGTTTGCGTTGAATTTGCAGTAAGACTGTTTTTTCTAATCTTTGCATTACCAATGTAGTGTACAAAATCCCATGCAAGGACATCACAATACACTACATAGGACAAACAGGAAGACAGCTAATGATCGGTATCCATGAACACCAAATAACCACGAAACAACACGACCAGCTATCCTTAGTAGCCACACACGCAGATAACAAGCAACATGAGTTCGACTGGGACAACACTACTATTATAGGACAAGCAAAACAGAGAACAGCCAGGGAATTCCGAGTGGCATGGCACTCATCCACAGATTCTATCACAAAAACATCGACCTGGACCCAATATACCGACCACTGCAGCAGACAGCTGGAACTGACAACCGGAAGTGGCAGAGACAAACCACTATAAATGCCAGAGGACACAACACAGAAGCGCTTCACAGGAGGCTGCCAAGCACTGAGGATGTCACCTGGACAGGAGACGAAACGTCTGCAACACAAATTCCCAGCTCCGCAAACAGAACCAGAATAGTTTGCCTAATTTTCATATCAAATACCTTTGCAGCGCATAAAGAATGGCATATGTATTTAAACTTGAAAAAAAACTGCATAATGATATATTGTTCCTAAGATTCTTCTTTGATATCTGCAAAATCGGCATATTACCCCGTAATTATTGACCACATGCATTAAGGCACTCTGGGGCATCGCAAATTCGAGACAATGGAAGCAATACCTCACATGCTGAACTGTCAAATCATGAAACGTGTCGACACATTTCAGGGTCTACATGTCATATTGTTTAAACTGAGCTCGTTTATCTAATTATCTTTCTTTGCCTCTGTCTCTTTGTCCACCCTGAGTCGCTGTCTGGAACTTAAAAGGAAATCCCTCTAGAGTAGATCATTGTAATCACAGTTTTTTAACGATTTTCTTGCTTCACAGTGTGAAAAGTGGAGCAGCAAATACTGTTCGAAATTTCCTGTTATTGCATTAAATATCCCTGACGGATATTGCAAGACCGGGATAATGCGAGGGCAGTTATTTTAAGATCAAAATTTATTTTCAAATATCTTATGTTTTTTTTAAACAGCTACCGAAAAAAAATGAACAAAATGTAAATGCGATCGATCTGACTTTAATTCATTAATATCTCAGGCAGATATGAATGTTAGGCATGGGCCATCAAAAAGGCAAAGCATGCATACGCACACAGAATATATAGCCTTTATCAGGACAGCAGTGATATGCAGGGTATGTAGAAGAGTATCAAGGCCATCACCAAGTACAACAGAGAATCATCTGCCTGTGCTGGTGATGCCTCCCTCCCGGATGTATGGATCAACTTCTACGCATAGTTTGAGTCATGAAATGATGTGGAAGCGAGGAAAGTGATATCCCCTTCTCAATGACCAAGTGTTGAGTCTAATCCGACTGATGTGAGGCAAACTCTATGCAGAGACAACCCACTTAAGGCTGCTGGACCACATCACACCCCTCACAGAAAGCTGTGCGGATGCTCTGACGTGCTGATGGATGCTCTCATGGATGTATTTAACATTTCCCTGAATTGTGCCATATTTCCAACGTGCTTCACGGCCATTACTATCGTCCTTGTGCTGAAGGAGTCTTCAGTGTCTTGACCCAATTACTACGACCTATTGTGTTAACACAACAGCATGAGGTGTTTCGAAAGGGTCGCGATCACGCATATTAATACCCTGCTGCCGACTGTCGAACTCACCCTCACTGGACACTCTGCAGTTTGCATATCGTTCCAGTCCTCTGAAGATGATATCACCTCCGACACCCTGCATCTGGTCCTCACCCTCTGGTGAAGAAGGAAACCTACATCAGGTTACTGTTTATAGACTTCAGTTCTGAATTCAACAACATCATTCGTCAGCACCTATTTGGAAAACTGAGTCTGCTGGGCTTGAATAAGTCTCTCTGTAACTGGACCCTGGACCTACTGATTGGGAGACCCCAGTCACACCGGATTCGCAACAACATCTCCTAGTGCATCGCAATGAGAAAGGGGGCACCCCGGGGCTGTGTGCTCAGTCCACTGCTTTTCACCTTGCTTTCACACGACAGAGCATTGCTGTCGAGCTCAAATTACATTATTAAGTTGACACAGTGGTAGTGGGTCTCATTAGCAGGAACGAAGAATCAGCATACAGAGAGAAGGTGCTGCGGCTAACGGACTTGTGCAGTGCAAACAACCTGTCTATGAATGTGTGCTAAACGTAATAGATGGTTGTTGACTTCAGGAGGGCATCACTCTCTGCTGAATGTCGATGGTTTCCTCCGTGGTGATCGTAATAAGCACAAAATTTCTTTGCAACCACTTGGCAGATAATCTCACCTCTTCTCTCAACACCACTTTCATAGCCAAGAAAACCCAGCACCGACACTATTTTATGTGTAGGTGAAGGAAAGCCCACCCGGCATCCCCTGTCTTCACCACATTCTACAGAGGGTTAATTCAGAATACGCTGAGCAGCTGCATCACTGCCTGGTTCATGAATTGCATCGCCTTGGATCAGAAAACCTGATGACTGGGAATGAGGACAACTGAGACGATCATCGGAATCTTCTTCTCTCCATTACAAACATCTTCACCACACGCTGCATCTGCAAGACCAACACCATTGTGGACGACCCCACACATCTTTGATTTCAAATTCTTCGCCCTCCTGCCATCTGACAAAAGATACCAGAGTATTCAGTCTCTCACGGCCAGACTCTACAAATGTTTCTTCACCGAAGCCATGCGAATTTTTAACACTATATGATCCCACTCTCTTCCATTTGTAACTTTAGGACGACTTTTTGAATGGCTGCGAAAACAATGTTTTATGAATGAGTTTTTCTGTGTTACAATGCAGCTAATCCCACATTTCCTCTATTGTTTTGACTTGTCAGTAATTACTTCGCCGTCGTGCATGTTTTGCACTTTTTATGCAATTTATGCTGCCCTGTGATTGACTGTCCTGACGTCCTTTCATTGTGTTCAAGTAGAATCTTGATCTTGGCGCAACGTTCTCGTTTTTATTATGCCAGTTGTGTATGGTAGAAATGACAAATAAAGTTACTCTACTCTCTCTCTCTCTCTAAAATACTCTACTCTCTGTTACCTCTATCTGAGGCACAAAGAATTATGGCAATCCGTTAGAGATTTACCTGGATTTCCTCGAAACAGATTTACTGCATCCGTTGCTCCTGATGTGGTCTCGTCTACAAAATTGCGGACCAGTTGAATAAACTTCGATGGTCCGCTGTGGTTTTTTACAGACCGACACTTAATGGCAAAGTTCTGGGAAGTGTTGCTGAACAAAGAGATTCAGGTTCATTATTCCTTGAATGTAGAGTCGCATGTCGATAGGATCGTGAAAAACCTTCTTGGTATTCTTTCCTTTATTGGTCAGAGCATTGAGGAGAGGAGATGGGAGATAATATTGCGACTATACAGGACACGGGTTAGGTCACCTTTGGAATATTGCGTGCAATTCTGGTCTCCTTCCTATCAGAAGGTTGTTGTGAATCTTGAGCAGATTCACAGAAGATTGACAGGGATATTTCCAGGATTGGAGAATTTGAGCTACAGGGAGAGGCTGCATAGACTGGGATTGTTTTCCATAGAGCATTGAAGGCTGAAGGTTGCTTTTATAGAGGTGTATGAAATAATGAAGGATATGAGTATGTATAAATAGAAATGTCTTTTCCCTTGGGAGCGGACGCACGGAAATAGAGGAAATATGTTTAGGGTTAGAGTTGAAAGCTGTACAAGGAACCCTAGGGACAACTTTTTTTGTCGCAGAGGGTTGTAGGTACATGGAATAGGCAGCCAGAGGAAGTGGCAGACACTGGTAAAATTAAAGCAATTAAAAGCGATATGTATGATTCTATGAATAAGGGTAATTTAGCGGGATATAGGCTATGTGCTGGCAGATGGGAATAGATTACGTTCGGATATCTGGTCTACATGGACGAATTGAATAGAGGGAATTGTTTACTTGCTCTACATCTGTATGATTCTATGACTCTGTTAATGTAGAATATTCACAAATTGTGGGTTTGAACTATTATCTCAGCTTGTCTTTCAACAGATACAAGAAAATAAAGCATTCATCGTCTGCAGTTACATGTTTTGCATTTTCTTTTCCGCTCGAACATCCAAAATTCATAATAGCTCTTCAGTTGTGTTGAAACTTACTCATGCTGGAAGTTTGTGGCTATTTTCGGTCTCGACATATAATTTATTTTTTTCGGTGACTTGGTCGGTTTTGAAATTAGTGCTGATTTTTTAAATCCGAAAATTGACTTTGAATTGAATGGAAGTTCAAGCTCTTCGATATTCAAAATCCTCCAAAGGACCTAGCGACCATTCAAAGCTTTAACGCGGTGAGGGGAATTCGAAGCTGCGCAAGGAGCCCCCAATTAGATTGCAATTGCAACGACTTAACCTCTCGGCTATCACAGCTGACATGAAACCTGACGTCTTCATAGAAGAACAAACGAATGGATTAAATATATAAGTTTTTGGAAAAAAATATAGAAGGACATATTGTCAAGACGCAACGGTTTCGCCAAATCCTTTGCAACGATCCAGGCAAAGGTCACCTATTAGGTTGACAGGCTTTCATCACAACCTGGATTCTGACACAGCTGAACTTGCATGAATGCTTCTTCGCACAGTTATGGAGTCACGGAATTTACACCACACGGAAAGAAGTCCTTTGCTTCATTTTGTCCGCACTTCCGAACGATTTTGACTCAATTGTACTGCACCTGGTGCTGAAGCAGATATGCTGCTGAGTTTTAATATTCAGCGAAATGTAGTATCAGAAATATCCATGCTAAGTACTTAAAGACCGGCGCACATTCGAGAAAAGATATAGGAATTACAAAGAATGCAGAACAGATTTATAGGTATGGGTTCAGAAGACAAAAACTCTTACAATTTGACATCAGCTAAAGAACATATGAGTATAAGAGAGGAAGATTGACCGAAGATTGGGAACTGGAAACCGTTTTGACGAAATTAGTTCAATTCTTTTTGCTGTTGCTCTCGAGACATCAAGTCATAGAACAATGCAACACGGAATACGGTCCTTTGGTCCAACCTGACCTTGCTGGATAGATATCCTAATTTAATCTGGTCCTATTTGCCAACATTGAGCCCACATCACTCTAAACCGTTGTTACCCATACACCTACCCAGATGACATTAAACGTTGCAGTTGTACCAGTCCCCACCACTTTCTCTGACAGTTTCTTCAAGACACACGAGAAACAGTTGCCACTCAGGTCCCTTTTAAATATTTACCCTGTCATTTTAAATCTATACTTTCTATTTTTCGGCTCCCTCACAAGGGGAAGAATACTTTGGCCAGTCACCCCATCCATGTCCCTCATGATTTAATAAACAGCAACTATTTGACTTTAACATACTTGTCAGGTGGGAAAGGTGTGTAGATTATTTCTCCGAAGGCAGTAGTTTGAAGACTGACTGATGTAGAAATTCTGATGCAGAGATTTTAGAAATGCACCTAGGCGTCGTTTTCAATAAGTCATTGAAGTCCAGCAGTAGATACAAAAATCTGTTGTGAAAGCTGCAGAATGACAACCTTTCCAGCTGAAGGATCTTCGGGCACGAGAAAGAAGTCGTATTTCCAATGTATGGTAGCTCAGCTCGACCGCACTTGGAGTACAGTATGAGGATTTATAATCCTCAGTTTAGGAAAGATACTATTGCTGCATGAGGAATACCATGAATGTCGATTAGCCTTAACACCACAGATGGACGTTTGTCCTGTGATTTCAAATTGGGCAAATCTGGCTTTAATTTTTTTTCAGCTTCTAAACGTGAGATGTAATGTCATCGGATGTTGCAAAATATTTGAAGTGATAAATAGGATGGTGCAGTTAAAGTTGGTTCTCTCACTGATGTATCTGGAAACAGATGAGCTCAATTTTAAAATAAAACATTGTGATTTATGACGATGATGAGGATTAATTGATTGTAGTCTAAGCCTTGAGAAGCTTTGTAATTCTCCACTGCAGTGAGCCTTGGATATTCGGTCTTTGAGTGCCTTTAAGTTGTTCATTAAGTTTTCGAATTTACAACGGCCTGAAGCTTATGTGGTTCTGCCTGGACAAGGCTTAGATGTGTTCGTGATCAACTTAAATAGCGGAGCAGGCTTTCCAGAATAAATCAGTCTTCTGTCCTTTCACAATTACCCTGCGTACACTCCGAATTTACTTCACTCATAGTGAACCTGCTCCGTTGATAATACTCTCTCTCGTGCAGGGATCTTCCATTGGTCCCAAAAGCACATTTTAATGGTAAAATTAATTTAACCTTTTTTTTCCTGTCTGTAAATATAAAGGTCATGTCTCATGCGCTTAAAAACTGCCCTGCGGACAAAAGTCCAGAGTTTAAATAGCATTGGTTGCGTCACAAGAATCATCACAGAATGTTGCCAAACAAAGCTATCTGTGCCCTTCCATAAGTCAACTATACTTTGAAGCCCCTGAAGTCACATGGGGACAAAGGATCGATTGGATTGAAGACCTAGTTCATAGAATCACCACATTGTTATAGCGGAAAAGGACGCCATTCGACATGTCGTAGAGCACAAGGCATCGGAGCAGAAATTACCATCGTATCAGCTTCACCATTCAATCATAGCTAATCAGTTTCACAACTCATGTCTCCCACCTTCTCCCCATAATCCCTGATTCCCTTGATACTCATTAACCTATCTATTTCAGCCTTAAATATACTCAATGACCTGGACTCCAGAGACTTGTGTGACTCAACACACGCTGGCTGAAGAAGTGTCCCCTTCTCTCCGTTCTAAAAGATATTCTCTTTGCCCTAAGGCGATGCACTCGGATACGAATCTCTCCCAAAAATGCAAACATCTCTCTAACATCTACTCTGCCTTAGCCATTCAGTATTCTTTATGTTTGAATAAGATCCCTCTTCATTCATCCAGACTCCATCGTGTATAGACCGAGAGTCCTCAAACTTTCCTCAAATGTGAAGCATTTCACTCCTGGGACAATTCCAGTGAACCTGCTCTGAAACGTGCCTGGTAGCGATTGTTAAATGAGAATCTTTACCTCATGAATATCTCCTGGTTTTTCGCCTTATCTACGCACACTATTTATATCCATATAATTACGCAATGCTCTCTTGAATGCCTCAATTATTTTTGTTTCCAGGACATTTCCATCTCATGCAATCCCTTCCCTAAATCTTCACTGTAGATTTTCAAACATCCAGTCATGAGTTGATTATATATCTGGCTAAGTCAACATTTATTGTCCAGCCCTAATTGCTCTGAAGGCATTGAGTTTCAACGACATTTGTGTGGATCTGGAGTTATATTGTGTCTGGTCTCCCACCGTAAAGGATATGGGTGAATCTAATGATGAAATTATGACAGTACCTCGATTTACCACCTTGGCAGCAGAACATTATCAGCACGGAAAATAAGTTTTACTTGAAAATATTGCATGAAATCATAATGGGATGTAAGGACAAATTCTTGTGGGGTGAAGCAGATATTGAAAGGCTATTGCTTTGTATTTTTCATCCCTAAGTACAGTCTTGTAAGTTGGCTATATTCTGAAGAAAATAGGAGTAGCCGTCAAGAATAAAATAAAACTTTCTGTATGCGAGATCAGTTAGTTCTTTCCTTCTATTACACAGTGTCACAAAGAACGAAATGCCAAGGACGCCTTTTGTCATAACTCGAGTAGTGAATACAAAATGGTTCATTGAAACATTTAGTTATATTTTTCCAGCAGATGAACTTCTACTCGTAGATAATGTAAGTATTTCCCACAATCCAAAGATGTGCAGATTAGCGGAACTGGCGAAGTACCCCATAGTGTTCAGCGATGTGTTGGTTCGGTTATTTGCCATGTGTAAACACAGGATAATGGGGTAGGGGGATGTGTCTGGTTATGTTATTATTGGAGGATCGGTGTGCACTTGTTAGGCCGAACGGCAAGTTTCCACAGAGTATGGATTATGTTTTGAAAAAATTAGCAATTCCAGCTAACATGCGCCTGCACATATCCTCCACCCACCTCCCTCCTCACCCCAACCACACCCTGCCACAACCGTAGTCGACTGACGCCATGTCCTGCGTGTATTTAAATTGAGAAACGCTGAATTTTATGGAAGATACACACTATAAAAGGAAACGTGATTTTCCAAATGTGGAGGAGTGATCCAGTGAAACTTAATCAGAAACGCCCACTTGAAATCTTCTTCCCACAAAAAAAGATTGGTTTCAACAGATGTATGGGCTGATATTAGGAAATTACTTCAGTTCCACAAAGACTGCACAGTAGATCTTTTCCCAGGTGTGTGGTGTAGTTTATAAACGGTGGTGCATCTTTTTTATGGGGAAGATGCAGCCTTTCGAATCGTTGATAATCACTTGCTTGAGTGCGGGTAGAAAGTGAGCATGCCTGCAGGATTGAAGGGACAGGCGATACTCCTTGATTATTTCTGACAGCTGCTCGCTTCCATAACGAAGAGAATAATGTAATTCTTTCAGAAGCAAATTTCGTGCAACCGAAAAAAAAGATACAAAGCTTAAATTCTGGAATAGAAATACAATCTGAATCATAGTGCAGAAAGGACCAACTGTTAAACACGAAACCTCCAGGGATCTACAATGACAGGCATTTGTCAAATTCAGCTGGAACACGTTGCTGCAACAACTTTCCAATGTCCTTCAACTGCAAGGAACTGCTCTAACGTTTGTTCTCATTGTTACCTAAGAAATGGCTGTCAGAGAATCACCTGGAATGAATTCTCCTGGCACGCACAGTCAACTCTGATTATCCAAAAGGATATATTTATAACCCCACTATTCATCGTCTAAATTCGTCTCTTCAGCATCAAAATCAGAAAGCAAAGTATCGGTTTTCATCTGATGCTGTTGACTCTGAGCTCCACTCCATGTGCAAGTCATCATTCCTACACATCTGCATTCAGATATCGAAACATGAAACCTCGGGGCAGGAGTAGGTTCTGTCACTCAATATAATTTTGATTAATCCATTATCTCCATACCATATTCCTGCTATCTCTCAACGCCCTTTGAAGCCTTTGATATCAAACGGAATTAACATATTCTGGCATATTCTCACTGACCTAACCTCCACAATATTTTGTTGTAGGGAATTTCAGAGGTGCCGTCCTGAATCACGAAATGTTTCTTCATGTTAGTCTTAACTAGACATCGGAACCCATGATTTTAATTACCAGCAGCAGAAAAAGCGGAAGCTTGGACCAGGGGACTTTCTGGAAATGCGAATCACAGATTTAAAACTTTAAAAACTTGCCTCGAGCGTCGGCAGTGGCAGCACCTCGGAGAGCATAGAAATTATTTCCCCTTCAGCTACATAATTGTGTGTTTTCTAAACCCATAACCCTACCCTTGTAGAGTCAGGTAACCTGTTCTTCCTTTTGTTTTAATTTCGGATAAGGTCACCAGCAGGGATTGCAGTGCAGGGAGAGGAATGTCCCTCCGCATGATATTTGAGGTGATGGACGCCATGACTGTCCCATCCAAGTACATCTGCAGAAGGTGCACCCAATTCTTGCTCCTCCAAGACCGTTTCAGGCAGCAGGAACTGGATGAACTTTGGACCATTCGGGAGGCAGAGTCTGTGATAGATATAGGTTACAGGTAAGTAGTTTCTCCCAGGCACGTAGAAAGCTGAATACCTGTTCGGAGGGGAAATGAAATGGTCAGTGCATAGATCTCTTGTGATCGTTTCCCTGAAAAAAAAAACAAGTATAACGTTTTGGATACTGTTGAGAGCGACGACTTAGAGAGACATGCACTTGGATGCAGGCCACTGGCATAGAGGCTGTCGCTGTTGCGCAGAGTGAAGTGGGAAAGGATGAGAGTGTTATTCATTTGGGACTAAATATTGAGTGGGACAGATAGAAGGTGTGTTGGGAACAACAGAGACTCGCGGTTGGTGTGTTGCCATCCAGGTGTCAGAGTCCTTGATGTCTCAGATCGTGTCTTTGGGATCCTGAAGTGTGGGCGTGGCCAGCCCCAAGTCATGGTCCACAAAAGTACCGACAACATATTTAGAAAGAGGGATAGGGATATAAGGCAGGATGTCAGGGAGCTTGGATGGAACCTAAGAGTGATAACAAACAGTGCTATTATCTCTGGATTAATACCCATGCGACATGATAGTGAGGCGAAGAACAGGGAGCGATATCAGCCTAACACGTGGCTGCAGGGACGGTGCAGGTTTCAGGGTTATGGATAATTGAGGCTCATTCTGAGGAAGTTCGGACGCCTACAGTCAGGACGGACTTCACTTGACTTAAAGAGGTACTAACATCCTGGGTGGAAAATTTGCTAGTGCTATTCAGTTGGGTTTAAACTAGGTAATCTGGGGAAAGGGGGTGTTGTAAGTTGTGTTGTATTTCCAGAACACAGGTGAATGAGATTATGGATGGCAGAGACAGGATTTCACGGCCACAGGAGTGTGCTGGCACACAGCAAGCTGCTTCAAAGTGTGTTGACTTCAACGCCAGGAGTAACCAGAATAAGGTGGGTGAGCTTGCATCATGGGATTTCGATGTTTTGACCACAACTGAAACATGGATCGAGCAAGGTCACGAATGGATGTTGCAGTTTCCAAGGTTTAGATTTTTCATTAGTAATCAGGAAGGTGGTAGAAGAGGGAGAGATGTGGCTTATTTAGTGAATGACGGTATAACGGTGGCTGAAATAATATTTGACGAGGCCTCGTCTAATGAGGTTAGAAAAAGGAGAGGAGAGGTCACACTGATGGGAGCACTTTATATGCCTCCACAAAGTTCCAGGGATGTGGAGGAGGGTGTTGGCAAACCTATTCTGGACAGGAGGAAAAGGAACAGTGTGGTTAACATGGGTGACTTTTAACTTCCTCAGCATTGACTAGAAATGATATAACTCTAATACGTTGGATGGTTCACACTTTGTCCACAGTGTGCTGGAGAGTTTCCAGACACAGCGTATCGAAGGGCAGACAAAAGGGGAGGCGACACTGGATCTGGTACTGAATAATGAGGCAGGCCAGGTGCTTGATTAAGTGGTAGGTTTGTTTTTTGCAGAGAGAATAACAATAATTCGGTTACGTTTAGTTTAGTGACAGAAAGGGATAGATCCATGCCACAGGGCCACTGTTATATCGGGGGCAAGGGCAATTATAATGCGATTAGGCAAGGCGTAGGAGGCAGAGAATGTGGCAGCAAAATGCAGGAATTGGGACAATCGAAATGTGGAGCTGGTTAAAGGAATAGAAATTGCGTGTCTTTGGTAGGTATCTCCCTGTCAGGCAAATAATAAGGGATAAGGTGAGGGAACCGTGGTTTACTAATTAAGTGGTTTCTGTTGTTAAGTGGAAGATGTGATGTTGAGGCGAGATGCTTCAGAAAGGCGATCGAAAGTTACAGAGTAGATATAAAGGATTTGAAGAGAGGGTCAAGAAGAGCAATGAGGGGCCAAGTGCAGTCTTTAGCAGGTAGAATAAAGGAAATCGCTGAAGTTTTCTATAGATATGTGAGGAATAAAAGAATGACGAGGGTAGGAATAGGACATGAAAAAAAAACACGAATGGGAAGTTCTGTGTGGATCCTGCGGAGATTGGAAACGTGCTAAACGAATAGCGCTCATCTGTATTCATTCATAAAAGGAGAAAATTGTCGAGGAGAATGCTGAAGTACGGGGTCGTAAACTTGAAAGGATTGAGGTTAATAAGGAGGAGGTGTTATCAATTCTAGAAGGTGTGAAAGTCGAAAAGTCCCCTGGGGCGGATGGGATTTCTTTTGATAATTCTATGGGAAGCTAGGAATGATATACCTGAGCCTTTGGCTCTGATCTTTGAGTCTCATTGTCGACAGGTTTAGTACCAGAAGACCGGAGGATTGCAAAGATTGAGCCCTTGTCCAAGAAGAGTCGGAGAGATAACCCAGGCAATTGTAGACCAGTGAGTCTTACTTTGTTGTCGGAAAGGTTTTGGAAAGGAGTATAAGAGATTGTATTTATAGTCATTTAGCAAGCAACAATTTGATTGAAAATAGTCAACATGGATTCGTCAAGGGCAGGTCGTGTCTCACAAGTCTCATTGGATATTTTTGAGAAGGTGACCAAGCATGTGGGTGAAGGTACGGCTGTTGATGTATCGTACATGGACTTCAGCAAAGCCCTTGATAACGTTCCACATGGTGGGCGACTAGAGGAAATGCAGAAGAATGGGATTGAAGGTGATTTAGCAGATTGAATTAGAAACTTGCTTTCTGTAAGAAAGAACAAGTGGTGGTTAATGTAAACTATTCAGCCTGGCGTCCGGTTACTAGTGGTGTACCACAAGAATCTGTTGGGACCAATGCTGTTTGTGAACGACTTGGACACAAGCATAGTGAATGGTTTGGTAAGTTTGCAGGTGATGCCAAAGTGGGTGGAGTGGTGGACAGTGTGGATAATGTTGCAGGGAGACTTGCAAACACTGCAGAACTGGGCTAAAAGGAGATAAATGGAGATCAATGCAGATAAAAATGAGGGAATACACTTTGGGAAGAGCAACAAGAAGTTAGAATACTGGATCAATGGAAATATTCTTGGTATTGTGGGTGTGCAGAGGGATCTTGGTGTCAACGTACATAGATCCATGAAAATTGCTACCCAGGTTGATAGTGCTGTTAAGAGATTATACAGTGTGTTAGGTTTTCATGGAGGGAATGAGTTCTGGAGCCGTGGTGTTATGCTGCAACTGTACAAAAAGCTAGTGTAGCGTCAGTTGGAGTATGGTGTGCAGTTCTGGTCACCCCATTACGGGAAGAATGTGTAAACATTGGAAAAGATGCAGAAGAGATTTACCACAATGTTGCCTGGTCTGAAGCAAATGGCTTATGAGGGAATGTAGAGGGACTTGGGTGTGTTCTCTTTGGAAAAAAATACAAGGCTCAGAGGCGTTTTAATACAGACATACAAGATGATCAGTGGATTAGATAGGGTGGGCAGTAAGAGTCTTTTCCCTCAGATGATGATAGCTGCTTGTGCGAGGGGGCATAGCATAAAATTGAGGTGTGATTGATTTACGATGGATGACAGATTCAGGTTCTTCACTCAGAGAGTGGGAAGTTGCTAGAATGCCCTGCCTGTCAATGTAGTTAACTCAGCCACCTGAGGGGCATTTAAACAGTCCGTGGGTAAGTAAATGGCTGATGATGTAGGGTGATATGCTGAGATAAGTTCACAGTTGGGCCCCACATTGGGAGCTGAAGGGCCTGTTCTGCGCTGTATTGCTCGATGTTCCATATTCCATACGAAGTCTGGGGCTCCTCGATCTGTACTCTGCAATCAAGGTGAAAACATCCAGCTAGTCTCTCTATTCCTATGAGAATGTTAAGCATCTTAAGTGACAATACTGCCATTTCAGTGTTAGTGTTACTACTGTATTCCCTCTCTGGTACATGCATTATCTGTAAGGCCAGAAAATCACAATTGCACACAAAATTCCAGTTCTAATCTCTACGTCTTTATTTTCATTAACTAGTTCGCATAGACACCAAGCTCCTACATGAAAGACTAAGTTTCCCAATATAACATATTTAAATAAGAATCCACCTTACCCTTTTTGCATCAGTTTGCATAAACGTATACTTATTCACACTGTACTACATTACCTTGGTTGCACGTGTAATGCTTCTAGAATGCCCTGATACTCCAATTTTCTTCCTCACAACACAAAACCCCACGGAGTTGTATTTTGCAGGAATATAAAGCATCAGTGTTGATAAAAGACAGTTTGATTCCATTCTGCTTTTGCTTGCCAACTAGTTCAAATCCACATCAGAACATTTCTTCCAATTTCAAGTCTTTCAATTTGTGCAAATAGCTTCTCCATGTGAGGCCTTATCAAAAGCATTTTTCGAAAGCATGACATCACCAGAGAATCATTTGTGATAACGTATCCTGCTCCTGACGACAAGAAAGGAACATAATGACATGAAAATGAAGGAACTTGATGGAATGCCCACATAAAACCGTGGGTGGAAAAAGAGCATCATATGGAACTTGGCGTTTGAATGAAATGCATCAGTGTATTCTTGGAAAAAGGAATGCACACACTGACTTAAGTTAAGAGAGATAGAAGTGCCAACGCTTCCAAATTAGCTCATAAACCACTGGGTCAGAATTATTAAGCTTTGATAGATGCTCGTGATGGCAGGCTTGATCAACCACTCATTACTTTTAATGTTGGTCAGCATGGAAGAATAATTAAGAAGCAATTCAACGCCTGTAAAATTTGGAGGTATAAGTGATTCTCCTGAGTGCAATTATGTCGGAATATATTCAATCATACCTAAATCAGATGCAAGACCACCTTGACAAGACTGAACAATGTTACAAACTGCTACTATAGGCTTCCTCAATATGAGTTGTGTTCCCAATTTGTTCACCAACGACCTTTCCAGAATAGCTGGTCACTCCACGAGACTGCTCACTGTCATTGAACACTTTTTAGTCTATAGTTTTGGGAAGATTTTGTCTTTGAAACTTTTATGGTGTCCTATTTCATCAGTTCGATGTTCTCCTCAATCATAGAATCAAAGAGAGGGACAACATGGAAACAGAATTTTCGGTCCAACCCGTCCAAGTCGACCAAATATCCTAACCGAATCTAGTCGCACCTGCCACCTGTTCCAAATCCCTCGAAACCCTTCCAATTCATTTAACCATCCAGACGCCTTTTAAATGTTGCAATTGTACTCGCCTCTGCCAGTTCCTCTGGCAGCTCATTCCATACACGTCACACACTCTGCTTGAAAACGATGTCCCTTAGGTCTCTTTTATATCTTTCCCCTATCACCCTAAACCTATACCTTCTGGTTCTTTAATCCCCCAGCCCAGGGTAAAAAATAACGTTGTCTATTTATCCTGTTATTGTTCCTAATGATTTTGTAAACCTCTATAAAGTCACCCATCATCCTCCGATGCTCCAGGGAAAACAGCCCTAGTCTATTCAACCTCTCACTATCGCTCAGAGCCTCCAAATCTGGCAACGTTTTTGTCAATCTTTTCTTAACCCTTTTAATTTTACAACATCATTCCAATAGGAAGAAGACCAGAACTGCACGCAATATTCCAACAATGGCCTAACTAATATACTGTACAGCTGCAACATGACCTCCCAACTCCTGTACTTCACACTCTGACCAGTAAAGGAAAGCATACCAAACGCTTTCCTCACTATCCTATCGATCTGCGACTCGATTTTCAAGGAGCTATGAACCAGCTCTCTAAGGTGCTTTAGTTTAGCACACTTCCGATCACCTTTCCATTAAGTGTATACGTCCTGTTAAGATTTGCTTTCCCAAAATTCAGCACCTCATATTTATCTAATTTAAGCTCCAACTGCCGCTTCTCAGCCCATGGCCAACCTGATCAAGATCCGGTTATAATCTGAGATAACATTCTCCGCTGTCCACTACACCTCCCGTTTTGGTGTCATCTTCAAACTTACGAACTATAACTCTTCTGCTCACATCTGAACCATTCACAAAAAAGATGAAAAGTAGTGGACCCAGCACCGAACCTTGAGGCACTCCACTTTTCACAGCCCTTCAGTCTGAAAAACAACCTTCTACACCACCCTCTGTCCTCTAGCTTTGAGCCAGTACTGCACCCACAATGGCTGGTTCTCCCTGTATTCTATGACATCTAACCTTGCTAACCAGTCTCCCATGGGGAACCTTGTCAAATACCTTCCTGAAGTCCATATAGATCACGTCCACCATTCTGCCCTCATCAATCCTCTTTGTTACTTCTTCATAAAGCCCAATCAAGTTTGTGAGGCATGATACCAATTCGACCAATCGTCCTCCATTCTTTCCTTTCCTATCTTTTTGAACACTTTGCACACAGGGGTAGTTAACAATCAATTCTATCACGGTAGCGGCAAAGACTATATTGATTTTTTAATACTTCAACTTGTAGACCCTTTTTCAATTATTTGAGAACTGTTGGAAAGTTTCCTACAGTAACCTCTTTTGCATAACGACTCGAACTATTGATTGTACACATGGCTGCTTCTGATGTAGACTCCCATCACTCCTTTGTCGATGGGAGAGACAAAAGACGGAAATCTATGTAAATGCTTAGCAGATCTGACAGTCTTTTTAAAATTATAACGGAAGGCTACTCCTCTAAACGTCTAAATCGGTTTTGGTTTCATGACATAATCAGCTGCTGCTGTGCATTTCCAGCAGCTGGAGGTCAAATTTATGTGAAGCTGGAGGATGGTCATTAATTTGTTTTCTGTTGTAGGTTGGACACAGTCTGGCATCAGCAGCCTTCGGGGCAACCTAATTGATCACCGTGTATTCTTTCTCTGTGAAGACAGGCACAAGGTGGTAATTTATTTTTTCTGACATTTTTCCATTTGAATTCAATTACGTTTTATATGTACTATATATGAAGCTCAGAAATAATGGCATATGTGTTAAAACGAAAAAGATAACTGCATATGTATATGTCGTTCCTAAGGTCCTACGTTGGCACCTGTAAAATCGGCGTTTTACCCCAAATTATTGGTCTACATCTGAAGGCGCACTGGGACATTACAAATTCGTGTCAATGGAAGCACATCCTCACTTCCTGAACTATCAAAGAGCTGGAATCGTGAAATGTGTCTGTACATTTCAGGTCGAGTGTGTGCTGCTGGAAAAGCACAGGAGGTCAGGAAGCATCCGAGGGGCTGGAGAATCGACTTTTCGGGCATAAAGCCGTCATTAGGAAGGGCTTCAGCCCGCAACACACATTCCGATGCTCCTGATCTGCTGTGCTTTTTCAGCACCACACTCTCGACCCTGATCTCCAATATTTGCAGTCCTCACTGTTTCCTATACATTTCCCTGTCTATATGTCACATTGTTTCACCTGAGCTCATTAACTCTCATTCAGTTTCTATGTAGTCCACCCTCGAGTTTCTAGAACTGAATCGCTCTCTGAATTTTATTTTTTTAAAAGTCCCTCTTGGGTGGTCAGTGTAATCACTATTTTTTTCCGATGTGATTGTTTAATTGTATGAAAAGCAGAGCAGCAACACCCCCGGTAATTTGCTGTTATTATGTTAAAAATGCCTGCCAGATATTGAAAAACCAGGATAACGCGAGGGCAGTTGTTTTAAGATGAAAATTTATGTTCAAATATCCTGTGAAGTTTCATATCAGAACAGTTACCATCAAACGTAACAAAAATATAACGCGATCTATACGACTTTAATTGATCAAACTTCCACCCATGGAGCGGTAGCAGTCGTGGCTAAGTCGTTAAGTTGCTAGATTAGAAAGCCAGTGGGGTTCCCGCGTGTCGGTTCGAACCCTGTTGACTACGTTGAAGCTGCTCTTGCTTTGCCCCATGTTTTCCTGAGCCAAACGAGTGTTTTCATTCTGATTCATTTTCACAGCCACTCTGGTTATGTGTTAATTTATGTGTTACTGAAACTGGTAACTTTTCAAATCAGACATCAGGTTAAAGTCTTCAAGACGCTGGAAGTCGCCACTAAGTCGAGAATTTGACGATGTTCTCACAGGCGCAAGTTTTAGGAAATGCAACCAAGTATCAGCAGGTGCAGGTATGTGGCAATGTAGTCAAATACCTGAAAATAGATCTGTAATGGCAATATAGTCAAGTGCGCAGAGCCGGATCTCTCTTCAGAATGTAGCCAGGCATCTGCAATTGATCTCCATCGAATATGCAATTCAGATGTTGTAGTTCTGTTCGCCGAGCTGGGAATTTACGTTGCAGACGTTTCGTCCCCTGTCCAGGTGACATCCTCAGTGCTTGGGAGCCTCCTGTGAAGCGCTTCTGTGATCTTTCCTCGGCCATTTGTAGTGGTTTGAATCTGCCGCTTCCGGTTGTCCATTTCAGCTGTCCGTTGCAGTGGTCAGTATATTGGGTCCAGGTCGCAAAAACACCCCCAGATTCTATGGACGACCTAAAGTGCACAAACCAGACATCCCACTCAGACCCATAGTATCATTACCAGGGACACCATCACACAAATTGGCTAAAGAACTACAGCAGAAACTGAAACACCTGATCAGCGGATCCAGACACTTTATACAATCAACACAGGAATTCTTGGACAGCATCAGAAATATACACATAGACAAGGAAGAAACCATGGTCTCATTCGATGTAACAGCACTGTTCACCTCTATCGACAAAACCCTACCAGAGAAACAACAGCCAACCTGCTGGACAGACAGAACAGACAACAGGACGTTGAACCTATCAACAAAGACGGCACACTCAAACTACTGGACCTGTGCCTCACAACACACTTCACATTCAACAACCAAATATATGAACAAATCAACGGCACACCCATAACCTCACCCATCTCTGGACTCATAGCAGAAGCGGTAATGCAAAGATTAGAACAAACAATCTTCCCGCAAATCCAACCCAAACTCTGGGTCAGATATTTGGATGACACCTTAGTAATCATTAAAAACACAGAAATAGAGAAAACATACCGGATCATCAATGCCACACTCACAGGAATCCGATTCACTAGAGACGAAGAAAAGGACAACCAACTCCCATTCCTAGACGTGATGGTACTGAGAACACCGTACGGAGAATTCACCACAAAGGTATACAGGAAAGCCACACACACAGACCAAGTCCTGAACTACGAAAGCAACCCGCCCAATACAAAAGAAGTTGCATCAAAAGGGCCACAACACATTGCAGAACTGCAAAAAGAGGAAGAAGAACCCCTCTGCAATATATTCGCCAAAAAAACGGATACCTGCGCAATTTCATCAACAGATGCCTCAGGGAAAGACAACGGAACGAGGACATGCCGCAACCCAAAGGACTAGCCATACTACCATACATCAGGAGCATTTCTGAACTGACAGCCAGACTACTGCGACCACTAGGACTCATAACAGCACACAAACAAACAGTCACTCTCAGACAACAACTCAGCAGAACGAAGGACCCGATACCCAGCATGAGCAAAATCATGGTAGTGTACAAAGTCCCATGCAAGGACTGCACAAAACACTACATAGGACAAACAGGAAGACAGCTAACGATCCGCATCTATGAACACCAACTAGCCACGAAACAACAAGACCAGCTATCATTACTAGCCACACACGCAGATGATAAGCAACATGAATTCGACTGGGACAACACTACTATTATAGGACAAGCGAAACAGAGAACAGCCAAGGAATTCCTAGAGGCATGGTACTCATCCACAGATTCAATCAATAATCACATCGACCTGGACCCAATATACCGACCACTGCAACGGACAGCTGGAACAGACAACCGGAAGCGGCAGAATCAAACCACTACAAATGGCGGAGGAAAGATCACAGAAGCACGTCACAGGAGGCTCCCAAGGAGGATGTCACCTAGACAGGGGACGAAACGTCTGCAACACAAATTCCCAGTTCGGCGAACAGAACCACAACAACGAGCACCCGAGCTACAAATCTTCTGACAAACTTTGAATGCAATTCAGATCCTACACATCGGTCTCATTTACGAATGTCGCCAGTTGCCAACAGCTGAGAATCTACCGCCAAGTATCAGCAAATGGTTCACTTTAAGGAACATTAGTTAACGGCAGGTGCCTGTACGCTCTATAAGATCTCTGTTGAGTCATACAGACGAGTACTGTTACTTTCGTGGGATGTTTGCCCGATGTCAGGATATAGGAGCTGAAAATGTGTTGTTGGAAAAGTGCAGCAGTTCAGGCAGCATCCAAGGAGCAGGAGAATCGACCTTTCGGGCATGAGTCCTTGGATGCTGCCTGACCTGCTGCGCTTTTCCAGCAACACATTTTCAGCTCTGATCTCCAGCATCTGCAGTCCTCAATTTCTCCCCGATGTCAGGAGATACGTTGCATTAAGAGACCATGACATTTTGAGAGCGAATGCGACCAGCAGCACAAACATGGTCTCTAAACTTTACTTTCGTGAGGTTGGAAATTGAACCATGTGATGGAACTACAAAAAGATAACTTATTTCCGTCGTTGACACTGAGAGCGGATAAGCTCATATTCTGCAAAAGCATTCAAAATTCATTGCCAAATTTCACTTGAAAGATTGTTCCAGACGGAAACGCCGAAATTAAGATCAGGTGCAGGCAATTCAGCCATTCGAGGCCGCTCCGCGTTTTAGCATGATTATGGCTGACATTATTCTGGTAAGAATTCCTCTTTAATGATCCCACTTTTCTGGCCTCGAATTTGCAAGAAGTAAGTTCATTAGATGGCAAGTTCAACACCTTAACCACTCGTCAATGACAGATAATTTAAAGGAACGGGAAGTCTTTGATTGGACAGATACAGAGATAGAGACAACCTTTTTCTGTATGTGTGCAGTCTTGCGCTGCCATCAGGTGCAAACCTGCGGTCATTATGAATGAATAATGAGCCGGAGTTACTTTGTTTGACACCTCTTCACGCTCCAACATCATACGTCATTACACGATGATGTCACTGCACCGTATGTCCAGGAGAAAACTCAGACGTGCTGGGTCCTTCCATCTAGAAGCCGGATTCAGCCTTGGCAACGAACTGAACCTGTGACAATCGACGTCGTCCGTGGTGGTTAGGCGTTCCCTTTGCCTTCAGCATGATAGGCGCTGCCACAGTGATTCAGCGAGGCGTCCAGAGTGAGGATTGTCAAGAATTTGGAATGGGTCAAGTGTGACCGCGCGTGGGCATGGAGCCATGAAGGTACAGTTAGAGTGGCGGCTCTTCTCGCTCCACCAACCAGTGGTGACCTTGTGATTCCTCGGCATTGAGAGAGCATAATGGCGAGGGGCGTTCACGTCAGGAGAAGTATCCCTTGGTCCTGCTTCAGCCTTGTCGTTCGACCATCCGTCAAATCCCATTTTTACCAACGCCTGCCCCTCCCAAACTTCATACCCGTCAGCTGTTCCTTCCCCTCCTGGGTCACTGCCCCTCGACCTTGAATTATTTGCCAGACCCATCTCTGCAACTCTGCCCCTCCCTGTCCTTGATCTTTCTCGACCATTGATTCTGGTGGTGTTCTTTTGTCTCTCTTCCTGCCCCCTTTCACTGTCACACCTTTACCTCTTCTGCTGCTCTCTCCTCTTGCAAGTACGTCTTACTTGTTACGGTATACAACCTTCCCCGCTGTTCTCCTCTCCTGCTGCCCACCTCACGCTGTCACTCGGTCTCTTGTCGGATCACTTCCTTGCCCAACCTGATCTCACTGCTGCAGACCCTGCCTTTTGACTGTTTCCTCAAACTTGGCTGCTACCTGCCTTCCTAAGTACCCGTCCCCTTTCCTGCTCTGCACACTGCTTCGGCCATGTGTCTAGCCCCTCCCATCGCCAATGTCCACGTGACCATTCCACTGAATGCCTGCACCTGTTCCTCCATTGCCTCCTTCCCTATCAACTCCAATGCATACCAAAGCTCCTGCCACTCGAACCTCCTCCATACCTCCTGCCAGTATCCCTGCTAGGCGAAAGCGGGCACTGGAAATGCTGGAGATTAGAGTCAAATGAGAGTGGTGCTCGAAAATCACTGCCGGTCAGGCAGCATCCGAGGAGCAGGAAACTCGACGTATCGGGAAAAACGCCTTTCATCAGAGATGAGGCTGGGAGCCTTGGGGGTGGAGAGATAAATGGGAGAGGGAAGGTAGCTAAGAGTTAAGTACGTGGATGGCGGTGGTGGTCATGGTGATAGGTCAGCGAGTACGGTGGAGCAGATAGGTGGGAAGGAAGATTGACAGATGGGACAGGTCATGAGAATGATGCTGAGCTGGAAAGTTGGAACTGGGATAAGGTGAAGGGAGGGTAAATGAGGAAACTAGTGAAATACACATTGATACCATGGGATTGAAAGTTCCCAAGGCAGAAGATGAGGCGTTCTTCCACCAGACGTCGGTTGGAAAGAGAGTGGTGATGAACGAGGCCCCAGACCTTGTATGTCCTTGGCAGAGTGTGAGAGGGAGTTGAAGTGTTGTCTCACTGCTACTTATATCCTCTCCTTCACACGTCTTTCCCTGTGCCCAATCCTCGTGCTGTCTAGACACTGCACCTGACTGCTCCTGACTTCTGCATTCTACGCCGCTCCCCTGCCCACCCTGCTGCTTCCCTGTTCCCGCACATGTCTACTGTTCCTCTTCCTCTGCCATGACTCCCATGCTTTGCATCTACTGCTCACGTTCACACCGCCCCATTGCTTCCACTTTCCTGAAGAGATCAAACTCATGATCTCCTTACCAGGATTTGAGTATTTCCAGGTGTTGATTACTTTGTAACAGAATTTAGATTCAAGTAGGAGGTATGGTGTGAAGTTGTCCTGTGCTCAATGGTGTGTTGTCTCTGTTCACTTTATAATGTGGGATGACGGAGAGCTCCTGTGATAGTGATTCTATTTCCTCAGACCTCACTTTTTTGCTCTTCTTTCAACTGTCTGTCTGTTTGTTTGCCTGAATACATCAGCTGTGCTGTTGAATAGAATTTCTAGTTTTCAAACTGTTTTCTATTACCTTGTTCCACAGAAATTGCACACAGTGAGATGTGCAGACTGGGCATACATAATTTAGACGTGCTAAAGGATTATGGAGACTTGGTTGGAAGTAAGATGGCATATGACTGGATACTTCAGATCTGAGCCTGGTTCTGCATTATTAAAGGAAGCTACCTGTTTTTGCAACTCCGGCACTGATACTGCTTCCAGCTTGCAAGTTGAGAGTCATAACCCACTGACTGGAATCTAATTTTTTTCAATTTAATTTTGCTTTTCTCCTCAGAAATGGATTGGCAAATTTTGCAAATTTCACACACTCACACTCTCTCATACAATCACACTCTCTCATATACACTCACACTCTCTCACTCACACACACTCACACTCTCTCATAAACACACACACTTGCAAAATTTCTTCCATTATAATATGCATCTAACTATTCCTTCTTTTTGTACCAAGATGACTAACTCGGAGTGAGAAATTACTTGTTAATATCCAAGAGGGGAAAAAGACACAGCTGCAAGCATGGCCTGTTCTGCGCTGTTCTGCTTCTATATTTCATCCTAAAAAGAGGAGGAAAGAACAATAGGGTTTCTATTAGCATGACATTTCACGACTGAACACAACTGTAGTTGAGGGAGGTAAAGAGACTTCAACCAAAGAGGAATAAGTGTATATATTTTACTCTATTGTACACTCGATATGTAAAATATATATGAGACGTATGAATTGAAGATAAGTATGCTAATAATACATTAGATAGTAATTTTTCAGATTTGTGAAAGCAATTTGTTTCACTTTTAAATTTGAGGGCAAATCGTGGTATTTTTCTGAGGGCTACGTTTTTCAATTTGAATGGCTTATTTAAATGCGTGATGTTGGCATGCGGTAACTGGATGCAGTTATTTTAGTTACGACTGAACTCAAATTTGAACTCATCTAGAAACAGAATTAGAATTCACCAATTTCCTCAATTACAGTTACCTTTCAATTAAGCTTTAAGGTTGCAACATACAATGAAAACATGAATTTTCTGGATAGCACAGCACTGAAATTGGCACAAGGGAAGAGGCATGCAACAATTCTCTTGACCAAAATAACTCTTATACCCTTCTACATGTAAAATTTTGTAACTCTAAACATATCTTCCACTGATTAATGAGGTCACTACTAACACTTTTCCATCACATACACAAAGCAACAGAAACATTTAACCAGGTAGTTACTAGCGTTTTTTTCTAACTGCATCTCAGATCTCATACTCAAATTTAAATTTATCAATTAGCACAGTGTCATTACATTGAGAACAATTACATATTTTCTAAGTGCAGTAGTATCTCCTGGACTTGCACAACCATAAACAAGGGTTGATAAAATGTGTTACTGGAAAAGGCACAACAGTTCAGGCAGCATATGAGGAGCTAGAGAGACAACGTGTTGGGCATGAGTCTTCACCAGGACTCTGGAGAGCGAAGGGTCTGAGAAGTAGGGTAAGGGGTGTAGGGGACGGTGGTATGTAGGTGGGATGGTGAACGATGGGCAAAGCTAGGAATTGATTGTGATAGTTTGGTAGAAAGTATAGAGCGAATAGTTGGGAAGCAAGGTGGACAGTTGGGTCAAGTCAAGGGGGCGGTGGCAAGTCAGATGGTTGGATTTGGGATGGGGTGGGGGAAGGGGAGATTTCGAAACTGGTGAATTCAATGTTAGGGAAGTGTGATTGTCAGGTCAACAGAACGATGATCGTTTCCTCCTCCCTACACAGTTGTTGCAGCCATGATCAAGATATTCCATATTACGTTACTAGGGCTTTTTTTGTCACAGTAACACAATGGTGAGCCCTGCTGCCTCATTGCGCTACAAAGCAGGGTTCAATTCTCGCTTCAGGCGACTGACTGTGTGGCGTTTGCACATTCTCCCCGTGTCTGCGTGGGTTTGCTCCCGGTTCCTCCCATAGCCCAACAATGTGCGTGTTAGATGAATTGGCTGTGCTAAATGGCCCGTTGTATGCGGTGAAGGGGTAAATGTAGGGGAATGGGTCTGTGTGAATTGCGGGTCGGTGTGGACTTGTTGCGCCGAGAAGCCTGTTTCCACACTGCAAGTAATCTAATCTAGTGGATCCCAACTTATTGTATATCCTTTTTTGATCTGTGTAAAATGTCTGACTCCATTCGAATCCCTTTCTTATCCTGGTAACTTCCATTGCTCTTTCAAACGGTTTTCAGCCCCTTTCTTTCACGCTCATTTTCGGCCACTTCGTCCCCTCACGATCCTCTTGCAGACCCTTCTCCTCCTACAGACAATTTGCAGACTCCTTTCCTCCATACACTCATTTTCCAGTCTCCTTATCCCACCCCAACTCCCGTCCCAAAATTCGTTTAGCTGATTCCTCTGCTTCACACAGCCATTTCCTCAAACCACAACCGGTAGATGGATCTCCTATCTTCAGGAAAAGCCTCTTGATACTGTCTGTCAAAAGATATTTCCCAATCATGACATGAGCAAAGGCATGTCCCGATCGCAGCCTAAACTGAAAAGCACCTGAACAACTCCCTCATTGCTATCGCTTTCTTTCTGAATTGCTAGTTGTTCTTCTATACATTGGATTCTTCTCTTCTATGGTTATTGTTTTATAATTCCGTATAAATCGATCAGTAAAGTCTTGTGACAAAACTAATCCAATTCTCGATATGGATTTTCAAGTTTTTTTTTGATTATTCACAGGATGGAAGTGTCAATGGCTAGGCAGAATTTATTGCCCATCTATAATTGCTCAGAGGGCAGTTAAGAGCGAAACACATTGCTGTGGGTCTGGAATCACATGCTGGCCACACCAGGCAGGCACGGCAGTTTCCTTCACTTAAGGACATGCGTGAAATTAATGGGTTTTTACAATAATCATCAATGGATTCATTGTCATCATTAGATACTTAATTCCGTTTTATAAAAAGTTAACTGATAATCCACATCACCGTTATCCTGACCTTCTAACACTAAATTGAACGCCCTCGCCCTGGCCCGCTCACACTCACACCATCACTGTCATCCTGACACCCTCAGGGGCACTCCGTCACATCATCATGACTGCGTCTCACTCACCTGAACACCCTCACTCTCACTCCACCACTGTCACACTGACACACTCACACTCACTTTGTTACTGACTCCCTCACATTCTCACACGCAATGTATCACCATCACGATGACCTCGTCACACTCAGTCAGTCACCGTCAAACTGACCCTCCCTCTATCTCACAGAATCACCGCCACCCTAACCCATTCACCCTCACTCCAACACCATCACCGTGACACCCTGGTCCCTCAGGCTCACTCCGCCGCCGTCACCCTGACACCATCACACCCCTCTGTCACTGTCACCTTGACCCCTCACAAACAATCTGTCACTGTCACACAATCACCATCACACTCACTTGATTACCGAAACCCTGACCACTCATAGTCACTCCATCATCGCCACACTGACCAACACATTCCCACTCCGACCTGAAACCCTCACACACACTGTGTCAAGCCTGAATCATTCACACTCATTCCGTCTCTGTCACCTCGATTCCCTCACAATCACTGTGACACACTAACCCATTCGATTCAGTCCGTCACCATGACCACCTCACACTTACTCCTTACACTGACCCAGTCACATTCACATCGTCAAAGTCACTCTTACCACCTAACACTCACTCCATCACTTACACCCTGAAACCTCACACTCATTCGGTTACTGACATCCTCACACTCACTCCATTCACCTGACCCACTCACACTCATTACGTCAACGTTCACCTGACCCTCTCATCCCCCACTTGGTCACCATCACCCCGACCTTCTCATGCTTACTGCACTTTGTGTCTCTGACGCCCTCACATTAGCTCTTTCATCGTTATGCTCACTACTATACCATTAACTTGCGCCCCTCACTCTCATCACGTCAATGTCACTCTGAACCCCTCGCACTCACTCCATCACCGTCACACTGACCCATTCACACTAACTCCGTCACAGTCACCCTGACCCCCTCACACTCACCTCGTCACCGAGACCCTCACCACTCAGACTCACACTGTCACTGTCACCCTTCACCCATCACACTCACTCCATCGCCATCACCCTGACACACTCACACCCACTCCATCAAATCAATCCTGAACCCTCAAACTCATTCCGTTAATATCACATTGGCCAATTCACACTTAATCCACCACCTTAAACCAGACTCCGTTACACACACTGCATCTCCCTGCCACATTAAAACGCACTCCGTCTCAGACTCTGTGATTCCTTCACAGTCACTGCGTCACTCTGTCCCATTCATACACATCCGTCAAAGTAACTCAGACGCGTTCACACTCACTCCTTCATCATCACCCTGATCTCCTCACTCTCACTACATCAACATCACGATGACTACCTCAAACTCACTCCGTCAACATCACTTGACCCATTCACACTCGCTCCATCACTGTCAACCTAACCACATCACATTCATTCTATCACTGTCACCCTGACCTTGTCACACTCAGTCCATCACTGTCGACCTGTCCCCCTCACATAATCCATCACCGTCATTCTGACCCTGTCACACCCACTCCATCACCTACTCACTAACATCTTAAACTCACTCCTTCACTGTCACTCTCACCCCCTCAGACCAACACCCTCATTATCACACTGACGTGCTCACGGTCAGTCAGACACTATCACCCTGACCCACGCACACTCATTCCGTCACCTTCACATTGACCTCCTTATGCTCACTCCATCACTATCACACTGACACCCTCACATTACCGGCATCATTGTCACACTGACTCGCTCACCCTCACTCCTTCCCTGTCACCCTGCACGCCTCACATTCACTCCCTCACAATCACCCTGAATCCCTCACTCTCATTCCATCACTATCAACTCACAGCCTCACATTTATGCCATCACCTCTACGCCCTCACGCAAATACGCCACCGTTATGCTGTACCCCTCACACTCACTCTGTTACTGACAGGCTCAGTCCATTACACTCAGACTGTCATGCTCATTCTATTGCCCCCACACTAGTCCGTCACTGTCACCCTGACGACCTCACAAAAATCCGTCACCGTCACTCTAACTCCATCAAACTCACTTCATCACCTACTCCTTGATACCTCAACCTCTCTCCATCATCTTCACGCTTAACCCTTCAAACTCACTCTATCACTGTCACCCTCGCACCATAATAATCACTCCATCAGTGTCACCCTGACCCTCTGGCAGTCACTGAATTACAGTCACCATGACCCCTTCCCACTCACTCTGTCACCCATAATCCATCACAATGACGCCGTTACTGTCACCCTGTCCGCCTCACCCTTATTTACCCAGGGTCACACTGACACTCCTCATGCTCACTCCATCATCGGCAACGTGACCCCCTCGCACTTACTCTGTCACGATCGAAATGATCCCCTCACACTCACTCCGTCACTTATACCCTTTCAAAATCGCTCAATCACTTTCACACTGGCATGATCACAGTCATTTTCCCAAAGTCACACTGACCCACAAGCACTCACCCCATCACCGTCTCAATCTCACCCTCACACTCACTCAATCACCATCACCCTTCCAACCTCACGCTCACTCCTTCACTCTTCCCCTGTACCCCTCACACTCACTCTGTCGCAATAACGCTGAAATTCTCAAACACACTCCATCATTGTCACCCTCAAACCTCACACCTACTCCATCACCCCGACCCCTCACACTAACTCTATCACCGTTATGCTGTACCTCTGACACTCACTCAGTCAGTTAGGCTGAGTCCCTTACACTCAGACAGTCATCCTCAGCCTGACACACTCGCACTCACTCCTTTGATGTCACACTGTACCACACACAATCACTCTGATACAGTCAGTTTACCCCCTCACAGTCATTCCATAACCATCACCCTGAGGCCCTCACAATCACTGCGTCACCATCACCCTGACGCCCTCGCACTCACCCTATCACTGTCACTCTGACTCCTCACACTCACTCTGTTATCCTCAGCGTGATTCCTCACACTCATCCATTACGGTCACCATAAGCCCCTCACTCTTACACTGTCACTGTCACCCTAAACCCATCATACACAACCCGTCACGTTGACCCTGGCCACGTCACACTCACTCCGTTGCCTACAACTTGACACCTCAAATTCACTCTGTCAGTATGACGCTGGCCAATTCACATTCACTCTATCAACTTCAACGTGACACGCTTACTCACACCCATTGAATCACCCTGAGCCATTCACACTCAGTCGGTCTCTGTTACCCTGACCCCCCATAATAAATCCAAAACCATCACACTGACACCCTCACACTCACTCCATCACTGTCACCCTGACCCACTCATACTCACTCCGCACTGTCACCCTGATACCATCACACTCATTCCGTCATCGTTGCCCTGACCCCTCTTAGTCACTGTCACCCTGGCCTCATCATACTCACTCCTTCACTGTAATGGTGACACTCCTCATACTCATACGACCACCACGCTGACACTCCTCACACTCACTCCGTCACAATCAGTCTAATGCCTCAGACTCAGTCTGTCACTAACACACTAACACCTCACACTCACTCTGTCACTTTCAGGCTGTCACAGAATCATAGAGGTGTATAGTATGGAAACAGACACTTCGTTCCAACCTGTCCATGCCGACCAGATATCCCAACTCAATCTAGTCCCACCTGCCAGCACCTGGCCCATATACCCCCAAACTCTTCCTATTCATATACCCATCCAAATGCCCCTTAAATGTTGCAATTGTACCAGCTTCCACCACTTCCTCTGACAGCTCATTCCATACCAGTCCATCCTCTGTGTCAAAACGTTGTCCCTTCGGTCTCTTTTGTATTTTTCTCCCTCACCCTAAACATATGCCCTCGAATTCTGGACTCCCATGGATATTTACCCTATCCATGCACCTCATAATTCTGTAAACCTCTATAAGGTCACTCCTCAGCCTTCGGTGCTCCAGGCAAAACCGCCCCAGCCTGTTCAGCCTCTCCATATAGCCCAAAGCCTCCAACCCTGGCAACATCTTTGGAAATCATTTCTGTACCCTATCAAGTTTCACAGCATCTTAACGATAGGAAGGAAACTAGAATTGCACACAATATTCCAACAGTGGCTTAACCAATGTCCTGTACAGCCGCAACATGACCTCCCAACTCTTGTACTCTGACAATAAAAGAAAACATATCAAGCGCTTTTATCAATGTCCTACCTACCTGCGATTCCACTTTGTAGGAGCTATGAACCTGCACTCCAAGGTCTCTTTGTTCAGCAACACTCCCTAGGACCTTATCATTAAGTGTACAAGTCCTGCTAAGATTTGCTTTCCCAGAATGCAGCACCTCGCATTTATCTGAATTAAACTCCATCTGCCACTTCTCAACCCATTGGCCCATCTGGTCCAGATCTTGTTGTAATCTGAGGTAACCCTCTTCGCTGTCCACTACACCTCCAATTTTGGTGTCATCTGCAAACGTACTAACTTTACCTCTTATGCTCACTTCCAAATCATTTATGTCAGTGACAAAAAGTAGACGACCCAGCACTGATTCTTGTGGCACTCCACTGGTCACAGGCCTCCAGTGTGAAAAACAACCCTCCACCACCACGCTCTTTCTTCCACCTTTGAGCCAGGTCTGTATCCAAATGGCTAGTTCTCCCTTTATTCCATGATATCTAACCTGCTCATCAGTCTCCCATGGCGAATCTTTTTGAACGCCTTACTGAAGTCCATATAGGTCACATCTACTGCTCTGCCCTCATCAATCTTCTTTGTTGCATCTTCAAAAAAAAATAGTTTGTGAGACATGATTTCCCACGCACAAAGCCACGCTGACTATCCCTAGTCAGTCCTTGCATTTCCAAATTCATGTACATCCTGTCCCTCAGGATTCCCTCCAACAACTTGCCCACCACTCAGGTCAGGCTCACGGTTCTATCGTTCCCTCGCTTGTCTTTACCGCCTTTCGTAAACAGTGGCACCACGTTTGCCAACCTCCAGCCTTCTGGCACCTCACCTGTGACTATCGATTATACTCCATCACCATCTCCCTGACTCCATCATACTCACTCTGTCGCAGTCACCCTGATACCCTTACACTCACTCCATCATCGTCACCGTGAGCCCTCACAGTCACTCCGTCCCTGTCACCCTGATCTCCTCACACTCACTTCTTCACTGTAATGCTGACGCTCCTCACACTCACACTACCACCGCCACCCTGACCCTTCACCCTCACTCCGTCACCATCAGTCTGATGCCTCAGACTAACTCGGTCACTGTCACACTGACACCTTACACTCACTCCGTCACTGTCACCCTGTTACCCTCACACTCATTCTGTCACCGCCACCCTGAACACCTCACATCACTCATGCACCATCACCCTAAGTTCCTCACACGCTCTCCGCCACTGTTAATCTGACCCCACACGTCCATTTCATCACTGTCATACTGATACCCTTACACTCACTCCGTTACGGTCATCCTGACCCCTCACAGTCACTCCATCCCTGTCACCCTGACCTCATCACACTCAATTTGTCACTGTAATGTTGACCCTCCTCACACTCACACAACTACCACCACCGCCCTGACCCCTCACACTCACTCCGTTACCACCAGTCTGATGCCTTAGAATTATTCCGTCTCGGTCACCCTGACACCTCACACTCACTCTGTCACTCTCAGGCGATCTTATCACACTCACCCCATCACAGTCACTCTGAAACTCTCACAGTCACTCCATCACCATCACCCTGACTCCATCACACTCACTCTGTCACAAACCAGAAATTCCCCCTAACATTCACTCCATCACAATTACCCTGACACGTCACACTCAATCCGCCACCGTCACCATAGTCCCTCACACTCATTGTGTCACTGTCACCCTGACCCCTAACACCCAATCAATCACCATCACACTCACACTCAGTCCATCAAAATCTACCTTACACCATCAAACACACTGCGTCTCCCTGACCCATTCACACTGAATCCTTCTCTGTCACCCTGACTCCCTCACAATCACTGTGTCTCTTGTATGTTCGCATACATCTGTCATGGTCACCCAGAAAACCTCGGACTCACTGCGTCACCGTCACCCTGATAACCTCATACACACTCCATCATCCTGACCGCCTCAGACTCACTTTGTCAATGTCACCCATACATCCTCACACTCAGACCATTACCAACACTGTGGCCCCCTCACACTCACTGTCACCCGTCACGATAGCCCCCTCACTCTCACTGCATCACCAGCACCTTCACACCCTCATACTCATTCTACCACCGTCACCCCGACCCCACACACTGACTCCATCACCATCACCCTAACTCCCTCACACGAAATCCGTCAATGTCACCCTGATCCCCTCACACACAAACAGTCACTATCATTCTGACCCCATTACACTCATTCCATCACCTACTCCCTGACAACGCAAACGCACTCCATCATCGTCACGCTGACACCCTCACGCTCACTCCATCATTGTCACCCTCCCACCTTCGCAGACACTCTGTCACTGTCACACTGACAATCACTCTGTTACAGTCACTCTGAGCCCTCACACTCACCTCATCACCTGAATCCCACAGACTCACTTTGTCAACGTCTCCTAACTCCCTGACACTCAGTCCACCACAACAATCCTGGCACCATATATTCACTCTGACACCAATATCCTAACTCCCCCCACACTGACTCCACCAATGTCATCCTGACCCCCACACTTACACTCCTTCACCAACCCCTGATCTCCTCACATTAACTGTGGCACCGTTACCCAAACTCACTTACACTCTTCCCCACCCCGTCACGATGTCCCCCTCACACTCACAGCCTACGCATCACACTTACCACTCACACTTATTGCGTCACTATTATCCTGACTAGCTCACCTCACTGCGTCACTATCACAATGACCCCTCACAATTATTGCGTCATTATCCATCTGACTCTTCACACTTACTGCATCTATATCACTCTGACCCGCTCACATTTACGGCGTCACTATCACCTTGACATTCGCACACTTGTTGCGTCACTATCAGCCTGACACCATCACACTTACAATGTCACTACCATCCAGAATCACTCAAATTTACTGCGTCACTACCACCCTGTAATCCTCACATTTACTGCATCACTATCAGTCTAACGCCTCACACTTACTGCGTCATTATCAGACTGAGTCTCACACGCTTACTGAGTTACTATCAACATGACAGCTCACACTTCGTGCGTCACAATCAATCTTACACCCTCACACATACTGGGCCACGAGAAGCCGGTCTACCTCACACTTACTGCGTCATTTTCACCTTTGCCCTTTTCACTTACTGCGTCACAATCAGACTGACCATCTCACACTTACTGCGTCACAATCAGACTGACCATCTCACACTTACTGCATCACAATCAGCCTGACCCCCTCACACATATCAGGTCTCTATCACACTGACCCCTCACATTTACTGCGTCACTATCAGACTGACCACCTCACACTTACTGCGTCACTACCAAAGTCACTCCCTGACATTTACTGCATCATGATAAAGTTGAGCTCCTCACTCTTCCTGCGTCACTATCGCCCTGACCCCTCACACTTACTGCATGACTACCTCCCTGGCCCCGTCACACTTATTGCGTCACTATCGCCCAGAACCCTCACACATACTGCGTCACTTCAGCTGGACCCCCTCGCGCTTACTGTGTCAGTGTTAGTCTGACCCCTCACTCTTACAGCATCACTATAAGCCTGATCACCTTACACTTACCGCACCACCACCACCCTGATTCCCTCACAATTACTGTGTCACTAACATCCGTACCCCTCACACTTACTACATTACTGTCAGCCTGACCCACTCACACTTACTTGCCATTATCATCCTGACACCTTACAGATACTGCGTCACTATCATTCTGACCCTGTCATACTTACTGCGCCACTATCAGCTGGATACACTCACACTTACTGAGTCACTGCCGCTCTGACCCACACACTCATACTGCATCACCATCAGCCTGACACATCACACTTACTGCATCACGAGCAATTGGAATGCCTCGCACTTACTGGTTTCTATCGCCCTTGACCACTTCACAATTTCTGTGTCACTATCACCCTGACGCCTCACACTTACGGCGTCACATTCAGCCTGACACCATCACATTTACTGCGTCACTCTTAACCTGAACCCTCAAAACTACTGCGCCATTATCACCCTGTCCCCTTAGACTTACTGCGTCACTATCAGCCAAACACCCTCACATTTACTACGTCACTATGACCATCACACACACACGCTCACTGAAAATTTTTCAGCCAAACCCCTTAGATTTACTGTGTCACTATCATCCTGACACACTCACACTAACTGCATCACACTTAACATGAACATTGTGGGCAGCATGGTGGCACAGTGGTTAGCACTGCTGCCTCACAGCGCCAGAGACCCGGGTTCATTTCCCGCCTCAGGCGACTGACTGTGTGGAGTTTGCACTTTCTCCCCGTGTCGGCGTGGGTTTCCTCCGGGTGCTCCGGTTTCCTCCCACAGTCCAAAGATGTGCAGGTTTGCTAAATTGGCCCGCTAAATTGCCCGTAGTGTTAGGTAAGGGGTAAATGTAGGGGTATGGGTGGGTTGCGCTTCGGCGGGGCGGTGTGGACTTGTTCGGCCGAAGGGCCTGTTTCCACACTGTCAGCAATCTAATCTAAAGCTAACAACTGCTGCGTCAGTGTCAGTCTGACCCCGTCATACATACTCCGTCACTATCAGCCTGACACATCACACTTCCTCCAACAATATCAACCTGAACGCCTCGCACTTGCTGCGTCACTTTCACCCAGACCCACTGAGACTTATTGCGACACTATCACACTTACGCCATCACACCTACTGCATCACTATCAGCCTGACACCCTCACACTTACTGCATGACTAGTAGACTGACCACCTCACACTTATTGCATCACTATCACTTTGAACACCTCGCACACACTGTGTCACTATCTCTCTGACCCCTCACACCGACTGTACCTGTATCAGCTTGTCCACCTCACACTCACTGTGTCACTATCACGCTGACCCATCACACTTACTGAGTCACTATCAGCCGCCCTATCACAATTACTGCGTCACTATGAGCTTCTACACCTCACACTTATTGCGTCACTATCACCCTGACCCACTCACACTTACTGAGTCACTGCCACCCTGACTCCCTCACTCATACTGCTTCACCATCAGCCGAAGACATCACACTTACTTCATCACGATCAATCTGACACTTCACAATTACTGTTCACTACCACCATGACCCCCTTCCACTTAGTGCGTCACTAGCATGCTGACCCCCTCACACTTACTGCGTCACTATAGGCAAGGCTCCCTTACACTTACTGTTTCACTGTCACCATGGCAATCCCACACTTTCAGTGCCACTATCAGCCTGATCCCCTCAGATTCACTGAGTCACGATCACCCTGACAACCTCACAATTACTTCGTAACTATCACCCTGATGCCTTACACTTACTGCGCCACTATCATCTTGGCACCATCACACTTACTGCATCACTATCACCATCACACCCACACGTTTACTGCATCATTTTCAGCCAAGCCCTCAGCTTTATTGAGTCATTATTAGCCTGAAACCCTAACACTAACTATGTCACTTTTAACCTGAACCCCCACAACTGCTGCATCATTATCACCCTGTCCCCTTAGACTTACTGTGTCACTCTCAGCCTGACACCCTCACACTTACCGCATCACTATCACCCGGACAACCTCACGCTTATTATCGCACTATCAGAATCACACCCTCACACACACTACATCATTATCAGTCTGACCCCCTCACACATACTACGTCACCCTCAGCCTGACACATCACATCTCTTCTGTCGCTATCAACCTGAACGCTTCGCACTTACTGCGTCAATATCAACTAGTCCCACTCACACTTACTGCGACACTATCACACTTAAGCCATCACCCCTATGGCGTAACTATCAGCCTGACCCCTGACACTTAATGTTTCATTATTACCCTGAGCCCTCACACTTTCCGCGCACTATTAGCTTGAGCCCCTCGCATATAATGCGTTACTATCACACTGACCACCTCACAATTACTGCGTCACAATCACCTTGACGTTTCACCCTTACTGCATCACTAATATCCTGACCTCCTCACACTTACTGCATCACTATCCCCTGACACCCGCACACCTACTGCGTCACTATCAGCCTGAACCTTTCACTTTTAATGTGTCCCTATTACGCTGATCGTCACACACCTACTGCGTCATTATCACCATAATACCTGCACGCAAACTGCATCTTTCTTAACCTGACAAACTCACATATACTGCTTCACGATCGTCCTGAGACCCTCACACTGACTGCGTCACTATCAGCCTGATACCCTCTCAAACTTTATGCGTCAGTATCACCCTGAAGCGCTCACACTTACTGCACCTCCATCAGCATGACCCTCCTCACACATGCTGCATCTCTACCACGCTGAGCGACTCATACTTGCGACATCACTTTTTGCTGGACCTCCCACACATACTGCGTTAATATCAAACTGATCCGCTCACACTTTTCACATCACTGTCACCCGAATCACCTCACAATTACTCTTTCACTATTAGCTGGACCCCCTCACAGTTATTGCCGCACTATAACCCTGACCCACTCAGACCTATTGCGTCACTATTAACTGGAGCACACACTTTCTGCATCACTGTCAGCCTGACTATCTCGTTCTTACAACGGCACTACCACCCTGATCGTCTGACACTTACTGCATCACTAAGAGCCTGACGTCCTCACACTTTCTGCGTCACTATCACCCTGACACTCGCACACAAACTGCGTCATTATTAGCCGGATAACCTTTCTGCGTCAGTGTTACCATGAATTCCTCATACTTGCTGCATCACTATCAGTCTGACACCCTCACATTTACTGCGTGACTATCAGTCTGTCCACCTCACACGTACTGCGCCACTATCACTTTGAACCCTTCCCACTTACTGCACCCCTGTCACCCTGACCCCTCACATTTACTGCGGCTGTATCAGCATGACCCCCGACATATGCTGCTTAACTATCATGCAGACACATTACACTAACTGCGTCACTATCAGCCGACCCCCTCACAATTACTGCGTCACTTGCATTCTGAGCACGTCACAATTACTGCATTACTGTGTGCCTGAACACTTCACAATTACTGCGTCACTATCAGCCTGATGCCCACACGCAAACTGCATCACTATCACCGTGACTCTTCACAAATACTGGGTCACTAACAGCCTAACTCCTCATACTTACTGAACCTCTATCACACTGACTCCTCACATTTTCTGCGTCACTATCAGTCTGACCCCACACACTTACAGTGTCGCTTTCAGCGAGACACCCTCACAATTATTGCGTCACTATCACCCGGACCCACTCACACTGCATCATTATTAGCTGGACTCCTTCACACTTACTGCGTCACTGTCACCCTGACCCCCTCACTCATACTACGTCACCATCCGCCTGAGCCATTTCACTTCCTCTGTCACTATCAAACTCGCCTCACACTTACTGATTCACTATCACCCTTATACAATCACCCCTACTGTGTCACTATCAGCCTGACCCACTCACACTTAATGCTCCACTATCACCCTGACCCCATCACACTTACTGCGTCACTCTTCGCCTGACCCTCTCACATATACTACATCACTGTCAGCCTGACTCATCACACTTGCTGCATCACTGTCAATCTGAACGCATACTGGTCACTATCACACTGACCCCTTCACAGTTACGGCAACACTACCACCCTGACCGACTCACACTTACGACATCATTATTAGCTGGACCCCTCACATTTACTGCCTCACTATCACCTTCATGCCCTCACAATTTCTGTGTCACTAAAGCCTGACGCCCTCAGACTTACTGCGTCACTATCACACTGACGCCATCACAATTACTGCGTCACTATCACCCTGACGTCTCACCTTTACTGCATCACAAATAGCCTGACTACTTCACACTTACTACATCACTATCTCCCTGATCGTCTCGCTCTTAATGCATCACAAACAGCCTGAAGCCGTCACACTTACTGCGTCACTCTCACCCAGACACTCGCCCACATACTGCGTCATTCTTACCCTGATAACCTCACATCTACTGATTCACTTTCGTCCTGACACCCTCGCACTTACTGCGTCACTATCACTTTGACCCCTCACACTGACGGCATCACTATCAGCCTGATATCCTCGCACACTTTCTGCGTCAGTGTCACCCTGATCGTCTAACACTTACTGTATCAAGAAGAGCCTGACGCCCTCACACTTACTTCATCATTATCACCTGACACCCGCACACAAACCGCGTCACTATTCGACTAGAAACCTCACACGCACTGCTTCACTCTTGTCCTGACACCCTCACACTTGCTGCATCACCTTGAACCCTCACAGTGGCTGCATCATTATCAGCCTGTTACCGTGTTAAACATCCTGCGTCAGTATCAATATGAACCCCTCATACTTACTGCATCACTATCAGCCTGACACACTCACACTTACTGCGTCACTATCACCTTGACACCTCACCCTTATTACGTCATTATCTGCCAGATACCGTCTCAAACTTTCTGCGTCAGCATCACCCTGAATCACTGATACTTACTGTATTACTATCAGCCTGACACCTTCACACTTACTGCGTCACTATCACTCTGAAACCCACAAACTTACTGCGTCCCTATCACACTGACCCCTCACACTTACTGCATCGCTATCAGCATGACCACCACACATGCTGCATCACTCTCAGGCTGAGCCACTCACACATTCGACATTACCTTTTGCTGTCTCACTCACGCTGACTGTGTCACGATCAGACTGTCCCCCTCACAGTTATTGCGTCCCAATCTACCTGAACCCTCACACGTACAGTGTCACTATCAGCCAGACACTCCCACACTTACTGCGTCACTATTAGCTGGACCCCCGCACACTACTGTGTCACTGGTGCCCTGACCCACTCACAATTACTGCGTCACTATCACCCTTACGCCATTACACCGACTGCATCACTATCAGCCTGACACCCGAACACTTATTGCGTCATTATCACCATCACGCTCACATGCTCTCTGCATCATTTTCAGCCAAACCACTCAGACTCTCTGTGACACTATCACCCTGACACTACGTCACTCTTAACCTGAACCCTCGCAACTACTGCGTCACTGTCACCCTGTCCCCAAGACTTACTGCATCACTATCAGCCTAATGCCCTCACACTTACCGCATCACTATCACCCAGAGAACCTCACTCTTACTGCTGCACTATCAGCCTGACACCCTCACACTTACTGCGTCACTATCAGAATGACACAGTCTGACACTTTCTCGGTCAGTATCACTTGGAACCCCTCATATTTACTGCATCACTATGAGCCGGACACCTTCACACTTACTGCATCACTATCACTCTGAAGCACACGACTTTACTGTGTCCCTATCACCTTGACCCCTCACACTGACTGCACCTCTATCAGCAAAACCCCCCTCACACATGCTGCACCACTATCACGCCGAGCCACTGACACATACGACATCACTTTTTGTTGGACCCATCACACAGACTGCGTCACTATCATGATGACTCCCTCACACTTACTGCATCCCAATCTGCATGATCCCTCACACTTACGGTGTCACTATAAGCGAGACACCCTCACACATATTGCGTCACTATCACCATGACTCACTCATCCTTACTGCATCACTATTAGCTGGACTCCCTCACACTTTCTGTGTCACTTTCATCCTGACCCCCTCATGCATACTGTGTCACCATCAGCCTAAGACGTCACACTTTCTACGTCACTATCACCCAGACCCACTCACACTTACTGCGACTCTATAACCCTTAGGCCATCACCCCTACTGCATCACTGTGACACCCTCACATTTACTCCGTGACTATGAGCCTGACCACCGCACACTTACGCATCACTATCACTTTGAACGCCTTCCACTCACTGTGTCCCTATCACTATTACCCCTCACACGTCCTGCGTTTGTATCAGCGTGACCCCTTCGCACATGCTGCGTCACTATCGACCTGAACACCTCACACTTTCTGAGCCACTATCAACCTGACACCCTCAGAATCACTGAGTCACTATCATCCTGAAAACATCACAATTACTGCGTTACTATCACCATCATGCCCACACGCTTACTGCTTCATTTTCACCCAAACTCCTCAGCGTACTGTGTCATTATCAGACTGACACCCTCACATTTACCGCATCACTATCACCCGGACAAACTCACTCTTAATGCTGCACTATCAGTCTGACACCCTCAAACACACTGCGTCTCTATCAGCCTGACCCAGTCACACATACCCCATTACTATCAACCTGAACGCCTCGCACTTACAGCGTCGCTATCACCAGGACCAGTTAACATTTACTGCAAAACTATCACGTTTATATCATCTCCCCTACTGCGTCACTATCAACGTGACGCCATGACACTTAATGCTTCATTATCATACTGAGCCCGTCATACTGTCTGCGTCACTATCAGCCTGACCCCCTCACACATAATGCGTTACTATCACAATGACCACCTCACAATTACTGCGTCACTATCACCCTGACGTCTCACACTTACTGCATCACTAATATTCTCACTTCCTCACACTTACTGCATCACTATCTTCATGACACCCACACACTTACTGCGTCACTATCAGCCTGACCATATCGCTATTGCTGTGTCACTATCATACTGATCGTCACACACTGCATGACTATCACCCTGATACTCGCACACAAACTGTGTCACTATTTGCCTGACAACCTCACACCTGCTCCTTCAAGATCGTTCCGAAACCCTCACACTTACTGCATCAATATCACCTTGACCCGTCTCACTGACTTCATGGCTATCAGCCTGATACCCTCTCAAAATTTCTGCATCAGTATCATCCTGATTGTCTAACACTTACTGAATCTCGAAGAGCCTGATGCCCTCACACTTACTGCGTCATTATCTTCCTGACACCCGCACACAAACTACTTCACTATTCGCCTGATTACCTCACACCTACTGCTTCACTATCGTCCTGACACCCTCACACTTACTGTGTCACTATCACCTTGACCCGTCTCACTGACGGCATGGCTATCAGCCTGATACCCTCTCAAAACATTCTGTGTCAGTATAACCCTGAACCCCTCATACTTACTGCAACACTATCAGCCTGACAACTTCACACTTACTGCTTCACGATCACTCTGAACCCCACCCATTTACTGCATCCCTGTCACCCTGACCCCTCACACTTACTGCATCACTATCAGAATGACCCCTCACATATGCTGCATCACTATCACTCTGACGCTTTCTGCGTCACTGTCACCCTGACGCCTCACTACTACTGCATCACTATCACCCTGTCCCCCTCACAATTACTGCGTCACTTTCAACCTGACCCCCTCAGACATACTATGTCACTGTCAGCCTGACTCATCACCCCTGCTGGGTTGCTATCAATCTGCAAGCATCGCACATATGCATCACTATCACGCTGACCCCCTCACAGGTACTGCGTCACTATCACCCTGACCAACTCACAATTACGACATTACTATTAGCTATCACCTTGATCCTCTCAGACTTTCTGCATCACTATCAGCCTGACACCCTCAGACGTACTGGGTCACCATCACACTGATCACCTCACAATTAATGGGTCACTACCATCCTGATGTCTCACCCTTACTGCGTTGCTCATATCCTGACCACCTCACACTTACTGCATGACTATCACCCTAACGCACTCACACTTACTGCGTAACAATTAGCTGGATACCCTCACATTTACTGCGTCACTATCACCCTGACCCACTCACACTTACTGCGTCACTCTTAGCTGGACACCCTCACACTTACCGGCACTGTTACCCTGATCCCTCACAACTACTGCGTCAATATCACCCTGTCCTCCCCGCACTTACTGCGTCACCTTCATCCTGATCCCCTCAGACCTACGACATCACTGTCAGCCTGATTCATCACACCTGTTGCGTCACTATCAATCTGAACACATCACATATACTGATCACTCTGACACTGACCCCCTCACATTTACTGCGTCACTATTACTCTGGGCCACTCACATCTATTGCGTCACTATTAGCTGGACCCTGTCACACATACTGCATCACTCTTAGCTGGACACCCTCACACTTACCGGCACTGTTACCCTGATCCCTCACAACTACTGCGTCAATATCACCCTGTCCTCCTCGCACTTACTGCGTCACCTTCATCTTGACCCCCTCAGGCATACTACGTCACTTTTAGACTGACTCATCACACCTGTTGCATCAGTATCAATCTGAATGCACCACACATACTGGTCACTATCACACTGACGCCCTCACAGTTACTGCGTCATTATCACCCTGACCCACTCACAATTACGACATCACCATTAGCTGGACCCCTCATATTTTTTGCGTCACTATCACGTTGATCCCCTCACACTTTCTGCCTCACTATCATCTTGATCCTCTCAGATGTACTGTGTCACTATCACACTGGCCACCTCACATATACTGCATCAGTATCACCCTGACGTCTCACCCTTACTGCATCAGTAATATTTTGACCACCTCGCACTTACTGCATCACTATTATCCTGACGCCCGCACACTTACTGCGTCACTATCACCCTGACACACGCACACATACCGCGTCCATATTTGCCTGATACCCTGTCAAACATTCTGCATCTGTGTCACCCTGAAGCCCTCATAATTTCTGCATCAATATCAGACTGATACCCTCACACTTACTGCCTGTCTATTAGCCTGAGCACATCACACTCACTGCACCACTATTACTTTGAAGCCCTCTTACTTATTGCATCAGTATCCACATGACCCCCTCACATAAGGTGCGTCACTATCACGCTGATGCATCACACTTATTGGGTCATTATCAGTACACCTCACAGTTACTGCGTCACTCTCACTCTGACCCCGTCACAGTCACTGCATCACTATGAGCCTGAACACATCACACGTACTGCATCACTATCATACTTTCTCCTCACACTGACTGCCTCACTATCAGCCTGACCCCCTCACAATTACTGTGTCCCAATCACCCTGACACCTCACACTTACAGTGTCACTATCAGATAGACACGCTCACACTTAGTGAATCACTATCACCCTGACCCACTCACACTTACTACGTCACTAGTAGCTGGACTCTGTCACACTTACTGCGTCACTGTCACCCTGACCCCACACTCATACTGCGTCAACATCAGCCTGAGACATCACACTTACTGCGTCACTATCACCCTTACGCCATCACCCCTACTGCATCACTATCAGCCTGATACCTTCGCACTTACTGCGTGACTATCAGACTGACCACCTCACACTTACTGAGTCAGTATCACTTTGAACCCTTCACAATTACTGTGCTGTATCACTCTGACACCTCACATTTACTGCGGCTGTATCAGCGTGACCACCCTCACACATGCTGCGTCACTATTATGCCGAGACATCACATTTACTGAGTCACTATCAGCCGCCCCCTCACAATTTCTGCATCGGTATCACTCTGACCCTATCACTTTTACTGCGTTGATCTGAGCCTGAACACCTCACATTTACTGCGCCACTATCACCCTGACCCACTCACACAGATTGTGTCACTATCAGCCTGAGACATCACACTTAGTGTGTCATGTTCAATCTGAACGCCTCACACTTAATGGTCACTACCACCCTGACCCCTCACACTTCCTGTCAATATCACCCTGACCCACTCACACTTACTGCGTCACTGTCACTGTGACCCCTGCACACATTCTGCGCCACTATCAGACTGACCCCCTCAGATTCACTGATTCACTATCACACTGAATAACTCACAATTACTGCGTCACTGTCACCCTGACGCATAACATTTACAAACTCAGTATCATCCTGACACAATCACACCTAATGTGTCACCATCACCAAAGAGCCCACACGCTCACAGCATCATTTTCAGCCAAATCCCTCAGACTTACTGTGTCACTATCAGCCTGACACCCTCACACTAACTGGGTCACTCTTTACCTGAACCCTCACAACCACTACGTCACTGTCACCCTGTCCCCTGAGACTTACTGCATCACTATCAGCCTGACGCCATTATACAAACTGCGTCACTATCAGCCTGACCCCGTCACACATACCCCGTCACAATGAGCCTGACATGCCACTCCTCCTTCGTCGCTATCAACCTGAACGTCTCGCACTTACTGCGTCACTATCACCCAGGCCCACTCACACTTAATGCGTCAATTTCAGCCTGACTCATCACACATACTGTGTAACTCTCAGCCTGACTCATCACGCTTACTACGTCACTATCAATCTGAACGCATCACACATACTGGTCACGATCACACTGATCCCCTCACACTTACTGCGTCGCTATCACCCTGACCCACTCACAGTTACGACATCACTATTAAATGAATCTCTCACATTTACTACGTCACTATCACCCTGATCCCCTCACACCTTCTGCGTCACTATCATACTGACCACCTCACACTTTCTGCGTCACTATCAGCCTGCCACCCTCAGACGTACTGCGTCACTATCACACTGACCACCTCACAATTACTGCGCCACACCCACCCTGATGTCTCACCCTTACTGCATCACTAATATCCTGACCACCTCACACTTACTGCATACTATCACCCTGACGCCTAAACACCTACTGCATCACTATCAGCCTGACCCTCTCACTCTTACTGTTTATATCACCATGATCGTCACACACTTACTGCGTCACTAGCCCCCTGACATTCGCACACAAATTGCCTCACTATTAGCCTGACAACCTCACTCCTACTGCTTCACTATCGTACTGCCACCGTCACACTTACTATGTCACTATCAGCTTGACCCCTCAAACTGACTGCATCATTCGTTCTGCAATCGTTCTGCATCTGAATCGTTCTGCATCTGTATCACCCTGATCGTCCAACACTTACTGCATCATTATTTCCCTGACACCCGCACACATACTGCGTCACTATTTGCCTGAAAACCTCACGCCTACTGCTTCACTTTCGTTCTGTCAACCTCGCTCATAATGCGTCAATTTCACCTTGACCCCTCACAGTGACTAAATCACTATTCGCCTGATATCCTCTCAATCATTCTGTGTCAGTATCACCCGGACCTCTCACACTTACTGAATCTTTATCAGAATGATCTCCCCCTTTCACATGTTGCATCTCTATCACGCTTAACCACTCAGACTTACGACATCACTCTCTGATGTACCCCTCACACTTACTGCGTCACTAACACACTGACCCATTCACACCTACTGCGTCAGTAATGGCGAGAACCCCTCACACCTACTACATCGCTCTCATTCTGACCCCTCAAAATACTGCCTCACTATCACCCCGTCCCACTCAAGCTTTCTGCGTCACTGTCAGCCTGACTCATCACACTTATTGCGTCATGATCAATCTCAACGCATCACGCATACTTGTCACTATCACACTGACCTCCTCACAGTTACTGCGTCAATATCACCCTGACCGCTCACATGACACTGGCACACATGTGCATCACTATTCGCCTGATGACCTCACACCTACTGTTTCAGTATTGTCCTCACACCCTCAGACTTACTGCGTCACTATCTCCTTGACCCCTCACAGTGACTGCATCACTATCAGCTTGATAACCTTTCAATCTTTCTGCGTCACTATCACTCTGACCCCTCACATTTACTACATCTTTATCAGCGTGACGCCTCACACTGATACATCATTATCTCTCTGAAACCCTCACACTTGCTGCGTCAGTATCACCCTGACCCCTCAGGCTTACTGCATCACTATCACCCTGGACCACTCACACTTCCTGCGTTACTATCACCCTGACCACTCACACTTACTGCGTCACTATCAGCCTGGCACCTCACACTTACAGCGTCGCTATCACCGAGTCACCCTCACACTTAGTGAGTCACTATCACCCGCATCCACTCACTGCGTCACTATCAGCATGACTCCCACACACGTACTGCGTCACTATCACCCTGACACATCACAAATACTGCGTCACCATCAGCCTAACTCCTCATACTTACTGTATCACTATCACACTGACACCGCACACTTAGTACGTCACTATCAGCCTAAACCCTCACACTTACTGCATCGCTATCAGCGCGACACAGTCACACATCGTGCATCACTATCACCCGAATCCATTCACACTTACTGCGTCACTATCATCCTGACCCCCTCACTCACACTGCGTCACCATCAGCCTGAGACATCACACTCTGTCACAATCAACCTGAACGCCTCGCACTTACTGCGTCACTAACACTCAGACCCACTCACACTTAATGCATCAATTTCAGCCTGACCCATCACACATACTGTGTAACTCTCAACCTGACTCAACACGCTTGCTGCGTCACTATCATCTGAACGCATCACACATACTGGTCTCGATCACATTTATCCCCTCACATTTACTGCGTCGCTATCACCCTGACCCACTCACAGTTATGACATCACTATTACATGAACCCCTCACATTTACTGCGTCACTGTCACCCTGATCCCGTCACATCTTCTGCGTCACTATCAGGCTGACACCCTCAGAAGTACTGCGTCACTATCACACTGACCACATCACAATTACTGCGTCACTCCCACCCTGATGTCTCACCCTTACTGCATCACGAATATCCTGACCACCTCACACTTACTGCATACAATCACCCTGATGCCTACACACCTGCTGCATCACTATCAGCCTGACCCTCTCACTCGTACTGTCTCTATCACCCTGATCGTCATACACTTACTGTATCACTAAGAGCCTGACACCCTAACACTTACTGCGTCACTAACACCCTGACACTCGCACACAAATTGCTGCACTGTTAGCCTGACAACCTCACTCCTACTGCTTCACTATCGTACTAACCCTCACACTTATGCATCATTATCTCTCTGAAACTCTCACACTTACTACGTCAGTATCACCCTGACCCCTCACATGACACCCTCACACTTACTGCGTCACAATCACCCAGGCACTCTCATAGTTACTGCGTCACCACCAGCCTTATGGCTCACACGTATGCATCAAAATCTCTCTGAAACTCTCACACTTACTACGTCAGTATCACCCTGACCCCTCACGCTAACTGCATCACTATCACCCTGAAACCTTAACATTTACTACACCATTATCACCCTGACCACTCACACTTATTGAGTCACTACTCGCCTGACCCCCTCACACTTACCACATTACTCTCACCCTGAAACCCTCACACACAGCGCTTCACAATCATCCTGGCCACCTCAAGCTTACTGCGGCACTATCACCATGACCCCTCAGACTTGCTGCGTTACTATCGCCCTTACCCTGTCACACTTACTATGTCACTATCACGCTGACCTCTCACGCCTACCGTGTCATTAAAAGCCTCACCCCTGCACTCCTACTGTGTCACTATCAGCTTAGTCACCTCAACCTTATTGCGTCATAATCAACCTGACCCCATTACACATACTGCGTCACTGTCAACCTCACCCGCTCAGACTTTCTGCATGACCAACAGCCTGACACTCTCACACTTACTACGTCACTATCACCCTGACCGCTTTACGCGTACTGCGTGTCTATACAGCCTTACGGACTCACATTAACTGTGTGAATAACACCCTCGCCCCTCATACATACTGCGTCCCTATCACTATTTTCCTCATCACAATAAATGCGTCATTATCTACTGACACCCTCACACTTACTGAGTCACTCTCAGCCTGACCACTCACACTTACTGCGTCACTATCACCTTGAGCCTCTCAAACATACTGCGAGACCATTACCATTACCCCTCAGACTTAATGCATCACAATTAAAATCACCCCTTCACATTGACTGCGTCAATATCTCTCTGACACCCTCACACTTACTGTGTCTCTTCAACCATGAGCTCCTCACACTTACTGCGTCAGGGTCACGCTGACCACCCACACTTCCTACGCCACTATCATTCTCACCCACTCACTATTACTGCATCACTATCAGCCTGAACCCGTCAGGCTTACTATCACTCTGATGCCGTCACATGTACTGCGTGTCTATCAGCCTGATCGCTTACACATACTGCGTCACTATTACCCACTCCTTTCGCCCTTACTACATCACTGTAACTCTGACCCACTCACACTTACTGTGTCACCATGATATTGTGTCCTCACACTTCCTGCGTCAGTATCACCCTGACCACTCAGACGTACTGCGTCACGATCACGCTGACGCCATCACTTACTGCGTCTCTATCACCTTGACACTTCACTCTCACTCTGTCACTTTCACACAGACCCACTCACAATTACTGCGTCACTATCAATCTGATCCCCTCACACTTTTGCGCCACTATCAATCTGATCCCCTCACTGCTTCACTATAAATCTGACCTCCTCACACTTACTGCATCACTATCAGCCTGACCCACTCAGTCTTAGTGCATCACTATCAGCCTGACACCTTACACTTAATGCTTCACTGTAACTCTGACTCTATCATACTTGCTGTTTCATTATCACTCCGACACCCACACTCATACTGCATCACTATCATCCTGAAGAATTCACACTTACCGCATCACTATCAGAGTGAACCACACACTTACTGCGTCACTATTATTCTGACACCATTACGCTTACAGCGTCAAACATCACCCAGACAAACTTATACTTAATACGTCACCATTAGCCTGGTCAACATACACCTAGTGCGTCATTATCTCTGACACTCTCACAAATACTGCCTCGCTATCACTCTGACCACCTGCCACTTACTGGGCCACTATCAGCCTGAACCCTGACACTTACTGCGTCACTATAACACTGACACCAAAACACTGACTGCGGTACTATCACTCAGATACCCACACACATACTGCGTCACTATCAGAACGACCACTCACAATATCCGCATCACGATCACTCTGAAATCATCACACTTTATGCATCACAATCACACAGACACCCTCATAGTTAATGCATCACTCTCAGCCTGACCCCTTACACTTAGTGCGTCATTATCTCTTGACTCTCTCACCTTTACTGCGCCAATATCCCTGATCCCTCACACTTACAGCGTCATATCAGTTTGACGCCCCACCCTTACTGCACACTATCACCTTGAACCCGTCACACATAGAGCTTCACTATCACCGTGACCAAGTCACACTTATTGCATCACTATCACTATGCCCACTCACACTTACTGAGTTACTATCCGCCTTATCCCCATTACTTACTGTCTCATGATCAGCCTCACCTCCTCACACTGACTGCATCACGACCACACTGATCACTCACACATACTGCACCACTATTACCCTGACACTCTCACACTTATTGTATTACTATCATCCTGACCCCACCACAATTACTATGTCACTGTCCCGCTGACCCCTCACACTTACCGTGTGATTAAAAGCCTGACCCCCGAACACTTAATGTGTCGCTATCACCACGACCCCTCATACTTACTGAGTCACTATCAGCCTTATTCCCACTATTTACTGTCTCGTGATCAGACTGACTGTTCGCACTTATTACGTCACTATCACTCTTATTCTGTCATACTCACTGTACCACTATTACACTGAACCCATCACACTTACTAGGTCATATTCGCCCTGACCTCCTCAAACTTACTTCGCCCTTATCATCCTGTCCCCTCACACTTCCTGCATCAGTATCATCCTGACCTCTCAGACTTACTGCGTCACTATCACGCTAACGCTATCATTTACTGCGTCTCTATCACCCTGACACCTCACACTCACTGTGTCACTTTCACACAGACCCCCACTAACTGCGTCACTATCAGCCTGACCACCTCGCACTTACTGCGTCACTATCAGCCTCACCACGGCACACTTACTGCGTCACTATATACCTCACCCGCTCAACTTTCTGCGTCACCATCAGCCTGACACCCTCACACTTACTACGTCACAATCAACCTGATCGTGTCACGCGCACTGCATCTCTATTCAGCCTAACCGCCCCACAGTAACTGCGTGAATATCACCCTAACCACTCACACTTACTGTGTCAATATCAACATTTTTTCCGCCACAATGATTGCGTCATTATCAACTAACACCCTCATGCTTGGTGCATCACCAGCACCCTGACCACTCACACTCACTACATCACTGATACCTTCACACACACTGTGTCACTATCACCTTGAGTCTCTCAAACATACTGCGATATCATCACCATTATCCCTCAGACTTACTGTTTCACTATTACCATCACACCTTCACATTTACTGCCTCAATATCTCTCTGACACCCTCACATTTTCTGCGTCACTTTCACCATGGATCCCGCAGAATCACTGCGTCACCATCACGCTGACGCCTTACACTTACTACGTCACTATCATTCTCACTGTTACTGCATCACGATCATCCTGAACCCGTCAGAATTACTGCGTCAACATCAGCCTGACACACTTACACTTACTACGTCACTATCACCCTGATGTCCTCACGCATACTGCATGTCTATCAGCCTGATGTACACATGCTAACTGCGTCACTATCAGCCTAATCCCTCACACATACTGCGCCACTATCACCCACCCGTCACACTTACTGTATCACGATCACTCTGACCCGCTCACACTTACTGCGTCACTATCACCCTCTCCCCTGACACTTCCTGCACAGATTCACACTGACCTCTCAGAATTACTGCATCACGATCATGCTGACGCCATCACTTACTGCTTCTCTATCACCCTGACAATTCACATTCGCTGTGTCACTTTCACACAGACCCCTTCACGCTTACTGCGTCACTATCACCCTGACACACTCACACGTAGCGCGTCACCATCACCCTGATAACCTCACACTTTTTGTGCCACTATCAGCCTGATCCCCTCACACTTACTGCCTCACTATCACTCTGACCTACTCACACTTACTGCGTCACGATCGGCCGAACCCCCTCACTCTTAATACTTCACTATCTGGCTGACCCCTTTCACTTAATACGTCACTATAACTCTGACACCATCATTCTTACTGTTTCATTATCACACAGACACACTCACATATACTGCGTCACTATCAGCCTTGCCAAATCACACTTACTGCATCACTTTCAGAGTGCACCCTCACACTTACTGCGTCGCTAATATTCTGACACCATCACACAATCAGCCAGCCACTCTCATAATTACTGCGTCACTATCAGCCTGCTCAAATCACACATAGTGCGTCAATATCTCTCTGAAACTGTCACACTTACTGCCTCACTATCACTCTGACCACCTGCCAATTACTGTGCCACTATTAGCCTGACCACCTCACATGCTTACAGTTTCCATGTCACTTTCAGCCTGACCTCTCACACTTGATGCGTCATTATCTCTCTGAAACTCTCACACTTACTTCGTCAGTATCACTCTGACCACACACTTATTGCATAATTATCACCCTGGACCACTCACACTCACTGTGTTACTATCACCCTGAAACCCTAACACTTACTGCGCCACTGTCACCCTGAACCCTCACACTTACTGCATCACTACCAGACTTCCACCTCACACTTACTGCAACAGTATCACCCTGAAACCCTCAGACACATCGCTTCACTATCACTCTGACCACCTCACACCTACTGCATCACTATCACCCTAAACCTGTCAGACTTACTATGTCAATATCATGCTGACTGCGCACAATTACCGTGTCGTTAAAAGCATGACCCTCGCATACTTACTGTGTCACTATCAGCTTGGCCACATCAAACTTACTGCGTCACTATCAGCCTGATCGCCTCACGCGTATTGCGTGTCTATACAGCCTCACGCCCTCACACTAACTGTGTGAATATCACCCGAACCTCTCACACCTACTGCATCGCTATCCCCATTTTCCCGATCACAGTGAATGCGTCATTATCTACTGACACCCTCACACTTACTAAGTCACTCTCAGCCTGACCACGCACACTTACTGCATTACTATCATCTTGAGCCTCACAAACATACAGCGATACCATCACCATTACCCCTCAGACTTACTGCATTACTATTACCATCTCCCCTTTACACTTACTGCGTCAATATCTCTCTGACACTCTCACACTGACCGCGTCACTTTCATTATGACCCCCTCGCACTTACTGCGTCACGATCACGCTGATGCCCTCAGGCATACTGCATGTCTATCAGCCTGATGACCACATGCTAACTGCGGCACTCTCAGTCTTATCCCTCACACATACTATGTCACTATCACCCTACCCGTCACAGTTACTGCATCACTGTCACTCTGACCACCTCACACTTACTGCGTCACTATCATCCTGCCCCCTCACACCTGCTGCGTCAGTATCACCCTGACCCCTCACGCTTAATGCAACACTATCACTCTGACGCCATCACTTACTGCGTTTCTATCACCCTGACAACTCGCAATCACTGTGTCACTTCCAAACAGAGACCTGCAATACTATTTGCGTCACTATCAGCCTGGTCCCCTCACACTTACAGCCTCATTCTCACTCTCACTCTCACTCTGACCTCCACACACTTATTATCAGCCTGATCACCTCACTCTTAATGCATCACTATCCGCCTGACACCCTCATACTTTTTGCGCCACTATCAGCCTGAACCCCTCACTCTTAATGCATCACTATCAGCCTGACGCCTTACAACTAATACGTCACTATAACTCTCACACCATCATACTTACTGTTTCATTATCACTCAGACACCCAAACACTTACTGCGTCATTATCAGCCTGGCTAATTCACACTGACTGCATCACCATCAGAGTTAACCCACACACTTACTGAGTCACTATTATTCTCACTCCATCGCGCTTACTGCGTCACAATAACCCAGACAACTTAATATAAAATGCGTCACTGTCAGCGTGGTCAACCTAATATCAGCCTGCGTCATTATCCCTCTGACACTCTCATAGATACTACCTCACGATCACTCTGACCACCTGCCACTTACTGAGACACTATAAGCCAGACCCCTCACACTTACTGTATCACTATACCTCTGACACCAGCATACTTACTGCATTACTATCACTCAGGCTCCCTCAGACATATTGCGTCACTATCAGAATGAAACCTCACACATACTGCAGCACGATCACTCTGACATCATCACAGTTACTGCGTTACAATCACCCAGACACTATCATAGTTACTGCGTCACTCTCAGCCTGACCCCTCACTTTTATGCATCATTATCTCTCTGATTTACTGCGTCAGTATCACCCTGACCTCTCAGACTTACTGCGTCACTATTATGCTGACGCCATTACTTACTGTGTCTCTATCACATTGACACTCACACTCATTGTGTCACTTTCACACAGACCCCCTCAAACTTACTGCGTCGCTATCAGCCTGGCCACCTCACACTTACTGCTTCACTGTCACACTCACCCGCTCACACTTTCTGCATCACCATCAGCCTGACACCCTCACACTTACTACGTCATTATCACTCTGATCGCCTCGCTCGTATTGCGAGTCTATACAGACATTTGCCCTCATATTTACTGCATCACTATCCCCCTGATGCCCTCACGTCTACTGCGTGTCTATCAGCATGATGCCCACACGATGACTATGTCACTATCAGCCGGACCCTTCACACTTACTGTGTCTCTATCACCCATCCTGTCACACTTACTGTGTCACTGGTACTCTGAACACCTCTCACTTACTGTATCACTGTCATCTTGTCCTCTCACAATTGCTGCGTCAGTATCACCCTGCCCTCTCAGACTTACGGCAACACGATCACGCTGACGCCATCACTTATTGTGTCTTGATTACCCTGACACCTCATACTCACTGTGTCACTTTCACACAGACCCGCTCACACTTAGTGTGTCAGTATCAGTCTGGCCACCTCGCACTTACTGCATCACTATCACACTCACACGCTCACACTTCCTGCGTCACCATCAGGCTGATACCCTCACACTTACTACGTCATTATCACCCTGATTGTCTCGCGTGTACTGCGTGTCTATACAGCCGGACGGCCTCACACTTTCTGCGTCACTATCACCGTAACCCCTCACACTTACTGAGTCACTATCAATATTTTCCCCGTCACACTTAATGCATCATTACAAACTGACACCCTCCCACTTACTGCGTAATTATCAGCCTGTCCACTCACACTTCTTGCATCACTTTCACACTGATACACTCACACTCGCTGCATGACTATCATCTTAACCCTCTCAAGCTTACTACGATACCATCATCATAACCTCCTCAGGTTTATTGCGTCACAATAACCATCACCCCCCCCACTTACTGCGTCAATATCACCATGACCCCCATATTTACTCTGCCACGATCACGCTGACACCTCACACTTACAACATCACTATCAATCTCACTCACTCACAATTTCTGCGTCACTATAAGCCTGACCCTTCACACCTATGTCGTCACTGTAAGTCTGACCGGCTCATACTTCCTGCATCACTGTCAGCCTGACCCCCTCACACTTACTGCAGCGCTATCATTCTATCCACTTCACAGATCCTATGTCACTATCAGCCTTACACCCTTACACTTACTGGGTCAGCATCACCCTAACCCCTCGCACTTACTGAGTCATTATCAATATTTTCTCAATCACACTTAGTGCATCATTATCAGCTGACACCCTCACACTTACTATGTCACTATCAATCTCACCCGCTCATAGTTACTGTTCACTAGCAGTCTGACCCCTCACACCTATATCATCACTATAAGTCTGACTCCTTCATACTTCCTGTGTCACTATTAGCCTGACCCCCTCACTCTTAATGCAACACTATCACTCTATCTCCCTCACACATCCCGTGTTACTATATCCTTACACCTTTACACTTACTGTGTCACTATCACCCTAATCCTCACACGTACTGCATTACTACAGCTCTTACCCTAACATATACTTCCTCTCTATCAGCCAGACCTCTCACACTTTTTATGTCATTATCATCCTGACCACCTCACACATATTGCGTCAGTAATCCCCTCATCCTCCCACACGCACTTTTAATCTGACCTCTCACATTTATGCGTCACTGTCAAACTGGCCCTTGTCAAACTTACTGCATCATTATCACACTGACCCCGTCACAGTTACTACGTCACTATCAGCCTGGCCAGCTTATGCTTACTGTTTCACCATTACCTTGCTCCCCCTACGCTTACTGTGGCACTGTCACCTTGACACTCTCACACTTACTGCATCACTAACATCCTGACCACCTCACACTTAATGCATCACTATCATCCTGACACTTTCACACTTAGTCACGCTGATCCCCTGACATTTGCTGCGTCACTATCAGCCTCACCCCTCACACCTACCTTATCACTGTCAGCCTGTCCCCCTCATACTTCCTGGTAACTGTCAGCCTGTCCCCCTCACACTTACTGTGACACGATCGCTCGAGCTCCCCCAACATACATCCTGTGCCACTATCAGCTGGACACTCTTACACTTGATGCATCACTATCACCCTGACCCTCACACTTACTGCATCATTACCGCCCTGACCCCCTTACACATTCTGCACCACTATCACCCTGACCCCTTCATACTTACCACATCACTATCAGCCTGACCCCTCAAGCTAACTTCATCACTATCAGTCTGACCTCATTACTCTTACTGCGCCACTATCATGCTGAACCCTCACAATTACTGCGTCATTATCAGCGTGACCCCATGATAATTATTACGTCACAATCACTCTCTCTGCCTCACTCTTACTGCATCACTAACAGCCTGACCCCTCACAATTACTGCATCATTATCAGACTGACCCCTTACACTTACTGCATCACTATCAGCCTGAAACCATTTCTCTCACTGCGTCACCTTGACCCTGACACCCCACACTTACTGCGTCACTATCACCCTAACCCCTCACCAATTCTGCGTCACTATCAGCCTTACCTCCGACACTTACTTCCTCACTATCACCCTTAAAGCCTCACACTTACTGTGTCGCTATCACCTTGATCCCGTCACACTTACTGCATCAATATTACCTTCACTCCCTCAAGCTTACTCTGTCACTATCCACATGCCACGCTCACACTTAACGCTGCACAGTCGCCCTGACACACAAAGACTGACAACATCACAATCACGCTGACCACCTCACACTTACTGTGTCACTCTGAACCTGCCTCCCTTACATTCACTGCATCAATATCACCCTGAAACCTCAAACGTAACTACGTCACTTTCACCCTGACCCCTCAGACTTCCTGTGTCACTACCACTCTGAACCACTCACACTTATTGCATTTCTATCAGCCTGAACCCCTCACTCTTACTGCGTCACTGTCACCCTGAAACCCGCACACTTACTGAATCACTATCACTTTGAACACTCTTACTTACTGTGTCACTAACAGCTTCACCCCTCACACTGACTGATACATAATCAGTCTGACCACCCTACACTTACTGTGTCTCTATCACCGTGACCCGCACAAACCTACTCGGTCACAATCACCTTGATCCACTCACACTTACTGTGTCACTATCAACCGGAGCCATCACACCGACTGACCCATCACACAGCCATTATCAGACTGACCACCTCATACTGTGTGACTATCACCTTGACCACTAACACTTACTTTGTCACTGTCAGCCTGACAATCTTCACATTAGTGCGTCTCTCTCACCCTGAGCACTCATACTTGCTGCGTCACTGTCAGCCTGACACCCTCACACTTATTGCGTCAATGTGTCCCTGATACCCTCACACTCACTGCATCACTATCAGCCTGACCCCTCACACCTGCTTCGTCACAATTAGAATGAAACCCTCACCCTTACTGTTTCACTGTCACTCTGATACCCCCACACTCACTGTGTCACTGTGATTCTGAACCCCTGAAACCTACCACGTCACTACCATCCTGACCCATCACATTTTTCTCCTCACTATTAGCCTGACCCCCTCACACTTCCTGCGTCAATATCATCCTGACCGCTAGCACTTACTGCGTCATTATTAGCTGGAACCCCTCACACTTAGTGCGTCACTTCCAGCCTGGTCTCGTCAGACGTCCTGTGGCACTAACAGCCTGACTTCCACACAGTTACTGCGTCATCACCCACACCCCTCACAAATTCTGTGGCACTATCAGCCTGACCGCCTCACACTCGTTGCATCACCAGCACCCACACCTCACGCACATACTGTGTCACTGTCATGCTGACCACTTACAACTACAGCATTACTATGAGCCTGACTGCCTCAAACTTAGTGTGTCACTTTCAACCTGAAACAGTCACACTTACTGCGTCAATAGCACACTGACCCCCCTCACACTTACTGTGTCACTATCAGCATGACCCACTCACACTTACTGCATCACTATTAACCTGACCGTTCACGCTTACTGCCTAAGTATCACATTGACCTCTCACACTTACTGCGTCGCTCTCAGGCTCACCCCCTCACCCATCTTATGGCAATAACAGCATGACCACCTCACACTTGTTGCGTCACTACACAGCCACACCCCTCACGTATTTTGCTGGACTATCTCGTCTGCCTCACATTTACTGCCACACCATCACTCACACAACTCACACATGCAGCGTCACTATCAACCTGATCCCTCTCACTTACTGCGTCACTATCAGCCTGACCCTCTCACACTTACTGCGTCACTATCAGTCTGACACCCTCAAACTTACAGCGTCACTATCACCCTAACCCCCTCAAACTTACTGCGTCACGACCAGCCTGACCGCCTCACACTTACTGTGTGACGATCACCCTGACACCCTCATATTTACTGAGTCAGTAACAACCTGACCCTTGAAAATTACAGCATCACTATCAGCCTGACCCACTCACACTTACTGTGTCACTATCGGTAAGTTTTCCTCACCCTTACTGCAACATTGTCACACTGAAACCCTCACACGTACTGCATCACCCTCAGCCTGATCCCTTCACACTTACTGCGTCACTGTTACCCTGACACGTCTCACACTTACTGCGTAGCTATCACCCTGACCCCCTCACACGTATTGCTTCATGATCAGTCTGACCCTCTCACAATTACTGCGTCACTATCACCCTGAGCCCCTCACATACTTACTGCATTACTATCTCCCTGACGTTTCACACGTAATGCGTGACTGTCACCCTGACACGTCAAACTTACTGCATCATTATCACCCAGACAGCCTCACATATTCTGCGTCACTGTCAGACTGAACCCCCACACGTACTGTGTTAGTATCAGCCTGACCCCCCACACTTACTGCGTCATTATCAGCCTGAACCCCTCACACTCACTCCGTTGCCGTCACGCAGACCCACTCGCACTCACTCCCACATCAACTTCCTTTGCCCGTCACACTCACTCTTTCTCATCACCCGAACACTTCATTCTAACTCCATCATCTATACCCCTGAAACTCATACCCTCATCGTCATACAGGCCTACTCACACTTACTCCATCACCGTCAGCCTGGAAAGCTCACATTTATTGCGTCAGCCTAACCCGTTCACACCCGTCCATCACCGTCAACCTGACCCCTCACACTCATTCTGTCTCCAACAATGTGATCCAAATACACTCACTCTGTAACTGTCAACCTGACCCTCTTACACTTACTATGTCGCAATCACCCCGAATCCCTCACACACACTCTCTCACTGTCATCTGGACCCCTGACTCTCATTCCATCACGACACACACTCCATCTCCTGAACCCCTCATGCTCATACTGTCAATGTGATACTGAACATCTGCCCCACTACTGCACATCACTCAGCATTCAACTAGTTTCCTCGAACAATATGTTGTGGATCCAACCTAGAATATTGATGTAGTGAATCTGGTAATGTGCAATGAGCAGACTGAAAGATTGCCTTTTAACATCAAGATTATAGCATTCAGTTTGAGAGGGAAATTTGCATCAGAAGCAGATATGCTCGGCTTATAATTGAACAGAATATTTTCCCTACAGCGTGGAAACTTGCCCTTTGGCCCACTTAGTCAACACCGAACATCCAAAGAGTAGCCCACCTAGACCCATTCACCTCCATTTAACCACTGATTGGTGTACCTACTCTACACATCCCTGATCACGATGGGCAATTCAGCTCAGCCACTTCACTTGACTTATACATCTTCGGATTGTGGGAGGAAACTCACGGTAACACGGGGCGAATGCGCAGACTCCACTCAAGGAATCAGTTGAGGCTAGAATCAAACTCGTGTCCCTGGTGCTGTGAGGTAGCAGTGAAAACCACTGTGCCACCTTGCCAGCAAGAGCAAATGTGAAGGAATGAGGGCAGGGTTGGCTGGATTGGACTGGGAAAGAGCTTGAGTCAGCAAAGGACTGTGAAGAACAATGGCAATCATTAAAGAAAAATAGTCCTTGGATCACAGTAAAGAAACAATTCAAGTGAGAAGGATCGATGATGGGAGGGGGACAATTCAATTACGGTTAAGTAGAAACGTTAAAGATAGCAACAAATTGAAGTATAGGAATGCATATAATGAGAAAATACTTTTGGTAAGCAGAAAGTTCATAAAGTTTAAAATCAAAAAATCAAAAATTAATAAGAAGGGTGAAGGCAAACATTGAAAGTAAAACTGCAGGCGATATCATAGCGAACAACAACAGCTTCCTTCAATAGAAAGAAAGGAAGAAAAAAGTCAAAGTGAACATTAGCCCATATTGAATGGAGCTGAGAATTAGTGATCATGTACCACGAAATGACTGACCGCGTGAATAAACTGTCTGCGTCTGCATTAAAAATAGGAGAAGAATTACATTCCAGAATTGATAAACAATGATTGGCAAAAGAAAAGGCGAAGAACACAATGCAATCACTTTCACTGTAAAGAAAATGCCAGTGAAATTAACAAGAATAATTACTGCAATATCGACTGGAACTAATGTTCGATGCTCTAGTAGTAACTTTCCAATGATGACTGGATTTCATAGAATTCTCAGAAGGTTGGGAAAGTGATAAGGCAACACCTATACTCACAAAAGGTAAAGAGACAAAAATGTCTGACTGAGGCCATTTAGTTTAACATCATTTATTGGAACAATTGTGAAGTCGATGGTAAAGGATGTAACATCTGAATATTTAAAAGTGCACAACATACGCAAGAGGACTGAGAATGGGTTTAGGAAAGGGGAATCTTGCTTGATATAATATTAGAATTCTTTGAGAATAAGGAGGAAATAGTGATTGCAATATATTTAGACTTTCCGAATGTTTTGACAAGGTAAAATGCATAAGTTTAATAAACAAGATAAGAGCCAGTCATTTGGGAGGTACGATATTTACACAAAGAGAGAATTGTTGTAATCACAATCATAAGAGTGTTCGATTGCGAGTTTTACTTTACAATGTAACAAATGGAGTATAATGTGGGGAAACGTGAAGTTATTCACTTTGGTCATAAGAGTAAAGAAACAATGTTTTTGAAATTGTGTGAAATTTGTAAACACTATTCAAAGGCACTTAAATGCAATTGTGTAAGATAAACAAGGTTATTTTCCTGCTGTGAAGGCAGGCTAAATGTTGTCCCTGATTTGCTGTGGTTTAGAGCATATAAATAAGAAATTCTTGTAATAATTTGTACAGAATTTTGAAACGTTTGCACCGGGAATATTGTGTACAGTTTTGGCCTTGCTTGTATTGGAGATGGTGCACTCTAGATTTGCTAAGTTGGGTACCTGGCCTGAGAGAATTCTTCTGTGATGCAAGGCTGCGTAAATTGAGCTTCTACAGTTTGGACGTCAGAAACAGGATCAAAGGGTAGCGTAGGTGTCTGGAAGGACTACTGTTTAGAGCGATGGGTTGAATTGCCTGCTTCCACTGTTGAGATCCAATGATTCTACTAGTGGATTATCACATAAATCAGTGTCGCGGGACACAAAATATTTACAACATATATTAATGACTTAGATGAGGGAAGTGAACATACTGTAGGCAAGTTGGCGAATGACACAAACATTGGAGATGAGGCAAGTGGTTATCATGATGCAAAAAAAGGTTTGCATAAGGATATATACTGGACAGAGAACGTGAAATTTTGCTATTGATAAATTAGAATTTATATAAAAAAGTGAGGTTATGCATTTTGGCAGGAAAAATGGAGCAGCTGAGTATTACTAAAATACAGATAAAATTCAGAAATCTTTAGAACTGATATGGAAGTCTTCACCCTAGAATGACGAAAAGCTAGCCTTTAATTTCAGGGACAATGAAAGCAAACGCAACGTAGGGTTTTGTTCAAAAATTAATGAAACATTGAGAGTAGGAATAAAAAGGTAGAATATATGAATGCGTGGCAGAGGAGCAGTTGCAGGTTCACGGATACACATTTTCGATCAATGAGATCTCTACAGCGCTGGAAATTACCTGAATAAGATGAACATGTTTCACCTGAATTGGGAGCGGACTAATATTCTTGCAGGGAAATGTTCTGGCGGTACCCTGAAATTTCAAAACAAGACAGGGTTGATTTGGGAATCAACACAAAAGCGAGGAAAGGGCTGGTTGGGGATGGCACAATAGATAATGTGAACAATTCTAAGATTCAATGACGACAGCAGCTTGGGAAAAATGAAGTAAGACTGCTAACTTGCATTTACTTCAAAACAAAGGGCCTGATAGGTGAGGTAGGTAAATATAGGGCATGGATGGCATTGTGGAATGGGGATAGCATAGTGCCTCCAGAAATGTGGCTCAGTGATGAACAGGTCTGGCAGCATACTGTTCTGAGGTATAAATACTACAGAATGGACAGACAGGGGTGCAGGGACAAGAGAGAAGGAGGAATGGTACTTTTAGCTCAGCAGAGCACTGCACATGGATGTCAGAGGATATTCCTGGATGACTGCCAAGAGAAGTTGTATGGATGGAACTTAAAAAGAAGATAGGGGTGATCCTTTCCCTGGGATTGTATAATAGGTCGCCAACAGTCAATGGGAAATTCGCAAGTCAATGTGTCAGGAGGTCTCAGCTGTCTGGAAGAACAACAGGATGATCGTCGGGGATTTCAATTTTCCAAACATAGTTTGGGATTATCATTGTGGTAAGATCTTGCATGGGGATTGATTTTTTAACTGTAAACAAGAAAACTTTCTTTTTCTATATGTGGATACACGTATTAGAGTTTGTGCAATACTTGACGTTCTGTTGGGCAACAATGCAGGACATGTGACTGAGATGTGCACTTCGGAGGGAAAGAACTTAATTATAGTAGTTTTCAAGTAGTTATGAGAAAGGATAGAACGGATTTTAAAAAGACAATTTTCGAAATTGGAGTGAGGCCAAGTTTAACGGTGTTAGAAAGGATCTTTGCAAAATTCGTTGGGGGGTTGCTATTTGCAGTTAACGGAATGGTTGGGAATTGGGAAGAGTTTAAGAACGAGAAAAGGGAATTCAGTAATAATGTGTTCCTGTTTGTGTGCAGGGCAAGCCTTGTGCCTGTCGGAAAATCTGGATAGCGAGAAAAATTGAGAGCCTAGCTTAGAAAAAGAAGGGGTCATATATCAGGTAAAGACAGCTGGAATCGAGTGAATCCCTAAAGGAGTATCGCGCAGTAGGAATACCAATAAGAAAGAAATCATGTGGGTAAAAATAATGAGACATGGAAGTTCTTTGGCAATTAGAGTTAAAGAGACTTTTTAAAAATTCCTGTAATTACAATAGGGGTAATAGAATAACTACAGAGAGAATAAAGCCAGGTTACTGTTTTTGTGTGGGACCATAGGTGTGGATGACACACTAAATGAATATTTTGCGTTAATATTTACAGTAGACAGGTGCACAAAAGCTAAGAAACTTGGGAAATAAATATTGATGCCTTACAAAGCGATCATCTGACAGACGAAGAGGTGTTGGAGGTCTAAAAACAGAAAACCAGAGGTAAGTCCCTGAGGCCTGATCAGGTGTTTGCACGAACTTTATGGGAACCTAGGGAAGAGATTCCTGAGCCCTTTGGTGCGATATCTGTATCATTGATGATCATGGTTAACGTGCTGGAAGACTGGAGAGTGGCTAATTTGATGGTATTATTTAATAAGGTTGTAAGAAAATGAAAGCAGGTCACCATGGAGGTTTGGGCCATTATCCACAGATACTGCCAGACGTGCTGAGCTTTTCCAACAATTTCCATTTTTGTTTTTATTAAACAGCATCAGCAGTTCTTTTGTTCTTTTTTATTTCATATATGGGGAATGTTGCCTTTTGCATTGGAGGCATGTTAAAACATAACAACGTAAGAACATAAGAAATGCGAGCCACCTGGCCCCACGAACTTGCTCCGCCTTTTAATTACATTATGGATGATCTTTTCATGGACTGAGCTTCACTTACCCACCAGCGTGCTATATCCTTTAATTCACTGACGGGTCAAAATATATTTATCTTCGTTTCAAAACAAATCAACGAGATAGCCTCAACTGCTTCACTGAGAAGAGATTTACACAGATTCACAACCCTTTTGGTGAAGACGTTCTTCATAATTTCAGTCATAAAATTGTTCCCACTTAGTTTGAGGCTTTGCCCTTCCGAGTTCTAATTTACTCACGTTAGTGGAAACAGACTCTCTGTTTCTATGTTACCAATCCCTTCTTACTTTCACCTGAGAGAGCTCCCCACACCCAAGTATTCTTTTAAATTACAATAAGTGTAGTCCCTCTCTGCTCAATCTCTCCTCATTTACCAATCCTCTCAATTCCAGAATCAACATAGTCAACCTCCTCTTCACTTCCTCCAGTGCCAGTACATAGTTTCTCATCTAAGGAGCCAAACATCATACACAGCAATCCAGGTATGGCCTCACCAGCACCTAATACATCTTCAAAATTACCTCCTTGACTTTTAACTTCACCCGTTTCGCAATGAGGGACAATATTACATTTAACATCTTCATTCCCTGTTGCAAAAGCAAGCCACCTTTTTGAGTCTCATGTACAAAGCCACCCAGGTACCACTGCAGAGCTGCATGCTGCATTTTATCTGACATGTGACAATAGTCTATTTGGCTGTTAGTCGTTTCAAATAAGATGACCTCACATTGACCAACATTGAACTCCTTTTCCTGATTCTTGCTCACTCACTTAACTTATCAATAACCCCCAGCAGACGTTCAGCCTCTACTGCATGTTTTCCTCTACCATTCATCTTACTGCTGGCTGTGAACTATGGCACTCTACACTTGGTCTCTAACTTGAAATCATCCACGTAAATTGCAAACCATTGTGGTCCCGACACTGACCCCAAGACACATCACGAGGTACTGATCGCCAACAGGAAAAACACACATTTATCGCAGTTTATGCGTTCTGTTAGTTAACCAATCTCTAACTACAGTAATACATTCCCCGTCATGCCGCCCAGCTTCACATTATACAGCAGCTTTTTGTGTAGCACCTTGTTGAACGTTTTTTTTTTGTAATCTAGATACGCTATATCCATTCTCCACGATGTTTGTAATGTCCTCAAAGAATTCCAGTTCATCTGTTAAACATGACTTGTCTTTTATGAAACCATGCTCAATCCATCTGATGAGTCAATTTCTATCCAGATACCTCGCGATTTCATCCTTGATGACCCATTCAAACATTTCCCCGTCTATAGACGCTAAGCTAACGGGTCTATAGTTACCCATCTTTTGTCGATCCACATTCTTAACTGTGGCGTCACATTTGCTGTTTTTCAATCGCTGGAACTGCCACAGAATCCTTCAACTTTTGCTAAATATCACGACCACATTTGTTATATCCCCCATCTTTTTTTTTTAATCCTGCATGTTCCACAGGCATCAGTGCTGGTTCTGCTTTTGCTCATGTTTTTAGATAAATTAAATGAGAATTTAGAAGGTATGGTTAATACGTTTGTGGATGGCAGCAAAATTGCTGTTGGAGTTGACAGTGAAGACGATTTCAAAGATCACAAAGGCATCTTAATTGTTTGGGTCAACGGGTTGAGGATTGGCAAATAGTACTTAATTTGGATTAGTGTAATGTATTGTTTTTCGTCAGGTCTTGCCAAATTAAAATATTAGTGTTGTAAAACAGACAGAAGTAGAGGCTTTAATACTTCATTCTTTGAAATTTGTATCATATGGAGATACGTTGGCTAAGACGCCACTTACCATGCTTGTATTCATTGCTCAGAGCTTGTAGTATAGGAATTGCGAAGTCCTGTTGAGATTCTGCAGGACATTGGTGAGACATCTTCTTGAGTACCGTGTCTAGTTCTGTTTGCCCTGTTGTCGGAAGGGCATTATCAATATCGAACCGGTTAGAAAGCATTTACCAGGTTTTTTGCGCCTTAATCTACTAAGAGAGAGTAGACCTTTTCACAGAAGAGTAGGAGTTCAAAAGGTAATCTTATACAGATGCTTTAGTTTCATCATATAAGGTGAACAGCGGGTGTCTTTCCCCTGTGGTGGATGTTTCCAGGACTAGGCGACATATTTTGCAAGGGAGAGGAGCAAGATTGTTTTTTTTTAAAAAATGATGCCACGAGCATTTATTTTTACATGGAATGTTTCATGAGCGGAATGAAATTCCAGAGTAAATGATGGACCCTGGTGCAGTTACATAACTTAAAAGTCATTTAGAAAAAGTACATGAATAAGAAGGGTATGGAGAAATATGGGCGATGTGCAGGCAATTGGGACAGTTTTACTTTGGGATTGTTTTTGGCATGGACTTGGTTGATCGAAGGATCTGAATCTTTGACTGTATGAGTGGCAAATTGAATTTAATTTACATAAATATGTTGCATGTTCGTAAGACAAACAAGGGCAGAACTTATAAATTTATTCTCTTGGGGAGTGTTGGTGAGCAAAGAGACCAAATGGTACTGGTGCATAATTAATTGACAGGGGAGATGTAGGTAGATGGAGTTGAAGAAGGTATTTAGCATGTTGCCTTTATTGGTCAGAAGATTAAGTGTTAGAATTCAGATATCATGTATCAGTTCTACACAATATTTGTGAGACCACTTTTAGAATGTTCTCTATAATTCTGCCCGATCATGTATGTGAAAGATTTTGTTCAGAGGCTGCACAAGAGATTGACAAGGATGATGCCAGGACTGGAACGTTTAATCTATAAGGTTAGGTTGAATGTGCTGGGGCTCTTCCATTCAATGCAGCGACAGAAGCTGAGAGGTGGCCTGAACAAGATTTATAAAATCATGAGGGGAATTGATATGGCGAATAGCCGAGGTGTTTTTCTGAGAGTGGTGAAGTCCCAAACTAGAGGATATAGGACTGAGGTGAAAGGATAAACGTTTGAAGAGATCCTGACGGGTAACTGTTTCATGCAGAGGGTGGTGCCTGCATGGAATAAGCTGCCAGAGGAAGTGGTGGCGGCTGGTACAATTACAGCATGTTACATGCTCCTCGATGTGCGTATGAACAGGAAACATTTAAAGGAATGTGAGCCAAATGTTTGGCAAATGTTACTTGGCCAGATTGCGATATCTGGTTGGCACAGATGGATTGGACCGAAGGATCTGGTTCTGTGCTGTATAATTCGATGATAATAAGGTTTAATAAAACTTATGAAGAGCTCGAGTCATCGAACACTGGAATACTGTGAACTCTTCAGGGACTCCTATCGAAGACAAGATTAAATTGAATGCGAGATAATTCACATGAGATTTTGTAGACTGATCCTGAGGATGGACGGACTTCTTCTGTGGAGAGATTGAATAGTTTGGACCTGTTCTAAATTGTACAAAGAAGATTCAGTGGAGACATTCTTCAACATCAATTATTTTCAGGAAGCTTGATGGGTAAAATGGAAAAATGTCGTTACATTTTGTGGTAGGCCAGGTCATTGAGTATACTTCAAACTGACAAAGATAAGTTACTGGCATCAAAAGGTATGGGGAATGATGTTGAGAAATTTATTAGCTATGACTGAATTGTGGAGCAGACCCGATGGGCTGAATGGCCTACTTTCAGCTACTATGTCTTCTGGTAGAGTTGAGGAGCTGGGAGTATGAATTAAACGTTCCAAATTTAAGGTGGCCAACAATTGCCTTCCCCAGAATTCAGTAAACATCTGGTATTCTTTACCACAGTATACAGACGAGGTTGGGTCATTAATATTTTCAAGGGTGAAATGGACGAATTTTGAAGAGATAAAGTTATCAATGTTTACAGGGAAATAGGCTGAAAAGTAGAGGCGAGGATTATCTGTTCAAAAATAATGTCATTGAATGGAAGACTAAACTCCATTGGCTGAATGGCATGCTTCTGTTTATTTATAATTGACCTGATCACGAAGTCAGTTTTTCTCTCAGAATTAATATAGACCAATTTTAAATTTTCCCTTAGTTTCATGCTTTGCCAGTTAACTGTTTGGTGGCATTGCATCCTTTCTGTAATTCAATGACTACATTTACGTCCCTCTCCGTTCTGTTGAAAATTTATCAAGCAAAACGAAGTGTATTACAGAGCAGTTTGAAGACCGATTAAAACTACATTGAAATTAATTAGTCATACATGGAGGCATGTGGAACATGGAGTACACACATATTACACATGTCACATACTAAAGCTCCCTGCACATACATAAAACACTGCAAGACTTATTTTAATTAAAAATTGGCGTGTGTGTTGCGTCTGAAGATTGTTATCGACATGTGTAGCAAAAATTCGATGCATACTTTTGTTCTCTTTTTATTATGATATCATCATTCTGAAATCAGGAAGAAGTTCAAAGCATTTTTAATTTGATTCCCAACAGTGTGGAAACAGGCCCTTCGGCCCAAGCTAACTCTCCAAAGAGTAACTCACCCACAGCGATTCCTTCTGACGAATTCACGTAGCGCTATGGGCAATACACCATCGTCAATTCACCCGACCTGCACATATTTTGATTGTGGGAGGAAACCCACACAGACACGGGGAGAATGTACAATTCTACCGAGAGCGTCGGCTGAGGCTGGAATCGAACCTGGAACGCTGGGGGGGTGAGGCAACAGTGCTAAGCACTGAGCCACCAGGCCAACCACTGAGCCACCGTTCATCAGATGTTTTGTGTGATTGTGCAGCTCACGTATGTCCTAGGTAAATCTTCCTCTACATTGTGTGATGCATTACAATCAGGTCAAATACATTTTGGTTCGGACGCATTGTATAGATACATCCACGATTTCCTTGAAAACACCCCAGGGTATCTACGATACAGTCGTTACAGAATAAATGTCCCCTTCACTTTTATATTAATCATTCCCTGATTTGTAGTAAAGTTTAATAATCGAGTAAATATGCATTACACTTACACATCAAAAATTACGCAGTCCAGACTAATACTCATGATTTGGAGATGCCTGTGTTGGACTGGGGTGTACAAAGTTAAAAATCACACAACACCAGAATAATACTGGTGAGATACAAGAAAAAGCCCTTTCAACACAATCACGATGAAGTCGCATAGCTTCAATAACACTGCACGTTAAATGCTGAGCAAAAAATCCTTGCGTGGCTTGCTATCAAACGCTTCCAGATCACTTAATACTCAGACAAGGTTTGGAGAAAATCTGGCTGTACTGATTCAAATCTCTCTGGAAATAATGTGTGTTGTTGAGATGATATGTTGGTGAGGCTTTAACTTCATATTGTTGAGCAAATATGGTCTGGTGGTGGAGAGGCAAAATACGGAATGAGACATTTAAGAAGAAGGGAGAAAACAAAAGGGAAAGAGAGACGGACAGAAATGTGGGCTGCACTGCTATATTTCGGAATTACAATTTTTCTGACTAAAAATGAAAATTCATATCATTTTGATTGTACAAATATCATTTGATGTTTTTTTTTGATCTATAACCTATTGAGAGTTCTATTTCTGTGTTTATTTACATAAACGTTTCGTTGGTTTCAAGGAAGACTTGGTGGCAGCAAAGGCAGATGAACGAAGTTATTTATTACTTCGTTTTAAACCAAAGCAAGTTTATTTTAAGAATGTTGACATTTGCCAGAAGTGAATAAAAATTTAATGCAAATCAATTGGAATATATGTTATATATTTGGGAATGATAAGAGCAATTTTAAAGTTTAATTTCGATTAAGAATTCAGTTCTGAAATTCTGCAATTAATTATTTCTATCCAACTGGATTTACTCTGAATGTCCTATTGATTAAGCTTGTAGTCCGGTTCGACAGGAAAATATCTGATGGTGCAACATAACTCAAAATGCGTTTTGGAATACTGACATCAAATATTTGAAAAGTCATCAGGAAATGCCACAGCAATTTCATTTAGTTCATATAATTGTTGCGAGGGTTAGTCACTCTTGCATTTTCTTTTATTCTTCCATACAACGAATCCCTATCCAATTTCCCATTTTGGTAATTGCGAAGCTCACTTCAGAATAGACACAATTACTCTGTGGTGGGTCTGGAGTAACATGTAGGCCGGACTAGCTATCGGCAACATATGTTATTTTTTCCCCCAATGGTCATTCCTGAACCAGCTGTTATTGTATTTTTCCATTGACTGTGGTAACATTATCACCGTTAGGCTTTTTCATTCCAGGATCGCTTTGAATTCAAATTTCATCCGCGGAAAACGGTTGAATAACAACTCCTGTCCACTCAATATCAAACTGGATATCGGAAATACTGGTCCAGTGATATTACTACTGCGATTGTGATGTTGGCAATACAGTTAGCAGACACAGAAAGCTGTCACACATCGACATGCAATCATTCTGATATTTTACATCATGATTAAAGGTAAAAAAATGCAATACTGGGAAAGTTCTCATTCGAGGCAAAAGTGAGGACTGCAGATGTTGGGGATTAGAATGGAGAGCGTGGTGCTGGAAAAGCACAGCGATTCAGGCAGAATCCTATGAGCAGGAGAATCAACGTTTCGGGCAAAATCTTTTCATCAGGAATTCCCTTTGAGTTTACAGCAATATTAGGGGAATTTTGCATGCAATCATTAATCTAAAGTCGATACCAATTCTCTACCTGTACAATGTGACTGAACTGTGTTTTAGGTCCCACATTTTCATTCTCTTTCTGTTTCAGATTTCTAGACACGACAGTACTGGCAGTTTTTGAATTCTTGCTTGCAATTTTAAAAAAATAATGGCGTGTAGATTGAAGAAGAGCTTTCAGGTGATGCTGTTCCCATGTATCTGCTGCTCTTATCCGTCGAGATGGAGGTGCGAATGGGAAATGCGCTGTCTAAAGTCATGCGTCATGACAGCTGTGTGTATTGTAGGCCTTGAATACCGCAGGTACTGAGTGGCAGATTTGGAGGAAATTGATATTTGTGAATCTGCTGCTCACCGAGCAGGGTGCTGGAAGATTGAAAGCTTGTTGAGTGAAATTGTAGCTGCACCAGTCAAATGAAGGAGTATGCGATCACACTACTGATGTCAGCCTTTTCGAGAGTTAATTGGCTATTGAAGTCAGGTGGGTGAGTTCAACGCTGCAGTGTTTCTCGCCTATGGCCTGCTGTTATAGCATTGCATTTATATGAAGTATCCAGTTCAGTTTCTGGTTATTTTAAGACGCATAATGTTGATAGTGGACGATTGAGTGATGGGAGCACGATTAAATTTTGAGGGGTTTTATTTCAGTTCTTTCTTATTTTGATTATCATTTTCTGGTATTTTTCTGAAATGAATGCTACTTGCCACTTCTCAGCCTAAAAAAAATGTGTTGCTGGAAAAGCGCAGCCCTTCTTCAGAAACGTCGATTCTCCTGCTCCTTGGATGCTGCCTGACCTGCTGTGCTTTTCCAGCAACACATTTTTCCGGTCTGATCTCCAGCGTCTTCAGTCCTCACTTACTTCTAATCCTAAGTCTGCATTCTGTCTAGACCTTGTTCAACTTGAAAATGGACTGCTTTTGTGTGCAAGTAGTCCCAAATGAAACTATGATCGGTGCACATTTCTCTTCTGATGTTATGATGGAGGGAATGTCATTGATGATGGAGCTAAGAATGGGTGGTCCTGGAACTCTTGCTTTCGGAAATCCAACAGAGATGTCCTTTGACTGAGATGACTCACCTCCAAAACGAGAAACATCTTCCAATATGAGAGGTATGACACCAGGCAACGAAGAGTTTGCCACCAAAAACCCATTGATTATCGTTTTGCTAGGGTTCTAAAATACCGCACGCAGATAACTGTGACCTCAATGTCAAGGGCTTTCACTATTCCCTCACTTCTGGAACACAGTTTTTTTGTCAATGTTTAAATCAAGTCTGCAATTCGTTCTGGAGCTGAGTGGACCTTGCATAAACCACATTGTGCGTCAGTGCCCAAGTTATTGCTGAGCCAGTGCTGCTTAATCTTTCTGTTGACCGTATCTTCCCACGCCTAACTCATGAATGAGAATCAACGGATAGGTCAGAAACTCACCAGGCCAGTTTGTCCTATTGTTTGTGCAAAGGACATGCATAGACTATTCTGCATTTTATCAGATCGATGTCAGTGTTTTGATGAGCACAAGCCGTCAATATTATTGGCAGAATCTTGTCAGTCTCCATAACATTTGTGGTAACTGGTGCACTCCTAGAGTGTCTTGACTTCATGTGGACAGAATCAGATTGGCTGAAGACAGGTATATTTCATGGTAGTGACCGGATGAGCCCGAGATGGATCACACAATTGATACTTCAGAATGAAGGTTGTTACAAATGTTTTATTCTTAACTTCTTCATTTATGTGTTGTGCTCTCAATCATAGAGGATGGTAAGATCTCTGCAGCCTAGTTCTCTGATGACTTGTTTAATTATCTACCATAGTCCACAGCTTGATGTAGTAGCACTGTGCAGCTTAGAACAGATTTTCCAGAAAAAAATCCTCTAGCGAAAGAATTTCCAGACCATCGCCTCTCTATATGATGCAAAGCAAGAGATTGTTTATCCTTTGCAGTTTGTAGGTTCCAACCATGCGTCACATATTCTCTAGAAACGATCCTCCTTGAAAATGCTTCACTTCACAGGCTCCTAGAAAATACTTTATTTTCAGTTCTTCTGCCTAATACGAAAGGTCATCGATATCATGCTGCATTCTAAGGCTTTCCTCCTAGTTAACGACAGAGCCATACATCTTTCGCCAAATCTTTGAATTAACTGATCAAAAATGCTACTTTCCGCACGAGATCGTTAATGTACACTGTAAACAGCAAAGGACCCAACACCAAAGTCGTGAACTAAGTAACTGGCTACGAGGTTTCTTTATTAAGTGTACCTTCGACCATTTTTATTTGCTTTCTGCCACGAAATGCACTTCAGATGCCTTTCTAAAACTGCACCGTATCCCCTCTGCTCTTAACTTGTTGAAGATGCAAGACTTTTTCAAAAACCTGATTGAAATCATGAAGTATTGCATCCATTGTTAATCCTCATCCACAAACCTCATTGCCTACTCGGAAGTCTGCATCAGGCATACTCGATATGATATCACTGCCACCAAATCCGTGTTGAATATTAATGGTTACACCTGGCAATTCCACCTTTTACCGAATGCTGTCTCTGATATGTATTTTTCCCATTCATTTTGCTGGCACCGATACTGGACTCAGTGTAGCTTATTAATTGCTCCTGCCAGTAATGCCTGAATAATTGTTCAATCGTCACTATAGCTGACGTCTAGTAGTCTAGCATTTACCCTTTGTACAGGCATGATTTGAAAATTGATATGATGACCTCTACAATCTATCATCTTGCCTACTTTACCGGGACGAGTAGCTTTTGCAATTTCATGCTCAATAAAACGGCTATAACTTTTTTTTTAATTTCCATTGAAACTTCTTGAAGGATCACAACTGAATTACTTGATTTATATATCTCTATCAGTCTATCTCATAAATAGAGATGTGAACTAATATATCAAAAAATAACCAAAACGATCCAGCACTATGATGTCTGGCTGTTTAGTTTCAACATGGTCCCAATTTTGCCCCAATTACGTTTTTGCTAATTGTATACTCTAATTTAAATTTCTTCAATTAAATTTGTTTTTAAACAAGGCACCCTCTTGGCTTTCCTAATTCATTTTTAAGCAACCTATATACGTTTCTCGGGTATGTTTCTGGTATAGTGTTGTAAACTTAGATTTTTGCCTTTCATAATTCTTTATATTCCTTAATATGTCGTAACCTTCAGAATATGTGCTAAAAGTGTTCACACGTGGGGAATGTTATCGCCTGCACAATTTATTATTTCTCATTGAAAATACTCCCAGTGTTCTGATGCAAGTCTCCTTCAAGTGTTTACTCCCACGCCACTTTGATTACATTCAGTTTTTTTCTCAATAAAATCGGCTGTGCCCCAATTCAAGACTTTTATTCATCAACTTTTCTAAAACTATTCAATCTGCTGACCTATCACCTGGCAGTGTGCAATTACATAGATTCATATTCCGTGATGCTATTATTCTCTTTGAACTGTGTATTGTGACCGCAGAGGATTTTTCACTCTACAGAAACTACCTCGGCAGTATATGCTGTAGTATCTACTCAAACGTCTGATTCAACGCCGTTATTAATTCTTCCATTAAATTATTTACTCACTCACTTTAATTAGTTCTGCTTTCACATCTTCAAAATTGTCCTTGTTTAATTTAATAGTATTAATGTTGGGAGCTCTGCTTGTGACCTCAGAACAAACAGAAAATTCATAAGGCGATCGCCACGACATGGGTCATTATTTAATCCAACCTCATGGCGTAACACTGGAGCTACTGAACCATTAAATCTCTTTCCTTTCTCTCAGGAACTTGATGAACACACTTACTCAAGTCCTAAGTCTCTTCTTGATATCTTGCATGAATTGAAGAAAAAAAGACAATAGCAAAATATCAACAGAGTAAAATCCAGGCAGAAAGCCCTGTTCTTTCTGATGCAACCTCTCGTTGCCTTTTACCAGAGATAGCGCTCAAGTTCCCTAAAGCTTTCTATGTTTAAACATAGGTGTATGAGTGAAAATACTTATTGTCATGTAGTTCCCTTTGCCTGATTATAACTCTCACATTATCTCGTTGACATCTTAATTTAAATTACTACAATTTAAATTATCTGTTGGATATATTGCTTCATTCTGGAAAATGGGAATGGAATCGAATGCAGTGTTGTTGCCAATAGAAATCTGGGCGTTTGTTCTTGACGCTGTCAGGGAGTATTTACCCTTACAGGCAGGAAGAATATTTGTGCTGATAACAGGAAAACGGCGCCTGGTGTGACATTCTCAGCTAATACAGAACTTCCTGTTTCTGTGTGCAAACAGCAACCCACAAAACACACTTCTGATCAGAAAATAAATCCAGGGGACACAATCAGGAGGAAACATCTGGCAGTTTGGCCTAGGTGAAGACACAGAGAACGTGGGGTGGTGTACGATCACATTGAAGTGACATTTATCAAAACGACGCTCACATATCGACTTCTGTTCCACGGTCCAGTTCCAGTACGTCATTAAACGGATCTATGTACCATGTAACAAGCTCAGTCGATTCTCTAAAGCCTGGAACACATCGAATGCATCTTTTAATGTCTATAAACTTGTACTTTAGCTAACTCTTTAGATCTATGTGGAAAGCATTGCATGCAACATTACAGGACTCAACAACTAAAGGGCAATGAAATTGTAATTGGTCGACATATGGACGAAAATGAAATAGTGCAGGTTAGATGGGCTTCGGGTTGGTTTCAAAGGTCAGCCCAACGTCGAGAGCCAAAGATGTGGAATGTTCTTTTTTTCTATGTTGCCAGCTTTAGCTTATGTTTTCTGAATCTATCACCTCCCCAGCCGAATACATTCTATTTGATTTATTTCCTAGATTCCCGTAAACAAAATAAAGGCTAAGAATACATTATTTTGTACAAACTGGTATGTCAATGTGTTAGATTAACAGAATCAATATTCGGAGAGATAACCTTTTCTGTACCTAACTCTGACCGACACTGAATTCAAATAAAGCACAACACTATAGTTTCAAACTTTAAAATCTTCTCTCTTTGCAATAGTTCTTTCTAACTGTTAATTATTTTATTGATTCTTTCAGAAACTATTACTAAAAATCCATACTTTTACAAAGTTTCAAACACCATTAAAATTTGAGATATTGACATTTTTCCAGCCAGCTTCTGGTGTTTAATCTTCTTAGTCATAATTTAATTCAAGCAGCAGATTTCAACATTGGTTTCGCCAGTCACGGCCCTCGCGCTTCTATAAAATTGCAATGTGTTGCTAAGACCCAGACTGAATAGATTATTTTATGCTCCTGTTCATTTACAATGAATAAGTACAAAATAACCGACAATGAATTTGGGAAGATTTAACAGGATTTTTTCAATTTAAGCAATAACAGAACATTTTGACATAATGCAGACAGAGTGGAGAGATTCGATTGCACTTCCCATTCCACTCTGCATGTCCTGCGCACTCCTGAATCACCCGACGCCTTGTGGAAGAACGCCTTATCTTCAGCCACAGGAACCTGCAACTACATGGTATAAATGTGGATTTCAACAGTTTCCATAATTCCCCTCACTCCACTTTATCCCAGTTCCAAACTTTCAACTCGGTACTGCCCTCATGACCTGATCTACCTGTCCAACTTCCTTCCTACGAATAATCCCCACTCTCCTCTCCGATCCATCACAATTACCGCTCCCTTCGTCTACCTATCGCACTCTCAGCTACCTTCATCCTGGTCATCTCTCCAATCCCTCGGCTCACATCCTCATTCCTAATGAAGGGCTTTTTCCAGATACAGCGAGTCTCCTGCTACTCGGATGCTACCTGACCAGCAGCACCTTTGCAGCAACACACTCTCGACTGCTGAAAAAACACATGAAGTGATATAAACTGACACCAGCCCGCTTTAGGTTACCACTGAGACAAAGTGCAGCGTTTAATATATATAGTCAATTGAAATAAATAACCCAACTATTTTAACCAAGGTACAAGACAGGGTAATTAAGAATAAACAAATAAAGACACTCGCATTTTCGAATAAATTAGAATAGTAATGTGAATTTGTGTCTCGACATTTTTCATCGCTAACTTAATCATTTCAAAGATGCCTGTGTTAAGTTTTTTGTGTCACTCTCCAGCCCATTTCACGATTCTCGTTGGAAGCTTATTAAATTCTGAACCATTTTCTTCCTGGTTCGCAGTGGTTGCTCGTTTCATAATATAACAAATAGTGCATTGATGCACCGTACTCCAATGTCTGAGTCCAAACATAAATGAAAGCAATCACTGGTTCAATCACTTATCTCTTCAAACCGTCAAAATGGATCTTCCTTGAGTCGAAAAAAATCTGCTTCTTGATCCATGATTCTAAAATCTGCTCGCATGCTTGTTGTGAAGGCCGTTTTCAAATAACACTTGAAGTGCAGCTGTTTGCAACAATCATATTAACCTCTCACGTGTTAGCCGGCACAAAAAAAAACAAGCATGTTGGTTAACACAAGATGCTATGAGAAAATCCTTGGTGGATTTTTAAAATCCAGATGTTTTGCACCTATCACTGTGCAATGTCCTGAATTTTAAGTTGTGTCTGACTGGAGATGAATCTGACTGATTTCTGATGAAGCAAGGTGTGTGACTTTCACTTCATTAACGTATATTGCTGACCTGAGTTTAATAAAGGGATTTTTCCCAGGAATCGTCTTGGACCATTTATTAAATTTCCACGTTACCAAACAGATTACTGATTGGAGTGTATTAATATGTGACGCCATTAAAACGAAAGTTTGGAAAATGTTGTTTTGGAACAATGGGAATTAGAGCTTCTGAATTAGATAAAGTAGGATTGATGGATTTAGACACCACGTAAGAGAAAGTTTTCATGACAAGAGAGAGAGTACATTGCCCGTCGGTCACGTGTCACCTGAAAACAGGAGCATTCCTGCAAACACCCATTTTATTGTCCGTAACCCCCCAGGTTCTCACACTTGAAGTATGTAGCCAAGCACATTTTAAATGATTTTTGTTTTCCTTCATCTATTATCCTTTCAAAGACTGAGTTTCCTGAATCTTCTGTCATTTTGCTGTCAAAGAATTATATCTAAATACTTCATTCAGCGAACTTCCCCGTCAAGAGCAAGAGATTTCTTACCATCTACTTTATCCAGACATGACATTTTTGTGCCGTTAACCTCCTCTTCTCCACCATGAACAACTCTGGGCAAGTTGGAATTTCATTATTGCTGCATTCTTCCACTCTTAGCAGGAATCTCCCAGACTCATTCGAACATACTTTCATTCTGACTCGAATGTAATCACCAATTATTCAGTGATTTGATGTGTGAATGTCGTATTTTTTTCCAGTTGCATTTACTCCTACTTTTAGTAGGGAACATATTTTTAAGTTTAGAGCAGAAATAAAGTTAAGAGGATATCAGATGTAACATTTCCACAGAGAATATTTCGTTTGTTGAATGAATGTACAGAGGAAGAGATGGACATGGGTACTGTAAAAATGATCAAAAGACATTTTAGCAAGTACATGAATAAGAAATATTTGGGAAGGCATGGGGTTAAGCGCACACAGGTGGGATAAATTATGTTTTGGATTATGTCTGGTATGGCCTGGTTGGACCGAAAGGTCTGTTTCAATGTTGTATCTCTAAATGACGAACTCTCTATCCATTTCTATCTTTATTATACATCGCTGTAGTGATTCTCGAGTGACTTGGTTTTAGATCGTGTCTGAGACTCTACGAATATCTCCTTTAATGAGAGAAGTCAGTAGGTCTGCAAGTTGCGCATATAAAAAAATACTGTTTTCTCCAGCATTGTTGCTGAGTAGTTTTGCTTACGCAGAGGCAGCAGTTTGATTATGGGTTGAAGCTGTTGTTCTAACAAGCGATCAACAGGAGACAAGATGTCTTTGATCTACTTCACAGAACTCCAGATGCTTCAGGCAAATGGGTACACGAGAATCATTTCTGCATCCGGCTGAATTGCAGCTAAATATTGTGTCTGGTAGATACAGAATACAGCGTTTATTGTGCGATGACAAGAAAACATAAAATTGGCTGCGCACCAGAAATGTCTATTATTTCCAGCGAGAGGTCATGCTAGTTAGTAAAGCCTGTTCATCGAGTACCTTCAGAGCTTTTGAATAAGAAGTAAATGGATTCAAAATCCCACATTGCTGTAACTTTTGTTATCATCTCAAAATAAAATGGTGAACTTGAATTGGCTCCAACTCACTGAACTTGTTGCACCAATCACTGAATAATTGGCGATTACATTTGAGTGGGCATCACGGTGGCACAGTGGTTAACACTGCTGCATCACAGCACTGGAGACCTGGGTTGAATTCCTGCCTCAGGTGAATGTCTGTGTGGAGTTTGCACGTTCTCCCCGTGTCTGCGTGGGTTTCCTCCGGGTGCATCCGTTTCCTCCCACAGTCCAAACATGTGCAGCTTAGGTGAATTGGCCATGCTAAATTGCCCGTCGTGTTCGGGGAATGGGTCTGCGTGGGTTGCACTTCGGCGGGTAGATGTGGACTTGTTGGGCCGAAGGGCCTGTTTCCACACTGTAAGTAATCTAACTTTCTGACTAATGCATCTCATGAAAACTGAGTGGGCACTTTGCACATGTTTAGGACCGGTGTAGTGAACGTGAAACTTTTGTTGAATTGTAGTAGTTAACAGTCCCTGTCATATTCATCTATGGGAAGAGAAATTTGCTGTTTCGGGCATACACCCGTGCCAACTATTATTGCAATGTTCTGAAATTACCAGACACTTCTGACGCACCACACAGTTATCTTCAATGGTTTGGATGTTAAGGCTTATTTTTAAATTATTGAGCGACTTGCTACAGTTTATGAGATTCTCTTTCAAAACTTTGTCTGATTGTTACGTATCACTGTCAGTTCACATTATTTTAATTCAGACACATAGCTTTCCTCTACTATGCATTTTCAGATTATTACGTTATGGTCAGAGCAATTTGACAAAGATACCAGAAGAGACATTCTGCAATGTAAAGTGGTTCTTCTACTCTCCGGGTTCAAACTGTTTAGGGATATTCACCCACATTCTGAACATACTCACTTTGGACATGCTCCATATTAGTTCACTTGAATTGAATTGAGAAATGCCCTTTCGAAATTATATGTTATTTTGTAATGCGAAGGCAAATTGTGAGTGTCAGAAAACATAAAGTCAGCAATTGTATTGCCTGATAATGGTATTAAACGCCTTTTTAAAAGCTGTTGTCTGCTCATGGTTGAATATAGAATTACAAGTAGTTAATTTCTAAATGGAAATTCTATAATTAATCACTTTGGACACACTCTGCATTCAGTTGCCTAAATTGAACATAGAAACATCTTATAAGAATTACGTGTTATTACGTGGGGTGACAGAGACTTCGAGTGGCCAGAAAAAAAACGTTTTTTAAAAAAATATTGGCCAATAATATCATTTAACTTTGATTTTAATTTTATCTGCTTGTGAATGAATGTAGACATAAAGTGGCCTAACTTCCAATTGAATGTGTTTTGTTATTTTAAGCAATATATTTGAAACTATCATTTGAAGTACACCTCAAGTTGACAAATTTACTTTCACAGTTAAAAAAACGCTTCCAAACAAGCTATTCAGCAAATCAATATCACGAAATGAATGTACATTAACTTTTAAGTATAACCTCTTTTAAATGCATGGCGCCATCTGTTAAGGCTGTGAAAGGTGATAAGAATATCCAGTCTCAGCCTCCAGTCAGCAACTAGCAGGCGGAGCATGTCAGCTCGCCCCTTCTGGTGGCCATATGATCCCTAGTCACTGGACCGTAAGTCAACACTTCTGAATCTGGTTTGTTTAGAAAGATCTTAACAGAACCTTTCTCCACAAGTTATTGGAACGATTATGTCGACAATTTTTTTTTTTGCAATTTGTTACTGGCTTTCTTACGACGTGATTTTTTTTTCATGTCTCTATTTGTTACTGTCTCAATGTTAGTCGACTCACCCATAATTTCATCAGCAGTACTGATCTTTTTCTCTTTGTTTTCGTTTTAAAGGGGCCCAGTCGAAGGTTATTTTGACCCAACCAGAGGCAGCACAATGGCCGTCCCGGAGGAACCCTGAAAGTGACCTGCAAAATCAGCGGATTCAATCTTGGCAGCTATCAGATGAGTTGAGTCTGACAGATTTCTGGACAGGTTAGCTATTATAAATCATCCAATACATACTATGGCCAAGGGATTAAGAATCGATTTACTGCGTCCAAAGGCACTTCAAACAATATCTTCGGGCTGCACATGAGAGCCTGAAGATGGAAAACATTGCCATCTATTACTGTGCAAGAGACCACAGCGACAGGAACCAGGGCAGGACTCTTTCAAAAACTGCTCAAGGGGACAATTCAAACGTATCTGACATGATTTGGAGATTCCGGTGTTGGACTGGTGTGCACAAAGTTAAAAATCACACAACACCAGATTATAGTCCAATTGGTTTAATTGGAAGCATACTAGCTTTCGGAGCGCCACTCCTTCATCAGGTGATGGTATAGGACTAAATCCTAAGGCACAGAATTTACAGCAACAATTTTCAGTGATGGAACTGATATTAAACATTGAAAAATAACTTGATTGTCTGTTGAGTCTTTCATCTGTTCGAATACTATGATAGTTCAGCTTCTTTCATGTGTAAATCAGAAAACAGAAGGTGACGGGCACCTGGAAGTACTCAGGGATGCTCTCACAAGAACGGGGTACGATGCCCAACTCATCGACCGCCAGTTCCGACGTGCCAAAGCAAGGAACTGTGATGATCCTCAGGATACAGACACGTGCTGCAACCGACAGGGTACCCTTCCTTGTTCAGTATTTCTCAGGAACTGAAAAACTACGCCATGTTCGTTGTGACCTGCAACATATCATCAATAAGCCTGATCATCTCGCCATCACCTTCCCCACACCTCCACCACTTGTCTTGAAACAACCGCCAAACCTCAAATAAATCATTGTTCTCAGCAAACTGCCCGGTTCTCAGGACAACTCCATACAACCTTATCATTGTAGGCACTGCAAGACGTGTCAGAGTGTGGACCTAGATTCGACCATTACACGTGGGGACACCTCCCACCTTGTATAAAACACGTAGTCATGTGGATCATCTAATGTTCTATATCTTACACGTTGCAGGCAAGGATGCCCTGAGGCATGGCACATGGGGAAACCGAGCTAAGGCTACGGCAACAGATGAATGGCCACTGCACAACAGTTAACAGACAGGAGTGCTCCCTCCCAGTTGTGGAACACTTCAGTGATCCAGGACATTCTACCTCGGGTGACCATCCTCCAAGGCGGTCTTCGGGACAGGCAGCAGCGAAAAGTGGCCGAGCAGAGGCTGATAGCTCAGTTCGGTACGTAAAGGGAGGGCCTCAACCGGGACCTTGTGTTCATGTCACATTATAGGTGACCACCATTGCACTATACACATACAGACACTCCTACACACGCACACACTCACAGGCACTTCTATACACACATACACACGGACACACATACACACAGGCACGCAAACAGACACCCACACACACCCTTGCAGACATACACACTCCCACACTCACACAGGCATCCTCTCAGAGACTTAGACTACCCTACACTCACGCACACACATATCCACTCTCTCTCACAGACAGTCAGAAACAGCCACTCCAGATACGCACACACACACCCACACTCACACATGCACCCCTCACAGACTGAAGACACACTACACTCACTACAAACACACATAAACTCTCTCCCACACTCACAACCCCAGCCCAGACAGACACACACTGACAGACAGACAAGGACCCACATGCACACAGAAATATTTTGTGGGATGAATGTGTACTTGCAGAGTTACGTTGTATTTTGCTCAAAAACTGCATGAATTCATGTAAAACTGTGTTATCTCAATTTTTAGATTAGAATCACTCTAAGCATCATGGCATAGACGTAGCACACAGGGGGCTTACACCTTCAACATATTGTCAAGCTTTCACCCATTGTTACAGCTAAGCTGAGAATGCAACTTTTGAAATAAGGTTTTGTGATTTATACATGAAATAAGTGAAATTATCATGGCATTCGAACAGATGAAAGACTCAACAGACAATGAAGGTATTTTTCAATGTATAATTTCAGTTACATCACACTGTACATTTTTGCTATAAATTCTGTGCCTTAGGATTGTGTCCTCCGCTATCACCTGATGAAGGAGCAGCGCTCCAAAAACTAGTGTGTTTCCAATTGAACCTAATGGACTATAACCTGGCGTTGTGTGATTTTTAACATCATATCTGACGGTCAACACGAGTGTTAAATCCGGTTATACTGTCTGTGATCTGAAGCAAACGTCACGCTATCGCTTACAAACGACTAAAGATTAATTATATCATTTACACTAGCAAACTGGGTGATATCTTTGACAATATTTTTGGCATGTCATACGTGCTGCTGACAGTTCTGCCAATTAAGTGCTTATCATGTCTGACTTCCCGGAAAATCTCTGCTAATTGCATTGTGTTAACTGTGGCAATAATTCCAAACACAACAAGTACGAAATATGCATTTTGCAGGAAATTTGAGACCCAGAGTATGGAACAGAGAATGAATGAGGTTTCTGTAATGGTCTACATCACTGTGATCACGCAGTGGCGGAGTGAGACTGGAATTTGACCTCAATACAAAAACACTCAGCCCTCATTGTTTGAAACTAGTCAGGTTTTACTTCTACGAACCATCTTACCTTGCAATGCATTGTTAGTTGTGTAGTGCATTTTGCAAATATCAGTGATTAATATTTTAAACGGTGATAATTATTGATACACCACTTTGTAGTTTTGAGAATCAGCTCATGTGTTACTCGAAGATATATAAAACAATATAATAATTTATCGAGTATGATCAGTAGCCATAATGCATTCAAGATTAATCATGACTTTATTTTGCCTGTGGTTGCGCATACCTAAAATAATGACAGATCTTTATTTGTTTTGTGCAGATCCACCTATTATGTGACCAGTCCAGGGAATGTAACACTGTGCGACTATCATGAATACTGGGGCCATGTGACAATGGTGACGGTGACAGCACGTCAGAAAATTGACCATTCTTACTATTTCTTCACTTTGTTTTCTTGTGACAAATGCATGAATTAAGTGAAATTCAGATTCTGTGGTGAGTTTCGTTTGGTTCCAATTGATTTTTGTTAAAACTGATTATCGAATTAAATTAAGTTTTTCACAAAAACTAAAGTGGCAGTGACGATACAGTTCCTCAGTGTATCGCCTTTTCTAATCAGATAGGCATTCTGCGTGGCTGGATTACTTAAAACATGTAACGTCTCTTCATCAGTAAGGTATAAACAATGTTTAATTTCAGTGACACCCACTATCTGTGGGTTTTATTATTGACAACAAATTTTAACATGTTCTAAATATTAACAAACGTGATAAAAATATGCTAACATATAATTATGAATTAATTGAATATACTCTCCGTATGCATAAGGTTCTTAGCATGATTGTTTTGTTAGTTTAATTTCTTAATTTTGTTGACGACAGTAACGTTAGATCTTGTCATGAAATTTTCATGCGATGCTACATTTCATTCCGTTGACTGGATGTTGAATGTGCTTACTTAATGATGTTGAATTGAGTTAATTGGATTCTGACTTTGTTTTACTTGATTTTGTTATATTATTACGTAAAAGAGTGTTTGTCAGATCTCAGCATGATGTATGATTTAAGATATCCATCAGCAAATCCACTCGTTATAATCTACTTGAATAATGATTTAGATAATTCCACTCTGTATATATCGAATACAAATTCCACCAGTCAATTCCAGTTCCTGTTCAACATTTTGCCTTTCTTTTGCCTTCAGAGTTGTGAGTCATTAACCTACATTCCCCCTCCTCCTGTTCCCGAAATCCAAATTCTGCTTTGGATAATTCTTTCGGAAACATTTTTAAAACAAAGATATGCATCTGGAGACAGCAACATATTTTATCATTCACTATAGACACACGTCATCACAAACCATGAAGTTGATCATGCTTGAACAATCGGACAGAAGATCACACATTAGTCACAGGTTGATAACTGACTGTGTGGAGCTTCGATAAGCAATCATGAGCAATTCTTAAACCACAGAAGGATGCCACTCAACCCATTGTGTCAGCACGATTTGCCGAATATGCTTTCTGATTTTGTGCCATTTCCGTGAACTCTCCTTATGATCCTGCATCTTGCTTCGAATCAAAGAATAAAATAACATCCTTGACTTGGCCTGCCTAAAATACAGTTCCACACGATGCTTTCTAGACCTAATTACTGACTGTGAGAAGTTTCTTTATTACATCACATTTCATTCTGTTGTAATTTATTTGAAATCTACACTCGCATTCTCATTGCTACTCGGTGAGGGAACACTTTCTCATTATCTGCTCTCAATAGGACCGTCGTGATTTTGAAACCGTCTTTCAAATATCCTGTGAGCCTTCTCCAATCTAACGTCATGGCTGAAATGTCTCACTGGCGGAGCCTATCGTGTAAAAATTGTTTCTCCAAGCCACCAGTGTTCCCACTGTTCCTGCTTTCTACTTATACCCCATTGCCTCTGGAAATAGTCTTGTGGTCCACCGTGGTTTCTAATTATCTTGATGCTGACTAATTAACTTCAGTAAAGATTGGGAAGAATTAAAGCAGTGTTCCCAATCTCTGCTCCATTACTCATTCCTGCTCTGTCCCACTCCCCAACCCCATATCCTCTCTCTTGTAACTCACTAAGAAGAAGCCCAGGCCGTTAATCTGGAGGATCTAAAGCGTCATACCATACAAGACAGGGAATCAAATGCTGGAAAGTGGGCTAATGCATAATAGGTGTAATATTGGTGGGACAAACACCATAGGTCAAAGGCCCTCTTTTTTTTCCATTGACATAATTCTGAATTAAATGTCCTGCATTAGTTTTGTTATTTTTTTTCTTTGTGTTGTGAGCAAATCTTGCGAGTGTAAGTTCCGTCAGTTTCAGTTCTGTTTTAGAGCTCTCATTCACAGAATAAATTTTTCAAAGGCGTTGTAAAACTGAAATAACTGGAAAAGCAGTGGTATAACAGAATGCAGTAGAAAAACTCTCAACGATCTCGATAATATGAGGTTTTGAATTTCTGATTAACCTCAGTAAAATTAATGACAAATCTGAAAAGAATAACAAAAGATCTTTCGAACTTGTTGGAACTGGTGTGTGTGAAATAAAGTAAGTCTTGTTGTTTGAATATAAATTAACATTAACATTAACGATATTAAGGATCAGGCTAATTCAGTCTTTGGGGTATTCAATTACAGACATAAATCTCAATGACATCATGTCATTAAAGTAAACCTGTTGTCATAATCTGTTTGATCAAAACGATTTGAAACATTTGAGCATGTAATCGCAGTTTCCCAATGGAGATACCACACAGTACAAAACAATGACTCTGGATCTGTTTCAGCTCCAATTTCGAGAGAATTCTCCAATTCCGACAGATTGCTGACAGCAGGAGTGCGGAAGTTGTTTCACAAACAACAAAATGTATTTTCCATTGCAAATGTTTGAAAAAGTATACTACACAATCCTTGCCGTTGTTGGTATCCCTGGTAAGTCTTGTAACAAATTAAATTGTATAAATGTCTCCATAAAAATCATACTTCTTTCCATTCTATGACGGAGAATTATTTTATTTCCATTTGGCAAGGCAATTCTCAATGCCAGACAACAGAGTCCCCATTTGCTGAAATTATAGCGAATAGTTGGTCGATTAGGAGGCTTCTCAGTAATGTACAGCATTGTGTATATCTCTGTACTGTGAAGAATCGGTTTACACTGAGACCAGAATGATGAGGTTTGACTGAGCTCTGGCTCTGGATGGTCTCGAAAGTCTTTTGAAAGACCATTCTTGCTGTGGGTGTTAAAGTCCTTATATCGGTAGAGGGGTTTGTAATAGCCTAACTCTTGGTGACCTAGTACTTGGCGTAAAGGTATTTTGTTGGTGGATCTTGCTCAGTCAGCTTGTCCGAAATAGGAGCTATATACAATGTGGGCAATAGGTGGGATGAGCTGGTCGTAATGGAATGTTAAGCGACCGTCAGCACGTATGGCTTTGACCATCCTGTATGTTTTTGTCATACATTGAGTGTGTGAGTCCGTGATATCTGATGACAGATCACTGGGACGATTCTTGAGCACAGCTTCTCAATTATGACGTGTATCGTTGTATTTTTTGATTGTCAAAAAGATATGTGACTTGCGCCATTTGTAAATCAATGCACAATATTTCGGTGCAGAGTCGAATAGCACAAACGCTGAGATCTGGAGTATTATGCCAACTGCTGTCCCACAGAGGATCAAACAACTACGTCCAATAGGATGTTTCTCGTCTTGTCTTTAGTCACTGATATCCTTCGATCGCCCACAAACAATAATGGTCTAAGTGAAGGTCATTATTTCGTCTTGGGCTATCAATTTGGCTAAATATTTATCACGAGTGTTGTTATTCACTTGGCACTAACATTTTGAAGATTGAATAGTAAAATGTCGCAGCATACTGCTATGCAGAAGAACTTGACTGTCCTTGTACATGAATCACAGAAGATTGATTTGCAGGTACAACAAGTAATTAGGAATGTAAATGGAATTTTTTCCTTTATTGCGAAAGGAGTTGTGGCTAAAAGCAGAGAAGAATTATCACATCTGTACTAGGTCCTGATGAGGCCACACCTGGAGTACTGCGTGCAGTTTTGATCTCCTTGGTTGAGAATGGATTTACTGGCACTGGAGGGATTACAGAAGAGCTTCACGGGGTTGATTCCGGAGTTGAGTTTATTGGCGTATGAGGCGAGACTCAGTAGACTGGGATTGTATTCAATGGATTTCAGAAGAATCAGGGTAATCTATAGTGACATATATAATAATGAAGGCAATAGATAAGATAGAAATAGAGAAAAGCTTTCCACTGGCGGGTGGAACTAGCGCAAGAGGGCACAGCCTCAAACTTAGAGGGAGACGACTGAATTCAGAAGGAACTTCTTCACCCAGCGGTTTGTTAAACTATGGAGTCCCTTGCCCAGGGATGTAGTCAATGCTACTACAATAAACGCTTGTAATAGCTATGATAGGTTTTTTTGAACATTAAAGGAATTAAGGGATACGGAGAGAGCATGGGTAAGTGGATCTGAGTCGACGAAAATATCAGCCATGATCTTTTCGAGTGGTGCCAAGGGCCAGTCGGCCTAATCCTGCTCCTTGTTCTTACGTTCTTATGAATCCACTGCATATAATTTTAAGCAGATCATCTGTGAGGTAACAGTTTTACACCATGGAGTGCAGCACTCCGTTAACTTTGTGAAATCTATGTTATTGCACCTGGTCCAGAGGACTCAGAACAATTAGAGGTGAAACAATATGATTTTTTTGCCAACGAAAGACATATTCTATTGTGGTGACTGATGCACCATATTGGATATTTGATATTATTGTGCTACTCTGAGGCTACAATCAGGATAAAGAACAATTGACCATACGGAGTACAGGTAAGCCCTGCTGTTGTGACTTCCATTTGTCTTGATATTCAGCATTTAGGATCTCAGTGAGTTGGAAACGACATCAGCGTCACCATTTGAGACGTTGTCCCTCAGTAACATATTGATAAATGAATTCGTCAAACCTGATTTGCATGATGCAGTTTGCCTCATGATGTGGGACATCACAGCAATGATTGGCACAAGGGGTGTCGGTTCAAATAGTGATTATGATTTACACCTTAGACAGAGATTTTATATGAAACATGAGTTCCAGCAGTTATAATGTGACTTGCTGTAGTTATATCGATGCAGTTCACGATCTCACTGACATATGTTAGCCAATCTGAAACTTGTTTACGAAGGCGATGACGGGGGCACCCTGGTAATTATAAGCCAGTGAGCCTGACTTCGGTTGTGGCTAAGGTGTTAGTAATCGTTATAAGAGATAACACTTGTGATCATCTGGAAATGAATAATTTGATTAGGGATAGTCTACATGGTTTTGTGAAAGGAAGTTCGAGCCTCACAAAAATTATTGAGTTCTTCGAGAAGGTGACAAAAGCAGGTGGATGATGGTAAAGTTGTTAATGTGGTGTATGTGGACATCAGTAAGGCGTTTGATGTTTTCCACACAGTAGGCTATTGCACAAAATACGGAGTTTTGTGATTGAAGGTGATTTCGCAGTTTGGCTCAGAAAATGGCTAGCTGAAAGAATATAGAGAGTGGTGGTTGATGGGAAATTTCCATCCTGGAGCTCGCTTACCAGTGATGTTACCGTAACGATCTATTTTGGGGGCCACTGGGGGCCAATTGTCACAACGTCCTTGCCTTCTGGATGATTGGACGGCGGAGTTGAGTGGGAAAGACTGCTCGCCTGCGTTCACTTTCTGGGAAGTATATTCGGATTCGACCCTGTGGTGGTTGAGGATGGCTATTCAGGGAATTAACATCACACAAGGCAGTTCAGTTTGTGCAGCTCTATCGTTTCAGAGAACATCACTTGGGCACACGCACTAAATGCCCCATTGCCTTGTGGCCGAACACTTCAACTCCCCCTCCCACTCCACCAAGGACATGCCTCCTCCATTGCCAAATTCTGGCCACCCGACGCCTGAAGGAAGTGTGCCTCCTTTTCCAGCTTGGGACTGTCCAATCACATGGCATCAATGTCGGTTTCACCAGTTTCCTCTTCTTCCGTCCCCGCACATTATCTTAGCTCCAAGCCTCAAACTCAGCAACGCCCTCTTGAACTGTCCTCCTTGTCAATTTTCCTTCCCATCTATTGGTTCCAAACTCCACTCCGTCCTATCACCATCACGCCCACCTTCATCTATCTACCCCATTCCCTGCTACCTTCTCTCCCACCCCATCCACTCCCATTTATCTTTCAACTCTCCTTAGGATCAAACCCAACGCCCAAAATTGTTGATGAACAGCTGGTGTTCGAAATGTCGATTTGACTGCTCCTCAGATGTTGCCTGATTTGGTATGCATTTCCAGCGCTTCAATTTTTGACTGTGAATAGTAGTTGTCACTTATTAAAATAAGGTGGATGGTATGTCGTTGTAAATGGACACAGACCTTTTCAATATCTAATGAGTCATACCTGGTGCTGAAGGTTGTGACATCACGAGAAGGCATCCCTAAATTGAAAATTATGTTAATCCGAAGGACATTGTTAAGACAGTTTTAGATTTTGGGTCCTAGGTTAGACCCTGAAGAATTCCTGCAGAGATCAGCGACGGCTGAGATGATTGACCTCCAGCAGCCTTTTTCTCAGTAGCAGGGTGGGAGGAGGTATGGTCCAGTCTCTGTTGAGACTCCAAAACCAAATGCAGAAAGTTTGCAATCAATTCCATGTTAGTTGTCTTCCATTCTTTGTTTGACTGATCCCGTGTGCACTTGTGTGGATGTTGTTAACTTATGGGAAACTCTAGCCAGTCAGAGTAAATTAAAAAGCAGGTCAAACAAACATCTGCCAACCGCAAAAATGATCGTGTTTCTCCGAAAATATTCTTCACTCTGTCTTTTAAAATTAGAAATGATTCATGCGGAGAGAGTTTGAGGCTGTAGTTCAGATTCTTGAAACTTCATTTTACATGGAACAGCAACCGCATTTTTACCATTACTTACAGGGGAATGGATGAGGTCAGTGGTGTATGGTCGTGTACACGTGACGAGAGTCCGTTCCAAATGTTGGAGCACTAATTGCAGTAGGTAACCATCCTGGAACATGGTGGTTACATTCATTGCTGACTACGTTCATAGTTCAGATTGTCAGGATATTCATTTCTGTGCACATGGAGAATACTTGATCAGTATGTTCATGTCATATTTCTTTCCGTTGTCTCTCTTGCAGTTAGTCTGGCGTTGATTGTAATCTTAGTTCGAGGCAAGTGTGGTCTTTCTACATGCAGCACTCGCTATCTGGTGGCCATGGCAGCGTCTGATCTACTGTTCCTTTTTATTGGTGTCGTTCTTCGCCGATTTACATTTCTTTATTATCCAACATGTTTCCTGAACATCACTCCTGTTTGTAGTGTAATCTATGTTCTCACCTGCTTGACCATTGATTGCTCTACCTGGTTCACTGTTGCTTTTTCCTTTGATCGATTTGTCAACATTTGTTTTCCTCAGTTGAAACCTAAGTATTGCACAGAGGAACGTGTCACGCGAGTACTAGCAATGATCTGCATTTTTTTTTCTTTAAAGAACTTTCCCAACTACTTTCGATTTAAACCTGGAAAAATCATCAACAATGTTCCATGGTACTGTCCCACTAGACACAGTTATATTTATGATCGCCGGTGGGCAGGTTTTAAATACTTTGAACATTTTTTAACACCATTTCTCCCATTCACGTTAATTCTCTTTTTCAACGTTCTGACTATCAGACATATAGGCGAGGCTGTTAAGGTGCGCAAGGTACTGAAGAGTCAGGCAAGAATAGAGAATGACCCAGAGATAGACAACAGAAAGAATTCTGTGATTTTACTCTTTTCCATGTCTGCCAGCTTCATACTACTCTGGTCATCGTATATTTTATTTTTCTTTAATGTCGGTTATTACTTGGATTACACTAATTTTCGTCTCTTTGCAGAAACTGCATATATGCTGCGGAGCTTAAGCTGCTGCACAAATGCATTTATTTGTGTTGTGATGCAGAAAAAAATCAGAGATCATTTGAAGAATGCCATGAAATATCCAGTTATAAAAATAATTCAATTGCTGATTAAATCCTATTAACTGAGAGTTAACATGAGATGCAGCATATAATTGAATGAGGTGTGCATGAGAGAAACAGAACGAAAGGAGAAGGAGGAATAACAATGTGATAACACCCCTTTTGTAATGGGTAAGTAATGATTACATCAGAGGAGCAAAACGAAATAGGTTCCAGGAAAAATGCAGTGTAAGGTGCTGTTAGCAATGAGCAAATATTAGTAGAAACACAAAGGCAAAAACGAAGAGAAATTAAATATGTACAAGCTGTATCCACCCCAAGCAATTAGTCCTCAGCGAGTGAAGCAGATACCAAAAAAAAACTTGGAGGTAAGTATAATCGTTCACTGCAGGCCTGAGTGAGAAAAGCAAGCTCAACATACTGCCCTCTCTACCTTACTGAATTCTTTGATTTACATATCTTGACAAAAGAAAATTTGGAATGTTAATAAGGACCCTCACCACCTTCTACAAATACTCCATTGAAAGCATATTTTCCAGGTGCATAATGTTCTGACAACGCAACTGCTCTGCACAGGACTGTAAGAAACTTCAGAAGGTGGTGAGTAGAACCCAAGCCATCACGGAACACAATTTTCCATCAATGGATTCCATTTTGCAGGCTCAATGGTGCGAAAAGACCGCCGCTATCATCAACGACCGATCCTACCCCGATAATGATCTCCGAAAAACTCTTTCATCAGATAGAAAATGCAGAAACCTTAATACATGCATCTGCAGGTTCAGGAACAACTTCTTCTGAGCCGTTATTTCACGGACAAATGGCTTCTGTAGCCTCAACTAATGCTGCTTTTGCTAATACTGATCTCACCGAGCAAACATCCTATGTCGTGTAACTTTTAACTCTGTCTAGTTCTTTTAGATCTATTGGTGCTTGCTTATTATGATCTACTTGTACTGTTCATAATTAAAAGCGTTTCACTGTAACATCAGAAGCTCCCTGTTACATAGTTTAAATAATAAATTGTAAAAAAAAAGTCTTTTCTTTGCAGATGTAATTTCAGCAATACGGCACTTTTTCTGTTTCCATTTAGTTCACCTCTGACCTGATGCTATTATAACTCCCTTTCTTTACTCACATCTTTCGTCGAAGCAGCCGCTGTATTATCGAGCAAACGAAGGCCCAATCCGAAGAGTCAGTGACAGACGGTACATGAAGCTTAGGAATAGGGGCGGATGTGACAAATGAGCCAACATCTTCAGTGCTTGCATAAAATTGTTTTGATGTCCCCTTGACTCCATAGAGATCAGCGTGACGTGACTCTGACTGAATCCTATTTGCTTGTGGCTTCATAATGATGGATGTGATAAATTCGTAATGATAATTACAACATCGTGAATAATTGTTTCCTTCAGCACACTAGCTCCAGAAGACAACTCCGCTTCTGCTCATAACTGGCGAAGCAGTCATTTATTCCATTGTTACTTTTGGACCCTTGTATTCCAGCATCTTATCGGTCTGACACCAGATTACAAACTCCTTGCATTTCCTTTGTCCAAACTTTTGCCATCCTGCTGGTTTGTGAATCTTAACAAATGCCAATATTTCCTGATCATCTAGTGACCGCATAAACCAACAACAGACATACAATGCTCGAAATCGCGATTTTGAATTCTCACTCGTGTATTTACAATCTACCATGGTCACCCACCCATTTTGTTCGTACTGTTAAAAGGCTTATTTTATAAACTTTCTATGGGAGTTATAGATGTGCTGCTGCACTGTAAATGTTACCAGTTCATGCGATGGTTAAGAAAAAAGTTACAGATGACATTGGATTAAATCAAATGAAATGGCAGACATAAATGCTAGAAACATTAGTAAGTCTGACGATTCGGAGCAATTTCGGACCCAACAGAAGATGATCCAGAAACTGAACGGGGACAGAGAGAATGTGATTGCAGCCTTTCTTTGAAGTCGCTGCACCCGATGTGGCCTCCTCTATATTGGGGAGACAGGCCGCCTACTTGCGGAGCGTTTCAGAGAGCGTTTCCTTCTTACATTCCTAGAACATTTGAAATCGCATTTATCACTTCCCTAAAAATACCTACAGCTTCAGAATCTAAGAGGTGCATAGCACGGAAACAGATCCATCAGTCCAACTCGTCCATGCCGACCAAATATCCGAACCTGATTTGGTTGCATTTGCCAGCACTTGGCCCATATTCCTCTTAAGCCTTCCTATTCATATACTAATCCAGCTGCTTTTTCGATATTGCATTTACACCAGCCTCCAGCACTTCATTTGTCAGCTCATTCCGTACTTGCACAATAGTCTGCGTGAAAATGTTAGCCCTGAAGTCTCTGTTATATTTTTCCCCTCTCACCATAAACCAATGCCCTTCATGTCTGGATTCTCCCACCCCACGGAAAAAGCCTTTGTCTGTTTAACCTATCCATGAAATTCATGATTTGACAAACTTTAAATAGTCACCCCTCATCCTCCGGCGCTCCAGAGGAAACAGCCCCAGCCTATTCGGCACCTCCCTACCCTGCCACCTGTAAAAACGCCATCCTATTCTCCCAACTCCTTCGTCTCCGCCGCATCTGCTCCCAGGAGGACCAGTTCCAAAAATGTACAACCCAGATGGCCTCCTTCTTCAAGGACCACAATTTCTCCGCATTTTCGACGATGCCCTCCACCGCATTTCTTCCACTTCCCGCACCTCCGCCCTTGAGCCCCGCCCCTCCAACCGCCACCAGGACAGAACCCCACTGGTCCTCACCTACCACCCCACCAACGTCCATGTACAGTGTATCATCCGCCGTCATTTCCGCCACCTCCAAACGGACCCCACCACCAAGGATATATTTTCCTCCCCTCCCCTATCAGCGTTCCATAAAGACCACTCCCTCCGTGACTCCCTCGTCAGATCCACACACCCCACCAACCCAACCTCCACTCCCGGCACCTTCCCCTGCAACCGCAGGAGGTGCAAGACTTGCGCCCACACCTCCCCCCTCACTTCCCTCCAAGGCCCCAAAGGAAACTTCCATATCCACCACAAATTCACCTGCACCTCCACACACATCATCTATTGCATCCGCTGCACCCGATGTGGCCTCCTCTATATTGGGGAGACAGGCCGCCTACTTGCGGAGCGTTTCAGAGAACACCTCTGGGACAGCCGGACCAACCAACCCAACCACCCTGTGGCTCAACACTTCAACTCCCCCTCCCACTCCATCAAGGATATGCAGGTCTTTGGACTCCTCCATCGCCAGACCACAACAACACTCCGCTTGGAGGAAGAGCGCCTCATCTTCCACCGAGGAACCCTCCAACCACAAGGGATGAACTCGGATTTCACCAGTTTCCTCATTACCCCTCCCCCACCTTGTCTCAGTCAAATCCCTCAAACTCAGCACCGCCTTCCTAACCTGCAATTTTCTTCCTGACCTCTCCGCCGCCACTCCACTCTGACCTATCACCCTCACCTTGACCTTTTCCCACCCCCTCCCCCAAGTCCCTCCTCCCTACCTTTTTGGACACACTTTCCTCATTCCTGAAGAATGGCTTATGCCCGTAAAGTCGATTCTCCTGTTCCCTGGATGCTGTCTGACCTGCTGCGCTGTTCCAGCAACACATTTTCAGCTCTGATCTCCAGCATTTGCAGACCTCACTTTTTCCTCCTATTCGGCACCTCCCTGGTAACTTCCTGGTAAATCTTTTCTGAACCTTATAAATTTCATAACTTCCTTCCGATAGGAAGGAGATCAGAATTGCACTATATAAGACTGTTTGTGGGGATGTTCATTCCAGTCCTCGGAAGATTAAACCTGTCTATCTTGTTGAGGTCGAATCTGCTCCAGAACTCGTCCTAATACATTTGGTTAGCACTACTGCCTCACAGCGCCAGGGAACTATGTTCGATTCCTCCTTTGGGCAACTGTCTGTGTAGAGTTTGCACTTTATCATGCATAGGTCTGGGTAGGTTTCATCCCAAAGACCAAAAATACGCAAGCCAGTTGGATTGGCCGTGCAAAATTGCCCACTAGGTGCATTAGAGGGAAATGGGTCTCTTTGGATTAAGCTTTCGGTGGTCTATGCGGAATGTTGGGCTGAAGGACCTGTTTCCTCACTGCATGGAATCTAATGCAAGCCAGTTTACATGGTACAGGTCTATCCATCCAAATATTCTACTTCAATTTAAACAGCACGTGGATTCTGAGATTAGTGTGTTACAAGTCCGGCTTTTCTGTCTTATTTGTTTCTGCATGAGTTCTGATAATATAGCATATACCCCCTTCCCACCGAGGTCTTTGACACCGACTGGACCGCTACCTCTCTCTTTTGATCTCGCTCTTGCAGAATTTCCAGCAGAACCAACGACTAACCGAGGGCTTGATCCCAATGTTGTAGCAGTAACTGTCACTTCAGCGAAAATTTGCCACTGATTTCGGGAGGGATTTACTTTAATTTTCAAATGTTCAGTGAAAAACGTTCGGATCAATAGAAGAATTCGTTTGTGCATCTAGGAATAAGACCGAGAAGCAATTTACATTTAGAGATTCCAACATTTAAATTCAGGGCAATTTTGCTCACAAATAATTTTGGAACATTTGAGCTTACTTCTGTACATGGCCATCCTTGCTAGATTCATTTGTTTATTTTAAATTTGAAATGATTAGAATTTGATCAAATGAGGATGTGAAGAGTCCTGATAATGATGGAAAATTGAGCATCTGCAGATGGTCGTCAATGATACCCGGAATAAGTGAGTAATAAGTAATAGGGGTGGCACGGTGGTACAGTGATTAGCATTGCTGCCTTGTTGCACTGGGATCCCAGGTTCGATTCACAGCCTCGGGTGAACGCCACTGTGGAGTTTGTGTATTCTCCCCATGTCAGCTCCGGTTTCCTCCTACAATCGCAAAGATGTGCAGGTTTGGTGAATTGGTCATGCTAAATTGTCCATACTCAGGGGTGAATATGGGGACTGGGAATGGGTCTGGGTGAGTTACTCTTGGTAGGGTCGCTGTGGACTTGTTGGGCCAAAGGGCCTATTTCCATACTGTCGGGCATCTAATCAAAGCCGACTCCAGAATCTAACGTGTCTCAACAACAGCACAGACCAAGTGATCTTTACTCATCGGCAAAATTGGGCATTTTCTCGATTCAATGTTTAAATTAAATCATTTTAGATCAGAACTTCAGGTTCTATGTTGTTTCATTCTCACATTCACATTTTCTGCTGCAGAATATTTTCTTCTTTATTCCCTTTTTTTTGCAATTTGGTGCAGCCCTGCAACTATTCACATACTTTTGTCTTCTGTAGTTAGTATAATAACATCTGCATGATGACACATCCAACCTCGTGCACTCTACCAGCACAGCTCTGCATTTTTGTCGTGTAAGCCCGGTCCTAGAGTTTTGATTTAAACCATGTTATACTTCCAAGTTTCTCAGTTGTGATGAAACGTTAACAGCTTGAACAATTCATGTGTTTGTTTGCATCGATTCTCTCCAAGCCGCTGAGCACATCCAAAGCTTTTTCCATGCATTTAACAAACAGACTACAAGAAATCAATGGTTTCAACAAAAAAATGCCCTTACAAAAATAATGCAAAAGGACAGCAGTTTTGTTCTCAATATTCTGTTAGAATAAACGTGCAGCAGGTCAGACAACATCCGAGGAGCAGGAGAATTGACGGTTTGGACATAAGCAGAACATCAGGAATGAGCTAAAAGGATCTCAGTGAGTCCTTCACTCACTGCACGGTCAGGTCATGTCGTTTGCTTTGAAGATCTTCAACCACTCGACAAGGATCTCAGTGAGTCTCTCTCATACTGCACCACCTCCACCACCCAGGTCATCTCCTCTGCCCTGAAGCTCTTCAGCCACCGTCATTCCTGAAGAAGGATTTATGTATAATACATTGATTTTCCTTCCCCTCGGATGCTGCCACATCTGCTGTGCTTTGTAAACTCGACACTCCCGAATCTGATCTCCAGCATCTGCCTCCCCACTTCTCTCAGAATCAATTTGCAGTGCAGCTTACTCAGCACCACAGCCACAAACCTCTCCTGTCTCCACCACTGAAACATAGTTAATGCAATGTGTGTCATTGACCAGGTGCACTACAGAAATTCAACAAGATTCCTTACAGTGCAGCTTTCAAAAGCACGGACCGATCATCTAGAATGCCACGTCCAGCAGATACACTGGTGCATTACAATTTCACATCAAGCTACTTATCACATTGGCTAAGAAAACATTTCGGAATTACAGGAAGACAGAAGGTACTGGTGGAGAGATGCTTTTCAGAAGGAGGAAGCTGAATAATAGTATGCCACAATGATCGGTGATGAGCTCACTGTTTTTCGTCCGATATATAAATAATTGAGATGAGAACATAGTAGGCATGTTTGTAAGATTGTAGGTTGCAGGTACAGCGAACCCCTCAGGTTCTTTATCTGATGGGTCAATGAACTGAGCAACGGAAGATGGAATCCAGTTTAGATAAATGTGAGGTACTGCATGTTGGAGAGGCAAATCAGAACAGGACTTATACACTGAATGGTAAAGTCCTTGGAGAATATTGCTGAACAAAGAGATATTGGAGTGTAGATTTGTAGTTCCTTGAAAGCTGAGTCGAAAGGAATAGGGTAGTGAAGAAGGCAATTGATCTGCTTGTCTTTATTTTCAAGTACATTGAGTAATGGAGTTGGGGTTCATTTTGGGACTGTACAGCACATTCGTCAGGCCACTGCGTGGAATCCTGTCTCCCTGCTATAAGAAGCCTGATGTGAAGCTTGAAAAGGTTTAGAGAAGTTTCACAATGATTTTGCCGTGTTTTATAAATTTGGAAGTACAGAGCTAAAGGGTGAGACTGACTTGGTCAGGGCTGTTTTCCATAGATCGCCCGGGACTGAGAGGCGTTGTATAGAGGTTAATAAAATCATGGGAAGCATGGATAGGATGAATAGAAAAATATTTTCCCTTGTGGGGTGAGTTCAGAACTAGAGGGTGTATAATTAAGATGAGTGGGGAAAGATTTAAAAGGCTCTAAGGGAGACGTTTTTTAATGAGGAAAGTGCTATGTGTATGAAATGATTTGCCGGAGGACGAGGTGTACTATTAAAACATTTAAAAGACAGACCGATGAGTGTATCACAAGTGGAATAAATGATGAACAAGGTATGAATAGGGCCAGTCAAAGACGGAAGTGGGAATTTGCGTGTGGACCCTGTGGAGTTCGGAGAGGTTCTAAATGAATATTTGTCATTGATTTCAATCAGGAAAAGGAGAATGTTGTGGAGGAGATGAAGGAGACACCAGATATTCGACCAGAAAGGATCGAGTTTAGTCAGGAAGAGGAGTCACCAATTCTCGAATGAGTCAAAGTCGACAAGTCTCCTGTGCCGGATGGGATTTATCCGATGATTCTCTGCTCAGGAGGAGGAACCTTTTGGAACCTTTTGCTTTGGTATTTGAGTCGTCATTGTCGACAGGTTTAGTAGCACAGGACTGGAGGATAGGAAATGCTGTGCTCTTGTTCAGGTAGGGCAGTAGAGATGTCCCACGTATTATCGACCAATGAGCCTTACATCTGTTGCAGGAAAAGTTTTGAAAGATTATAAGAGATGTTATTCATAATCACTTAGCAAACAACAACTTGATTGCAGTAGTCAACATGGTTTCGTCAATTGTAAGTCATGTGTCACAAACCTCATTGTGTTTTTTACGAAGATGACCAAGCATGTGAATGAGTTTCGGCAGTTGACGTGGTATACATGGACTTCAGAAAAGCCTTTCATAAGATTGCACATGGTAGGCTGTTGGGGCAAATGCTTTCTGTAAGAAGTCAACAAGTGGTGGTTAATGAAAAATATTCAACCTGGATTCCTGTTGCTAGTGGTGTGCTACAAAGATCAGTTTTTGGACCACTGTTTTTTGTCATTTTTACAAATGACTTAGACGCAGGCATATCTGATTGGTTGTTAAGTTTGCAGATGACGCTACAGTCAGTGGACTACTTGACAGTGTGAAAGAATGTTGGAAGTTGCAGGGGGATATGTATAAACTGCGGAATTTCGTTGAGATGTGGTAAATGGAGTTCAATGCAGTTAAACATGAGGTGATTCACTTTGGGAAGAATAGCAGCAAGGCTGAATACTTTGTCAATGGAAATACACATGGTAGTGCGGATGTGCAGAGGGATTTTGGAGTCTATGTCCATAGATCACTGAAAGTTGCCACCCAGGTTGATAATGCTTTTAAAATGGCATAGATGTATTAGGTTTTATTCGTTGACGGATTGAGTTCTGGAACCGTTATGTCATGCTGCAAATACACAAAACGCAAGTGCGACCGGACTTGCAAAATTGTCCACAGTTCTGGACGCCACATTGCAGGAAGCATGTGGAAGCATTCGAAAAGGTGTAGTGGAGATTTACCAGGATGTTGCTTGGTCTGGAGGGTTGTTCTCACGAGGAAAGGCTGAGAAAATTGATTTCGTTCTCACTGGAAACACGAAGGCTCAGAGGGGACTTGACACAGATATGCAAGATGATCAGAAGCTAGATAGGATACACAGTGAATGCATTTATGCTGGGATGATGACGTCAGCTTGTACAAGGGAGCAATACAACAAATTGAGGGATGATAGATTTGTTGTAAGGCAGGTTCTTTGCTCAAAGAGTGATAAGGGCGTGGAATGCCCTGCCTTCCAATGTCGTTAGCTCAGCCTTATTATGGAGATGTAAACAATCCTTAGTTAAGAGCATTGATGATGATGGAATAGTGTAGGGGGATGGGCTGAGATTAGTTCAGAGGTCGGCGCAACATCGAGGGCTGAAGTGCAGTGTTGTTCTATGTTCTGTGCTCTGTATGAATAATAAGGTTTTAGAGGGAAATTGGCATATTGCTGGCAAATGGGACAACGTTTATCTGGGATATCTGGTCGGAATGTGTCTGCTTCCATTCTGCAAATCTATATCATTCGATGACTGCGGGCCATTGGTAGAAAAGCTTGGAACGCCTCCTCTAACACCACTGTGGGCATACCTGCAAAAAGATGGGCTGCAGTAGTTCGGGAAGGCAGCTCACAGATACTTCCTCCAGTTCAGCTATGTATGAACAACAAATGTCGGCCCAGCCAGAAATGCCACAAACCTATGAATGAATTACAGAATCCATTTCACGACTTGGTGCCAGGGTGCTTCCTGTCGCGGTTGGGTGGGGGGGGGGGGGGGGGGGGCGGAGGGCGTAGTGGGGAGCTACACTCTCGGGTATCAGATAATTGAGAAGCGATATCATTGCAATGTATCACACACCCTCCTATTCCTACTTCAGCACCTCTCCCCTTCCAACTACTGAGAAGTATTACTTTTTGTTTTCCATCTATTCTGCTGAAATTCCCCATGACCCAAAGGTTAACCTCTCTCCTGACCCCTCCCATCACAGTGTTCTCGTTTCTCTCTCTCAATACTGTCTAACGTATTAATTTTCCGAACGAGGTCTGCTTTAGTTCCGAAACAACAAATCGATCTATCCGTCTTTGTGAGATACGATACATTCTCTGATCCAACACATTGATATTCTATTTTTTCACAGGTCGCCACGTACTATAAAGGGACACAACAGATTTTGTAATTTATGACGTCTCATACAATAACTCTGATGGGTTATGCCTATGCGGGAAGGATGGGCGCAAATCATCAGAGAACATGTCTTGAAGCTAAATTCTTTGTGTCTCTGGCTTGAGAGGCTGGAGAGGTCCTGGGACATCCAGTTGCATGACTGTGTCGGAGGGGAAGTGTTACTGTTTTCAAATGGTTCCTCATCCCTCCACATTGCCTCAGTCCCAAGCCTTCAACTCGGTATCGGCCTCCTAATCTGTCCTTCACACTTCCCACCTGCTGTGCTTTTCCAGCACCATACTCACAACTTGATATCCAGCATCTGCAGTCCTCACTTTCTCCTCCTGTGAATAAAGCAGTTTGAACCTCCGCAAACTTGGATCTAACTAGAAGATGGTGCTTCTCTGTGGAACTGCCTCGTGCCCTGAAATGTGCATTTTAAATGTTATAATTGTATCAAATTTCATCAATTCCTCTTGCAGCTGATTCCATACACACAACCCGCTCTGCATGAAAATGTTGCCTCTTAAGTCCCTTTTATAAATTTCCCATCTAATTAAGCCTATGCCCTCTCTTTCTGGACTCCCCCACCCCAGGGAAAAGACCTTTTCTATTTTCGATATCCATACCCCTAATGACCCTATAAACTTCTATAATGTCACCCCCCCCGCCTCCGAAGCTCCAGCAAAAAATAGCCCCAACATATTCAGTCTCCTCCTGTAGCTCAAATCCTCCAAATCTGGCAAACTACTAGAAATTTGTTTCTGAACTATTTCAAGATTAACAACATCCTTCCGATAGGAATGAGACCATAATTGAACACAACACTCCAAAAGCGGCCTAATCAACGTCCTGTGAAAGTGCAAAATGACCACCCAATCCCTATACTCAATTCTCTATGCAATAAACGAAAGCATACCAAATACCTTCTTCACTATCCTATCTAACTGCGGCTCCATTTTTCAGGAGCTATGAACCTGCAGTCCAAGGTCTCTTTGTTCAACAACACACCCCAGGACCTTACCATTAAGTGTATACGTCCTGTTAAGATGTGCTTTTCCAAAAAGCAGCATCTGGCATTTATCCAAATTCAACTCCGTCTGCCACACCTCAGGCCATTGGCCGATCTGATCGAGATCCCATTGTACTTTGAGATGGCATTCTTCGCTATCCACTAAATCTCCAAATTTGGTGTTATCTGCAAACTTCCTAACGATACCTCCCATGTTCACTTCCATATCATTTATATAAATGACGAAAAATCGTGGAAATAGCACCGATTCTGTGGCACTAAACTGGTCACAGGCCACCAGTCTGAAAAGCAACCCTTCCAACATCACCCTCTGTAATCTACATTCGAGTCAGTTCTGTATCCAAATAGTTACTTCCCTCTGTATTCCATGAGATCTAACCTTGCTAACCAGTCTCCCATTAGGAACCTTGTCGAATGCCTTCCTGAAATCCACATGGATCATTTCCACCGCTCTGCCCTCATCGATCCTCTTTGTTCCTTTGTATCAACACGTGGTAATCAATAATTTATTTTAATAAGAAAAAAAACGTGTTTCTTCCTCTTGTAGGAAATGCCCTCTTCTTGCAATTCACTGAGTTTCTCAGTTCGATCCAATTCTACTTGACAGCATTTCATTTACATGCCCTGTATACGTAAAGGAGTTACCTCGCTTCATCTTGTCATTTGTTGGCTTTTGGCAAAGATCCACTTCTCCATCACAGAGGTATGACACCATTTATTTCTAGAACGTGGGAGAATACATCACCTCATGTGCAATATACGGCCAATGATCTGCATTTGTACGATTAGCCTCACAGACCCACTGCAAGTCATTGGAGGATGAATACTGATGAAATAGGAAGCTAGGAAGGTGTCAGGCTAGGTTTATGCACTGCAGTGAGTTAGCCTGAAAACACGTCTTCAACCAGCCACTTTCCCGGATATGGAATATGGTGCCTGGACGTGTGGAATAAGCAGGTTCAAATACGATGTGAAGGTCGCCACTGGATACTTGTTTAGCCAGAAAAATAAAAGTAAAGGGTTTTGGGAGAAAAAACAGGAGATAAACACAAAGTTAAATTTCTCAGTTGGATGTTTCTTTCTGCTTCGGAACAATTCTGGAATTCTGTGAAGGGGCAGTTACATCAGTCTCCCTGACCCAGCAGTGAACCTGCAGTTGTCTGTCCCAGCAGTGACCTTCCACAGGCGTTTTATCCAGCAGTGACCCTGTTCTACCGTGTGACCCAGTAGTGTCCCTGCAAAACCGTGTGATTCAGCAGTGACCCTGCACAGTAGTGTTACCCAGCAGTGACACTGCACAGCTGTCTGTCCCAGCTGTCACCATGCACAGTCATGTGATCCGCAGTGACCCTGCAAAACCGTGTGACCCAGCAGTGATCCAGCACAGACCTGTGACTCAGTAATGACCTTGCCACGCCGTCTGACCCAGCAGTGACCCTCAGAGCCGTGTGTCCCAGCTGTAAACATGCACAGCATTGGACCCAACAGTGACCTTGCAGAGCTGTCTGTCCCAGCAGTGACCCTGCTCTGCTAAAAGCCTGTGCTGTTTGGTTTCCAGTGTCATTGGACGTGGAGCTCAGTCTCAGGAAAAAAAGCAAACAGAAAAATTAACAGCTAACTTTTGAGAATCATCACAGAAGGGGAAACACAATGTTTTCTTTTAAATCCACTCTTACCTTTCATTGTAAGTTTATAGTAATGAATAGAATGGGGTTTTTCTTTATGCGTTTTATTGAGCTCTCTCTTGATTTTTTAAACAACTATAAAATATAGGTACCAAGTTATTCGAGGATAATATTTTTTGAACAGTAAGCGTGTGGTATTTTCTCGGTAAGTGGATTGTTAAAGTACAAAGATGGCCATTGATAGAGTGATGTCCTCTTCCTGCTGGTCGTGGGAGATGTTACTGGTTTTACTAATGAAGATGTTTCGAGGAAGTATGCTTTGTTTCATATCCTATCCGATGTCCTTCGTAGGTTGGAGCAAACGTAAGAGGCAGTGATGACTTTACAGGAGCTTTGGAGTGTGCTGGATAGGCGTTTCAGTGTGGGAGATAAACCAAAGGTACAGTCAGGAAGATGGGTGACCTCAGGAAAGGTCGGGGAGGGAGGCAGGTCATACAGGACAGTCCTGTAGAAATCTCCGTTCAAACAAGTACACTGCATTAGAATGTAGACGAATGGAGAGATTGGACACGAACACGAGAATGCATTTGCGAATGCAATATAGAGTGTGCGAACACAAAATAGAGAGAGTGCATGCATGCAAGATAGACAGAAGGCGTGCAAATGCAAGAGAGAGTGTGCACGAAAACGAGTGAGAGAGTTTACGTTTACGCACGTGAGAAATTTCATACAAATGTGAGCGAGTATGTGCAAATGCCTAGCGATAGAGTATGTGAAAGCAAAAGAGACATAGTGTGCGAACATGAGGGCAAGTGTGTGTCTTGGCGAGAGAGAGAATATGCACGTGTGCAGAGGGAAGATTTCGTGCATGTCCCGAGACAGTATGTGTGTTTTCGAGATAGAATGTCCATGTGAAAGCAAGGTGTGCACATGTAAGAGAGAAAATACACGTGCTTCTGAGAGAGACAATGTGTTTTCCAGAGACAGCGACAGAGAGAGTGCGCGCCTGAGAGAGAACATGCGACAGAGTGTGTGTGCGAGTGTGTCTCTGAGAGATGAACTGCCTTCGAGAGAGAGTATGCATTCAATGCAGAGTGCATGTGCGAGAGAGAGTTTTTGCGTGCGAGAGAGTGTGTACATGCCCGACAGAGAGTGTGTGTGGGCATGACTGTGTGAGAGACGGTATGTTTGTGAATGTGTGCGTGCGTGAGTGTGTGTGACAGACGTTGCGACAGTATGTGCCTGAGAGAAGGGGTTTTGGAGACTGAGTGTAGAGTGAGCGAGAAATTGTGTGAAAGTTTCTGTGTGGGAGTTTGAATATGTGAGAATAGGTGTATCACAGTGTGTATATATGAGTGTTTGTGAGTGACTGTATGTATGTGTGTGAGAGGGTGGGTGCATGAGACAGTGAGTGTGCGCGAGGATAACTGTGTGTGAATGATCATGTGTAAGAGAGTCTGAGTGAGAGTGTGCGTGTCGGAAAGAAAATGTGTGAGAGTGAGTGTGTGTGCGTGTGTTTGAGGGTGTGTGAGAGACAGTCAGTGAGTGAAGTAGTGTGTTGTGTGATCGTGATAGCGTGTATGAAACTGATCGAGTTTGTATTTTTCCATAATATTGAGTGTTGCATTGTGAATGACTGTGTGTGGAAATGATAGCACTTCAGTGCGGATGTCTGCATGCACATGTATGAGAGTGTGTGTGTGCAGGACTTGACGTGATCTGCGAGGATATGTTTGTACACGTGTAAGAGGGCAATTGATTGAGAGTGTGGGACTGTGTATGGTTTGTGGAATATTATTGGGTCAGGTACATAGCCACATGGTTTACACAGAGGCATGTGAGAGTGTTCAGCATTGACACTGAACCTGAGAACTCAGATGGACACACACACACACAAACACACACACACACACAAACACTTCCGTGACGACAATTGAGCTCAGACCGTTACTGGCTCTTCCCCCTGAGAAAAACTGTGTCCTATCCATCTGAAATCCCGAGTCTTGTATTTGGATGTGTGGTTTGGAGCAGGGGGGAGGAGACAGAAATTTTGAAAATGTGAATGTTCAGGGTTAGGCCTGTGATCAACATTTTTAAATTCCCAAACACTGCCGATATATTTGAGAAATGGAAAGGAAATAAGCGATTGAATATTAAGATGTACATGCTGCATGTAGACCGGCAGACAGAGACAGACAGAGAAAAAGTGGGCCTGGGGCAGAGAGAGAGAGAGTGAGTGAGTGAGTGAGAGAGAGAGAAACAACCAGATAGGTACAGAGACAGAGAGTTTGATTTTGTGAATTACAGAAACAATAGGAAAATACCAAGTTATCATTAGCAGCTATGCCTCCCTCTTCCAAGACATGTGTGCGTCAGGGTGTCTACACTAGGGTTCTTCGATACTATTGTGGGATCAATGTTTAATATTGTCAAGCTGCGCTGATGTAACTAACAATTCTTATGATAATGCTTCAAAACAATTGGGACTGGTAACACTTTGCTGCCCGAGAATTAACATTTCACTCAGCAGCAAAATTCAACAAGATTCCTGTGCTCGGAATTAACATCCCAACAATACATAGGCCTGCCCAGGGAGAAGATTGACACACTTTGCAATGTGTCAGAGATTGCAGGGAAGGAGCTGATAAACCCCTCACCGAGAATAAATGTGGGAAAGGAATTGTTACATTCATTCCCAAACTCTGTTCTGTTTCTCTCTCTCTCTTCCCCGCCTCCACAACCCCACCCCGCCCAACGTCTGTTTGTGCGTGTGTGTTTATTAAAGTTCTTAACTTCTGGTTAATTGTTGTCTTATGTCTTTTTATTTTGATGCTGCTGTGCCATTATGTCATGCCTTAGGGATAGGGATGGAGGTGCAGATAGGGATGGCGAGGGGACTATTTTAAAACCTGGGGCATTGATGTGTAATTTTGCGTCAAAGTGCTCCTGATCCCCACTTTCAACTCCTCTTTTCTCTTCCAAATGTTGTTGGAAAAGCTGCAAAGTGAAGATTCAACATGACTGAGGCTGGAAAAGAACATCCAGATGTGGAGCACTGGCCTGAGGCCTGGAGCGTGTTCACCAGGCCTCACCCCATGGGCCGCAGGTGATTTGTAGTCTGTTAAGTACCCGAGGTTTAATCTTCTTGGGGAGTATGGTTCGTATGGGCCTCTGGTTCGTATGGGCCTCCAGTCGAATTTCGGCCTTGTCCTTTTCAAAACTGGTTTGAGCCTGGAATTAAGGCAACTGGGGCCTTGAGATTGGTACGCAAACAAATTCACTCCCAGAATCTGACAGGCAGGAATTCTCGAAGAGGGAATTAAAACCCAAAGTATCTGATTTGCTCTAAAAACTTGTCACAATGTCAGAGTAATGTCAGTCATAGACAGAGTAGAATGTCAAAATTCGACAGTGAGAGAAACAGAGTGAGGGAAGGAAGTCAATAACGGTGAGAGCAGGGAAACAGAGAGAGATAGAGAGAGCCAGCGAGCGAGCAAGAGAGAGACATTGCAAGATTCTGATATAGATCTAATGCTCGATTCAGGGGAGACAGGAACTATTACACTGAACCAGATCACACCAGGGTAATAAAAGTGATCAGATTATCGTGCTGCTGCAGCATTGTTGCATGTGGAATCTTGTTGTGCATGAGTTGCCCCAGTGCTGAAGTTGTAGGCAGTTACTGGTTCAATCAGCTAAACCGTCTTTTCAAAAGTTTTTCAACATTACAAAAACTACCCAACGCACAATATGTTTGTATTGTTGTTGCTGACATATTGTCTGCGTCACTGAGAGGCGAAAACCTGGAATCTTGAAGATTTTCCTGCTTTGTCTTTAACCAGTGTTGCCTCTTTCCTTCCAAAGGGATCCTTCTGGCCGCTTGAAGATTCAACGAGATGTTGGGACCAGGAAATCTTTGAACAAAAGCTTTCTCCAGAGGGGCACACTGTCCTGAGGCCTTTTCGACCGACTGTACCGCGTGAGATCCAGGTGAGTTTTGTCTGCTTCTTACCCTGAGGCTGAATTTCTTCTCTGGCAGGAAGGGCTTGGTTTCTTACGGATTCTCTGTTTAACTGGGTCCTTTCGGATTGCGATTCAGTCGTTTTTTGTAAATCTCATTTGCAGAATCCGGGTAAAGAGGATGATTTAAAACAGAAATTCAGGGAGCTAGGATCGAAGTTTGGAGGTAGAACAAACAGAGTTGTTATCTCTGGTTTGTTGCCCTTGCAACATGCTGGCATAATATGGCATATGGAGAGAGAGGAGTTGAACGCGGGGTACAGAGATGGTGCAGGAGAGAGTGCTTTGGATTCCTGGATAAATGGTGGTCTTTCTATGGTAGATGGGAACTCTGAAAAAAAGATCGTCTTCACCTGAACCAGAGTTGTGCCAATATTCTTGGGGGTAAATTTTCTAATGCTCTTCAGGTGGATTTAAACTAATTCAGCAGGGCGATTGCAACAGAAATTAGAGTTCGAAAATATGGGAAGATGAGAGTTTGAAGTCAGAATAAGATTTCAAAATAGAAACAACGCACCTGCAAACAACAATTTGGTTCGATGTGTGTCTATATCAATGCCAGGAGCATCCGCAATAAGGTGGCTGAACGTAAATCCTACAGGGGGACATAGAGAAGCTGCCGAGCTTGTCTGAGAGGTGGAAAATTGTGTTTCATCCAGAAATGTGTGAGGTGATTCCCTTTCGAATGAGTAGCAGTAATACGGAATACTGGGCTAGTGGTAAGAGTTTTGGGAGTGCAGACTTTGGCGTGCATGTACATAGATCCTAGAGAGTTGCCAACCAGGTTCGTAGGGTTGTTAAGAAGGCATACGGTGTGTTAGCTTTTATTGATAGAGTCATTGAGTGAGTGGTAGGGGACATGTTGCTGCAGCTGTACACAAATGTAGTGTGGCTGCATTTGGATTAATGTGTAAAGTTCCAGGCACCACTTTCAATGAAGAATGTGGAAGCTTTGGAAATGTTTCAGACGAGTTTTAATAGGATGTTGCCTGATATGAAGGGAAGGACTTACTTGGAAAATCTGAGCAACTTGGGGATGTTTTCGTTCCAGAGAAGAATATTAAGAAATGTCTTAACTGAGACATAAAACATAATCAGAGTGTTAGATAGGGTGGACAGTGAGAGCCGGTTTCTTCATAAGGCGATGGCTAGCACGAGGGACTATAGCTTTAAATTGATGGGGTAAGAGATATAGGACAAATATCAGAGGGAGAATCTTTACTGTCAGAGTGGTAGTGGCGTGGAACGCACTGTCTGCAACAATAGTAGAGTCGCCATCTTTAAAGGCATTTATATTGTCATTGGTTAGGCATAAGTACGAGTATTAAACAGAGTCGTACAGATAGGTTTCACATTGGTTTCACAGGTTGGCATAACCTCAAGGGCTGAAGGGCCCGCATTGCACTGTGATGTTCTATGTTCTGTGCTCTAGCAGAGGGACAAAGAGATAATGTGGACAGAGAGAGAAGAGGGACAGAGAAAAGAGGCGCAATGTAGAGAAGAGGGAGAGGGGGAAGAGTGTTAGAGAGAGAAGAGGGACAGACAGAAGACGGACAGAGAAAGTACGTGGGAAATGACACAAGAGAGGGAGGGGACAAGAGAGAGTTTGCCAGTGAGAAAGGGGGAGATTGAAATAAAGAAAAACAAGGTTAAACACTGCAAGAGACAGGGGCACAGGCAAGATCAAGAGACAGAATGAGACAAAGACGGAGAGAAAGAGCGACAGAGGGGAAAAGATGTGAGAAAATGAAATAAAGATGGAAAGCGAGCATGAAACAAAGAGTGAGAAGGAGTACTCAGGAGAGACAGAGTCTGAAGAGGCAGTACCAACATTGTTGTGGGCTCCAGCTCCCTCCCATTCTGTCGATGGTTTCTCACGTTCTTCTATCGCATGAGGGACAGTCCCTGCTCCTAGGATTTGCTTCAGCCTGGGACTGCTTCAGGGAGATAGTGGAAAATGTTAAATATGCCATTGAGATTCAAGCATTTCATTCGTTCTCTCTCTCTCTCTCTCTCTCTCTCTCTCGCTCTCTCTCTCTCTCTTTCTCTCTCTCTCTCTCTCTCTCTCTCTCTCTCTCTCTCACACACACACACACACACACTCTCTATCTATCTCTCTGTCGTTCTCTCCCCCTCGGAATGTTCAGATTTACACATACACAGAAGACAGAGTGCTGTGTGAGTTAGTGCATTCGCAGTCTGTTTGTGTGTACTATATTTTAGTTTATCTGTACACATCTGTGTGTAAATCTGTCCGTCTGCATGTATGTTTGTGTATCCTTGTATGTGCATATCTGCTTCTGTGCATTTATGTGCATCAGTTTTTTATTTCTATTCATGTGCCTCAGCATTTGTGCGTTCAACATGTCTATATATTTGTATGCCTGTGTCTGCAAATGTGTATGTTACTGTGCATATGTATGTCAAAATCTCTGCATGTTTCTGTGCTTCCGTATGTGTGTGTCTGTTTCTATGTGTGACAGTTTGTCAGTGTCTGTTTGTATTTCTTGGCCTCAGAGTTTGTGTTTCTCTGTGTCCATTTATCCGTGTGCCTGTCTGTGTCTGCATATATGCTCTTTACCTCATTTGAGTGTTGATAAAGCACCAGCAATCATGTTTTCGCAAACTGCCACATGCATAATTGTCAAATTGAATGGCTGAAAAACCAAGTTCCATCTGAACAGTCTGACGTTTTGGTCCTTAAGGTTTTTCACAGAGGTCAATGAGATTTAATCAATGTACCCGATTGTCTCAGATGCACTGCTGTTATTACAAACACTGAAATGTTGTAATGCCAACGCCAAGTTTAAAGTTTTTTTTCTACACTGTTGAATATTTCTGTTGATGAATGTTCAGTTCCCAGGAAAAATACCCGATGGCTCTCTTCATTCGCTCATCATCCTCCTGCAGGAGCACCGTACCGACACCCACAGCACTTGAATCGATAGTCACTTTGAAAGCTCGCGTGTGATCTGGTGTGGCTAATACTGGGGCAGTGGTTAACGCAGGTTTTTGGCTGTCAAATGCATTTGACAGTCTGCTGTCCGCCTGAAGCTTCTTGCCCTTTTTTAACACTTAGGTGAGTAGAGCTGTCACACTGCTAAAGTTCAACACAGACGTTCGAGAAAATCCACTCAGTCTCAGGAACCATAGTACTGCTATTTTTGTCGATGTTGCAGAAAATTCCAGTTATGTTCGTGCGGCCATTTGTCTGTGTCCAATAACATGCACCCGGAATGTGACTTGGGCTTTGGCAAGTTCAGGATGTAGGTTTGCTCGATGAGCTGGAAAGTTCGTTTTCAGACGTTTCATCTCAATACTATGTGACACCTTCAATGAGCCTCCGGATGAAGCACTGGTGGTTTAGTCAGCTTTATCTTTATGTGCTTGTGTTTCGTGGAATGGTGATGGCATTTCCTATAATGACATCATTTCCTATGGTTGTGTCATTTTCTATTTTTTTCAGCAGTTCGTAAATGGAATTCACGTCAATATGCTTGTTGATAGAGTTCCATTTGGAAAGCCATGATTTTCGAATTCACAGGCGTGTCTCTGTTTGTTTTGTCCAAGGATGCATGTGCTGTCCCAGTCGAAAAGGTCTCCTTCCTCACACGTATGTAAGGATGCAAATGAGTGTGGGCTATGTCTTTTTTTCTGGCATGTTGATATTCATGCGTCATGGTGGGGATTTTTTTTCCTGTTTGTCCAACGTAGTATATGTTACACTTCTTGAAAGGTATTTTGTCTTCGCTTGTGAACTTTGGGTAATCCATAGAAGCGTGGTGTGTTGGATGCGTTTGGTTTCATATTTTGGAAGTCGGTGTTATTTATTTCTCCATATTTCTGAAGATTTTTTGAGGAGGGCTGTGATTCTGTTCTCTAGTTGTTCGGTCGGGTCTATCGCCACTTGCTAAATGCTGTTACCTGCAAGTAGTGCGTTCGCTTTTTCAATGTAGTCTCTTTTAATCTTAATCACTGTCAAGCGTCCAGCAGGTAGGATAACAATGTTTTATCTTTTATTTTAAGTCTTTCTCGTGCTTTCCTTTCTTGTGTACTGAAGGTGTTTCCTTCCTTGTTATCAGCTTAATGTTGGTGCAACTACCTGTCTGATGGTTTGCTGGGTTTCTTCTATGAGTTGGTTTTCTTTCCGTATTGTTTCTCATGCTGCTAAGAATTTTTTCATGTCCGCATCCTGGAAGTTGTAATTTAATCCTCTTACTAAGACTGCTTTTTCAGTGTCTTCTAAGGGTGGGTCAGGTAACTATTTTCATCAATGTTCCTGTGTTGTCAGTATTGTTACTTTGTGTAAGTTGGTCTAGCTTTTACAGCAGGTCTAGTTTTTTTTTTCATTTTCTGAGTTTTTTTCACTGTCTAATATCTATGGCTTATTGTACTGTGTCCATCCATTCATGGTTTGTCGCAGGAGTGGGAAACATATTTGCTCCAAACCTCCCAGTTGTATTTACGGAATCTGTTGTGAGCAGTAGTAATAATTTTTCTAAGAATTCTGTGGCAGTTTTGTTCTGCTAATATTTTGGTAAATAGGGTTAAAAGGGAGATTTGTATTGTAGACATTTAGATAGTACCTGTTTTCTGAAGCGTTCGTGCAGAGTATAGTGGTTCACGGGTGGCACTCTGTCAGATGGCATTCGTTTCCTTTTTTCTGTCCAGTTGTAGCATATTGCGCCCATAGGTGTTAGACAGTTTTAAGATTTGTATCTCACGTTGAAGTTCTGGCTTTAGGTTTGCACGCTGACCGGAAGGTGCATTTTCAGATGTCTCGTCACCATACAAAATAATATCTTCAGTGAACCTCCAGAAGATGCACTGCTGATGATTCCTGACTTCTATTTATATGCTGGGGTTTCTTTGGGTTTGTGATGTCATTTCCAGCTGTGATGAATTTTCTATGGTGATGTAATTTCTTAAGGTATTGACATTTCCTGTTCTTTTTCTCAGGGGGTGGTACATGGGTTTTAACTCAATGTGTTTGTTGATAGATTTCCGATTGGAGTGCCATGCATCTGGAAATGTTCGTGCATATCTCTGTGTGGCTTGGCCTCGCATGGTGTTGTTATCCCAAGCGAAATGGTGTCCTTCCGTATCTGTACTTAAGGATACAAGTGAGAGGGGATCATGTCGTTTTGTGGTTAGTTGATGTTCATGTATCTTGGTGGCTAGTTTTCTACCAGTTTGTCCAACGTTGTGATTGTTACAGTTCTTGCATGGTATTTTGTTAATTACATTGGTATTGCTTCTTGTCTGTATATGGTCTTTCAAGTCAATTAGCTGCTGTTTTTGTGTGCTGGTGAGTTTGTGGGCTACTATGATGACAAGAGGTCTGAGTAGTCTGGCAGTAATTTCCGAGATGTCTTTAATGTAGGGGAGAGTGGCTAGGGTTTCTGGACGCGTTTTGTATGCTTGCTTGTGTTTGCTGCTGAGGAATCGGCGATTGTGTTCATTGGGTAACCAATATTTTCAAATATACTGTTTGGGTGATTCTCCTCTGCTCTGCGCAGCTCCTCTGTTTTGCAGCTCGTTGAGATAATGTCCTGATTAGTTTAGTTTGTGGATGTTCGATTGATTGCTTCTGTCGTTCAGTATTTGGTCCATATGTGTTATTATCCTGTAGACGCTGGTTTGATGTTCCCCATTGGCTGTTCGCTCTACTGTGACATCTTGGAGTCGCAGTGTGTTGCTGTTCTCCTCGTCTTTAGTCAAAATTGTATACCAGTAAGTGTATTACTGAGGGTCTTGAAGGTTTCCTCTCACTTGTTTCGTTTAATGATGACAAATGTGTCATCCACGTAGCGGACCCAAACTTTGGGTTGGATGTTTGGCGGAGCTATTTGTTCGATTTTCTGTTTTACTGTTTCTACTAAGAAACCATGCGTTTTCTCTTGGTTTGTCTGTAGGTTTTTATGTTGAAGGTGAAGTGGGTAGTAAGGCATAGGTTCACTAGCTTGATGTTACTACCTTTGATAATGGAGTTGGTGGTATTTAGTGTATGTGTCTTTATGTCTTCTAATAGTGTATTTAGTGGTTCGTTGGCCAGGTTGATGTTGATTGATGTGAACAGGACTGTTACATCAAAGGAGACCATTATTTCTTCATCTTCTATCTTAATGTTTTTGACGGTCTTCAGGAATTATTGGGTGGAGTAGATGGAGTGGCGTAAGTCTTCTACTAAGTGGTTTAGTTTATGGTGTAGCTCCTTGCTCAATCTGTAAGTTGGTGTTCCAGGCATCAACATCAACCTGGCAAAGGAAGCACTGACGACAGTATTAGAAGACACAAAGACACATACACCAAACACCACCAGCTTCATCAGCAAGGACAGTATCATCAAGCTAGTGGACCTATGCCTTACCACCCAGTTCACCTTAAACAACAAACCCTACAGGCAAATAAATCGAACACCAACGGAAGCTCCGATTTATGCGTTCTTAACAGAGACAGTAATGCAGATACTCAAACAAACAGCTCTGCTAACCGACCAATCTGAATGTTGGATGTGCTACATGGATGACCCCTTTGTCCTCATTAAAGGAAACAAATTAGACGAAGTCTTCAAGACCCTCAATAATACAGTCACAGGCATAAAATGCACTAAAGAGGTGGAAAGCAACAACAAATTGTCATTCCTGGCATGTCATAGTAGAGCGAACAGCCAACTGGGAACTTCAAACCAACATCTACAGGAAAACAACACATACAGGCCATATATTGAACTACAGAAGTAATCATCCCAACATTCAGAAACGAAGCTGCATCAGAACATATTTTCAACAAGCCACCACAAGCTGCAGCACAGAGGAACTGGGCAGAGGAGACGAAAATCACCTATACAGTGTATTGGAAAAGAATGAGTACCCAATCAATATGTTCCGCCGATTCCTAAGCAACAAACCCAAACAAGCAGATAAAACGCGTTCCGAAAACCTACCCATTCTCCCCTATATCAAAGACATCCCGTAAATGAATGCCAGACTACTCGGACCCATTGGCACCATGATATCTCACAATCCTACCAGCACACTAAAACAGCAGCTAATGAACTTGAAAAATCCTATAAAAACAACAAGCAAAACTAACGTCATTTTCAAAATAGCATGCAAGAACTGTAACAAACAATACATTCGACAAACAAGCCTAATACTCACCACCAGGATGCATGAACATCAACTAGCCACAAAACGGCATGACTATCTCCCTCACAAGAATCCTTGCATGCAAATAACGAAGGACACCACATCACTGGGACAATACAGATATTCTAAGACAAGCCAAGAGAAAAGCACGAGAATTCCTTGTAGCATGGCATTCCAATCGGAACTCTATCCACAAGTATATTGGAGTTAGACCTCATTCACTACCTCTAGAAAAAGGACAGGAAAAGGCATCACCATAGGAAATGGCATCACCACAGGAAATGACATCACCGCGGGAAATGACTTCACCAGCTCAAAGAAAAAAAAAACATATCAATACAAAGCAGGAATCTTCCGCAGTTCTTCGTCTGGAGGCTCACTGAAGATGTTAGCTTGTATGGTGACAAACCGTTTGAAGATGAACCTTCCAGCTCAGCGAGCAAAACTATACCTAGAACCTCAACCTGAGCTACACATATTCTCAAAACTCGCTAACATCTATGGGTGCAATATGCTAAAACTGACCCAAAAATACGAAATGAATGCCATCCTATAGAGTGTCACCTGCGAACGGCTGTTCTTCCTGCACGGGTGTCTCAGAAAACAGGTGCTAATTAAATGTATTCAATACAAAGCTTCGCTTAACTCCCCATTAACCAAGAGAATAGCAGAGGAAAACGGCCGCAGAATGCTTAGAGAAATGATTCATGATGTCCACAACAGACTCCGTAAATAAAACCGGGAAATTTTGCATCACAAATCTTTACTCGCTCCAGCTACAGGCCATGAATGGACAGATACAGTACCACAAGCCATAGATATTAGACAGCGAAAAACACAGAAATTTTAAAAAAGAAAACTAGCCATGCTGTAAAAACTGGACAAACTTACACAAAGTAACAACACCGACAACATAGAAGCATGGATGAAAAAAATATCTGACCAACCCTTAACAGACACTGAAGCAGCCGTCTTAGAGTGAGGATTAAATTACAACTTCCAGTATGTGGACAAGAAAAAAATTATTAGCAGCATTAGAAACAATACTGAAAGACAACCAACTCACAAAAGAAACCCAGCGAACTAACAGACTGGTAGTTGTCCCAACACTAAGCAGGTAGAAAAGCAAGGAATTACATTCCGTACACAAGAAAAGAAAGCACTAGAAAGACTACAAAACAATGAAAACATTGTTATCCTACCTGCAGACAAAGGACGCTTGACAGTGATTCTAAATGAAAGAGACTACATTGAAAAAGAGAACGCACTACTTTCAGATACCAACACATACCAACAAGTGATGAGAGACCCGAACCCACAACGAGAGAACCGAATCACAGCCCTACTCAAACATGTTCAGATATCTGGAGAAATATGTAAGGCCGACTTCCAAAAAATGAATCCAAACCGATATAACACACAACACTTCTCCAGATTATCCAAAATCAGCAGCTATGAACCTCATCAGACCCATACTCTTGCTAGCTGGAAACACCAACTTACAGATTGGCCAAGGAGCTATACCAAAAACTAAAACACTTCGCAGAAGATGCACGCGACTCCATCCACTCCACCCACGAATTCCTGGAGACCATCAAAGACACTAAGATAGAAGAGGATGAAATAATGGTCTCCTTTAATGTAACAGCCATGTTCACGTCAATCAATATCAACCTGGCCAAGGAAACAATGACTGCACTATTAGAAGACCCGAAGACACATACACCAAATAGCATCAACTTCATCAGTAAGAACAGTATCGTCAAGCTAGTGGACCTATGCCTTACCACCCACTTCATCTTCAACAAGAAAAACTACAGAAAAACTAACGGAAAACACATGGAACCTCCGACATCAGGGTTCTCAGCAGAGACAGCAATGCAGAGACTCGCACAAACAGTTCTGCCAACCATACAACACAATGTTTGTGAGCTCTAGGTAGATGATTGCTTTGTCTTCCTTAATCGAATCAAATTAGAGGAAACCTTCAAGACTATCAATAATACCCTTATTGGCAAAATAATCACTAAAAAGGAGGGAAGTATCTACAAACAGACATTACTAGCATGTCACAGTGGAGCGACCAGCGAATGAGGAAATTCAATCCAGCGTCTACAGGAACAAAACACGTGCAGACAAAATATTGAACTACAGAAGAAATCATCCCAACATCCACAAACGAAGCTGCATCACCATATTATTGCAACGAGCCACCACACACGGCAGCACAGAGGAGTGGACACTGAGAAGAGGAAAATCACCTATATAATGTATTCAAAGAGCATGCGTACAGAAGGAACACCATCGGCCGATTTCTCAGCAATAAACCCAAACAAGCAGACAAGACGCGTCCAGAAACCCTAGCCACTCTCCACTACTTCAACCGGGAGACTACCAGACTACTCAGATCCCTTGGGATCTTGGAATCCCACAAACCCACCAACACACTAAAACAGAAGGAAATAACTTGAACGACCATTTCCAGATGATAAGCAAAATTAAATCATTCACAAAATAACGTGAAAGATTTTTAACAAATACTACGTTGGACAAATAGGCAGAAAACCAGCTAGCAGGATACATGAACATCGACAAGTCACAAAACGACCTGTCCCACTCTCACTAATATCCTTTGATACAGATATGGAATTACACCACATCGACTGTGACAACACATCCAATCGAAGAGAAGCCAATCAGTGAAACGCACGAAAATTCCTCGAAGCATGGCATTCCAACCGTAACTCTATCAACAAGCACATTGAGTTAGAGCCCATTTACCATCCAAAGAAAAAAAAGACAGGAAATGAAATCACCATAGGAAATGATATCAACATTGGAACTGACATCACCTCAGGAAATGACATCACCAAGGCAAAGAAACTCAAACATATAAATAGAAAACGGGAATCATCAGCAGCACTTCGTCCACAAGCTCATTGAAGATGTTACCCAGCAGAGTGATGGGACGTCTGGAAAATGAACCTTCCAGCTGAATGAACAAACCTATATCCAAAACCAGTGTAGTTATGTATTTCTAAGTTATAATGCCGTAGTAATTATTCGTTTTATCTGTGGAGTCAGCATATTTATCAAAATTTCTCATTAGCTGACAATTCGGCCCTCGATGTTGCACCGCCCTATCAGACTAATCTGAAGCCCATCCCACCTGTACGTCCATTTGCCTGTCTAATGCCGACTTAAATGCACTTAAACTTGGCGAATCTACTACCGATACAACGAATCATTCCATACCCTTACTACCTTCAGAGTAAAGGAACTACCTCTGACATCTGTCTTAAAGTTGTGTCCCCTCGTGTTTGCCGTCCCCATATTTGGAAAAAGGCTCTCCCTGTACACCCTATCTAACTCTTTGATTATCTTATATGTGTCTATTAAGTCACCTCTCAACCTTCTTCTCTCGAACGAGAACAGCTTCAAGGCCCTCAGCCTTTCCTCATTCCTACCATTCCAGGCAACATCCTTGTAAATCTCCTCTGCACCCTTTCTGAAGCGTCCACATCCTTCTTATAATGCGGTGACCAGAACTGTACACAACACTCTAAGCGTGGCCGTACCAGAGCTTTGTCCAGCTGCAGCATAACCTCCTGGTTCCAGAACACAATCCCTTGATTAATAAAGGCCAAAACACTGTATGCTTTCTTAACAACCTTGTCACTCTGCGTAGCAACTTTCAGGGATGTGTGTACATGGACACCGAGATTAGTCTGCCCATCTTCACTCCCAAGAATTTTAACATTAGCCCAGTACTTTGCATTCCGATTGCTTCATCCAAAGTGTATCACTTCACACTTTTCCACATTAAAGTCAATTTGCCACCTCTCAAGCAGCCAGCCCTGCATCCTATCTATGTCTCTCTGCAACCTACTGCATCCTTCGTCACTATCTATAACTCCACCGACTTTAGTGTCGTCCACAAATTTACTAACCTACCCTTCTAAGGCCTCATCCAGGTTATTTATAAAAATGACGAACAGAAGTGGATCAACACCGACCCTTGCGGTACGCCACTAGTAACTGGAAACCAAGATGAACATGTTCCATCAACTAAAACCCTCTGTTTTCTTTCAGCCATCCAATTCCTGATCCAAACTGCTATGTCTCCCACAATTCTATTCCTCCGAATATTGTATCATAGCCTACTGTGGGTAACCTTATCGTAAGCCTTGCTCAAATAAGTTTAACCAGTTTAAAGTTAGAGCGTAAAGTATAAAAGGAAACCTGATAGGCAAATCTTATACACATCGAGTAGTACGCATTTGGAATATGATGCCAGCAAACGTGGTTGAGGCGTTACATTAACAGCATTTCACAGGCATTTTGACAACTAGATGGATTGGAAAGGTTTGGAAGGATATGTATCAAGTGTACGGAAGTGGGGTGAGAGTGGATGAAAATTTTGCTCAGCATGGATCAGTTTGGACCAAAGAGTCTTTCTCCGTGCTGGGGGACTCAATGACGATGGTAATCCATGATTGCAGTTCCCTCAACGAAACTCCTCAGTTCTCTCCAAATCAAACATCAGCGTGTTTGACGCAGAGGGTAGTACGTGTATGGAATGAGCTGCCAGAGGATGTGGTGGAGGTTGGTACAATTGCAACATTTAAGAGGCATTTGCATGGACATATGAATGGTAAGTGTTTGGAGGGATATGGGCCGGGTGCTGGCAGGTGGGACTAAATTGGGTTGTGATATCTGGTCGGCATGGACAGGTCGGACCGAAGGGTCTGTTTCTATGTTGTACATCTCTATGACTCTATGTCTTTAAGTGATATTGAAGAAGATTCACTTTTGGCAAATCTAATGTGCAATTCATGTCTGTTTGAATAATCTCAGGTCAAGATATGAAAATGTTTCAAATACTCACAGCTGGCTCTGCAGAGTGAAGCCCCACCTTCAGGTGTTTATTCTGCTCTGATTTACAGATGTGGAAGATGCGGGACCAGTGGGCCTTATCACTGCGGAAGGGGTCAAATATGTAAGACTGACGTGAGGAAGATATTCTCTCTTTCAGAGGGTAGCAAGTCTGTGCAAATGCATCCAACAGAGGTCTGTCAAGACGGGGTGCATTCAAAGCTGAGACAGACAGTCATTTAGTTAGTCTGCAATTAAGGGCTACGGAGATAAGGCTGAAAAGTGGAGTTGAGGATTATACAAATAAGCCGTGATACCATTGAAAGCTGTCGCCGACTTGTTGGGCTAAATTGCTTCTATCTGCTCCAATCTCTTTGCTGTCATTTGGAAAATGCTAGACACCATTTAAAATGTATAAAAACACAACGTTTGGAAGAGATGTTTGCAGTCAAACTGAGTCAACATTATTTATTGAAAGGAAAATCACACTTGCCAATTTGCCGGATTTCTTTGCTAACATGATTAGCAGAGCTAATCAAGGGAGCTATTCGGTATAGTCCTTTCGAATTTCTATCAAACACTCAATTAGGAGCCATATAAATGATCATTGCACAATAAGAGAGTTCACGGTGTTGAGTAATAAATCAGCATTAACTGTCCACTGTCTACTCATAAGAAGTCACCAAATCGTGATAATTGAACACTTTTCAAGTTGAAAACATATAATTAGTGAAATCCAGAATGGTCAATGATTTTTCTGTCTTAATGTCTTGGAGGAAGTGGCAGAGAGAAATGTGTCCAGTTCTGCTTCCGATACGCAATCAGTGAGCGGGTTTATTTTGATGACGACGTGAAAATCTGCAAAAAGATACCAACAGTATGAGTGATTGGATAAATCATGCAGTTTCATGTTGCGAGTGTGAGGTCATGCACTTTGTTAGGAATAATCAAAAGACAGACTAATATTAATATGGAAAGAAACCCAATAAAAGTGTGGTTCAGGTGGTTTCCAAGAAAAGACTGAAACTAAGTCGCCTGTAAAGTAAAGTAATCGATGACCAAGATATGGCTCGTCTTGTTCATTTGTCTTGTTTTATTGATTATTGTTCTCCAAACATTCTTTACAATAGAACCGGGAGTGGGAGAGGGGAAATTAAGATTATTACTGCCATCTTTTAGCACTCACACACATTACTTTTTCTTGTACGTCTTATTTCTCACTGTGGTTATTGCGAGTGGGCTTGTCAACTACACCTGCTGCTGACTTCTTTTCTCACTGTTCCTTATCTCGACACAAAACACATTTTACATCCTTATGTCCTGAATCAAGGCAATCTCTAATAATTGCATATATATCACTAAAATCTCGGCCTTTCGCACGCCTCTGTGTGTCATCTTCCAATATTAATTGATTCTGTATTGTGTTGCAATTGCACATAATAAGAGAAAGACAAAAAAGACATTGGTGTACCTGGGTTCACACGCACGTTATTGAAGTTAAAACGCAGATTACCGCCCAAAATACGATCATAGAAGCACTCACTTAACCCTCAGGAAGCACACAATACGTACAATGTTGTAGGGCATGACTAGAGCAGCACCAGAAATACAACAGAAATACTGCTCTGGGCTTTTATTTTGCATGCATCTCTCAATGAGCAATAGACTTTTACATGTGTTCCATCAGGAATTACCTCACACAAGGAAGTAACCTGTGCTGCAGACGGTCAGATAATCCCAGTTCCAACTCCCACAATCAGAGATACTCAGTGTCCTGCATATCGATATAAGGAACAGCTGTCCATGGCGTTTATGGGCTAGATTAACTTTCGGAATGCAGCTTGCACGTAGTTCGCCTCTTTCTCCTATATATTGTTTCTTGCAGTCTCTTGTTGGAATCTCATCAAATACATTTGTCCTGCACCTGATGGCTATTGGGTCTTATGTTCTGCAACCCCAACAATCGGAAGCAGCGGGATTGAAACTAATTCAATTCATTACACCACAGGGCCGCAGCGTTTCACAGGAGCTTCTGCAGCGCTAAGAATATCATCGAGAAAGGGAAGGAAAAGGCTGCAAACCTGCTTCCCAGCTCCGTTGAAATTTCCAACAACAACTCCGAGGACCCGAGCTTCACATCTTTCTGCTCAAAAACTCTATGATTTTCTGCCGCAGAGAATTTCACCCTCAACTCCCGCATGCAAGGTGAGGATACCAAGCCCTACACTATCAAGGATAGTAGTTAGAGCGAGGCCAACATCTGTCACTATCATATGGACAACCACAAACACACGCTTTTCATATGAAAGTCTCGGCACTCATAGTATACGAGACCCAAGCAGCCTGTGCTGGGTGTTATTATTCCAGACTATTTGTGTTGTATACCGTTTTCCTTGAAAGTGGATGGAGGTCGTTCTTTCACCGCTGTTGTGAAGCCACATCCTGCACTGAATCTGCTCGCTGATTTTTGTTGCTGTGGCGAAACGGTGGGCATTCGCGTTATAAAATGTTTTTATACATCTCTAATTTCCTTCGTTACTGTCTTGATGAGGGAGGCTGATGATTGGCTGTCTCGATCAGATGGAGGCACCATTGTTGGCCGAATTTAATGATGAATGGAATAGGAAATCTTCACTTTTCATGGTTCATTGTTGTTTTGTTTTGTTTTCTGTTACTTGAGCAAATTCTGGGACTTGGCAATGTGCTAAATGTCCAGGGTGTTTGGAAGTACCGTTTGAAATTGTCTCTCTACCATTTGTGTGAGTGATTCATGACATACACGTCAGTAATTTTCTCGCTTTTATCATTGAAATGACCAGAGGCCTTAGGAGCCGCAAACACAGACACTCATATTGTTCATTTCAGTGTTTATGGCACCGAAGGCCTCTGGTCCTTTCGGTGATAAAAGCGAGAAAAGTATTGACTGCCTGTGAAAACAGTGAGTGCTCCTTCTGTACAAAACCTTCTCAAATCCATTCGAAAAGCTCGCTTTCGGATAAATGGAGAGCCGATTTTTCTGCCACGTTCTGTGTCTGAAATGGTCAGCGCATTTGGCTGAAATGTTGGTGACTCGACCTCACCCAGGCACAGAGCTTCAATTATTTCATATCAATCATTGAGACCGATCACGTACCGACATTGCAATCATCAAACCTTCACCCCGAAACCGCGTGGAGTTAGACGGGAACTCGCAGCAGAATGCAAGCACACTCTCTGCAACCTTCGCTGCCAGCAGAAAGCAGCCACTACAGCTTCAATCAACGGCTTCCTGCTCAGCCCTGGGACACAGCTCAGAGAAACCCCTTCCTCAGCAACGGCTTTTCCCGTGTGAAAGGAGCAAACAATACAGTCTCGTTTGTAAACAGCTTCAGAAAATTGGAAGATTGTTCCTATTCATGGAAAGGTTTTTAATCAAATCTTCTGTCTCGGAAATGACAAATGGTAAAAGTTGTAGGCAGGAAAAACATAGAAAGTGTTGATTGTGAGGACAGTGTCTCGTCAGGCAGACTGGGTGTCCGACATTCTAATCAGAAATGATTGCGTGACCTTAGGTAATTTTCCGATTGATTTGCCGTCTGCCAGAGTGATGGAATCACATCGGCGACGTAAACATGAGGGTAAAAATATTAAAGTATTAATATTGAATATTAAATCCCGCTACAAGTGCGAAATAAATTGTAATTTTCTGAAGAAATAACAGTGAGACGTGAAAGGTATAAATGATGTTATTTGTGATTGGGAGGAATGAATGAATCCTTGCAAATTGCAGTGCCACGTGAATTATGCTCAGTATAAAATGATAAACTAAGCCACTGTGCCCCTGCGTTGGCTAGAGTGTCGTGGGGACATGCCCCATAGTGGTCGCCTTTCCTCGTTAATACAATCCTTGCTCTCCATTCCACTTGCAGTATGACAATAGAGTGCTACTTATGTTGGCACGTCTGTTCCCTTGTTTTGGATAACACGTCGCTTTCTGAGTGAAAGCTATCTCCACTTAACTGGAAGTGACAGACACAAGCCTATCAGTGACCCTTTCAAAACGTCATGTTCCACTCGAGCCGTACATCACCCAATGTGCTCAGAGTCACTGAATGGGAATGGCCACTTGTTGGGGGGACTGACAGTGATGGTTCCATGTCAGATAGTCCTGAACCAAAATTAACTCATACAGAATGTTCTGATTGAACTCGAAGGAAACTCTTCCTGGAAAGTTCCCAATTCACAAGGAAAATGATTTTGTTGTGTGCCAATGTGGGTTTAGGTAATGAATAGTTTATTGTCAGTAAAGGGAGTGGGGGTGGGGCAGGATTGTGAGGTTTCACTGTGGAACAGAAGTGATCTGGTTGGACAGGGAAGTCAAATATCCACAGAGCAGAGAGAGTGGATCGGTCCAGTATTATTCTCCCATCTTCTCTTTCTGTACCAACAAAAGAAATTGCTGTAAAATCTCAGCAGGTCTGAGAGTATATTGGAAAGTAAAACAGAGTTAACACCTCAGAACTAGTGACACTTCTTGTTGGATTTCCATCTCTCTGACTTTCTGCACACTTCTTTTTATTGAATATTTCCCGACTTCCAACTTTATGCTCAGCTTCTCTTTTGTTACTTCCTCTCCAATCATTTTTGATCATGCTAATAACCCCGGACAACATCGATCTACTCGAAACAGCAAGGTAGTGCATTGAGTGGCTGCCAGTTTCAGTGCTGGACGAATGTCAGTAGGCACAATTGCACGGTTGTGACGTCGTATGTCCGTTCACGTCACACCCTACATGTCCTCGGTTCAAACCAAGCAGGAGTTTGATTTGTTCCCTGTTACATGCAGAAGTTTTTGAGTTGTTGGGAACGGAGCATTCCTGCTTGTTGTTCTCATTAACAAACCTGCTTTGAATTTGCTCGCCCATGTCTGCCGCTGCGCTGACAAGAATTACAGTTCCAATTTATTGTTGAGTGAAACGTTGTTCCGCTTCTCTCCTCGGATAAAGTGAGGACTGGAGATGATGAAGCGCTACTGCCAGAAACGCCGTTTCTCCTGATTCTCAAGTGAAATTCTCTTCTCCCTGGTTGACAATATGTTTCGATTTGTATACCTCGATGGGCGTCCACTTTCAAGGCACAGTTACCGGACATTGATCCTTTCTGTACCTGTACTAAGGCATGTGCTTTACATGTCAATGTGTCAATGTGTTCTGCTTCAGTGTCAAGGAGAACAGCTATTTGCTCCTGTCACAGCGAACACTGGAATCCTGATGTACAGTCTCTGTCAAATGCATCCAGACGTAAGATTTGAAATGCAGCATTTGGATCCTCTCTGGTGTAACTCAACCTGTGTGAACCAAAACCAGAAATCCTCAGTCATGTTTTGGAGCAGTTCACACATTCGAGTGTCGAAGCACTGGACATGCTTATACCTCTTTCAGTCATGATGAGGAATGAAAAGGTTTACAGATTCAGGTGAACTGCTTGACTCACAATCTCGTACAGTCACTCATATTACCATGTGGTTTGAAACCCATCCACTGAAATTGAGGAAACTACGGTCAGGGTGCCGAATGTCATTGTATCCATTTTGTCTTCTTGATATCACAGAGTTGCAGAAAAGTATGACGACGGACGTGAAGGAATGCAAGTCAAATGCAACTCTGTTGAAACGCCTTTTGTCTGATTCAGTCATGAACAAGAGTCAAGAATGAGACTAGAGGGAGATCATTTCGCACACTGAACAAAGATCAATAACGTACAGTTATTACTGCTTCCACATCTCAGATTGCCTTTGAACTTCCCGAAATATGTGTAGAGTTTTGTACGTCTCTAAATAAGAACCGTTTGATTTACTAACAGCAAGTGAGTCGCATCTCCTCGATTCCCACACAGGTTTCCAACTCTCCTGACAGCCAGGTTCCAGTTGCTCATGGCTCTGCTGGAAAATTCACGATTAATGAGAAAGAAAAGGAAAGTTGCAACTCGTTACGGCACCGCTTTTCGAATATCGCCGCTACGTGGTCTGTCATTCTTGGATTCCAGAGCTAGCATAGGTTTTCAGGTGGAGGAATACCTTTCTGCTGCTTATTCTGCAGAATAGGCTCACTCGCTGTGAGCATGCCACAAGGTATCATCAGGTACACGGCATTTGCTTTCCGCTTTTAGCCTGTCTGACAGGGTGGCTGAGCAAGCTGAGAAGCTACATTTCAGGTCCTAGTTTTTAAGAACGTTTATCATTGAATGCTAGCTTTGACACTTGTATGAATGGATTAAGCTGGCAACGTTTGGCAGGGATGAGCTGTCTTGAAGTTAAACAGAATAAAACGTAATCATTCCTTCTAAACCACGCTGCGATGTAGCAGAACACAGAGCCACCAATGTGGCAGTATTCACGCAGCATTCCCCTGACGCTGTTGTTATCACATTAGCATCCAGCTGGAAAGGCCCCCAGCATAATACGGGACCGAGATATCCCCGTCATATTCCAGGTGTTTGCGTGCTTCGCCATTTTCTCTGAAAGTGAATAGAGATCGTTATTTCACCGATGATGTTAAACCAGATCCTGCACTGAATCCGCTCACCGTTTTTTGTTGTTGGGGCTAAAAGAAGGGCTAGCGCAATGTGAAACTGAGTTCCATTCCTTTAATTTCCTGCAGTTCTGTCCTCAACAAGGCGGCTGGTGATCGGCCCACTTGATCCGGTTGTGACACCTGCGCATTGTGAACCTAATCTAAAACAGATTGCAAATGGTAATCTTCACTTTTCGTGGTTCACTGTTAGTCTGTTCTGTTTTATGTTACTTTCGCACTTTCTAGGTAAGGGTGGTGCACTAAAGCTCCAATGAGCTTGTGAGCACAGTTTGGAATTGCCTCGCTACCATTTGTGCGAGCTGTTCATGACCCAAATGACTCAACTCCTTCACAGAGAGCGGTCATGCTTCGGTGTGCCAGGAATTAAGTTATCTTTGTCAGTTGTGTTTCTGTTCCACGTTAACAGCGGTAGTGTTTGGATTCGCTGGAGAGCTGAGGGGGTAACACGGTTTGTGAAGTCTTTTCTGCAGCCAAAATGTTTGACGCAGAACTTGGCAATGTGTCAAGAAGAATGGTCATTGGCAGCAAAAGTTCGGAAAAGCTTAACCTCCGGTTGGATTCGAACCAACCATCTTCAAAAACACTAACAAAGCGTGTAGGATAAATAACGTGCGCCGTCTGGTCTTGCCAACAATCTACTCAGGATTCTACTTAGTACTGAAGCAGCTCAATTGTATGTCGTGGAAATTAAATCGACTCGACTCAAATGTTAGCAAGTGCAAAAAGAGAGGTTTATTTGAGACCTTTGCAAAGGGACATGACACATTGGCAAGACGACTCATATAAGGAACGCCTGAGAACTTTCAAATATTCCTTTTATACAATAATGCTACAAAGTGAAGATTGCCAATTGCAATCTGGATTAGATTAGGTTCATAATGCTTCTCCTTGTTAACACCTCAAGACCAGGAGGATGGAACATTTGATTTCCTTTCCAGATATGAAATTGCTTTTTTCATTCCTTGAGTTCTGATATGATAGTTTAACTGGCCTTGTAAGTCTGCTGCTAGGTCGGTTTGCCATGACATTTTTTCTGTCTGTCTGCAATACGTGTCCCTAATTTCGGTCAGGCCCTTGCTTCTTTATTTTCCCTATGCTTTTATAGATTTCACAATAAATGTCAAATTTCCATTACATTTCCCCCCTTTTTTGGTATTTTATAACAACAAAAAAAAAGTACAGAGCCTGACAGCTATACATCAAACTGCTTAGGGAGCACCAGACATTTACTCGGACATCAGCTGCCAGTAACACAGCTTTATGTTGGTATCAACACTTGCTCTGTTGTGCCCTGTACATAGCCCAAACTTCACATGTAACACACGTCAACATTACGGTGTGGTGTGATCCATGTGATCGGACCTTCCTGCTGTAGGGCCTCTGATCGTTTTACCATTTTTTATCCCGCTGCACTCATTAGCAAATGCAGGAGGCAGGTACACATGCAGGATCCTACGCAAAGCACTATGTGTAAGACCAGTCCTACAACTAGTAGAGCGTGTAGGATTCAATATCCCCATCCGCCCCAAAGGGAGATAAGCCTTTGGAAGCAGGTGTCATCTGCTGGGGAGGCAGTCTAGTTGCCACTTTCATATGATTTATTACACTCGTGATATTCTGGAACTCATCAGGAATATTAAAACAGCTTGAGGTACCGAACATTTTGCAATCGCCCCCTCTCTCGGCCGTCAGTATGTCTAGTACTAATCAATTTAGTATCACCGTTTCCCTTTTTGCCGTTAACTCAGTATTATTGAGGGTCAGACCCTCCTCCGTCTCATTTGCTGACAGTTATACCCTATATGCGAGGTCATTCATCATTTTTATTGCCATCGTTGTCCCTGCTCACAAGAGAATAGACCACGCAATATTCGCTCCTAGTCTAGTCTCGGGCTCTGCGAGTGTGTGCCATTCCACTTCTGCGGGATGTCAATTTGGGTTCGCCCATTCCTCGCATTTGGGACGAACACTGTCGTGCTAGTAGACAGTACCGCGGGTTTTGGTCCATTAATTGGTTTGGATGGTTGCTGTGCCCTGGTGCTACAATTTCCTGTAATGTACCTCGCGGGGGGAGGGGGCTGTACCTCTATATTCACCATATATATCGGTGAAGGGTCTATCCATTCCACACCAGCAGTCTTCCTCATCCCTCTTCTGAGACTTGGTTATTATTACCTGTGCCATAGCACCTCCTTCATTGATAATTGAATACCTATATCTCGTGTGAGGTGTCCCTGCAGCCATGGTGGCTACTAGTAAGTGCCAGTCACTGGGACCGTAAGGATCCCTCCATAAATATTTATTGTCCCATTTATAGTTGTACTGGTTACTAAACGACCATGTAAAGGTCAACTAACCATCCTTGGTTAAGATTACCGTCTGCGGATGTATCCCACACACCCCTGCCTTCACGAATCGTCCTGCCAGGGAAGCCCCATATTTGTGTGAATCTTCTAATCATTACTTCCACGTACTCGGTTCCGGTGTTGTCCGATGTCTCTTCAAGTTCAGCTACACGTTTGTAATGGCTGGTGTGTATCAACGTTGCTCTTTGTCCGATCTTAACAGCTGACTTTGTTGTAAGGAGCACTTCAAACAGTCCCACCCACCTCTTCGCCTTCCAGCGTTTCCTCCTGATGTCTTTCACCACTATCCAGTCTCCAGGTTCTAGGTCGTGCATCTTTCCTTCTGCTGATTGGGTAGTGCTGCCTTCACTTGCTTCTGTATTTGAGACAAAGGTGCAGACAGTTGTGCGGTGGCACGGTGGTTGGCACTGCTGCCGAACAACGTCAGAGACCCGGATTCTGTTCTCACCTCAGGAAACTGTCTCTGTGAATTTTGCACGTTCTCCCCGTGTCTGCATGAGTTTTTTCCGGGTGCTCCCGTTTACTCCCACAGTTAAATAAATGTGCAGGTTAGGTGAATTGGCCATTCTAAATTGCCCGTCGTGATAGGTGTAGGAGTAAATGTAGTGGAGTGGTTCTGGATGGGTTGCTCTTGGGAGGGTCTGGGTGGACTTGTTGGGCACAAGGGCCTGTTCCCACACTGCGAGTAATCTAATCTTATCTTGTCTTGACAGTGATCTGTTATCGGTCTTACCTTACGTCTTCGGCTAATTCCTGTCCTGGGCGGCCTACCAAACAAAATTTCTAACGGGTCAAGATTAGCTCTTCCTCCCCTTCTGGATCTAATGTACTTTAGCACAATTGGAAGTGCCTTTGTCCATATCACTCAGAGATCCTCATGATATTTTTCAATTTATTTTTTAATGTAGCATTTCTCTTTCCACTGCCACCGCTCGCTGGATGGTCGGCACAGCGTTGTCTCACGTTTATTCCCAAGTAATCACTCGAGGGAAATATTGACAAATGGTGTCACAATGTCGCTGCTAAGCCATTCAGGAATTCCCCATCTCGGAATTATTTCAGTTAGCAAAGCCTGGACTACTGCAATGGCATCCTGTTTAGACTTGGGGAGCGCTTCCACTCATTTGGGAAACATATCAACTAATACCAGACAATGCATTTTCCCTTCGCTGGGTATTAGTTCAATAAAATACATCTGTAAATGTTCAACGGGTCTTCAGGATTGGGGGTGTTCTGCCTGAATCATCTGTATTCCCCACCCCACATTATTAGTCGCACAGATAACCCTTCATTCAAAATATTTTCAGGAGTAATGAGTAAATCCCTTTGTGTACCAGTGCTCCTAAATACTGTCGTACATCCCCCCTTTTGACACATGGTCCTCGCTGTGTGTTATGTGGCATAGAATGGGAATAATGATCGCGGTAGACAGAGTTTACCAATGGGGCCACACTACACCCATTACCTCATTGCCGTTGTCCATTCACGCTTCTTCTCCGGCATGGCTTACGTATGTAACTCCCATAAGTCTGCTTTGGATTACACATATTTGACATACACATGTCAACTGAGCACTTGGCAGCTGCTGGGCTGCCGTCCTTGCCGAAAAGGAAACATAATTTTTCATGTGGGCTTCACATTTACAGACAGCGATTGATTTAGGCGATAGGACCGCTTCCAGGAGGTCGGAAACAGGCCACGGTGTATGTTGGGCTTTCCAGTGTAGGTCTAGAAGCCCCTGTGTTTCCACAGGGTTCCAAAATTATGCACAACCCCGAATGCACATCTGGTGTCGATGTAAATATACACCATTGTTCCCTCAGCCAATTTACATGCCTCAGTGAAGGGAATCAGCTCTGTTGCTTGAGCTGACAGATGAGAAGGGAGTGATTCCGTTTTGACTACCTCGTGGGTGTACTACAGCATACCCAACACAATTTTGGTTTGTCTGTTTGCTCCTGAATGCTGACCCATTCACAAAAAATGCCATATCCTGATTCTGAATTTTTGAATCCTGCACGTCTGCTCTTGGGCTGCAAATTTCATTCGTTACAGCGACACAGTCATGTGGGTCTCCGTCTCCTTCTGTGGGGAGAAGGAGAACAGCATTATGGACGTTATATCTCTTTATTGTCATGTTAGGCATCTCCAATAGCACAGTATTGTGCCTGAGTCAACTTGCTGCCGACATGTGTGCTGTGTTTTGCTCGGAAAACAGTAAGGATGCATGTGGGACCAGGAGGGTTAATTCACCCTAGCCGACTGTGTCCCTCGACGCAGCAATAACCTTTTTCAGGTGCAGCCACGGATCGCATGCATTTTGGCAATCCTGCTGCTACGGGGTCTACGTTTAGCCGAAATGTAAGCTACCTACCTCAATTTTCCGCATTATCCTGCATCAGCACACATGTTATGCAGCCACGCTTCTCATCTACCGTATGTACAAAAGGCCTGTTTGGATTCGGACCCCCAGTGCAGGTGAAGTATGGAGCGCCATTTTCAATTCGACTGCAGCGTACTCTGGTTCTGCAACTCTTAGCCATGGGAAATTTCACTTCGGGGATCCTCAAGGGTTGCATAATGTTGGATAATCATTCTACAAGTAACAGCACATGACCAAGAAGGATAGCAATTGTTTCTTCATGTGAGTCTTTGGAATTTCTGGATTGCTTGATCTCTGTCTTCCATTGTTCAGATAAGATGTGACCTTAAAAACGTAATTTGTTGTTGAACAAACTGTAGTTTTGCGAAACTAGCTTTGTGCGCATCCCTGGCTAGATGGCAGAACAATGCAAGCTTATCTTCCTCACATTGTGCCTCTGTTGGTGCTGCTATTAATCATTCGTCTGCATACTGCAGAACCGCAGATCCCGGGGTGAAAAGTAGAGTCTCCAGACTCCTGCACAGAGCCTCATTAGTTATGGTGGGGGACTGACAGCAATCTTGACAAAGTCGCATGAATGTATACGATTTGCCTTAGAATGGAAAAGTGAACCAGAAGTGACTTTCTGGGTGTACCGGTACACGAAATTGGACTGCCCGATCTGCCTGAGTTAGCCAATTCAGTTTCTCCATATATGTCCATATATCTGCATTGAAGCAGATATGCACATCGTCCCTGAAGACACAAGCTTTCGTTTTTTTTGTGCCAGTAGTACCCATGGTCCCAACTCCTGCCACCTGTTACTGGATGTGTTTGCCAGTGGTACATGAGGAAAGGAGCGTTCCACATCAAAAAGATAATGTCTACTTGCCGTCACAGATACTTTGCATCAGTTCCCAGTGACTGCACATCTGTGATCATTCTAATAAAATTCGCACAATAATAGCTGATCTGGTTCGACCAATATCCTGAAACAATACTTCTCATATGATGTGTAAGGGCCATGATGGTGTATGCTTGCTGTGCAGTTCCACATATCTCCAGCAAGATAAGCGGTGTTAATGGGATTAACATGGTTACTTGCTTCCTGGGCGAGCGAATCCCTCACTGAACTTATGGCTCTCTGGCTTAATCGCCACTCATAGTCATGCATCAGGGGTCGTGAGTTGTATGTTACAGCCTGCGCTGGTAAAGCTTCTTTTTGTATTACCTGCAAGCCTGTCGGGGTACTGCGCAAATCCGACCCCAGTTTCACTGTGAGATCGCCAGCCATCAGATTTAAAGGACAGAATTCCGAGAACAGAAACGAGAATTGGAATGTTTCACCATTACTGCATTCGCACAATCGGGGTGCGGTTAATCTCTCTCGTGTCACGAATCCTGATGCATCCATTGCGTCGACTCTCTGAACTGCCTTAATTTAAGGACTGAATATGTTGCCCCTGTATCTACCAAAAACTGGCACATTTTCCCTTGAGACTAGAATTCGCTTCTTCTTATCAACATCTCAATGTCAGGGACATGAAACATTCGAGTTCCTTTCCAGATACGGAGTTTTTTTTCCCCATTCCTTGATTGTTGATATGGTAATTTACTGGGCTTGTAAATCTGCTATTAGTTCGGTTTAACTTTACATTTTTTTCTGTCTGTCTGCAATACTTGCATCTGCAAAGTCGCGTTCTTACTTGTTTGTTTCCCTTTGCTTTTATTGGTTTCAAAATAAATGCTAATTTTCCATTACAATGGACATCACACTATTTTTACAGGTCGCTGCAACAGCGAGGGCCGAAGTGCCTGTATTGAATTGTAACGTTCTATTTAGTAAGCTACATTTCCTGCTGGTTTCTGATGTTTCTCCTCACTGTGGAAACTTCCAGTCACACCTTCCAGAGATTTGTCTGCACTTCATTTAATCGAGAAAACAGTATTTCCTGCTCAGAATGTGATCTCTGTGCAATGGAGAGAGGAAAGCAGAGTCGGTGACATAGCTGAGATCACTTACGTTCTGTCCAGAATCCCGATCTTCGAGTCTCCTGTAACTTTCAACATCACATTGTGTTCCCACGCTTCTGGGTCTCTGCCTGTATTCCTGATGAAGGGCTGATGCCCGAAACGTCAATTTTACTGCTCCTCGGATGCTGCCTGAACTGCTGTGCTTTACCAGCCCCTCTCCAATCGAGACATTGTGTTCCCAGGCCACTATTTCGGTCTCTGGTCTGCTACAGTGCTCCTTCAAGGCACAACATAAGCTGGAAGACCTGCAACTCATTTTCTACTGAGAGACCATGCAAACATCATAACCCAATATCGAGTTCATTCATTTTAGATACCGTCTGCCCTCTTCCCCATTCTTCACCCACATTTCCATCCCATCAGTTCCGAAGACAGATCATTGCACTCGAAACGTTAACTTTCCTTTCTTATCAGAGATGGACAAGAGCTGTTGATTTTGTTCAGACCTTTTTGGTTTAATTCAGGGAACTTTGCTTGTCCGTTGTAATCGCCAGACTGCTGGAAGCGTCTGATTGCAGGAGGAGATATTCACAGGAGTTGACAAGAATGGCAAGGCAGACGCTGTGGTTGGGGATGTTTATCTAAGCGCAGGGAAGGCTGATTGAGTAACTGATTAACGTGCACATTTTATGAAGAGGATAGATATGTATGACAGGGATAAGTCTGTATTGGGAAGGAAAAGAGTGACATAAATGAAAGACAGGAGACAAGGTGTTTTGAGGAGATTTTGGGAGAATGCTTTCACCAATAGAGTGTTTCATATCTGGAAATCATTATCTGAACATGTGGTAAAGCTAAGTGTCATGAGAACGTTTCAGCAGTCTGTAGCCAAACACTTGAAGAGCCAGAGCACACGTGGATAAGGAACAGGTACTGGAAATTGTGACGAGGACAGACAGATGCGAGATGGGTGTCCTCAACGCAATGGGTCAAAGATAAACTTGTGTGCTTAAAAAGCGCCTGCTGGCGCGGCTCTGTGGCGCAATGGAAAGCGCGTTGGACTTCTATATCTTTTCTCTGGTTGTTATTCAAAGGTCGTGGGTTCGAGTCCCATCAGAGTCGAGTTTTAGTTTATGGTTTGGAAGGTGGTCAGACCATACTCGGCTGATTATCTGCAAAACCAACAGTATTCGTGCAGAAACCAAATGCCTCGAAACGGAACATGTTCCTCTCACAGGTTTCCACTTTCGATGTCTATTTATGATAGAGTAGGCAACACGATGATGTAGATAAGCTGGAAAAAACACAAAAGTGTTGTGTCAGCCATGATGATATCGGATCAGGGAGCAGGGCAGGATCGGTGTTTAGAATGGGCTCCTTTGTGTCTGTGTCATTTCTGGCCCAAGTGTTTAAACAATCACAATAAGGATAACATGAATTAAAGGCCATTTGATATTTTGGTCTCACCTCCATTTCGATTCCCTCCCAGCTGGAATAGACAGCTCTTGTTTCAGCTTTAGATCAGACAGCGGAGGATTCTCACAAGTTCTCCTTCAGGCTGAATATTCTTCCACATAGGTTTCCAAGTGGACACATGGAGCAAGCAATTGCATGGATGCTGGGGATTCAGGGGCAGATTTCCCCTATGCTGGGCTCGAATTCTGGCCAAGGTAATGAACGTTAATTTCTGACATTTTTAATCTTACTCTGGATTCTTGCGACTTTACTAATTAAACTGAATTTCAATTTGCCCTTGCATAACATTATTCAATTTTCACTGTTTATGAAAACGATGCTACGTGCTCGTGGGTGCAGTATGCTGAATATTATTGTCGCTGTGTGCAGTGTGGGTCGGTGTGTGTTATGAACATGCCAAAGGAAGTTGGTGAAATATCAGTGAATCGAATTCTCTGACGAATTGAAGCCGATGGAAGGAAAATCCCAGTACAGTGGCGACATGGCATTTCCTGTGATCAACGCAGGACACCACGGTAAACATACGCAGCATTCAATAAAACCGATTTTCACCACATTTTACTATGCCACATTTTAACTACATTTCAGGGACATTACTGTAATCTCTAAGCTCTCACATTCTACAGGAAGACCATTAAAATGGCCGACCATCCATTATTAATGTTCTGAATTCACACGCACACATATATATGTGCATATTTTGCGCATGCATGTATGTGTGTGTGCATATATATTTAAAATTGCAAAAGAACATTGAGTAAAACAGCATTTATTCGAAAAAAATATTATTTTGTGGAGTGTTCTGTCCTTGGGAACTACCTCAGTTACTTAAGACCATACATAAATACTCCCTGAGTGAATATCCATCACTCAATAGAGATGCAGAGGTGACTTTTGAAAAAATGACATTTTTCATACCACTGAACCTGCGCTGTGTTAACTTCTGGAAAGAATGTTGAGCTCGTTTCATATTATTAAAATTGCTGGAAGCTCGCACAGGCCATTAAAACAATCCACAAAGTATTAGATTTCTCTCATTGGACATTTTGAATGTTATCGGAAAAACTGGAATCGAAATGATAACGATGTTTTTAAGTATTACTGTGAAGATTATAGAATTCCAAGAGGAATATTTTTCGTGTCTTGTCACTGGATATTTTTGTTGGAGATGAGTGAGCAGCAAACGGACTCACTCCCTTCTCTGTGATTGCTGCCAAATTTTCCAATGCAACAGATGAAAGTAAAAGGTGCATTACATCGGCAGGTCAGTTCCAACTCACGATAGTATAGTTTAATTTTGATTGTCGCCATCATCTAAAGTATAAGCTTAGTTGGGAGATCAAGATCCTGACTGTATGCTGAGACATTGCGAGAAATAATCCCACACTTTTCACATCACTTTCTCTCATAAACCAGTAATGCAGCGGACTGAGCTACCCGGCTTCCCTTTCATGCTGAGCTAACACAACAGCTCAGTTTTTTTACAATTTCTAGAAGTTCACGTGGAACAAACTGCTAAATCTTTCCTCACAATCAGCTCATTCTATACTTAGTCGTACGCAGTTGCAGGTGTTATGAGGTTTATTTCTAATTAACGTTAACCAATTAGAGAGTGTGCACATAACGCATACCCATCATGGCCGCCCAGATTCCCTGTCGCGGTGTAATTCATTCCTTGTGTGTCTGCACGTGTCTTCACAAATATTTTAGAATCAGCTTCTGAACAATTTTTCCTGCGAAAAAGTAATCGTTTTCGAATTCCAAAGCTGTAGAAGGAAAAAAGAACACGTGCTCCAAACTTCACTTTATCATTCGTCACTGGTTTTGAAGTTCCATAATCGAGTTATAGATAACTCCAAATGAGGGAATTTCCATCCAGTTTCCTCTCACCAAATTCACATCGCATGGAAACCTTCCATTTGGACACAACTCAGTTTACCTGGTGTCACACCACATGATCTATTCGTCTTTTCCATTACCCCATGAAACCCCGCATTGTCTTTTCAAATGGCATTACCCCTCAATACATCGATGGCTTCCTTTCCATTTTATTGTTTCCACGTAAACGCTGTCCATTCTTCCTGACTTCTTTTCATTTCAGTCATCTCAATCCATGTATTTTATTATCTCTTTATATCCTAGTATAGTCCATGCTGAGAAAGGATGCAACACATTAAAGCCCGCTATAATGCTATATACTGCCATTACCAATGTAGGGAAAATGGGAGCTAGTTCAGTCAAAAGTGAATCTATTGGTTGTCGCATAATGGATCAATCACTGACTGGGAAGTGACTGTTTTTCCCTACTTTTCTCTCCTGTCAGAAGATTTGCTAAAGCAACACAATAATTTGAAATTTGAATCAGTGGCGAGGCATTTTCTCCTGTCACATCGTCGATGATGCCTTCCAGCTTATCTCATCCACTTCCCTCAACCCCACTCCCAAAACCCATCCCTCCAAATATGACTAGGACAGAACTTCCTTTTTCATCACTTTAAAATCTCGCAGCCTCTGTAGGCATCATGTCATCCTCCGGTATTTCCGTCAGCTGCAAATTAACCCCAACAATTAAGATGTGCTTCCCTCCCCACCCCTATCCATTTTCTATAAAAAAATCATTCCCTCTTCCACTCACTTACAAAGTGCACGCTACCACCAAACCACCCTCCCCTCCCAGCACCTTCTCATTCCAACACGGGATTTGCAAAACATCCACCCACACCTCCGCCCTCAACTCTGTCAAAGGCCCAAAAGGACCCTTACATGTCCATCAGAATTTTACCTGTATTTCCACGCATGTCATTTCCTGTATCAATTGCTCCCTTTGCGGTCTCCTCGACATAGAGGAGATCAGATGCCTAATTACAGACAGCTTCGGAAAACATCTCCGGGACACCGGACCAAACAACGCCACAGGCCCCTGGCTGAACAGTCAACTCTCCCTCCCACAGCCAAGTTTATTCAGGTCCAGGGCTTCCGCCGCTCTCATGAACTATCCTATCTGTCCATCTTCCATCGCACCTATCTGCTCCAGCCTGCGCTGCGACCTATCATCATTATCCCCACCTCCACTAAACTATCACAATCTCAGCTACCTTGTCCCAGCCCCACGCGCTCCCATTTGTCTCTCTACCCCCTCGGTTCACAAGCCTCTTTCCTGATGAAGGCTCGTGTCCAAAACGTCGATTGTCCTGCTCATTCGTTGCTGCCTGCCCTGCTGCGCTTTTCCAGCATCACTCTTCCAACTCAGTGGTGAAGCAGTGGATTTTGAGTTGGGATTGAAGTCAGAGGCCTCAGTTTTGCACTTATTCAATTGTAAGAAATGTCTGCTCCAACAGGACTGTATGTCAGACAATTCAGGACATTGTTTGACCTGGAGGGAACAGGGAGGTGATCGTGTTCATATCCACATGCTGACCTGCTCGTTCTCTGTGGTGGAAGTTGTGTGCATGAAAGATTCTGACAAAATTCTGGTCAAATTCTTAGTGTCAAAAATCCCTGACCTTCAGACAGATTCTAGACTCTTTTGAAAGACGGTTTCACACTCTCATTTTTGGATAACATCAATTTCGCAGGATATTAGAAGGGGAACATTTATAAATCAACCTCTCCACCATAATCTGATGAAGCCGCGCAGTTTATCCCAAATACAACTTGATCAGATTTCGAACATTTATGGAAAAAGCTCTGGTTACAGTGTGAGATAAGTCGTTCACTTATTGTGTGTGTGGAACAGGTCTTTACCTGTCATCAGACTTACACACCTCAATTGCAGTCATAGTGAGGAATGACTGTGGAAATGCAGGGATTCATTTCCCTGTATGAGCTGAATTCCCATGGACGCAATGATACCAGGAACAAGTCATTCACCTGCTCAGAGTGTGGGAAGGGATTCACTCTGTCTCTGACCTGCTGCGATATCTGCTCGTTCAAAATGATGAGAAACGATTTCAATGGCTGAACTGCGGAAAATGCTTTAAACCGTCCAGCGATTAGAGATCTGAACACCACACTCATACGAATGAGAAACATTTTATTTCTCCGGACTTTGGAAAATGTTATCAACCCTCTATGTGCTTCATCTCTGAGAAATATGCTCACATAAATAAGAATCCATTAAGATATATAGACACCTGACGTCTGACCCACGTGCTCACCCGGAATAGAGACCTCTCCAATTCCAAATCTGTGTGACCGTGCTGTAAAGTCCGAACGATCGGATGGCTCATCACCTTTCTCGCAATATTAACAGGTCTTTCTAAATGCCATGACTGCGGGAAGTGCTGCACAAGTTCCTGAATACTTACGTGTGATCAACGTGTTCACACTGAGCAAAGACATTAATCATTATAAACGTTCCTGGGGACAGTTCGTCATGAACATTATCACTTTGTGGAGAGACCTATCAAATATGTAGCCTGTGGGATGTTCTCTCTAGTCTCTGTAGAACTGATTTCCCATTGATATTTTCGTATTGTGAGAGACGTTTCAAGTGTATTTATTCCAGGAATAGGTTCAAGTGATCATCTCAACTCTAAGTACACCATCTGGTTTGCAGTTGGCAGCAAGCATTTACCCGCTCCATGTGAGCAAAACAGTTAGGCCCCTCATCGACCCTGCTGAGAGAATAGAGGATCCCACTGAGGGAAGGAATTCACTCACTCATCGACCCTACTTAGACAGCGTAGACTTTACATATCTCAACAGCAATTGGACGTTGTTGTTATTCACATTCAGGTCTGAAATTAAAGTTGGAATATTCTAGATAACAATCAAACAAATCAGCTTTGTGATAAACACGGTATCAAAGGTCATTGGAAGGATGGGAGTACAGAGTACGTGAACCATCAGCACAGGTTGTCAGGAAGAAATCACGTCTGACAAATATATTAGAATGCTTTGAGTAGGTAATGAGCAAGTTCGATGAAGTCAAGCCTGTGGAGGTGACCAGCTTGAATTTCCCCAGGCATATGTCAAGGTGCAGTACGGCAAACTGCTAAATAAGATACCATGGATTGAGGCTTGGCTGACTGGCAGAAGGCAGACAGTTGGGTAAAGGGGTCTTCTCTAGGATGGCAGCCCGTGACTAGTGGAGTTCAGCAGGAGTCAGTGTTGGCAACACAGCTATTCACATTGTTTATGAAGGATCCAGTCAAAGGAACTGAGGGTGTTGTTGCTCCATTTGAAGAAGACACAATGATAGGTGGAAGGCCAAATCTTATTGATGAAGCGGGCATGCTGCAGAATGACTTGAACGGATGGAGTGCTTTGAAAAAATAGTTGCAGTTGCGATACTTTTTGGAAAATTGTGACGTCATATGTTTGGTGGTAAGAGTAGAGGCAGAGACAATTTTCTGAAAGCAGAAAGAATTCAAAGTTCAATTTTCTCTTATGTTTAACATGCAGTTTCAGTTGGTGTTTAGGAAGGCAAATACAATGCAGGCGTTCAGTTCAAGCGAATAGGAAAGCATGGGCAGAGGTTTACACCTCAGTCAATAGGATGCTCTGGACAGATGCAATTGGAACATTAGGAGAGGGTCTAGGCCACATATCGAAGTGATGATATGTTTTGAATGGTGGATAGGAGGTTTATAATGGCTGACTCAGTGGTGAGTACTAAGGTCTTGCGGCCTCAGCGATGCTGGTTCAACATCTACTTTGGACGACTGTGTATGTTGAGTCTGCACATTCCACCCCAGACTAAAGATGTGTGGCTGACGTTTTTTGGTCATGGGAAATGCAGAATTGTGTAGAGGTGTGAGTTTGGGTATGATTCCCTTCGCAGGATCAGTGGGGGCTTCTTGGTCTGAATGGCCGGGTTCCACAATGTAGGTATTCCATTAGAACAACGTTGATTGCTGAGATTTACGCCTTTTCATAAGAATTGTTTTTTAAAAAAAGATGACAGCTTCCACATAAATACATGGTTTCAAGTGAATCTCTTGAACAATATAAGGAGTGGAGGGGCATTCTTAAGGAGGACATTATAAAGGCCAATCGAGGATATGAGATGTCATCAGAACATAAAGTTAAGTATAGTCTAAAGAGAATCTACAAGTAATTACGAACTTGAGACCAAATAGGACCACTTTGAGATGAACGCACTCACGTTTGTATTGAACCTCAGCAGATGGAGAGAGATATAATATTCACTTCGCGTTAGTTTACACAATGGAGAACGAAATAACTGGTACAACTAAATATTGATGTTTTGAAAGTAGTTCACATTGAAAAGGGGAAGGGCTGGACGACTTGGAAAATATAAAGTTGGATATTTCTCTGGGATCTGATCTCCTGTATAGCGGAAACTTGTGGAAAGTTAGGGAAAGAAATCTTTGGGCCTTTAGTAGAAATATTTTTATCATCTGTTATGACGAGTGGGGCTCCGAATGACCGGTGGATGGCTAATGTGCCTTTGTTTAGAAAGGATTTCGTGGAGAAGGTTGGGAGCGATAGACGTTTGTGTCTGGTTATGGTCGTGGGTAAGTTGTTTGGTGCAATTCTGAACGATAGGATTTATATGAATGTTTAGGTACAAGGAATGAATCGGGATAATCAGCATGGTTTTGCACAAAATTGACTTTTTGAGAGCGTAACCAAGAAGATCACTGAGGACAAAGTGACAGACTTTGCTCACTTGGACTTTGATAAAAGCTTTTACACGGTTCCACATGGTTGACTAATTCATAAATTTAGATCGCATGGAGTTAAATGTAAGTTTTCCACTTAGATATAAAATTAGTTTAATAGCAGGATGCTGAGAACGGTGGTGCGGGGTCGTTTTAAGACTGGAGGAGTGTTACCAAAGGTGTCCCATTGGCTGAGCGCACATTCACTTTTTTTACATTTAAATGAATGATTTAGGTGGCAAGATAGAAGTAAGTTTGCAAAATTGGCAGTAGAAGGTTGTGAAGCGATTTTCTCATCAGGTCAGTTTCTCTCTGGCCTCGAGTTTACAAAGCGTGTGGGAGAGAAGTGGAGAAGGGCCATTCGTCCATCGTGAAGCGCACAATATCAGGCATCCATCTATCCTCGTCCCGGTTTGCAGCAATGAGATTCTCCCTGTGATCTTAAATGACATAACAATGGTACTGATGGTTGACCTGGTCACACTGTTGTAACCCCTTTGGGGAACGTATTCTCATGTTCACTTACAGAGTCAGTCACATAGGCACATTCCCCGATAGTGACAGAGTCCTCACGATTCTCCCCACTCCATGTGTTTTATGTCTGCAAGTTTCTCCGGAGAAAGGCGGCTTTAAGTGGAATACAAGGCACTTCGCAGAAAATGTGCATCATTGCGGTGAGCCGTGATATGAAGTGGATACTGAGCTGAAATAGTCCAACACGCTTCTCATGTGTAACTTTCAATAACACAAATCCCACCAAAACAAACCCTCTGTCTCCTGGAAAATGACAGGATCGCGCCCAGCAGACATTCCTCACAAAAAACAACGGACCCACGGCAAAATCTAAACACTTTCACGTCTCGTCTTGTTCTATGTTTGTCCCTGTCACACCTCCAGTTTCCCCTGAACGTCCAGTCCCAATGTCAATGAGCTGTTTGATATAAACACAGGCACATCGAGAAAGTAATCTTTATTTCAAAAGCATAAACAGGGAATGTAAGCTGCAAGGGCTTGCTCTCGGCTGGGTAATGAGACACCACGGTCTCATCATCCAGATTGTCATATAGACTGATTCCAAAAATATGCACCCTAACAGTTATTACCAACCGAAATGTCCCAATGAATACCGTGACTGTCAGAAATATCAGGGGAGAGTAGCTTCGACCCCTTCCTCACCGAGGGACATTTTGCACAGAATGTCCTATTACTTCACAAACTGACCACCTCGCAGTTGGCCATGGAAGTGTCTAGCACAAAAATGACCTTTGGCCCACTAAGTCTGCACCAGTCCCCTGAACTGTTCTTATCTCATTTGGCGTCACTTTGTTCAGAGGGGCAAACCTATTCAGTAATGGAAGTGTACAACTAAATGGGTCTTACCTGCTTTGGAGTTTTCTGCATTTTCCATCCTGAGAGGCGGTTGGTTGCAGATTCCTAACGTTCCTTATCTGAGGTATCCGCATTTCACCTAATCCTGCGATTTGAATTTCAAACAAGAAAGCAGAGAACAAGCACTCTTCAAGTTCACTCTCGGCTCTCAATCACAGTCAGCAAAATGCTTAACTGCATGAGGAATACACAGTGGATTGAATGTCCATCGCATCAACCATTTGGCCACATCTGCAGAAGCGCGCTACTAAACTTGTTTCAAGTTCTCCTTCCCTGTGGAGCTGAGGGACAGGCAATCATTGTTCGGTTTGATTGAATTCAATCACCACAGTTTCGACAGGGTTAAATGTCAGGACATGTTTGGACTGTGTAATCAATATCGATTGTTGAATGGTCATTCAGTTAAAAAGAAAGGGAGAGATTGCAAGAGAAACTAAACAAATCTGGCAGCATCTGGGGAGAGACAAACAGAGACAACGATTCGCAGCTTCTCCAGGAGTTTCTCAGAACTCTATTTTCTCTCACAGGTAATGTCATACCTGCCGAGTTCCTTGAGCAGTTTCCGTTTTTGTTTGAGATTCTGAGTGTCCACAACCCTTCATGAGCCAGTCAACAATACAGAAACGCATTTGTGGTTCTTCACTGGATTTGGTTTCCGTTTGGGTACATATTACTGACCCTATTAAAAACCCGAAAGTGCACAGCAAAGGAGTCGGATGGATAAGAACAGCGGCCGCTCCATGCGTGGGTACACCCTCTCGGTTAACAGCCAAACGAGAGGACTAATTGCTCCATAGAGACTGGGGAGTCCCTTGTAGTAGGCCCCTTGCAGGATCTCCTAAAGCAAACTGTCGGTGAATTCAAGCTTTTGCCTGCCCTTCGCATAATGAAAATTGTCTTCAATTTGTTTGACGTTTCCAAAATTAATCCTGGAGCATTCATTGTGGACAATGGGAAAAGTTTGATCTCACACTTTGGAGACACGTGCAAGTCACCGGGAACCAGCTTTCCTAAAACTGGAACCTTCTCCCTTCGAGCCTTATGAGGAATACCTTTCTGACCTCAGTAAAAACCCGGAACTGTGCAGACAAAAAAAAACAGGTTGTGCGAGAACAGCTGTCGCTCTGTTCCTGGCTCGTGGGAGAACAGCAACCTGTCAGTGAAGAGCCGAACGCATTGACGAACATCGCCACAGAGACTGATGAGCCAACGGCATCACTAATCGGCAATGCAAGCTGCAGCCTGCTCCTCCCATATTGACAATCGTCCTTAATTAGTATGACTTTTCCGAAATAAATCCTGGGCAATTCACGGTGAAGACATGGTAATAGTCTGATCCCACCCTTTATACACACACGCAAGACACCGGAAATCAGTTATCCTCCTCCTGGGATCGTCTCACTCCCAGCCTTTCAGTGTCCTATCTGTTCCCGCGTTTTCGAATTGCCCCGGAGATGAGATGAGATTTAACATCCTGACGTGCAGGAACGTGAATCCATCAATGTCACAGATCAATTCATGTCCGGAGTACATCAGAGTCAAAGTACCGGCCTCCGAAAGAATGGAAAATTTTCTAAACTGTCTCTGACCAGTCGGCCATTTCACCCTTCATTTTCCTCTGAATCCGCGTCCAAAGGAATATCGAAAGATTCACAAAGCTCGAGGCTGGGATTTCTGTTTTGCTTGTTGACAGTTTTCCCACTTGACAAGTGGCAACATGTTCCCAGAATCTTTCCACAATCCTCTGTTTTGCACCATGTAGAGAGATAAATAAACCTCCTTTTATGGAGAGATTCACGACTCTAGGAACGTTTTGTTTGGAGCAAAGAAGATTAATGGGAGATTTATTGGGGACGTTTATAATGATGTGGGAGAAAGAGGTGTGGATGGGCGAGTAAATGGTCAGGAGGAACTGCTGCCTCTTATCAGGGCAATTGACCAGCGGACGAGGAGTGAAGACGTTTAATGGAAAACCCCAACTTGTTTCAAATAAACTCAGTGAAACCTATATATATCCCATGCGTTTTTTATCATCTGTTGATAGAGAGACAGAGATAACGTTTTGAGTCAGATCCGTTTCGGATTCAGAACGCAAGTTTCCTGTATGTCAAGAAATGAGCAGACCTGAGAACATATCGAGTTGTTGAGACGGTTTTTCTGGAGTTGCAGAGATAATTCATTCAACAAGAAATCGTTTAAAATCAACGGTGAGGGGAACATACTCGGCATTGATGAGAGATAGAATGGATATGAGGATCCATTTTCATGAGCAGAGAGATTAATAATATGGCAAAGGTCGAGTAATAAAGATGCACTTTAGCGCGCCTTTCAGCTCCACTCCAATTACAGGCACTGAAGCACCTGTGAAGCAGATGTGTCATTGTTAATAATAATGTGCTAATCAGGGCAGTTTGTTCAAACAGAGGTCAAAAAAGAAAACTCAGAACTGGCACTGGAGACGCCAGTGAGATTATGTTTTACTTTAAAAGATTGTTCTGCTCTACTTAATATCCAGAATAGTGAAGGACCGGAGATCCCAATCTCAGGGGAAGGGGTTGCGCACTTCAGAAATGAATGAAGAGGATGTTCTCACATTCAGAGGGTAGCAAGTATGTAGAAGCATTTACAGCAGAGGCCTTTCAAGACTGGGTATATTCAAGGTTTCAATTATCTCTCTGTTAATAGCATGGAGCAAGTGGCAGTGTGAAATGTGTCCAAATTTGCTGACAATACACATGCGTGGGAGCGCATGTTATGATGAGATCGTGACAATTTGCATAGGCAGATAGATAGATTGGGTGAGTGGGGAAAAACTTGTCAGATGCAGTTTCATGTCCGGATTATGAGGTCATGCACTTTGGTCGGAAGAGTCAAAAGACAAGGAACTGTTAAAATCCAGAGAAAGGAGAAGAAACGTGTGACTTAGAGGAATCTTACACATGGCACAAACAAAGTTTAGTATCATATTATTTCCCTGACAAAAAGGATGGCTTCCTTTCCGATTGCTAACAACGAAAGAGATGGTTTTCCAGGAAAGATAAAAATAACTGAAACTAATAGCCGCATCGAAAATTTAGAGAAGACTTGGATCGTTCCAATGGACGACGTTGATGTTTATGGCTCTGTAACATTTCATTACAATGGGGCTGGGTGTGGGAAATAGGGGAGCTGGGGAGTGGAAGTCAGATTACCCATGATTACTCTCATCCTTCATCTGTCTTCGTCATTTTGTACGTTTTATTTCGCATTCTGGTTCCTGTGAGTGCCCTTGTAAACTGTACCCGCTGGTGACTTATTTCCCTGGTTGTTCTTCATCACGACCCGAAAGAATTCAACATTCGTTTCTCCTGAATCTCGGTAATCTCTGATCAAATATCACCAGAACCTCGATATTTTCCGCGTCTGTCTGCCTTCTTGCAATATTAATTGAGCCGTCACTGTGTTACTGTTGTACAAATCAAGAACAAATCAAACAGCACCAATAGCATCTAGGTTCCAAACGCAGATAACTGCAGCCGCTCCCCAGAGCATTGCCAACTGCGCGATCACGAAAGCACACATTGAGCAGCCAGGAAACTCAAAACAACAGAAACACTCTTGGGCTGCGGCCCTGGTTGTATTTCTCAATCAGCAATCGAATTTTACATTGGTGATATCAATACAAGGAACTAAATAATGCTACAGACGGAGGAGAAAGTGAGGTCTGTAGATACTGGAGATCAGAGTCACGAGTGTGGTGCTGGAAAACACAGCAGGTCAGGCCGCATCCTAGGAGTAGCAGAATCGACGTTTTGGCCGAATGCCTGATGAAGTATTCATGTCAGAACCATCCATTCTCCTGCTTCTTGAATGCTGCCCAATCTGCCGTACTTTTTCAGCAACGCACTCTCCATTGCTGCAGACTGTCACACAATCCGAGCTTCCAGCCACGGAATCAGCGACACTCAGTGTCATGAGTCAACCTACTGCAGACATCTGGCAGTGGTGTTTCGTGTCAAGTTGATCTTCAAGAATGCGGATCGTGAGTTATAGTGTTTCCTGCAGTCACTACAGGCAACATTGTTTGTCCAAATTTGTCCTGCCTTTGATGGGTATTTGGTCCATTTTTTGGTGAGTTGTTGTCAAATATTGTCTTTCGGTTTCTGTCTCATACATCCGAGTGGCCAGAGGAGTCTAGCTGTACGTGCCGAGACATACTTTTACCTATAATGTGGAGAGATTGGTTTGTTGGGTAATGGCATGTCCTCCTGGCGTTGGTTTTTACAATGAATCTCTGGGAATATCTATTGTTGCAAAATATTTCTGGAGGATCCACAAAACAACACAACCAGCTGACCCGAGTAGCAATGCACAGCGATGACGTGGACAACAGATTCGACTGGGACCACACAAAGTAATAGGGCCAGCTAAACAGAGGGCAGCCAGAGAATTTCTAGAATGACGAGACTCATGCAATGACTCCATCAAAAAACATATTGATCTGGACCCAACATACTGGGACATGCAAAGAACGACAAGTATTATCAACTGAAAGCAGTCGGAAATAAATCAAACCAATTCGAAACGCTGCAGGACAGCAGCGCTTCACAGGAGTTTCATCTGCCTTGAGGATCACCGAGAAAGGGAAGGAAACGGCTGCAAACCAACTTTTCAAAACCACCCAACATCCCCACACCATCTGCACCCTTCACCGGAACTGCAGATCTTTACACAAACCTTGAAACCCTGAAACAGTCAGAGCCGCCCCAGCGGGAAAATGAACCCTGGCCTCTCACGTGACAACTGAGGTTACCAAACGCCACACGGTGGATGTCAGAGCTAACTGAGCCTGCAAGCTACTTGTGCATGTTCTTGTCAATAACACCTGCTTGATTAACCTCATCTCATTTTACATCATTTAACGTTGTATGGCTTAAGCATTACAAATTCACAGTTAAGTATCTCTGGAGATTATCAGAATTTCTGCCGCTCTGACATATACAGACAGTGATGTCCAGATTCCAACCACTCCCTACCTGATAAAGTTTTTTTTAATGTAGATCTACTCGAACATTTATGACTCTTATCTTAAATCTATGCTTGATTGATCCATTCATCATCGAGAAATATTTCGTTCAGTGTACCCAATCCATGCCCCTAGTTATTTCCTACATTTGAATACTGTCTCCTCTCAATCTCTCCTGCTCGCACAAAAGCAAGGCCAGTCTGTCTAAACTCTTTCATAGCTGAAGTTCTTCAATCCAGACAATATATTGGCAGATCACTTCCGCACCGTTTCCACAACTGTTATATCGCTTCCTTTATGTGAATTGCAGCATTGTACATAACACTCTAGCGAGAGACGAATAAAGACTTGAAATAAATGTGGGGAATTCACAAACATTAGTCTTTTCCAATAAAGTCTCTTTTCTTCGATACTATTCTGTGTCTTTTTCCTGAATCCAGTGCTCAAATGAACTCTGGTCCATGCAAATCAAACACTTTACATGAGGATTGATAACCCAACCACATTATCTGATTGCATTAAGTGGCTTAAAGTTCCTCTTGATGGTATTGGGGCAAGTTCACCCAACAAGAGAACAGCAGCAACACTAACTTAACGGTGTCAATGTGAAAGTGAATGTTAGTTTGTGCAATGCCCCAGTGGCATGGGAGGAGGGATGGAAATGAAGAATAGTAATTGGGAAAGGGAGAAACTTATCCGATATTGGGTGCAGATAAAGTTTGAAGCAAAAATATCATCACCTTCGAGAGCATTTTAACCTTAAAAATTGATTGTTTCCTTTCTGCGTTTGTTTTGCAAGGGTTATGTGGAGTAACATGGAACAAATGCGCATTACTGATACTCGGATTTGAATGAAGGTTGCTGCGGCCACAATGCAGAGGACGCGCCACTATAGGATCACATGAATAAATAACCAACAGTAAAAGCAATAAATGCAATGTCTGAGGTTGGCGAGGAATAGCACCACATGCACAAGAGGATAACCTACTGAGATTGGGTTGTATCGTCATCTTCGATCTCCTCAGTGGCTGTGGAGATTCCATCATTGAGAATGTTGAAGACTGAGTTCGATAGATTTCAGGAAAAGATTAAATGTACAGGCGTAGCACACAAATTGTTGAAATGTAAGTTTCAATAACAACGAAGTTTCGCATCGTTACTTTACCAGTGCCTCGAGACAAGGTAGCAACTAAGGTTGCACACTTCAATCACACCGGTTTCCAGGTCTGGAATCAGAGAAATTTAGTGACGCAATGGCGAAGATCCGATCGGAAATTGAGAATGGAATGAACGCGTGAATGTCTACTCTTTCTGCCAGTGACCAAGTCTGTGAGCATGCAGTCCTTCTATGAAGGCAGAGAGGCACGTGAAACGCCCAGGCTGGGAGCTCCAAACTCGGCCGGCGCAACTTCTGTTGACATGGAATAGGGAGCTGTGGGAGACGAGGCTCGGCGATCTAACCTCATCTGGATACACTTTAATTGATATGGCGCAGGAAACTTTGGGTTGATGGAACGTATCCTAAGCGATTTTAATCTGAACTGAAATAGTTTTTGGTAGCATACATTTTTGTGGATTGAGGGAGGATGTGACCCAGGGAATTGTCACAATTATAAATAAACATTTTGCAAAGACTGAACTCGTCTAGGAGTATCTGTGCATTGTGAAATGGGCGAAATATCATTGCAGTCTGACATTTCTCATATTCTGACTCTGCAGTCGGTCAATTTTCTGGAAGGAATTTTAAAAATCTTTTATGTGTTATTCAACTCCCTGCTAGCTTGTTCTGGTCTGGTCATTGATGTAACATAAACAACCGAAAATTAATATGATGTTGGGATTAGGTTCGAGGTTCCCTCGAATTACAGAATAACAACAGGAGAGCAGAGGTGAAATTTTTCAGAACAGCAGTGATCAAATTGAATGAATGGGCAGGCAGAGGGTGAAAGGAAGCTTCCTGGGGATAAATGTCTTTTCTTTGCCAATGAAACTACCCGCGTCACAAAGTGTCTCACCTGGACTGACAGGAATGGAGTTTATAAGTCCTTCTCCATAGAGTGAGGCGGGGATAATGTGAACACAGCAAGCTCCAAAAAAAACCCAGAAATATTTGTTCTTTTCTGAACCTCAGTCCCGGACTGTCTGAGATGACCTTTGGAAAATTATTTTGCACCATATCAGATGAGGAGTTACAGATTCTACCACGGAAACCAAATTACATATCAAGATAAAATCATAGCACTTTATTCGGTACATCCCCCCTTTTGACACATGGTCCTCACTTTTTATTTAATTGGCATGGAATGGGAATAATGATTGCGGTAGACAGGGTTTACCAATGGGGCCACACCACACCCATTACCTCGTTCTGCACCCTGCCATTGTCTATTTACGCTTGTTATTCGGCATGGCCTGCGACTCGACCTCCCATTAGTCTGCTTTAGATTACAAATATTTGACATACATATGTCAACTAATCACTTGGCGGCTGTTGGGCTGCCGTCCTTCCCGCTGAGTTTGCATTGGCATTGCCTAGAGAAATGGAATCGTACTTTTTCGTGTGGGCTTCACATTTACAGACAGTGAATGATTTAGGCGGTGGGACCTCTTCCAGGAGATCAGAAGTCAGGCCACGGTGTATTTTGGGCTTTGCAGAGTAGGTCAAGAAGCCCCTGGGTTTCCACAGAGTTCCACAATTATGTACAACCCCGTATGCATATCTGCTGTTGGTGTAAATATTCACTATCCTTCACTCAGCTAATTTACATGCCTCAGTCAAGGTAATCAGCTCCGCTGCTTGAGCTGACAGATGACAAGGGAGTGATTCCGTTTTGACTACCTCATGCGTACTTACGACAGCATACCAAACACAATTCTGGCCTATCCATTTGCACCTGAATGCTGACCCATTCACAAAAAAACGCCATATCCTGATTCTGAGTTTGTGAATCCTGCACGTCTGGTCTTGGGCTGCAAATTTTATTAGTTACAGCGACACAGTCATGTGAGTCTCCGTCTCCTTCTGTGGGGAGAAGGCTAGCAGCATTACCGACGTTACATCTCGTTATTGTAATGTTAGGCATCTCCAATAGCACAGTATTGTTTCTGAGCCAACGTGCTGCCGACATGTGTGCTGTGTTTTGCTCGGAAACCAGTAAGGATGCATGTGGGACCAGGACGGTTAATTATCCAAAGCCGACTGTGTCCCTGGACGCTACAACAAACTTTTTCAGCTGCAGCCACGGCTTGCAGGCAGAAAGGCAATCCTGCCGCTACGGGGTCGAAGTTAAGCCAAAATGTAAGCTACCTGCCTCAATTTTCCCACATTATCCTGCATCAGCACAGATGTCATGCATCTACCGTTTGTACAAAAGGCTTGTTTGGATTCGGAATCCCCAGTGTAGGTATGGTTTGGAGCGCCATTTTCAATTCAACTGCTCCGGTCTCTGGTACTGCAACTCTTAGCCATCGGAAATTTCATTTAGGGGGGCCTCAAGGGTTGTGTAATGTGGGATAAAAATTCTACAGTAGGAGCACATGACCAAAAAGAATAGCAATTGTTTCTTCGTGTGAGGCTTTGGAATTTGCTGGATCGCTTGAACTCTCTCTTGACCAATGGACTTCCCTTGTTCAGACAAGAAGTGACCTAAGAACTTCACCTGTTGTTGCATAAATTGAAATTTTGCGAAACTAGCTTTGTGCCCATTCCTGGCTAGATGGCAGAGCAACGCAAGCGTATCTTTCTCACATTGTTCCTCTGTTGGTGCTGCTATTAAGCATTCGTCTACATAGTGCAGAAGCGCTGACCCCGGGGTTAAAACAAGAATCTCCAGACTCCAGCATCGAGCCTCATTAATTATGGCGGGGGACTCACAGTAATCTTGACAAAGTCGCGTGAATGTACACGATTTGCCTTTGAGTGGAAATGTGAACCAGAAGTGACTTTCTGGGTGTACCGGTACACGAAAGAAGACATTTGCTAAATCCATAGCAGAGAACCATTTACTGTCCGGTGGAATTTGAGCTAATATAGTACAAGGGTTAGGAACATTTGGGGCGGGCGGAACAAGAGCATAATTGACTACCTGCAGGTCTTGAACAAAGCTCCGTTTCCCTGAATCACCTGGAATGTTTGCCTTTTTGACCAGAACAGTGGGGGCTCTCACCGGTGATTATCCACAGGGAATTATCACTCAAGCCTTAAGGAGGGATGCAAAGTCGTATCCTTTGACAGCCTCCGGTTTTAACGAGTCTTGTGTTCTGCAAGAACGATACTCAGACTTCGGAGGAATTCTTATGGGGTTCACAGCTTCGTATGAACCCCACATCACGTTTGCCTTTTGCCCTGCGCTCAGTCGGGACCCTTCTTAATCTTGGGTCCGAGACATCTACCATAGCTAATCGCCAGGCTACCCTCTTGGCGGGGGTTACCTGGACTGCTCTATCTGCCTGAGTTAGCCAATTTAGTTTCTTCATATCTGTCCTTATATCTGCATTGAATCAGATACACACATCGTCGCTGAAGACACAATCTTTCGATTCTTTGTGCCTGCAGTACCCATCGTCTCAAATCCTGCCACCTCTCGCTGGATGCCTTCGCCAATGGTACGTGAGGAAAGGTGCCTTACACATCAAAAGGATAGGGTCTACTTGCCGTCACAGATACTCTGGATAAGTTTACACTGACTGCACATCTGTGATCATTCCAATAAACTTCGCACAATACTAACTGATCTGGTTTAACCAATCTCCTCAAACAATCCTTCTCATATGATTTGTAAGGGCCATCACGGTGTATGTGTGCTGTGCAGTGCAGCATAACCCCAGCAAGAAAATCTGTGTTAATGGAATTAACATGGTTACTTGATTGCTGGGCGAGTGAATCGCTTCCTAAACGTTTGGTTCTCTGGCTTAATCACCACTCATAGACATGCATCGGGGTCGTGAGTCGTAATTTACAGCTTGCGCTGGTAAATCTTCTTTTCGTATTACCTGCAAGCCTCTCAGGGTACTGCACAACCCGACCCCAATCTCACAATTTGATCGCAAGCCATCTGATTTAAAGGACAGATTTTCGACAAAAGTAATGAGAATTGGAATATTTCACCATTACTGGGTCCGCACAATAGTGGTGTGGTTAAGCTCTCTCGTATCACGACTCCTGATGCATCCACTGTGTCGACTCTCTCAACTGTGTTGATTTAAGGACTGACTATGTTGCTCCTGTATCTACCAAAAAGGTAACTAGCTCACCTTCCACAAATAATACATTTTCCCTTGATAGTAGAATTCGCTTCTTCTTATCAAAACCTCAAGTTCAGGGGCATCAAACATTCGAGTTACTTTCCAGATACGGAGTGTTTTTTCTCATTCCTTGACTGTTGATATGGTAGTTTACTGGCCTTGTAAGTCTGCTATTATTTCGGCTTAACTTCACATTTTTGTTCAGTCTGTCTGCAACACTTGCCTCTGCAAGGTTAGGTACTTACTTATTTATTTCCCTGTGCTTTTATTGGTTTCAAAATAAATGTTGGTTTTCCATTACCATGGACATCACATTATTTTACAGATCGCGGCAACAGCCAGGGCCGAAGTGCCTGTACTGCATTGTAACGTTATATGTTGTAAGTTACATTTCCTGCTGGTTTCCGATATCTCTCCTTACTGTGGAAGCTTCTCGTCACATCTTCCAGAGGTTTGTCTGCACTTCATTTAATCGAGGCAACTGTATTTCCTGCACAGAATGTGATCTCTGTGCAATGGAGAGAGGAAAATGGTGTCGGTGAAAAAGCTGAGATCACTTACGTTCTGTCCAGAATCAACAAAAAAAATCCCGATCTTCCAGTCTCATGTACTTCAACATTACAAAGTGTTCCCACGTTTCTGGGTCTCTGCCTGTATTTCTGATGAAGGGCTGATGCCCGAAACGTCAATTTTACTGCTCCTCGGATGCTGCCTGAACTGCGGTGTTTTCCAGCCCCACTCTAATCGAGACACTATGTTCCAAGGCAATCATTTCAGTTTCTGGTCTGCTGCTGTGCTCTTCAAGACACAACACAAGCTGGAAGACCGGCAACTGATTTTCTACCAACAGACCATGCAAACATTAGGACCCAACCTCGAGTTCAATCATTTTAGAAACCGTCCGCCCTCTTCCACATTCTTTGTCCACCCGCCCTTCCCATCAGTTCCGAAGACGGATCATTGGACTCGAAACGTTCTTTCCTTTCTCATCAGAGATGGACAAGACCTGCTGATTTTGTTCAGACCTTTTGGCTTTTCTTCTGAGAACTTTGCTTTTCCGTTGTAATCGCCAGACTGCTGGAAGCGTCTGATTGCAGGAGGAGAATTTCGCTGGAGATGAAAAGAAAGGCAAGGGCTTGATCACTCCCATTGTGAAGGTAGGCGAGCTAGGCTGGGGATGTTTATCTAAGCGCAGAGAAGCCTGAATGAGAAACCCATTAACGTGCTCATTTTCTGAAGAGGATAGATATGTGTGACATGGATAAGCCTGTATTGGGAAGGAACAGAGTGACAGAAATGAAAGACAGGAGACAAGGATTAGATTTAGGAAAAATGCTTTCACCTATAGAGTATTGATTATCTGGAAATCATTATCTGAACATGTGGTAAAGCTAAGTATCATGAGAACGTTTCAGCAGTCTGTAACCGAACACTTGATGAGCCAGAGCACTAGTGGAGAAGGACCAGGTACTGGAAAGTGTGACGAGGACAGACAGGCACGAGATAGGTGTCCTGAACGCAATGCGTCAAAGGCAAACATGTGTGCTTAAAGCTTATTGCATGCGCGGCACTGTGGCGCCATGGAAAGCACGTTAGACTTCTACATTTCTCTGCAAGCTGCTATGCAAAGGTTGTGGGTTCGAATCCCATCAGAGTCGAGTTTTAATTTATGTATTGCAAAGTGGTCAGACCAGACTCGGCTGCTCATCTGCAAAACCAGTAATATTCGTGCATAAACCCAACTGTCTCGAAACGGAACATTTTCCTCTCACAGATTTACATTTTCGATGTCTATGTATGGTAGAGATCGATAAATATCTGTTAGCCACTAGGCAACAGGATGCTGTGGATGGGCTAGAAAAAGACTTAACATTGTTGTGTCAGCCATGATGATATCGAATGACGTGGCGGGGCAGGATCGGTGTTAAGAATGGCCTCCTTCTGCTCCTTTGTGTCTGTGCTATTTCTGTCCCGAGTTTTTAAATAATCACAATGAGGACAATATGAATTAAACACCAAGTAATATTTTGGTCTCACCTCCACCTCGCTTCCCTCCCAGCTGGAATAGACAGCTCTTGTTTCAGCTTTAGATCAGACAGCGGAGGATTCTCACAAGTTCTCCTTCAGGCTGAATATTCTTCGACATAGGTTTCCATGTGGACAGATGGAGCAAGCAATTGCATGGTTGCTGCGGATTCAGCGGCAGATTTCCCCTTTGCTGGGCTGGAATTCTGGCCAAGGTAATGAACGTGATTTTCTGACATTTTGAATCTTACTCTGGATTCTTGCGACTTTACTAATTAAACTGAATTTCAATTTGCCTTTGCATAACATTATTCAATCTTCACTGTTAATAAAAACCATGCCACGTGCTCGTGGATGTAGTATGCTGAACATTGTTGATGTTGTGTGCAGTGTGAGTGGATGTGTCATATGAACATGCCAAAGGAAGTTGGTGAAATGTCAGTGAATCGAGTTCTCTGACGAATTGAAGCCGATAGAAGGAAAATCCCAGTACAGTGGCGACATAACATTTCCTGTGATCAACGCAGGAAGCCACAGAAAACGTACGCAGTATTCAATAAAATCGATTTTCACCACATTTATCTGTGCCATTTTCCTGAAGTTGATACTTAATAATCGATTATCTATTATCAGTATAACCTCCTCTGCACTATGTTTCATTTCAGGTCCACAGAAAAAAAATGAGTAATTGGGTTGAGGGTCCCAGTGGTAAGATCAGGAGACGTTCGTCATCATTAGACTACAGATCCAGCTGTGTAATTAGTTAGCTTGCTGTACTTGCATGACAGAATGGCAGTACATGAGCTGCCAAAGTTGCGCATTGGATTCTCGCCAGGTCTTTGTTTTACTGATAGTGAACAGAGATGATGGCAACTTCAAGCTGAAGAACAGTTCAAACACGGAATATTACACCGCAATAAAGTGCTTTTGGCACCAATGTTCCACCGACCTGTGATGCCAATCTGAAGTCCATCTGACCAGCATTTTGGCATTATAAACCGTAAGTTTATCCAATGATCATTTACTTGCCCTGAAGGTTGGTGAGTCTACGACTGTTGAAGGCAAGGCGTTCTGCACCTTTACTACTCTCTGAGAAAGGAATCGACCTCGGCATCTATCACACTCACATTACATCGATGTGCCATTTTGCCAACCATCACCATTGAAGGAAAAGGCCTTCACTGTCTACCTTAAAGCAACCTGACTGACTGTGTGGAGTTTGCACGTTCTCCCCGTGTCTGCGTGGGTTTCCTCCGGGGGCACCGGCTTCCTCCCACAGTCCAAAGATGTGCAAGTCAGGTGAATTGGCCATGCTAAATTGCCCGTAGTGTTAGGTAAAGGGGTAAATGTAGCGGTATGGGTGGGTTACGCTTTGGCGGGTCGGTGTGGACTTGTTGGGCCGAAGGGCCTGTTTCCACACTGTTAATAATCTAATCTAATCTAAAGTAATCTAATCTAATCTAAAAAAACCTCTGATCATCTTTTATGTCTCTATTAATTCACGTCTCAAAATTCTTATCTCAATCAAAAACAGCCTCAAGTCCCTCAGCCTTTCCTCGTAAGACCTTCCCTTCACAGAAGGCAATATCCTAGGTAATCTCGTCTGCACCCTTTACAATGCTTTCACATCCGTCCTATAATGTGGCGACCAGAACCGCACGCAACTCCACAAGTTTGGCCATACCAGACAAATTTCTGCAGCTGCAAAGGGATCGTTTGGAATTGAAACTCAATTCCTCTCCCAATAAAAACGAACACACTGTGCTCATTGCAAACAAATCCATCAACGTGTGTGTTAACTTTCATAGTTTTATACACATGGACGCCGAGAGCGCTCTGCTCATCTAAACTTCCAAGAATATTACAATTAGCCCAGAACTTTTTATTCTTGTTGCTCATTCTAAAGTAAATCACCTCACACTTTTCCACAATAACCTCCATATGCCACCGCTGAGCCCCGATCTGCAGATTATTCATGTCCGTCTGTAACCTGCAGCAGACTTCGGCACTGTTGACAACTCCATCGACTTAGTGTGTTCTGCGAATTTACTCATCAATCTACCCATGCTCGAACCCAGGTCATTTATAAAGGTGACAAACAGCAGTGGACCCAAAAAAGGAACCTTGTGGTACACCATGAGTAACCGAACTCCAGGATGAATATTTTCCATTAACTACCATACTCTGTGTTCTTTCAGCAAGCCAATTACTGATATAAACCGCTAAATCACCCTCAATCCCATGTCTCTGTATTTTATGCAACAGCCGACCGTACCTTCGTGAAAATCATATCCACCATGTTAACCACTTTACTCTCATCCACTTGTTTGTTGTCCTTTTCAAAGAGCTCAATAAAGTTTGTGAGGCACAACTTTCTATTCGATAAATCGTGTTGACTGTAGCGAATCAACTTCTTCCTTCTTAAGTGATTATACATCATATCCCTCATAACCTTTCCCAAAACTTCACCTTCAAGGAAATACGGCTCACTGTTCAATAATTTCCAACGTTCTCCCTACTCCTCATCATGAAGAAGGGGACAATATTTGCTGAACTCGAGTCTTCTCGCACTAATCACATAGACACTGACGAAATAAAGTTGGTAGTCAAAAGTTCTGCAAACTCCTCCCACGATTCCCAGAGAATCCTAGGATACATCTCATCAAGCCCAGGGGACAAATCTGTTTTCAGGCTTTCAAGAAGTGCTAACAACTCGTCTTTACGAATATCAATTTCGTTTATTCTAACAGATTGCATCTCAAAATTCTCTTCGACAGCATTGTCTTTTTCATTTGAGATATGATGAAAAATATACATTCAGCGGCTCTCCAATCCTCGGACTCCGTTGACGACGTCCTCCTACTGTTCTTGATAGGCCCGAATTATATCCTAGATATTCTTTTATTCTTGAAATGATAAGAGAAAGCTTCAGGGTTTTAAATGACCCTGCCAACTAAAGACTTTTCATGTCTCCTCTTTGCTCTGAGTAGCTCTCTCTTTTGGCCCTTCCTTTCTAGCTTTTAATTTTCAAGTACCCTAACTCAGCTTTCATATTACATGTTTACATGCACCGCCTTCTCCATCTTGACAAGAAATTCAACTTGTTGAGCAAAAATGACTCCCTGTCTCAACCTCATATTCCCTGCATAACGCACACATACTTATCAAGGGCATGCAGGAGCGCTTCCCTGAACAAACTCCATATTTCAGGTGTGCAAAACCCCTGCGTTTACTTTCCCATCTGGTTCATCCTAACTCTTGCCTGATTGCATCATACAGGCCTTTCTGCCAGCGGTACCTCATGCTCTGCGATATATATATATATATATATATATATATATATATATATATACCTCTCCATCACTAAATAAACATACCGAATTGTGGTCAGTATCATCAAAGTGTTCACTTATCTCCAAATCGAACAGATGACTTGCTTCATTACGCAGTACCAAATCCAATGTGTTTTTGATTCTTGTTGGCCTGTCGACATGTGCGTCACGAAACCCTCCTGCACACATTGGACAAAGACTGACCAATCAGAGCTCCTCAAACAATAACATTTCCAATCAATATTTGGATAGTTAAACTTCACCACTACAACTACCTTGTTACTTCTGTTCCTATCCAGAATCATCTTTGCAATGTTTTCCTCCATATCTCTAGAACATTTTGGTGGTGACCTCTACTTGCCTGATTTTAATCTCAGCCCATTCTAGTTCAGCAGATTGAGTCGGGTCCTCACCAAATATTCTATCTGCTACCATAATACTGCCTTTGACTAAAAATGCCACATCTGCCCCTCTGTAACGACTTCCCTGTTCTTACTGAAAAATCGAAACTGAGGTGCCAGGAACAACCATTCATTTCAGTGTTCCATTCATGTCTTTGAAATGGCCACAATATTGAAGTCCCAGTTAACAACCCATGACACCTGCTTTATCCCAGATGCTCCTAGCGGTGAAGTAGACAGACTTCAAACCACCTTCATTCTTGCCAGCATTCACTCGCAAACCCGAAAAACTACTTATGTCCTAACCACTCAAAACTTCCAGCAAACTGCAGCTAAAATTGAGGTTCGCACTCCGCTGCTGAGTTCGTTTAAACCGTCCTGAGGAGCTTTAGAAAATTATCCACTCAGGATGTTGGTACCCTTCCGGGTCAGGTGAAGACCATCCTGTTTGTTGAGATCCAACCGACTCCAGAATGAGCCCCAACTATCCAGATATCCAAATCCCTATCACCTGCACCATCCTTACAACCACGTGTTCATCTGCTCTCTCCCTATTCTTTCACTCACTACAACGTGGCATGTGTAACCAATCAGAGAGAACAACTCTGTTTGATCTAGATCTAAGATGTCACCCTGGATCCCTGAATTTCTGCCAGACATCTACATCACTTTTCTTACATATGTTGTTAGTGCATCTGTGAAACATGACCTCGGGCTGCACCCCCTCCCCTAAAGGATCCTGAAAACACGCTGCGAGACATCACAAACCTTGGTAACTTGGAGGTATCACATCAATCATGAGCCTGCCCTGTGCCCACAGAAACTGCAATCTGTCCCCCTATGTAGTCCCCAATAACTATTGCTCTCCTCCCCTCTCCCCTACCCTTCTGATCACGGGACAAACACTGTGCCAGAGATCTGTACCCCCATGGCTTACTCCTCATATGTCATCCCCCCAAAAAGTAACAAATACAGTATGCTTGTTACAGATGGGCACAACCAAAGTGGATGCCTGCACTGGATGCCTGTTCCCTTATCGTCTCCCGACTGTATCCCATCGATCTTTTTCTTGTACCTGAAGTGTAACTGCCTCCCTATAACTCCTCTCAATTCACCTCAGACTTCCGAAAGATCCAATGTACAGCTCCAGTTCCCTAAAGCTGTTACCAAGGAGATGGAGTTGGGTGCACTTCCCGTAGATTCAAATGTCAGAGACAATACTGAAAACTCTTCGCTCGCACATTCTACAGGAATGACATTCAAATGGACGACCATCCATTCCTAATATTCTGAATTCACACATACACACAATTCAGAATATTTGGAATGGATGGTCGGCCATTTGAATGTTCTTCCCGTCGTATGTGCGAGCTATATGCATGTACATATGTGTATGTACATATAAGTTACAAAATAACATTGAGTAAAACAGCATTTATTCAAAAAATATCTGATTTTATGGAGTGTTCTGTCCTTGGGTAATACCTCAGTTACTTAAGACCAACCATAAAGACCCCCTGAGTGAATATCCATCACTCACGAGAGATATAGAGGTAATTTTTGAAGTCGATGACGTTTCTCATGTCGCTGATCCTGCGCTGTGTTAAATTCTGGAAAGGATGTTTAGCTCGTATCATATTACTAATTTTGCTGCAAACTCGCACAGTCCATTAAAACATTCCAAAAATTATTAGGTTTATCTCATTGGACATTTTGCCTGTTATCAGAAAAACTGGAATAGAAATGACAAAGATGTTTTTAAGTACTGCTGTGAAGATTACAGAATTCAAACAGGAATTTTTTTCGTGTCTTGTCACTAGATATGGTTGGGGGAGATGAGTGAGCAGCAACTGAACTCACTCCCTTCTCTGTGATTGCAGCCAAATTTTCTAATGCAACAGATGAAAGAACAAAGCTGCATCACATCGGCAGGTCAGTTCCAACACACAATAGTATAGTTTCACTTTGATTCTCGCCATCTCCTAAAGTATTAGCTGATTTGGGAGATCAGGATCCTGAAGGTATGCTGAGACATTGCGCAAATTATTCCCACACTGTTGGCATCACTTTATATCATAAACCAGTTATGCAGCAGACTGAGCTAACCGGCTTCCCTTTAATGCTGAGCTAACACAAACAGCTCAGTTCTTTTACAATTTATAGAAGTTCACGTAGAACAAGCTGCGAAACCTTTCCTCACAATCAGCTCATTCTACGCGTAGTCGTGCTCAGTTGCAGGTGTTATGAGGTTTCTTTCCAATGAACGTTAACCAATTAGAGAGTGTGCACCTTTTGTCCCCATTCGAGCCGCCCAGTGTCCCTGTCCCGGTGAAATTCACTCCTTGTGTGTCTCCACGCGTCTTTACAAATATTTTAGAATCAGCTTCTGAATAATTTTTCCTGAGAAAAAGTAATCATTTTCGAATTCAATAGCTGCAGAAAGAAAAAGAATGCGAGCTCCAAACTTCTCTTTATCATTTATCGCTGGTTTTCAAGTTCTATACTCTAGATTTAGATCCATCCGAATGAGGGAATTTCCCTCCTGTTTGCTCTCACCAAATTCAAATCGCCTAGAAATCTTCTATACGGACACAACTCAGTTTTACCTGGTTTCACGCCACATGATCTATTCGTCTTTTACACCATCCCATGAAATCCCACTTTGTCTTTTCAAATGGCATTATCCCCCACTACATCGTTGGCTTCCTTTCCATTATTCTGTTTCCAAGTAAACGCTGTCCATTCTTCCTGATGTCGTTTCATTCCAGTCATCGCCATTCATGTCTTTTATCATCTCTTTATGTCCCAGTATAGTCCATGTTGAGAAAGGATGCTGGGGCCAAAACAACACATGAAAACCCGCTCTAATGCTGCCTACTACCATTACCAATGTAGGGAAAATGGGAGCTAGTTCAGTCAAAAGTGAATCCGTTGGTTGTTGCACAATGGATCAATCACTGATTGGGTCGTGACTGTTTTTCCTCACTTTTCTCCCCTGTCTGAACATGTGCTAAAGCAACACAATAAGGGAATATGGAAGGCTAACAGTTCAGAAATTGCCTATTTGATGGGACAAATGCACAACAATTCTCCGGAGATTAACCCTCACAGAACAATTCCTTACCCTTTTTCTCTTTATTTGCTCCTGAATAAGGCACCTTACTGACAGTCGATCCAGTTGTAGGCAAATCATATCTCTGGCGCTGTGAGGCAGCAGTGATAACCAGTGAGCCACCTTGCGGCCCTGCACAATTATGCAAGGCACATGTGGACGCCTTTGAAATGTCAAAGACGCTCGACGTTGTTGTTGCCCTTATTAGGAACAATAAATACAGATTTCCTGACCAAGAAATTAACCCAAACCACAGCGGTGAAAGCGCTGTACCGTCATCACTAGTCGACCAGAAAGGACAGCATGTGCAATTGCGTCTTCTCTTAACAGCATAGGTTTCTTTTCCTGCGATGAGAAATTCCATCCAAAAAAGTGTGTTTGTGACACCGTCCTTTTACAGCACAGAATAATACATTATGTGAGTGCCAGTCATCAAACATCCAAATATTCTCGTTTCCAATTTCCACTCATTGGCCCACAGCCTGATGTCTGAAGTATTCATCTGAATGAGATTTTCCCTGCAAAGTTTTAATCTCAAATGAACCAGTGAATGAGACTGAAGTCAGATACCGTCAAATTTGTTCATGAACTGCGGGAGAACTGAACCCCAATTTGACCCATAGAGGAAACTATACAGACACATCTTTTGACAGTGATGAAGGTCTCAGGAGAGCCCAACTTCCAGAAAATGAGGAATTGAACCGTTTGACCTCTTCTTTCTTCATGACTCGCATTAAAATCCGATTCTGTTTACATAAGCAGAGGGGTAAACAGGCGGGAGGCTGTCCCTCAAGGACTGTTCCAATCGGCAATAATTGATACCTGCTAAATGTTGACTTCTCCAAATCTGAGGCAGCCTGGCTCGCTGTGGTCTTCCAACTTCCTATCTGTTTAATTGGATTCCAGCAGATTCCTGTCTCTACATAAGGAACAGAAGCATTCAGCCGCATCCCTGTTCGTTTTCGTCCCCCATTGTTTCACCTTTCCTTTCCTGCTTCTAATGAATCACGTTGTTCTTCCTGCCAAACGAAGGCATTCTTCACATCATAAGCTTGGCATCCTCATGTTCTCGAAGGAAAAACACGGAAGTGGACTTCCAAACTTAAACGAATGGGGCCTGGGGGTGGGGGGGGGGGGGGGGGGGTTCTGCCTATAAAATGACTTCCAGCTATTCCTTCAAAAATAATTCCTAACAACATGGAGAACGCACCGTCGCATGCTTGCTGCAAGAGTTGCAAGGAAATTCAGCAAGGCTGTAGTGGGAATCGAGGTTCCAACCCCGGGCTCGAACCACTGAGCTATGGCAGCACTAACATATGAAGCGTTTTGAGACTGACAAAAGATGATGACCTCTAGCAGAAAAACTTCGGTCATCTCAGTTTTGTGATACCCACGACTTGAAACCCACTTCTTTGATCACTTGTTTGATATAACACTTTGTCAGCTTCCCAATATCTCATAATGTGATAGGGACCAACATTTGTTTAAACTCACACAGAGTAAAAGCTTTGAAGCTTCTATTATATAAAAGGCACGATGTAGTATTGATACCAGCTCATTGTCCTTGATTTCAGCATGCATTGCAGTTTTTCTTAATCCATTGGTGAGTAATTCCTTTCCTTTTGCCTGGTGTGATTTCCGTGGCCACGGGAATTCATAATTTATGGCCTTGGCAGGTGACGCTTAGGCACCAAACGTGAAACAGTTCAAATCGAACATGCTCCGGGGGTTGGAATTCGAGAGAATGCAGATATCTGAGAGTGCACTTTAAAACATAATATTGGGTGTCGTGTCCGTTGGCTGGGTTGGCATACTATTGACCAGCTCTATTTGCTCTTGAGTGGGCTGGAGGACATGACAGTGATAGATAGAGGGAAGACAGTCAAAAGATTTGTAGAAAGTGATGAAAAATTTGAAATTTAGCCGCACGGTGATGGGTGAGCAACCCTTGTTGTGAGTACACCCACTTGCTGGAGAGGTATTGGAAGACCTCAGGATTACATCATTGGGTGAATAACCTGAAACTCCTTCCCTTCCACCATGTGGGAGCCCTTGTGGAAATATAAAGCTGCGAAGGCCGCAGTGCACATTTGGGAAAATGGGCGTTCGTAAAAATGCCATTCAGATAATGCACAATGAAACAGTGAACATAACGCAAGTACACCCTTGAATAGAAGCAGAGGGAGGTACACCATAGAACATAGAACAGAGAACATTACAGCGCAGTACATTCCCTTCGGCCCTCGATGTTGCGCCAACATGTCATACCAATCTGAAGCCCATCTAACCTACACTGTTCCATGTACGTCCATATATTTGTCCAATGACGACTTAAATGTACTTACAGTTGGCGAATCTACTACCATTGCAGGCAAAGCATTCCATACTCTTACTACTCTCTGAGTAAAGAAACTACCTCTGACATCTATCCTATATCTATCACCCCTCAATTTAAAGCTATGCCCCCTCGTGCTCGCCTTCACCATTTTTGGAAGAAGGCTCTCCCTGTCCACCCTATCTAAACCCTCTGATTATATTATATGTCTCTATTAAGTCACCTCTCAACTTTCTTCTTTCTGACGAAAACAACCACAAGTCCCTCACCCTTTCCTCGTAAGACCTTCCCTACATACCATGCAACATACGAGTAAATCTCCTCTGCACCTTTTCCAAAGCTTCATCATCCTTCTTATAATGTTTTGACCAGAAGTGTATACAATACCCCAAGTGCGGCCGCACTAGAGTTTTTTCCAGCTGTAGCTTAACCTCATGGTTCCAGAACTCGATCCCTCAATTAATAAAAGCTAAAACACTGTATGCCTTTTTAACAACCCTGTCAACCTGGGTGGCAAATTTCAAGGATCTCTGTATCTGAACTCCGAGATCTCTCTGCTCACCTACACTACCAAGAATCTTACCATTAGCACAACACTTTGCATTCTGGTTATTCCGATCAAAATGAATCACCTCTCACTTGTCCACATTAAACTCCATTTGCCACCTTTCAACCCAGCTCGGGAGCTTATCTATGTCTCTCTGTAAACTACAACATCCTTCATCACTATCCACAACTCCACCGACCTTAGTGTCGTCTGCAAATTTACTAACCCACCCTTCTACGCCCTCATCCAGGTTGTTTATAAAATATAACGAACAGAAGTGGACCCAACACCGACCCTGGCGGTATACCACTGGTAACTGGACTCCAGGATGAACATTCCCCATCAACCACCACCCTCTATCTTCTTTCAGCCAGCCAATAACTGATACAAACTGCTACATCTCCCAAAATCCCATTCCTCCGCATTTTGTGCAATAACCTACTGTGGGGAACCTTATCGAACGCCTTGCTGAAATCCATATACACAACATCAACCTGTTTACTCTAATCTACCTGCTTAGTCACCTTCTCAAAGAAATCAGTAAGGTTTGTGAGACACGACCTACCCTTCACAAAACCATGCTGACTATCCCTGAACAAATTATTCCTTTCCAGATGGTTATAAATTCTGTCTCTTATAACCTTTTCCAACAATTTACCAACACCTGAAGTGAGACTCACTGATCTAAAATTAATAGGATTGTCCCTACTCCCCTTCTTGAACATGGGAACCATATTTGCTATCCTCAGGTCTCATGGCACTATTCCTGTAGACAATGACGATTTAAAGTTCAATGCCAAACGCTTGGCAATCTCCCCCCAGCTTCCCAGAGGATCCTAGGATAAAGCTCATCCGGCCCAGGGGGCTTATCTATTTTCACACTCTGCAGGATTTCTAATACCTCCTCCTTGTGAACCACAATCCCACCTAGTGTAGTAGCCTGTATCTCAGTATTCACCTCTACAACATTGTCGTTTTCTAGACTGAATACTGTTGAAAAGTGTATATTTAGTGCTTCCTCCATCTCCTCTGACTCCACACACACCTTTCCACTGCTATTGCTGATTGGCCGTAATCTTACTCTCGTCATTTGTTTATTCCTTAAATACCGATAGAAAGCCTTAGTGTTTACCATGATCCTATCCGCCAAGACCTTCTCATGTCTCCTCCTGGCTCCTCTGAGCTCTCTCTTTAGGTCTTTCCTGGCTACCTTCTAACCCTCAAGTGCCCGAACTGAGCCTTCGCCTCTCATCCTAACATAAGCCTTCTTCTTCCTCTTGACCAGACAGTCTACTTCCTTCGGAAACCACGGCTCCCGCTCTCGACAGCTTTCACCCTGCCTGACAGGTACATACTTATCTCGGAAACACAGTCGCGTTTCCTTGAATAAGCTCCACATTTCTAATGTGCCTATCCACTGCAGTTACCTTCTCCATCCTATGCTTCCTAAATCTGGCCTAATCGCATCATAATTGTCTTTCCCCCAGCTGTAACTCTTGCCCAGTGGTATACACCTATCCATTTCTATGTCAAAAGTGAACAAAACAGAATTGTGATCGCTATCACCAAAGTGCTCACCTACTTCCAAGTCTAACAACTGGCCGACCTCATTACCCAGTACCAAATCTAATGTAGCCTCGCCCCTTGTTGGCCTGTCTACATACTGTGTGAGAAAGCCCTCCTGCACACATTGGACAAAACTGACCCATCGATAGTACTCGCACTATAGTGTTTTCTGTCAATATTTGGAAAGTTGAAATCCCTCATAACAATTACCCTGTCATTCTCACTGCTATCGAGAATCATCTTTGCTATACTTTCCTTACATCTCTGGAACTATTCGGAGGCCTATAGAAAACTCCCAACAGGGTGACATCTCATTTCCGGTTTCTAACTTCAGCCCATATTACCTCAGTTGACGAGTCCTCAAACATCTTTTCTGCAACTGTAATACTGTCCTTGACTAACACTGCCACTCTTTTACCTTCTTCTCTGTTCTTACTGAAACATCTAAAACCTGGAATCTGCAACAACCATTCATGTCCCTGCTCTACTCATGTCTACGAAATAGCCACAACACTGAATTCCCAGGTACCAACCAATCCTGCAAGGTCATCGTCCTTATTCTGGGTGCTCCTGGCGTTGGGGTAGACACACTCCAAACCAACGTCTTGCTTACCGGTGCCATCTTGCATCTCTGAAACTTGTTTTTGGACCTCCCTATCCTCAAACTTTTCGATACTTCAACTAGAATTTTGGTTCCCATCACTCTGCTGGATTAGTTTAAACACACTCCAATAGTCTTAGCGAATTTCCCCCCCAGGATATTGGTACCCCTCTGGTTCAGATGAAGACCATCCTGCTTGTACAGGTCCCACCTACCCCAGAAAGATCCCCAATTATCCAAGAATCCAAAACACTCCCTCCTGCACCATCTCTGTAGCCACGTGTTCAACTCCACACTCTCCCTATTCCTTGCATCACGAGCACAACAGCAGGGAGGGAATTTAAAAGGACGGATGGAAGTGTATTATGACCGTGACTTCCAAACGAATGGATTAGAGTTTGAGCTGCAGAAGAGCAGAGACGTGGAAGAGTTAATGATGTTAATGAAGTGCCAGTCGGCTGACATGGTGATGTTGGGGATGTGTGTTTAAATACACATCAGGAAGTAAAGTATGTCACCATGGTTATGACGTGCCTGTTCAGACTCAGACAATTATCAGGGAGGAGATTGAATCAATGGCGAGGCATTTTCTCCTAGCACGTGGTCGATGATGCTTTCCAGCTCATCTCATCTACTTCCCTCAACTCCGCTCCCAAAACCCATCCCTCCAACTAAGACGAGGACGGAACTCCCTTCTACATCACTTTAAAATCCAGCAACCTCTGTAGACATCATGTCATCCTCCGGTATTTCCGTCAGCTGCAAATGAAACCCACCAATTAAGATGTGTTTCCCTCCCCACCCCTACCCACTTTCTGTAAAGATCATTCCCTCTTCGACGTCCTGGTGGTGCACGCCCCCACCAAACCACCCTCCCATCCGCTGCCAGCAAACTACTCATTCCGACACGGGATTTGGAAAACATCCATCCACACCTCCGCCCTCAACTCCGTCCAAGGCCCCAAAGGACCCTTCCATGTCCATCAGAGTTTCATCTGCATTTCCACGCATGTCATTTACTGTATCCATTGTTCCCTTTGCAGTCTCCTCGACACTGAGGAGATCGGATGCCTAATAACATACCACTTCGGAAAACGTCTCCGGGACACCCGCACCAAACAACACCTCTGGCCCCTGAGCGAACATGTCAACTCTCCCTCTCACACAGCCAAGTTCATTCAGGCCCAGGGCTTCTGCCGCTCTCATGAACTGTCCTGTCTGTCCATCTTCCTTCCCACCTATCTGCTCCACGCTGCGCTGCGACTTATAATCATTACCCCACCTGTCACACTCTCAGCTACTTTGCTCCAGCCACACACGCTCCCATTTGTCTCTCTACCCTCTCGCATCACAAGCCTCTTTCCTGATGAAGGCTCGTGCCCGAAACGTCGATTGTCTTGCTCATTGGATGCTGCCTGCCCTGCTGTGTTCTTCCAATATCACACTTCCAACTCAGTGGCGGCGAGGCAGTGGATTTTGAGTTAGGGACAGACGTCAGATGCCTCAGTTTTGCAATGATTCAATTGTAAGGAATGCCTGCTACATCAGGACTGAAAGTCAGACAAGTCAAGACAGTGTTTGACCTGGAGGGAACAGGGAGGTGATCGTATTCATATCCACCTGCTGACCCGCTGGTCTCTGTGGTGGAAGCTGTGTGCATGAAAAATTCTGACAAAATTCTCTTCAAATTCTTCGTGTCGAAAACCCCTTACCTTCAGACCTTATCTTCAGACAGAATCTAGAGTCTTGTGAAAGACGGTTTCACACTCTCATTTTTGGATAACATCAATTTCGGAGGATTTTAGAAGGGGAAGATTTACAAACCAACCTCTCCACCATAATCTTATGAAGCCGCGCAGTCTATCCTGAATACAACTTGATCAGATTTCGAACGTGAAATTAAAAAGCTCTGGTTACAGTCGGTGATAAATCGTTCACTTATTGTGTGTGTGGACGAGGCTTCTACATGTCATCAGACCTTACACACCTCAATTGCAGTCATAGTGAGGATAGACTGGGGAAATGTGGGGATCTACTCCCTGTCTGAGCTGAATGCCCGTGTACGCAATGATACCAGGAACAAGCTATTCACCTGCTCAGAGTGTGGGAAGGGATTCACTCTGTCTCTGACCTGCTGCGACACCTGCTCGTTCAAAATGATGAGAAACTATTTCAATGTCTGAACAGCGGAAAATGCTTTAAAACGTCAAGCGATTGGAGAACCGAACACCACACAAATACGAATGAGGAACCTTTTATCTCTCCGGACTTTGGAAAATGTTATCAACCCTCTATGTGCTTCATCTTTGAGAAATATTCTCACATAAATAAGAGTCCATTAAGAATCATAGAGACCTGACGTGTGATCCACGTGCTCACCCGGAGTAGAGACATCTCCAGTTCCAAATCTGTGGGACGTGCTGTAACGTCCGAGCGACCGAATGGCTCGTCACCTTTCACACAGTATTAACAGGTCTTTCACAATGCCCCTGACTGCGGGAAGTGCTGCACAAGTTCCTGAAACTAACGTGTCATCAACTTGTTCACACTGAAGAAAGACATTCATCACTATAAACGTTCCTGGGGACAGTATATCATGAACGTCTTCACATAGAGGAGAGACCTTTCAAAATGTAGTCTGTGGGATGTGCTCTCTAGTCTCTATAGAACTGATGTCCCATCGATATTTTCGAATTGTGAGAGACGTTTCAAGTGTATTTATTCTAAGAATAGGTTCAAGCAATCATCTCGACTCTCAGCACACCATCTGTTTTGCAGTTGTCAGCAAGCATTTACCTGCTCCATGTGAGAAAAGCAGTTAGGTCACTCATCGACCCTGATGAGAGAGTAGAGGGATCCCACTGAGGGATGGAATTCACTCACTCATCGACCCTACTGAGACAGCGTAGAGTTTACATATCTCAACAGCGATTGAACTTTGTTCTTCACATTCAGGTCTGAAAGCAAAGTTTTAATATTCTAGATAACAATCAAATAAATCAGCTGTGTTAAACACAGTATCGAAGGTCATTAGAAGGATGGGAGTACAGAGTACGTGAAGCATCAGCACAGGTTGTCAAGGAGAAATCACATTTGACAAATAGAATAGAATGCTTTGAGTAGGTAATGAGCAAGTGAGACGAAGTCAAGCCTGTGGAGGTGACCGGCTTGAATTTCCATAGACATATGTCAAGGTGCAGTATGGCAAACTGCGAAATAAGAGGCCATGGATTGAGGCTTGGCTGACTGGCAGAAGGCAGACAGTTGGGTAAAGAGGTCTCTTCCAGGATGGCAGCCCGTGACTAGTGGAATTCAAAGGAGTCAGTGTTGGCACCACAGCTCTTCACATTATATATGAATGATCCATTCAAAGGAACTGAGGATGTTGTTGCTCCATTTGAAGAAGACACAATAATAGGTGGAAGGCCAGATCGTATTGATGAAGCGGGCATGCTGCAGAATGACTTGAACGGAGTGAGTGCTTCGAAAAATGTTGTAGTTGCCATACTTTGTGGAAAATATGAGGTCATATGTTTGGTGGAAAGAGTAGAGGCATAGACAATTTTCTGAAAGCAGAAATAATTCCAACTTCAATTTTCTCTTATGTTTAGCATGCAGTTTCAGTTGGTGTTTAGGAAGGCAAATACAATGTAGGCGTTCAGTTCAAGCAAATTAAAAAGCACGGGCAGAGGTTTAGACCTCAGTCAATAGGAGGCTCTGGACCATTGCATTTGGAACATTGGGAGTAGGTTTTGGCCCCATATCTAAGTGATGGTATGTTTTGAGTGGTGGATAGAAGGTTTATAATGGCTGATTCAGTGGCGAGTACTAATGTCTTGCACCCTCGCGATGTTTGTTCAATATCTACTTTGGACGAATGTGAATTTGGAGTTGGCACATCCTGTCCGTTTCAGCCTGCGTTTCCTCCCCAGACTAAAGATGTGTGGCTGACGTTCTTTCGTCATGGGAAATTCAGAGTTACAGGAATTGGGTAGAGGTGTGAGTTGGGTGCGATTCCCTTTGCATGACTAGTGGGGGTTTCATGCGAAGGGAATCGCAGGTTTGCACATTTTAGGTATTCCGTTAGAACGTTGATCGCAGGGATTTAGGCCTTGTCATAAGAATGTTTTTAACGGAGGTGGCACCTTCCATATAAACACATGGTTTCAAGTGAACGTCTTGAACGATATAAGGAGTGGAGGGACATTCTTGAGGAGGACATCATAAAGGTCAATGGAGAATATTAAATAACCTCAGACCATAAAGTTAAGTATAATCTAAAGAGATTCTGCAAGTACATTAAGAAATTGAGACCAAATAGGACCACTTTAAGATGAAAAAGCTCACCTATGTCTTGATCCTCAGCTGATGGAGAAACATATAATGTTCATTTCGCGACAGTTTACACTGTGGAGAACGAAATGGCTGGTACACCTAAATACTGATGTTTTGAAAGTAGTTCACATTGAAAAGGGGAAGTACTGGAGGACCTGGAAAATATAAAGTTGGATATTTCGCTAGGATCGGATCTCCTGTATCCCGGAAAATTGTGGGAAGTTAGGGAATGAAACTGTTGGACCCTTCATAGAAATATTTTTATCATCTATTATTACGAGTGAGGCGCCGAATGACTGGGGGATGGCTAATGTTGTGCCTTGGTTTAGAAAGGAATTCATGGAGAAGTCAGGGATCGATAGACCTGTTTGTCTGGTTATGGTCGTGGGTAAGTTGTTGGATGCAATTCTAAACGATCGGATTTATTTGAATTTTTAGATGCAAGGAATGAATCGGGATAATCAGCATGGTTTTGCACAAAATTGATTGAGTTTTTTGAGGGCGTAACCAAGAAGATCAATGAGGACATAATGGTAGAGTTTGCACACTTGGGCCTTAATAAAAGCTTTTACACTACTCCACATGGTTGACTAATTCATAAAGTTAAATCACATAAGTTAAATATAAGGATTCCAATTAGATATAAAATTAGTTCGCTAGCAGGATGCTGAGAATGGTGGTGGAAGGTAGTTTTCAGACTGGAGGACTGTTACCAATGGTATCCCATTGGCTGAGGGCACATTCATTTTATTTTTCATTTAAATAAATGACGTAGATGGGAAGATAGAAAGCATGGTAAGTAAGTTTGCAAAATTGGTAGTAGAATGGACAATAATAATGTTCTGGAAGGTTGTGAAGCGATTTTCTCGTCAGGTCAGTTTCTTTCTGGCCTCGAGTTTAAAAAGCGTGTGGGGGAGGAGTTGTGAAGTGCCATTCGTCCATCGTGAAGCGTACGTTATCAGGCATCCATGTATTCTCGTCCCAGTTTGCAGCAATGAGATTGTCTGAAATGACATAACAATGGTACTGAAGGTTGACCTGGTCACACTGTTGTAACCCCTTTGAGGAACGTATTCTCATGTTCAAGTACAGAGGTAGTCACGCAGGCACATTCCCTGATAGTAACAGATTCCTCCGGATTATACCCATTCCATGTGCTTTATGTCTACAAGTATCTCCGGAGAAACGCGGCTTTAAGTTGAATACAAGGCACTTCGCCATAAAATGTGCACCGTTGCTGTGAGCCGCGATATGAAATGGATACTGAGCTGAAATGGTCCCAAACGCTTCTCATGTGAAACTTTAAATAACACAAATCCCACCAAAACAAGCCCTCTGGCTCCTGGGACCTGACAGGTTAGCGCCCAGCAGACATTCCTCCCTAAAAACAACGGACACACGGCAAAATCTAAGTACTTTCATATCTCGTCTTGTTCTGTTTCTGTCGCTGTCACACCTCTAGCTTCCTCTGAACGTCCAGTTCCAATGTCAATGAGCTGTTTGATATAAACACAGGCACATCGAGAAAGTAATATTTATTTCAAAAGCAGAGCCAGGGAATGTAAGCTGCACGGGCTTGTTCTCTGCTGGGTAATGAAACATCACGCTCTCGTTGTCTTCATTATCATATAGACTGAGTCCACAAATATGCAACGCAACAGTTATTACCAATTGAAATGTCCCAATGAATACCGTGACTGACAGAAAGATCAGGAGAAAGTAGCTTCGATCCCTTCCTCGCGAGGGACATTTTGCAAAGAATGTCCTGTTACTTGACAAAATGACCTCCTCGAAGCTGGCCATGGAAGTGTCTAGCACAATAATATCCTTTGGCCCACTATGTCTGCACCAGTCCAACACAATCCCCTGAACTGTTCTTATCTCACTTGGCGTCCATTGGTTCAGAGGGGCAAATGTATACAGTCATGGAAGTGTACAACTAAATGGGTATTACCTGCTCTGGAGCTTTCTGCCTTTTCCATCCTGACAGGCAGTTAGTTGCAGATTCCTAACGTTCCTTTTCTGAGTCTTACCCATTTCACCTTATCCTGCGATTGAATTTCAAACAAGAAAGCAGAGAACAAGCACTCTTCAAGTTCACTCTCGGCTCTCAATCACAGTCAGCAAGATGCTTAACTTAATGAGGAATCCACATTGCATTTAACGCCCATCGCCTAAACTACATGGCAACATCTGCAGAAGCGTGCTACTAAACTGGTTTCAAGTTCTCCCTCCCTGTGGAGCTATGGGACAAGCAATCATTGATCGGTTTGTTTGAATTCAATCACAACAGTTTCGACAGGGTTAGATGTCAGTACATGTTTGGTCTGTGTAATCAATCTCGATGGTTGAAATGGTCATTCAGTTAAAAAGAAAGGTAGAGATTGCAGGAGAAACTAAACAGATCTGGCAGCATCTGGGGAGAGACAAATAGAGACAACGATTCGGAGCTTCTCCAGGAGTTTCTCCAAACTCTGTTTTCTCCGACAGGTACTGGCAAACCTGCCGAGTTCCTTGAGCAGTTTCTGTTTTTGTTTTAGATTACGAGTGTCCACAACTAGACAGTCAACAATACAGTAACGCATTTGTGGTTCTTCACTGGATTTGGTTTCCGTTTGGGTGCATATCCCTGACCCTATTAAAAACCCGAAAGTGCACAGCAAAGGAGTCGGATGGATTAGAACACCGGCCGCTCCATGCGTGGGTACACCCTCTCAGTTAACAGCCAAACGAGAGGACTAATTGCTCCATAGAGACTTGGAAGTCCCCTGTAGCAGGCCCCTTGCAGGATCTCCTGAAGCAGACTGTCAGTGAATTCAAGCTTTCGCCTGCCCTTCGCAGAATGAAAATTGTCCCCAGTTAGTTAAAGTTTCCAAAATGAATCCTGGGGCATTCATTGTGGACATTAGGAATAGTCTGATCTCATGCTTTGCAAACGCATACATGTCACCAGGAAACAGCTCTCCTAAAACGGGGAACTTCTCCCGATGAGCCTTCTGAGGAACATTTTCCTGACCTTGGTAAAAACCCAAAACTGTGCGGACAAAAAAAAAACAGATGGTGTGAGAACAGTTGTCGCTCTTTTCCTGGGTCGTAGGAGAACAGCAACCTGTCAGTGAAGAGTCGAACGCACTGACTAACATCATCACAGAGACTGATGAGCCAACGGCTTCAATGACCCCGAATGCAAGCTGCAGCCTGCTCCTCCCATATTGAAAATCATCCTTAATTAGCATTTTTTCCTAAGTAAATCCAGGGAACTTCACGGTTCAGACATGGGAATAGTCTGATGCCACCCTCTATAGACGCACCCATGACACCGGAATCAGTTATCCTCCAACCGGTATTGTCTCACTTCCAGGCTTTCTGTGTCCTATCTGTTTCCGCGTTTTCGGATTGCCCTGGAGCTGAGATTAGATTTGACATCCTGACGTGCAGGAACGAGAATCCTTCACTATCATAGACCATTTCATGTCCAGAGAACATCAGAGTCAAAGTATCGGCCTCCGAAAGAACGGAAAGATTTCTAAACTGTCTCTGTCCAGTCGGTCATTTCACCCTTCACTTTCCACTGAATCCGCGGCCCAAGGAATATCTAAAGATTCAGAAAGCTCGAGTCTGGTGTTTCTGCTTTGCTTGTTGACAGTTTTCCCACTTGAAAATTGGCAACATTTTCCCAGAATCTTTTTCACAATCCTCTGCTTTGCACCATGTACAGAGATTCACGACCTGGGAATGTTTTGTTTGGAGCAAAGAAGATTAATGGGAAATTTCTTGGGGACGTTTATAATGATGTGGGAGAAAGAGCTGTGGATGGGTGGATTAATGGTCAGGAGGAACTGCTGCCCCTGACCAGGGTAATTGACCAGAGGACGAGGAGTGAAGACGTTTAATGGAAAAATACGACTTGTTTCAAATACACTCAGTGAAACCGACATATATCCTATGCGTTTTTTTATCATCTGTGGAGAGAGAAACCGGTCCGTTTTGAGTCAGGTCCGTTTCTTGTTCCGAACGCAAGTTTCCTGCATGTCAACATATCCTGAGAACATATCGAGTTGTTTCGGCGGGTTTTCTGGCGTTGCAGCGATAACTCTTCCAACAAGAAAACATTTAAAATCAACTGTGAGGGAAACATGCTCGGTATTGTTGAGAGACAGAATGAATATGAAGAATCCCTTTTCATGAGCAGGGAGATTAATAACACGGCAATGGTCGAGTAATAAAGATGCATTACTATCACGCTTTTCAGCTCCACTTTAATCACAGGCACTAAAGCACCTGTGAAGCAGATGTGTCATTGTTAATAATAATGTGCTAATCAGGGCTGTTTGTTCAAACAGAGGTCAAAAAGGAAAACTCAGAACTGGCACTGGAAACGCCAGTGAGATTATGTTTTACTTTAAAAGTATGTCCTGCTCTTGTTTATATCCAGAATAGTGCAGGACCAGTGATCCCAATCTCAGGTGAAGGCGTTACCCACTTAAGAAACAAATGAGGAGGATGTTCTCACATTCAGTGGGTAGCAAGTATGTAGAAGTATTTACAGCCCAGGCCTGTCAAGACTGGGTATGTTCAAGGGTTCAATTATCTCTCTGTTCAAACCATGCAGCAAGTGGCAGTGTGAAATGTGTCCAAATTTGCCGACTATACACACTCGTGGGAGTGCATGTTATGATAAGATCATGGCAATATGCATAGGCATATAGTTAGATTGGGTGAGTGGGGACAAACTATTCAGGTGCAGTTTCATGTCCGGATTAGGACGTCATACACTTTGGTCGGAAGAGTCAAAAGACAGATTACTATTAAAATCGAGAGAAAGTAGAAGAAACGTGTGACACAGAGGAATCTTAATGACTGCAGATGCTGGAAACCAGATTCTGGATCAGTGGTGCTGGAAGAGCACAGCAATTCAGGCAGCATCCGAGGACAGGCAAAATCGACGTTTCGGGCAAAAGCCCTTCATCAGGAATAAAGGCAGAGAGCCTGAAGCGTGGAGAGATAAGCTAGAGGAGGGTGGGGGTGGGGAGAGAGTGGCATAGAGTACCTGGGAGGTGCAGTGAGAGAGAGACTCCCTGAGATTCTTGTAGAGAGAGGAGGAAAACCTCTTCAAGGCAGGCATCCTTGCAAGAGGATTCGCAGTAGGGTTAAAATCAACGAGGTAAAAACAATGACTGCAGATGCTGGAAACCAGATTCTGGATCAGTGGTGCTGGAAGAGCACAGCAATTCAGGCAGCATCCGAGGACAGGCAAAATCCACGTTTCGGGCAAAAGCCCTTCATCAGAAATAAAGGCAGAGAGCCTGAAGCGTGGAGAGATAAGCTATGGGAGGGTGGGGGTGGGGAGAGAGTGGCATAGAGTACCTGGGAGGTGCAGTGAGAGAGAGACTCCCTGAGATTCTTGTAGAGAGAGGAGGAAAACTTCTTCAAGGCAGGCATCCTTGCAAGAGGATTCGCAGTAGGGTTAAAATCAACGAGATAAAAACAATGACTGCAGATGCTGGAAACCAGATTCTGGATCAGTGGTGCTGGAAGAGCACAGCGATTCAGGCAGCATCCGAGGACAGGCAAAATCGACGGTGGGGTTGGGGCCTCCTCTAGCTTATCTCTCCACTCTTCAGGCTCTCTGCCTTTATTCCTGATGAAGGGCTTTTGCCCGAAACGTCGCTTTTGCCTGTCCTCGGATGCTGCCTGAATTGCTGTGCTCTTCCAGCACCACTGATCCAGAATCTGGTTTCCAGCATCTGCAGTCATTGTTTTTACCTCGTTGATTTTAACTCTACTGCGAATCCTCTTGCAAGGATGCCTGCCTTGAAGAAGTTTTCCTCCTCTCGCTACAAGAATCTCATGGAGTCTCTCTCTCACTGCAACTCCCAGGTACTCTATGCCACTCTCTCCCCACCCCCACCCTCCTCTAGCTTATCTCTCCACGCTTCAGGCTATCTGCCTTTATTCCTGATGAAGGGCTTTTGCCCGAAACGTCGATTTTGCCTGTCCTCGCATGCTGCCTGAATTGCTGTGCTCTTCCAGCACCACTGATACAGAGGAATCTTATACATGGCACAAACAAGGTTTAGTATCATATTCTTTCCCTGACAAAAAGGATGGCTTCCTTTCCGAGTGCTAACAATGAAAGAGATTGTTTCCCAGGAAAGAAAAATAACTGAAATTAATAGTCGCATCGAAAATTTAGAAAAGACTTGGATCGTCCCAATGGGCAGCATCCGAGGAGCAGGATAATCGACGTTTTGGCCGAATGCCTGATGAAGTATTCATGTCAGAAACGTCCATTCTCCTGCTTCTTGGATGCTGCCGAACCTGCTGTACTTTTCCAGCAACTCACTCTCCTTTGCTGCAGACTCTCACACAATCCGAGCTTCCAGCCACGGAATCAGCGACACTCAGTGTCATGAGTCAACCTACTCAGGACACCTGGTAGTGGTGTTTCGTATCAAGTTGATCTTCATGAATGCTTATCCTGAGTTGTCTGTCCTGTATAATGTTTCCTGCAGTTACTGCGTGCAACATTGTTTGTCCAAATTTGTCCTGCAGATGAGGGGTATTGGGTCCATTTTTTGGTGAGTTGTTGTCAAACGTGGCTTTCGATTTATGTTGTCTCATAAATCCGAGTCTTCAGAGGAATCTGGCTATACGTGCCGAGACATTTTTGTACCTATAATGTAGAGTGCTTGGTGTGTTGAGTCATGGCATGTCCTCCTCGCGTTGTTCTTGGCAAGGAATCTGCGGGAATATCTATTGTTGCAAAGTATTTCTGGAGGGTCCAGTAAACAACACAACCAGATGGTCCGAGTAGCAAGGCACAGCGATGACGAGGGCAGCAAATTCGACTGGGACAACACATAAATAATAGGACAACCTAATTAGAGTGCAGCCAGAGAATTTCTAGAATGAAGAGACTCATCCAATGACTCCATCCAAAAGCATGTTGATCTGGACCCAACATACTGGGACATGCAAAGAACGACAAGAACCGGCAACTGAAAGCAGTGGAAAGGAAATCAAACCAATTCGAAACGCCGCAGGACAGCAGCGCTTCACAGGAGTTTCATCTGCCTTGAGGATATCACCGAGAAAGGGGAGTAAACGGCTGCAAACCAACTTCCCAAAACCACCGAACACCCCCACACCATCTGCACCCTTCGCCGGAACTATAGATCTTTCCCCAAACCTTGAAACCCTGAAACAATCAGAGTCGCCCCAGCGGGAAAATGAACCCTGGCCTCCCATGTGACAACTCAGGTTACTAAGCGCCACACGGTGGCTGTCAGAGCTAACTGACACTGCAAGCTACTTGTGCATATTCAGGTCAAGAAAACCTGCTTGATTCTCCTCATCCCATTTTCCATCATTTAACATTGTATGCCTTAAGCATTACAAATTCACAATTAAATATCTCCGAAGGTTATCAGAATTTCTGCCACTCTGACACATAGGGACAGTGATGTCCAGATTCCAACCACTCGCTGGCTGAGAAAGTTTTTTAGGGACAGCTACTCGAACTTTTATGACTCTTATCTTAAATCTATGGCTACCTTTTGATTGATCCCTCCATCAGACGGAAAATTTTCGTTAAGTGTACCCAATCCATACCCCTCCTTATTTCCTACATCTCAATACCGTCTCCTCTCAATCTCTCCTGCTCTCGCAAAAACTCTTTCATAGCTGAAGTTCGTCAATCCAGACAACATATTCGCAAATCACTGCTGCACCGTTTGCACAGCTGTCATATCGCTTCTTTTATGTGAATTGCAGAATTGTACATAATATTCTCGCAAGAGACGAATAAAGACTTGAAATAAATGTGGGGACTTCACAAACATTGGTCTTTTCCAAAAAAAGTCTCTTTCCCTCGATACCATTCTGTGTCCTTTTCAGTGCTCCAATGAACTCTGGTCCATGCAAATCAAACACTATCCATAAGGATTGATAACCCAAACACATTATCTGATTGCATAAATTAGCTTAAAGGTCCTCATGGTGGTATTGGGGCAATTCACCTAACAAAAGTGACAGCTGCAGCACTAACTTGACGGTGTCAATGTGAAAGTAAATGTTAGTTTGTGCAATGCCTCAGTGACATAGGAGGAGTGATGGAAAGGAAGAATAGTGATTGTGAAAGGGAGAAAATTCTCCGAAATTGGGTGCAGATAAAGTTTGAAGCAATAAAATCATCACCTTAGAGAGTATTTTCTACTTAAAAATTGTTTGTTTCCTTTCTGCGTTTGTTTTGCACAGGTTAGATGGTGTAACATGGAACAAATGCGCATTACTGATACTCGGATTTGCATGGACGTTGCTTCGCCCGCAATGCAGAGGACGAACCACGATACGATCACATGAAAAAACCTAACAGTAAAAGCAATAAATACAATGGCTGATATTGGCGAGAAAAAGCACCACATGCACAAGAGGATTGCGTTGTATCATCATCCTCGATGTCCTCAGTGGCTGTGGAGACTCCATCATTGAGAATGTTGAAGAATGAGTTTGATAGATTTCTAGAAAAGATGAAATATACAGGTGATAGTACACAAATTGTTCAAATGTCGTTTTCATTCACAACCAAGTTTCACATCGGTACGTTACTAGTGCTGCAGGACAAGGTAGTAACTACTGCTGAACACTCACATCACACCTGTTCCAAGGTCTGGAAGCAGAGAAATTTAGTGGCGCAGTGGCGAAGATCCGATCGGAAATTGGGAGTGGAATGAACGCGTGAATCTTTACTCTTTCTGCCAGTGACAAAGTCCGTGAGCATGCAGTCCTTCTATGAAGGCAGAGAGGCGCGTGAAACTCCCAGGCTGGGAGCTCCAAACTAGGCTGGAGCAAACACTTTTGACATGGAATAGGGAGCAGTGGGAGAAGCGGCTGGGAGGTCTAACCTAATCTGGAAACACTTGAATTGACAGGGCGCAGGAAACATTGGGTTGGTGGAAAGTATCCTGAGCCATTTTAATCTGAACTAAAAGAGCTTTCCGCAGCAGACATTTTTGTGGATTGAGGGAGGATCTGCCCCAGGGAATTGTCACAATCATAAATAAACATTTTGCAAAAACTGAGCTAACCTAGGAGTATCTGTGCATTGTGAAATGGACGGAATATCATTGCACTCTGACATTTCTCATATTCTGACACTGCAGTCGGTTAATTTTCTGGAAGGGTATTTTAAAAATCTTTTTTTTGTGTGTTATTCAATTTCCTGCAAGCTTGTCCTGGTCTGGTCATTGATGTAACCTGAACAGCCGAAAATTCATATGATGTTGGGATTCGGTTCGAGATTCCCTCGAATTACGGAAGAACAACAGGAGAGCAGAGGTGAAATTTATCAGAACAGCAGTGGTCAAATTGAATGGATGGGCAGACAAAGGTTGAAAGGAAGCTTCATGGGGATGGCAGCAGAATTGGCCGAGCATGTGCCCGGATGGTGCTATTGACAGCAAAGGATGATTGAAGTGCTGAGGTATAGTGTAACCATTGAGGTTCGGCAGCAGCAGTCAGCAGTGAGGTCAGCTGGTAGAAAACAGGTGCATGTTGGCCCAACGTGGGAACGCATGATCACGGCGGGGAAGTTCGAACAATTTTGCGGAATGCCCAACTTGGAGAATTTGTACGCCGATGGTTTAAAATAGACTGCTTTTTTCTTCAAATCTATTTCTTTCTTCAACTTTTTCTTTTGAGAAATAATTTGTTTCTTTTCCAACTTCTGCAGCAAAGATTTGTTAATGGACACAGTGTTCCAAAGATGCTGCTGTGTGTGGGGACATTTTCCACTTTTCTCTCATAACCTGTACCGAAGAATATGTGACAATTCCATCTTTAAAAATCCCAGCAGAATGCAAACAGGCTCTTTGCTTCCAAGCGTGAACCAGCCAGAGCAATCCTCATATCCTAATATTCTCTATTTATCTCAGTCTAATGCATCAAACCCACATAAAACTGAACTCTAAGGACAATTTAGCCCAGCAAATTCACCTACCCTGCACAGCTTTGGACTGTCCGAGGATCCTGGAGTACCCTGAAAAAAATCCATGCAGCACAGTGCGAATCTGTAAACCCCACACAGACAGTTGCCAGAAGCTGAAATTGAATCTGGGTCCTCAGCGCTGTGACAAAACAGTAATGATCAATGACTCAGCGAGCCTGACATCTCGCTCGCGGCTTAACTCGCACTCACGGAGAGTGAGGCTCGATCCTGCCCTTTTTTCCTGTTTAGTCAGCGACTCTTCTCCGTCCCTGTGCCACTAGCCCCGTTTGCTTACTGATGACTGTGCCACATCACCATGGCGGTGGGCAGCTTGCAGGAGCAGGAAAACAATGTCGATTATGAGCATGCACACCACAATTTATCTCCAGACAGAAATGTTGGTCTCTCCCGTCACAGGTGGCGAGTGAAGGTTGAAGTGGAGGGTAGCGTACGGAGCTATACAGGTTTCATGATTGGTGTGAGCAGGACTCTCACCCCAAACAAATATTTTTACGTGCCGTGATTGAAGCCGCGGAGAGCCTCAGGCTTCTTTGTACTAACACGCCGTTATCCTTGGATCAGTTTGTCTTGTTTTCGTTTAAGTTATCGCTTCACTATTTGTTAATCTGTCTTTGGTGTGCATGGGGCTGAAATCAAAGGTTATTGAGTTAAATCATTGCTGTCGACTGTGGTGCTGCAAAAGTACATCTGCTCAGGCAGAATCCGATAAGCAGAAGAATTGACGTTTCGAGCGAAATGCCTTCACCAGGAATGAGTCTGGTGAGCCAAGACAGTGTAAGATATTTGAAAGGGGCTGGTTCCGGGGCATGGGAGCTGAAAGTGCAATAGGGAGATGAAGGTGGGGATGATGGGACAGGTCAGAGAGGATGGTAGAGTGGATAGTTGAGAAGGAAATTCGACATTGTGGGGCAGGTGATGAGGGAGTTGCCGAGTTCGAAGATTGGATTTGGGATAAGGTGGGGGGTGGAGGGGCATTTAGGAAATTGTTGCAATTCACATTAATCCCGTGAGGTTGAATGGGCCTAAGGTGGAAGATGAAGCATTCTCCCGACAGGCGTTCTTTGGTAGGACTTGGCAATGGGGAGGCCCAGAACCTTCATGTCCTTGGCCGAGTGGGAGCGGGTTGTATAAGTGTTCGGTCACACGGTGGTACGGTTGGTTGGTGCGGGAGTCCCACAGATGTTCTCTGAAGCGTTCTGTACGCAGGTGGCCTGTCTTCTCAATGTAGAGGAGACCGTAGTGGGAGAAATGAATACAGTAAATCACATGTTTCGAAATGCAGGTAAATCTCTGACGAATTTAGAAGGCTTTTTTGGGCCTTGGACATAGGTGACCGGGAGGTATGGGCGCAGGATTTACAATTCTTGAGGTAGCAGGGGAAGGTGCTTTTTGGGGTGGGTAGGTTGGTGCTGGGCAGTGATTGAGTTTTTGTGTGGGGAAGCTTGCACTGGTCTCGATTTTGCCATGTGATGCCGCACTCTTGACTTCGATATCCAGCATCAGCAGTCCTCACTTTATCCCCCTTAAATAGTTGATGTATTCAGTTACCAATTAACAGGTAACGTGATTTTTTCACTGTAAATGACACCAATTTCCCAGAGATCACTTTCCTGCCATTACGGGTTTCCTTCAGTTCCTCCCTCTTATCTATTCCCTAACATGTTAGCGACATCTTTTTGTCATCGTTTGTGCTGACATAACCAGATATGAAGTTATTTCTTGTGCCATTCCCTCATTCCACATTATAACTTCGCCTGCTTGACTGTAAGGAATTTGTTTTATGACATTTTTTCTCTTCATATACTTTTGGAAGCTTTGAAAATTAATTTGGGTGTTAAGCTCATGCTTACCTTCAAGGTTTATATTTCCATCTTCAGGAATCCTTTCGTCTTCTTTTGTTGCAGTCTGAACTGCTTCCAATTAACTTGTATGCTGCTCTTTTTAGCCGGTGGATACGCCTCTTAGTTGGATTCACTTCTATCACTCATATTCTTTGTGAGCCAAAGCAGGGCCACCTTTCCCGTTTTATGTTGTGCCTGACAGGAAGGAACAACAGTCACAGTTCCTCCAAGGGCTTTTTCAATTATTTTTCATCGTTTTATGTGATCTTCCCAAATTATTTTGTCTCATGCCATGATAGGTTTGTCCGTTTAGATTTTAATCCACAGTCTCAGAATTATCTTTGTCACTGTACACTATTCAGAGTGCCTCACTCTCACACAAGGTGCTTCACATTGTTAGATTCCCAGCAATTCCCTTCTCATAACAAAACAGAAGTGTTAATACGAAACTTGTCGTTATCCCAGAAGATCATAGGACCGCAGACTCACGAGCAAGAGAGAGAGAGAGAGAAGACTGATGGTGCTTTAAACTGAGTGTCATCATGCCTTAGGCGAGGGGGAATGTTCAGAAACTCCAACTTTCCTGGCTGCCTCAACTGGTTCAGGGATTTAGCACGTGCTGCAAGAGAGAGAGAGAGAGAAGACTGATGGTGCTTTAAACTGAGTGTCATCATGCCTTAGGCGAGGGGGAATGTTCAGAAACTCCAACTTTCATGGCTGCCTCAACTGGTTCAGGGATTTAGCACGTGCTGTTACTGCATCACAAACCAGCCATCCACTTAGCAATTTTCCCATTCTGGACTGTGCGAGAAAACCGCAGCACCCGTAGAAAACCCACACATTTACGGGGAGAACGTGCAAACTCCACACAGACAGTGTCGAAACTGGGACGCTGAAGCTATCAGGCAGCCGTGCGAACCAACGAGCCTCCATGCCACACGTTTGCTCACTGACTTGGTGCCCACAGCTCTCTTTGGCAACTATCTCCACAGAATCATCACTCTCTGGCTGAAGATTTTGGTCGTCGCCTCATTTCCAATTTGTTATCTCTTCAATTTGATTCTGTGCCCTCGGTTGTGGTGTGTCATATTGGTTGAAACATCTTCGCGACATTGGCCCCATGCAGGCTTCTCAGCATTCTGTAATTTTCAATGGCATCGAGTCATTGACTCAAGCCTCACTGAAACAGACCGCTGTTCCAACCAGTCCATGCTACCGTTTACGGAACCTAACGTATTACCAACTGCGTGTACTTGGCATATATCTCTCTGAACATTTCTTATTCATGCACTTATCCAAATGTCTTTCAAACGTTGCAATTTTATCCACATTCACTACTTCCTCTGGAACTTTGCACAGGTAACATACCATGTAAAGTAAAACAAAGTGCACCTCATGTCTTATATTACCCTTTCTCCCATCATCATAAAAATATGTCCACTTGTCCTGAAATCCACCAAAGAAGGAAAGCACAGTTGCAGTTGAGCTCATCTGTATCCCTCAGGGTTTTCAAAGCTTTTATAGGATAAACGTCAACCTCCTAAGCTCCTTTGAAAGAAGTCCCAGCCTATCCGGCCTTCCTTTAAACCTCAATCCCTTAATTCCTAGCAAATTCCTGGTGAACCTCTTTTGAACTCTCTCCAGCTTACTATTCTCCTTAGTCCAACAGAGCAACCAGAACTTGACGCAGTACTCCAGAAGAGGCCTCATCTCCGTCCTGTACAACCTCAGCCTGACGCCCCAAATCCAACCCAAAAATCTCAGCAACGAATGAAAGCATTCTCACAGTATTTTTAACGGAACTGTCGATATGTGACACGGCTTTCACAGTACTTGCAATTGTACAAGTGCTACATCAGCATCTTACATTTATCCAAGTTACACTCTCTCTGTCATTACTTTGATCTTATCCCTGAATGATCAATGTCTCTTTTAATCTCAGATAACCTGAAATAACTTTCTTCTCTGTCTACTGTACCACCATGAAGAGTTATACTTTCCTTCAGCACAGAAACAGGTCTTTTGGCACAAACTGGTTCATACTGACCATAATGCCAGTCCACATTAACCCTATGTATCTGCACTTGGCCCATATTATTCTAATCATTTGCTGTCCATGTATTTGTCCAAAAGCCTTTTTAATGTTCTCAATGTACACACAAAAACTTCTGCTCTCATCTCATTATATGCATACCGTTAATTTTGGTGTCAACCACAAACTGACGATCCCTGCCTTTCATATTGTCATCTAAAACATTTACATAAGTCACAAACAAAGGAGCCAGCACGGATCGCTGTGGAACACTGCCGGTCACAAGCCGACAGTCTGACAATTAACCCTCCAATCTCATCCTTTCTCTTGTTGTTTACTGAATTTTGTATCCAATTGGCAGGTGAACTGTGAACCCCATATGATGTAACTTTACTCATTAGTCTTCCATGCGGAATCTTGTCAAACGCTTTCTTAAAGCCTGAGATAAGCAATGTCTATTGTTCTTGTCTCATCAATCCTCTTGTGTGCTTGATCAAAAACTCAAACAAATTTGTGAGACACAGTTTCCACCTCACGAATCCATGCTGATGATCCCGTATATTTCCTGGCGTCTGCAAATGCTCTCTTCCAAAACCACCTCTAAAAACCTGCGAACCACCAACTTCAAACTCACAAGTCTGTAGATCCAAGTATTTCGCCTATATCTATTCTTCAACAACGTTCGTCAAAGTCCAATCATTTGGAATCTCACTCATATTTAGAAATGACACAATTATTTGAGCAAGGAGTCCTGCAATTTCCGCGCTTACCTCTCACAATGCTTTTGGATTCAGTTCCGATACAGGGTAAAACCTCTGTGCTCATTGAAACCCGCAACACAGAAAAAATATTTGCCCTGTGCCGTAATCTGTGAAAATCTGAGAGGCAAGGCGTATCTCAAAGGTCACGACTTAAAGGGAAAATTTATAACTTTTTTCTTTACGTCAAACAGAGAATATGAAAACTAAAAACTATTTAAAAATACTTTCTCTGAAACCCATCTTTTACCTTCCAGTCCACAATAGGATTCCAATTTGAACATTTCCCAATGATGACTTAAAAAAAAAATCACGTTTCAAAACCACTCAGCATTGCCATGTCTCCATTTGAGGATTTTTCTGTGCAGATTCTCTCCAGGTTGTCATCGATGTTCTGCCATGCAAATACATTCCCCAGGTTGGTACATTTGTGAGATCTCTTCAGCTGGAAATTTCTGACACAGTCCTCTCACTAGCTGTTCAACATGTCCTGTTTTATACAGCAAAACAACAGATTATTTCATTGGCTTTAATACTATCAAAATGCTAAGTTTAAACCTGATTTTGTTTTGGTATCTGGATTAATAATTTAACCTGACAGCAATCCAGCTCTGCTGGCTATTTCGAACAAATGTCACATTGTTCCCTTGCTCAGAACAGGTTGTGCTGTGTCTTGCAATTTTTCAACTCGTTTCTTCACAACATCTTCTTAACAATACATTAGTCCAAGGTCTGGAGATTTATCCGCCTTTGACATTTTCTGAGACCTTCAGTAATTATTTTCCTGTAATATGAAATATTTATCAGCATGTATTTCTATAATTTCTGCAGTCTGTTTAAGTGCAACGTATCTCAAAGTGAACTTATCCATCTTGCTTACATTTGGTCTTTATCCCTCTAATCATTTCTACTTCATCTAAATGTCCAAATGTCTTTCTAATAATGTAACAGTATCACGACGTACCAATTGTTCCAGCAGTTGATTCTATAGAGAAACCATCCTCTGTGTGAAAAAGTTATCTTGTCATTCCGTGTAAATCTTATGATTTCTGGATTCCCGTATCCAAGGGAAAAAGACTTTTGCTGTTCACCTTATCGAGAACACTCATGATTTTATGAATCTCCACGAAGTCACCCTTCGACATCCGATGCTGCAGTCCGACAAGTCAAAGCCTACACAGTCTCTCCTCGTTATATTACAATCGAGTCCTGGGAATATGTAAATTATTTGTTGCATGTAGCAACACAGAGTCGAATGCAATCCAGCCGCTAGAAATATCACCTAATGCCAATTTCTTTGATCCTTGTTCAAATAGTTTAAGAAAAGGAATCGTCTTCTTCACACATGGAGAGTGAACATTCGGTATTGCTTTCTCCGCAGTAAAAACTGACGTGGAAAATTCGTTTAATGGCTCTTCCATCTGCTGAGCTCAAACGCAATGTAAACTTCATTATTCTTTATGGTACTATTTCTCGAGTTGTTCTCTTGCCAGATATGTACTATATGCCCTCTTCGGATTATCTTCAGCCCTGGCCGATTCGAAAATTTCATATCCCCACTTTGCCTTCCTGGTCTGCATCTTATTGAAGTCCCTACAAGAAAATCATTTGAACCCTGTGACAAACAGATTTTAATCAGCAAGGGATTCGAAGGATAGCTGATATTGCAGGAAACTGAATCTGTGAATTATCAAATCAGCCATAATCTCACTGAATAGTGAGAGCAGACTGTATAGGTTGAATTGCTGACTTCTGCCCTTGCATCTTATTGTATTATTTTTCTGGACTTCAAAATGCTTCTGTTTTTCCTTTATCAATAAATTTCCCGAGCATTAGAAGAAGAAGATTTACAGTGCAAAGGTTTAAAAACAAATATCATTTCAGCATCTGATGATGTTGTCCAATTGATTGTTGCTTGAATATGATTCGCTTTTGAACATGATAGAGAAAATCATCATTCACAGAGTGGAGAAACTGTCTTTTACATGTGGACAGGGATTCAAAAGATAATCTGCCTTGTCAGCACATAAACACAGTCAGACAAGGTCGACGCCATTCGTCTGTTTCGAGTGCTGGATATAATTCACTTGATCCAGCATACTGTTTGAACAACCCAAAGTCCACACATAGGAAAAGATTTTTTAAATGCCCTGAAAGTGGAAAGCGTTTTATAATCTCTGAGGATCTGTTGGCCCATCAACGTGTTGACACGAATGAGAAACCGTCAGTTGCTCTCAAAATGGGCCTGGATTCAAGTGGTTCATTAGACTCACTGTGCATCCGCCATCTCACTGTGTGGAGCGGCTGTTCATCTGCACTGGTGTGGGAAGAGATTTGATGTGAAGTCGAAACTACTGAAACAACAGCAAGTTCATAAGTGAAGGAAGTGCCTGGTTTTTACTGTGCTTCAGCGTATGCCAAGGTCTCAACTAGAAGTTTTGTTTTGAATGCCAGCTTACTGTGGAGCTGTACCAAGGAGTTTAACTGTTTCTTAATTGGTGAGTGAATGATGCCTATTGTGTCTTCCTTCTGATGAAGTTAATATTCCAGAAGATACGAAATGTGTTCCATGTTCCACGTGTTCTAACAATTCACCTTGGTATACTGTATGTTGAGAAGTTTTTACATTTCACTCTTCTTAATGTACGCTTCATAAACCCATCATTTCCTGTCTTAGGCAGCTCATGGATTGATCTTCCACAGCCATACAATCACAGAAGCAATCTCTGTACACTCAGAAATACTGTACAATCTACATTAGTCCCACTTTCATACATCAGGCCCATAGACGTGAGTGTTTTGACACTTAAAGTGCTTGTCCACTTACCTTTTAATGGCTGTGCGATGACCCACAACAACTGCCCTCTCAAAAAATGCATTCCAGACGCCAACATCCTCTGGGTGAAAAACCATCCTGAAATCCTCTCTAAACCTCAAACCCCTCACTTTTAAAGTATGCTCATTTGTTCTTGACCCTCTGACTTAAAGGAACCGCTGCTGTCTATCTACCCTGTCCATGCCCTTCGTAATCTTGGTCTTCTAAATCACGTTCCCCTCAGTCTTCTCTGCTCCAAAGTTACCAACCCGAGTGACCAACCCCCCTCCATAGCTGATATGCTCCATACAGGGAACATCCTGTTGAATCTCCTCTGCGCCACTTTCAGTGAAATCACATCTTTCCTGTAATGTGGATCCCTGAACTGCACACAGTATTCCATTTTGGCCTAACCAAAGTGCTATATAGCTCTTGTAATCTATGCCTCGATTAGTAAAGGCTATGCCTGCTGTCTCCAATTACTTCTTAACTAATCTATTACCAAGTCCCATCACATTCAGGGATGTGTGGAGAAGCACCCTCTGAACTTGCGAATCTGCTGCTATTTATTGAGTCCTCTCCTGTCTGGTTCCTTCCTTCAAAGTGCATCACCTCATATTTATCAGCGTTACATTACATCTGCCATTGATCTGCCCATCTGACCATTCCATCTGTATCTTCCTATAACGCAAAACCTTCTTCCTCACTGCCAACCACCTGAGTAATCTATGTGTCAGACACAAACCTAATTACTACATTCACCCCATGCCCCTTCAGTTCACATCTATATCATTTATGAATACCACAAATAATAAAGGATACAGCACTGACACACAAACAGTTTACGACAACCACCTATTTTCTGCAATAGTTTCTCGAACACTGATCTGATACTCACTGGTCTGTAGTTCCTTGGTTAATCTCGACAGCCCTTCCCACAAAGGGTGTTCTCCAGTCCTCGGCACCTCACCTGTGACCAGATTCTATTTAAACATTTTCATCAACGCCTTTCATCCCTTGTCTACAACAACAGCCTGAGATGTAACTGAGCTGGAACTAGGGGCATGTCCAAATTTATACCAGCCAAAACTATCAATCCCTGTACACATCTTACATCAATCTGCTCAAGAGCTTCTCAGCCCATCTTCTCGAATTCTGTCTCTGCATCCTCCTTCTCCCAAGTAAAACAGACATGAAGCTCTCATATATCAATCTATCAATGTTCACCAGATTCACAAACAGATTCGCGCCTTGATCTCAGGCTAGGTTTCGTCTGCAGAAAACCTTGCTATCTGAGGGATTCATCTGGAGAATGTCCATTCAGTATATGGGATCAATATATTTTATTTAGATCAAGACATCAAAATTGTATACAATGCTCCAGGTACAGTCTAGGAGAAATTGAGGACTGCAGATGCTGGAGATCAGAGCTAAAAAATGCGATGCTGGTAAAGCGCAGCAGGTCAGGCAGCAGCCAAGGAGCAGGAGAATCGATGTTTCGGGCATAAGCATTCCTGAAGAAGGGCTTAAGCCCGAAACGACGTTTCTCCTGCTCCTTGGATTCTGCCTGACCTGCTGCGCTTTTCCAGCAACACATTTTTCAGCTCCAGGAACAGTCTCACCAGCACTCTATGTAACTAGTGCAGAATGTTTTTACTGCTCATCTGAACAAATTACAGCAGAATCTGGAATCTGAACTGAAACTAACACATGCTAGACACAACAGTGAGTCAGACAGCATCCGTAAAAGGGAGGAAGTTAATGCTTTGAGTCTAGTTGATCCTTCATCGTCTGTATACGGATTCCCTTTAAATGAAGGCAAACTTAACTGTTACCTTCCCTGCTTGTGTATGTTCCTCCCAATACCCTTTGCTTTAATGCTTTCTGCTAAGTTACTATGTGTGCTGATTAAAAATCCTCCTGAATATCTGACTATATCGCAAGCATTGCTTCTCTATGGTTAGGTCTACAAGATATATCTTCAAACAAAACGTTTTTAAATTGTAACTTTCCTTTCATAAATGCAGAATAATTCTCTTGAAGTTTGCTTTTCCTTTCTCAGTGTCCAATATCACATTCGTTATGATAGATTGCAAAATATTACTTCCTGCAGATGACAAGTAAACTGGTCTGTAGTTTTCCACTCTCCTTCTTCTTCCCTTCTTAAATCGTTGGAATGCATTTATATACTTTCAAATTGAATACGGATAAATACAGTCATCCACAATACAATCCATCTATGTATTGCTGATTTCTCTGAAATTGCAGTATGAAGTACATCTGGTTTGTCAGATTTATCAATCCTTAATCCAGGTATGTTGTCTTATTTTACCACGTAACTAGTATGAATGATTTTAGTGTTTAGTTACAAACGTCCTATGGCATTTCTGGGATATTTTATGGATCTTCGTCCGTGAAGGCAGATATAATGGAACAGTTTCGCCTCCTTGTCAATTTTCTGTTCTCTACAATAAATCATCCTGTCCACACATTCAATGTGCAACATTTGGCTTTGTTTTCATTTTCCTTTCAAATATGGACATACACTTTTCGCCAGTATTTACCAAGAACAAAAACAAAATCCAGCAAAGGAACAGATCCTTCGGGCCCTCCAAGCCTGCACCGATCCAGATCCTTTATCTAAACTTGTCACCTATTTTCGAAGGATCTGTATCCCTCTGCTCCCTACCCATTAATGCATCTGTCTACATTCATATTAAATGTCGCTATCGTGACCACGTCTACCACCTGCGCTGGCATTGCGTTTCAGGCATCTGCCAGTCTCTGTGTAAAGAACTTTCTGAACATATCTCCCATAAACCTTTTCCCTCTCATCTTGAATTCCTGACCAGTAGAAATTGAATAGCCCTCTCTGGGAATAAGCGTCTTGCTATCCATCATGTCTCTACCTCTCATGATTTTGTAGAACTCAATCAGGTCCCCCGAACTTCCGTCAGTCTGATGAAAATAATCCTAATCTACCAAACCTCTCATCATAGCCAGTTCCCTCCAATTACAGGAAATATCCTGGTGAAACTCCTCTGCACCCTCTCCAAAGCACCCACATCCTTTTGGTAAGGTGGCAATCAGAACTGTACGAACTATTTGAAATGTTGTTGAACCAAAGCCATAGACAACTGTGACATGACCTGTCATCTCTTGTACAAAATATACTCCAACAGAATCCCTCCTGTGGATGACAAGTTAACTGGTCTGTACTTCGCCACTTTCTCTTTTCTGCCCTTCTTAAAATGGTGGATTGCAGGAAGCAAAGTATGCTGTATGCCTTCTTGACCACTCTATAGACTTGCCTCTCGAAGGAACACTGGATCTGAACATCCATATCTCTGTACATCAATTTTGCCCAGGGCTTTTTTCCATTTACCATTTAGTTCATTCTTGAATTGGATTTTCCAAAATGCATCATCTCACATTTGTCCAGATTGAACTCTATTTGCCATTTCTCTGCACAACTCTCCAATCTATCTATTTTCTGCTGCATTCTCTGACAGTCCCCTTTACCTTCTGCTACTCCACCAATCGTAGTGCCATCTGCAAACTTATTAATCAGACCAGCTTTACCTTCCTTTTGTTCATTTATCTATATCATAAACAATAGTGGTCCCAGCACTAAACCCTGTGAAACACCACCCAGAGCAGTTCTTCATTTTGAGAAACTCACTTCCACTGCTACTCTCTGTCTGCTGCTGCCCAGCCTGTTCTCCATCCATTTAGCTCGTAGAACCTGGACGCCTTGCAATTACACCTTCTCCGTCAGCTTACCTCATCAAACACCTTACTGAGGTCCATTATATAACATCTACAGCCTTTTCCTGTCTATCAATTTTCTCTTCCGCGAAGATGTGACCTCCCCGGAACAAAGCCAGGGAAGGTCTTGTTTGGAGTCCGTCTGTGTTTTACTCTGCAATCAGACGGGTTTTAGTTCCAAGCAGAAATTTATAAAATGCCACATTGACTGATGGTCTGCAAAGTGCAAAAAAAAAATTGAATGCATTTGCAAATACAAATCTGCAAATTCAAATTCACCCCCACAGATTTATGCGTGTCTGCATGTGAGAAATGCGGAGTGTGTGTGCGGGGGGGGTGGGGGAAGAGTGAAAGAGAGAGCGCGTGTATGTGTGTTTGTGTGTGAGAAAAAGAGCGTGTGCGTGTGTGTGTGTGTGCGTGCGCACATGTGCATGCATGGGTGTCATGTGTGTGTGTCCTCGTTAAGACACAGACAGATTTGGCAGATCCCTTTCCCCACACGGACTAACGCTCTGGTTTCAGAGCTTCCACACTCTGCAGCCTCTGTTCCATTTGCTGTTCATTTTACAGATCCAGAGACTGTAACTACAGTCCCCATGCTCCATCCAGAGTTGGGTCTCAAAATCCTCAGGTCTCCCTGAATGTCTGGGGCAGCTCACAGCCCACCCTCCAGCAAACCATCCACAACACCTCCACTAAATTTTGAATAACAGGAGTCAGTAAGAAGATTTTCATAGAGTGATAGAGTCACACAGATGAACATCATGGAAGCAGACGTTCTGGTCCAACCCGTCCTTGCCAAACCAATATCCCAACCCAATCTAGTCCTATCTGCTAGCACTGGCCCATATCCCTCCTGACCCTTTCTATTCACATACCGATTCAAATGCCTCTTAAATGTTGCAATTGTACCAGCTTCCATCACTTCCTCCAGCAGCTCATTCCATACACGTACTACACTGTGTGAAAAATGTTGCCCCTTTGGTCTCCTTCCCCTTTCACGCTAAACCTATGCTCTCTTTTTCTGGACTCCCCGACCCCAGGGAAAATACTTTGTCTATTTACTCTATCCATGCCGCTCATATTTTGCAAACCTCTATAAGGTCACCTCTCTGCCTTCGACGCAAGTTCGAGGCCTGCCACTTTACAATAATACTCGAGGGGTTTCCTCGTGCAACTGACCACACGATCAGCTGAGAGGGACAAACACAGGTGCTCAGTGGACAGCTTCAGACTAAGTTTTAAAGACGTGAATCAAAACTGCTGAATCCGTCCTGTCCAACATGGATCATTAAACTGTCAGCTTTTTTTACTTTCTTCCATGTGTGTGGGAGTAGTGCAAGAGCACTGCAGGATTGCATATATGACATGGAACATGGGACACACGGGGAAGTGAACAACAGCCCACACACACCATTTTATTGTTTCTAAGTTTCACAATGTCAGCACTCGATACATTCGGGAGCCAAACCTCAAAGACAGGGAAAGATACGGAAGGACAGAATAATTGACATTAAAGATAGAAACAGATAATTAAGTTAGAAATAGGCCAGATTGGTGAAATATGGGGGAAAGGACAGGGCAGTGTGACTAACTGGAGAGCTCTGCAGACTATGCCAATGTATTGCTTACAAAATGAACTATCTGCCCGGCATGGAGAGCTGTGCAGATTGTACCAGTGCATTGCTTAGTAAGCTGAACTATCTACCCAACATGGGGAGCTGTGCAGACCGTGCCAGTGTATTGCTCAGTAAGCTGGACTATCTGCCCAACATGGGGAGCTGTGCAGACCGTGACAGTGTATTGCTCAGTAAGCTGAACTATCTGTCCAGCACGGGGAGCTGTACAGGCCGTGCCAGTGTATAGCTCAGTAAGCTGAACTATCTGTCCAGCACGGGGAGCTGTACAGGCCGTGCCAGTGTATTGCTCAGTAAGCTGAACTATCTACCCAGCATGGGGAGCTGTGCAGGCCGTGCCAGTGTATTGCTCAGTAAACTGAACTATCTGCTCAGCATGGCGAGCTGTGCAGACTATGCCAGTGTTTTTCAGCTCAGTATTGGCCGGGGATGGGATGTAGTCAGAGGGACGAAATGCAATCCGTAACCAGAACAGAACAGAACATAGTGCCTCAATGCTTTCAATATTTAAGCAGCAAGGGCAGTGATAAATGAATCATGTTTCACAGTTAAAACGAGACAGGTCAACATAGAGACCCATAATTTACACTGCCAGAAGCAAGGAGGGAGAGAGTGAATTAAGAAATTCATTGCTGCAGTTAGTAGTGGTTTGTAAAGTGAACATCTGGATTTAGAGTCTCAGCAGGAACAATAACAGCGACAATGATAGTAAAGTCAATGAAAGGTCAGCATTATAGTCAATCATGATTTATAAAATTAATGACTGATCATTGAGACTCACCAGGGATACAAACGACAGCAGGATTGGATAATAAAAATATTGCATCATGTAAAGTGCATATTCTATCCGCCACCATAATGGGTTTCGATCATAATATGTAGAAAGAAGCCAAACATCCCAATATAAACGCCTGTCCATTCTTGAGACATTCCAGCCTAATGTTCTCAGATTGTGATTCATTGTTGGAACATTCCAGACACTTGTGCTCAGGTTCTGGTCTCTCCCCACTGCATCTCTTGAGCTGCCGATCTCTTTTAATGCAGTCGGTGGTGCTCCCACTCATACTGTAGAATAGCACATTCAACGGAACCCATTTATCATTAAAAGATGGAACCCCTCCACTGGTTTGATTACAATCCATGGAGACTGGCATTAATCGCAGTGACTAAACAAAAAGGCTCAGTTAGCCCCTTCCTTTCGTAACTTTTCCTATCTCAATAAAAGGGGACATTTACTCAGTCTGGGCGGAATAGATGGGCGTTGCTTAGGGACGGACTATAAATCTTTCAATCTTCCTATTCTTTCTTCTGCAGGACTGTTTATATTACATACTGTTTATAAAGGGAGATAGAGACAAATAAACAGACCGGCTGCATAAGGTGACCAGTGGGGACACTTCCATAGACAATAAACCAGTGTCCACTATTTATTGCCCATTGGCGTTGTGCAGTGCTGCTCCTTGTGACATCATTCAGAGCATTGACACTGCTGCTCAGGAAAAGGAGAAAGTAATTCTGTCCCCATGTGTCTGTTACAGAAGGACAGGAGGAGACCATTCAGCCTCTTGACCCTGTTACAGATGGACAGTAGGAGGCCATAAAGCCTCTCGGGTCTGTTGCAGAGGGATAGGAGGAGACCATTCAGCCTCTCGGGTCTATTGCAAATGGACAGGAGGAAGTCATTCGGCCTCTCGAGTCTGTTGCAAATGGACAGGAGGAGGCCATTCAGCCTATTGAGCCTGTTACAGAGGGACAGGAGGAGGTCATTCAGCCCATTGAGTCTGTTACAGAGAGACAGAAGGAGACCATTCAGCCTCTCCTGTCTGTTGCAGAGGGACAGGAGGAGGCCATTCAACCTATTGGGTCTGTTCCAGAGGGACAGGAGGAGGCCATTCTGCTTCTTGAGCCTGTTATTCAGTAAATAACAGTTTTAAAATACTTATGGAGAAGAATAGCCCTGACATAAATGGTAAAGTTCTAAATTGAATCAGGCCAACTTTGAACGTTTTATATTGGCAATTTCAAAAGCTGCTTGGGAGAAGCTCGTGACAGGAAAGTGGGAGGCCTTCACAAATGAGATTACAGGTTTCTAGATAGAGTATGTTCCGGTTCATGAGCAATGCAAGGCTGGTCGGGAATGCTGGATGGCGAGCGGAATTGAGGTCCTGTTCAAGAAAAAGACGAAAACATATGATAGATACAGAGAGGAGGGATCGAGTGAATCCATCGAGGAGTGTCAGGGCTGTCGGCTAATACTCAAGAGGGAAATGAGGAGGGTAAACTGGGAGCATAAGATATCTTTCGAACATAAGGTAAGGGACAATCCAAAGAGATTCTACCAATACTTTGAGGTCAAAAGAATAAATATGGAGAGGACAGGGCCCTTTGAATATCAGAAAAGTGGCCTATGTGTGGAACTACAGGAGATTGGTGAGATGCTACATAAATATTTTGCATCAGTATTTACTGTGGAGTAGGATATGGAAGGTAGAGAAATGAATGGTGGTATCTTCAAAAGCGTCCAGATTACACAAGATGAGAAGCTGGCCATCTTAAATTGCATTAAGGTACATTACTCCCTCTGACCTTTTATGTGACTCTTGCATAGGCACTTGGAAGTTAGTACAATGAAAGGCACACATGTTAATCTGATCTTAGAGTAGGAGAAACTGCCGGCACAACATCAACAGCTCAAGAGCCTGTACTGTGCTGCACTGATCTGTGTTCTATGACCTGATCAGGTATACCCCAGAATCTTATGGGAAGCTAGGGAAGTCATTGTTTGATATCTGGCTGAGATATTTATATCATGGACAGACACAGGTAAGGTTGTGCCATTGTTTAAGAACAGTTGGTAAGGAAAAGTGAGGAAACTATAGACCGGTGGGCCCGTTGTCATTGGTCGGTAAGTTGTTGGAGGGGATTCTGAGGGAAAGGATTTACTTGTGTTTGGAAAGGTAAATTCTGATTAGCGATAGTCAACATGACTTTGCGTGTGGGAAATCCTGTCTCACTAATTTGATTTAGTTTATTGAAGAAGTGATGAATGAGATTGATGAAGGCACAAAAATAGAACTGTGGAATAGAATATGGATTTTAATAAGGCATTCAAAAAGGTTCCACACGGTAAACTGTTAAGCATGGTTAGATCGCATGGAATACAGGGAGAGCTGTAGTTAATTAGCTCAAAGGTAAGAGATGAAGGTAATGCTGGTGCGGGACATTTTATTTGGACTGGAGGCCTGTGACCAGCAGTGTACCACAAGGATCTAATGGATTTTGTCATTTATGTAAATGATTTGGATGTGAATATTAGTAAGAATGGTTAGTGAGTTTACAGGTTACACCAAAATTGGTGAGGTAGTGGACAGTAAAGATGATTAACTCAGAGTAAAACGGGACCGTGATAAGATGTGCCAAAGGGCCGAGGAGTGGCTGATGGAGTTAATGTCAGACAAATGGATGGTGCAACATTTTTGTGAGCCAAATTGGGTCGGCACTTGTAGTCAGAATCCGGGGAAGTGTTTCCAAACACAGACAGCTAAATAGAAACTATAGAAACCCTGCAGTGTGGAAACAGGCCATTTGGCCCATCGAGTCCACACTGATCCTCCAGATAACATGCTGACCAACACACCCATACGTTACCCCAGTGACTCTACATTTCCCTTCGACAATACACCTCACCTGTATTTCCCTGGATACTTTGGGGAAGTTTAGTGAGACCACTGAACCTAAGCCGTGCATTTTTAGACTGTGGGAGGAAAACCAAGCACCCGAAGGAAGCCCACACAAACACGGGGAAAAAACGCAAACACCAAACAAAGAATGACCAAAGGGTGGAATCGAACCCAGGTCAGTGGTGTTCTAAGGCACTATTGCTAGCCACTTTGCCACCTAACGACCATCGGAGTGAGTGACTGATTGCTCCCACTTTCTCGGGATCTGTCACATCTGTTCAGATGATGTCGAATTCCAGCGTGGTGCCTCTGTCAAGCCCTCCTTAACCTTCACCCCAGGATTCACATTCTAATGGACAGGGCCTTAAGCTGAGACTGACACATTGCCTGCACATCTGCCCTCACCCCTTCCCCTCCTTTCCAGATCAAGTGTTCCATTAATACTACAGCATGCAAGATAAGTGCTGATTTAAAATAAAACAAAAAGCTGTAAACACTGGAGATCGGTAACCAATACTGTTCTAATGAAGACTCCCCAGATTTGAAACATTGACTCTGCTCTCTTCTGACAAAGGATTGCGAGAAAGTGACAACTGCAAATGCAGTGAATTCGAAAGTGAATTCCTGATGAAGAGTTTATGACTGAAACATAGTCTTTCCTGCTCCTTGGATTCTGCCTGACCTGCTGTGCTCTTCGGGGGCCACACTTTCGGGGGCCACACTTTTCGACTTTCTTCCTTCAGATGTAACCAGATCTATTGAGGTTTTCCTGCAAATTCTTGTTTATGTAATTTCCTGTTTATAACATAACCAAAGTTTTCCCTGCAGCATTGTCTTCCATGCACATCTTCTACCAATGTTTGCTTCTTCTTCTTTGTTCTAAGCTGCAGTCAAACTGTATCTGTATAAACTGAGCACTGTAGTGAGATGAATGGTAGATTCGGCGAGATTTGTCTTGATGCCTTTCTCGATGTTACAAAATCTCGCTGCATTTTGTTCGAAAAACGCATGGATAAGAAAGACTGAGATGGATATGGGCCAAGTACAGGCATACGGAGTCAATGTGGACTGATATTTTGGTCGGAATGGACCAGTTGTGGCTGAAGGGCCTTTCTCCGTGCAGTAGGATTGTATGAGTGTAAATGAAAGTAGTTTGGAATAGAGACGGGGGCGGGGCGGGGCGGGGGGGGGGGGGGGGGAGGAGGTGGCGGTGGTTGAGAAACAATGTCATGAAAATATATGTTCACAGCTTTCAGAATTCTGAATGTAGACATGTCGATAGCATCAGACAACATAAGCCAACATTACCAGGAATGATGGGTGAATGGAATATTGGTGTGAGTTCAGATGATGGAGAGTTTTGGATTAGGATTTGTTCTGCAGCTTTGTACCTGGGAGTGGGGTCAGCAGAGTCTTTGACTCTGGGCTGAATCTAACACTAATTTCTCTCAGTGTCATTTTCATTGAGTGACAGAGCGATTGTCTGTGTGAGACTGAGCTAGTTTCCTGGTGCTATCTTATCGAACTCACCTCATTCACCATTCACTACCCGCCCTACCGCATGGTGTCCCTGTCATTCAATGTCAGCCTGATTCTCCCACTCAGCATGGTTGGAGGTATTCACCATCGCTGGAAATCCCTGGATATTCCGTGATCCCTGGCACTGATGCCAAAAATAAACGCTTGTGGGCAAATAATTGAACTTTCTCAGTTCGGAGATGCCCTGCCCAATTGAGGCCGAGCATGGCAGATAAGACAATAGATAATAGACAATCGACAATAGGTGCAGGAGCAGACCATTCGGCCCTTCGAGCTTGCACCAACATTCATTGTGATTATGGCTGATCATCCACAATCAGTATCCTGTTCCTGCCTAATCCCCATAACCCTTGATTCCACCATCTTTAAGAGCTCTATCCATCCATAAGGGGCAATTACACCACGGGTTTGTCGACAGGGGCATTGATGTCCTGGTGGATGGGGTAGTAGAGAGGACGACCATTCTCTTCTCAAAGGAAGCCACACCAGCAGACCCACTCAGCATGGTCTGAGCTCAACCACCCAGCTCAGGGCAGTATCTGTGGTCTGAAGAAATGTCCAGCAATACAGGACAAGCCTCAATAACCTTCCCCACTCTGTCAGGATAAGGGTCATTGTATTCTCTCTGCTCCCTCACATTCACTGTATATCTGTATTCGCACCTACCTCAGAACAAGGCTCATGCTCCAACATTCTCACTGTTGTAGGCAGCACCTCCCCCTCCTCTCTCTAGCCTTTGTGATACCCCCACTCATTTATAGAATGCTCTGGAGAGTGCTGATTATGGAATGTTCCAGATAACGTTCCAAACAATTCCCGGTTTCAGGAGAATGACAGTGCCCCAGTGTGGAAAACATGAGGGGAAGGAAGAGTGAGTTTTTTAAAAATTAAAATTACATGCAAACGAAATTGAAATCCATCATGAGGCCATTCCGTCCTTCAAATGTGCTCTAACATTTAATAAGATCGGGAGTGATCTAACTGTCTCCTGAGCTCCATGTTATAGGAACTTTCAGTCATTCAGCCCCCGGCGTCCTGTCACTGACCAGACGACACTCAGGCATTTTTATCCTGCGTTTCTTCAAGCATGTGTTCCTTAGGCATTTCCCATGTGGACATTTCCCAATATGTCCCATCAGCTTTCTACTTTCATGCAATAGTAAGCATCCTTCAAACAGACCAATCAGAAATATACTGTAATTTAATAGTTGTCGATATCTAAACACAATTATTATTCTGGTTATTTTGCTTGTGTTACCTTATTGCATTCACTCAAGATAGCATCTAAACACTTGTTTCCACAATTTTCAGCAGAGAACATTTTTATCCTCAGCTGGTAGCTTGACCGTTACCTGAATTGTACCTTTTTCCTTGTTATGAAAGTTTCTCTTGCCCTTTATCTGTGAATGTTTCTGTCTGAAACAGTTACACAGACTCCCACTCAGTTGGCTGGACGGCTGGTTTGTGATGCAGAGGGAGGCCAATAGCGCAGGTTCAATTCCCCATACTGACAGAGGTAACCATGTAGGGGACGTTCTCTCAAATTCCAGGGCTCAACTCTACTCTCCTGCTAATCGCTCATATCCCTCAACTCGCTGATATGTCAAAATCCAATCCAGCCCATCTGTAAAAATAGAGACCCAGCCTCCACAACTCTCTGGATTAGTTAAATTCAGACTTTACGACCTTCTGAAAGAAGACATTTCTTTGTATCTCAGTTTCAATTCGATATTCCTTATTCTGTCTCTGAGCTCGAGACTCTGCCCAGGTGTGGAAACACATTCTCAGCATCTACCTTGTGAAGCCCCCTCTGTATCGTTTACGTTTCAGTAATATCACGCTCATTCATTTCAAGCACAATGAATAATCGCCTCACCATTTTAGATGCATTCAATAATTCTACCCTTTCATCCCAGGAACCTGCGTACTGTATCAATCTAGTTACTTGCTGCATCACCATGCTGACTTTATGTTTCATACACAGGAACACTCCAATCCTTTTTTACTTCTGCTTTGTTGGGGGTCTTCTTCATTAAATAACAGACTGCCTTTTGGTTCGCAGTGTCATCCTCAAACTCGGATGTATATTGCATTCAGCTCCTGCCGTCAGGCTGTCAGAATAGACTGTAAATAACTGATGCCATCGGACTGGTATTTGTGATACTCCAGTAGATATGTCTTTATCATAACGATCCATTAATCCTGACTCTCCGATTTCTATGTGCTAACCACCCGTCATCCCATTGCTAATACATTGTCCGTAACACTATGAGCTTCTATCTTGTGTAAGAACCTTTATTTTGTGATACGTTGTGGAAGATCTCTGGAAAGCCACATGCCTACCAGTTCCCCTTTATCAAGTCCGTATGTTACATTTTCAGGGATCTCAGGATAACTTTGCAGACAAAATATAGTTTCCCATTCACAAAACCATGCTGACTCTGTGTGAAGCTTTTCTAAATGCCCTTCAATTCTTGCATTAATAATAGACTCCCGCAGATTCCCAGTAATTATGGTTGGGCTAAATGGTTCCTGCTTTTTGTCTCGCTCCTTTCTCGAGGACAGGCGCCAATTGGAGGTTCGTCAGTTTCGCTGGAATACTACTGAAATCCAGAGAGTTATGGAATCTTTCACACAGTACCACCAGCCACCTTGTAACCACTTGTTTAAAAAAAAACAACTGTGAATTACTGCTGACCGGTCTTCCCTACAATTATCTGTTTGTCAAATTACCTTGTTCCTTTTGTTAGAGACAGTTCAAAAACTTGCCTGTTATTAACATTTTGTTTATATCATTGACATGCTTCCAGTGCCTTCCCCTGTGAGGAACAATGCAAAGTACTGGTGTAATGTTTTGCCTGTTCCCTGGAGCCAGTTCCCCAGTCACATCCTCCAAATGTCCTCAATATACTGTCCAGACTTCATTTCTACCTAAGGTCACACACTCATTTTGAACTTCTTTTATATAGACAGAAAAGTTTGTGATGCTTGCTTTTATATTTCTTGCCAATTTACTTACATCATATCTTTTGTTCCCCCTTTTCTCGCTTTCTAGATTCATACAGTCACATCACGCACGAACAGACCCTTTGGTCCAACTTGTTCATGCTTAACTTAACTAGTCCCATCTGCTTTCACGTGCCCCAGATGCCTCTAAACGTTTGCCATTTATATTTGTCCAAATGTATTTTAAATGTTGCAGCTGTGCTTTCATCCACCACTCTTCCTCTTCCAGCTCATTCCATACACACATCACCCTATATGTGAAAAAGTTGCACCATTGGCACTTTTACATCTTCTCTCTTTCACCTTAAAGCGATATAGTCTATGTTTGAACCCTTGCCCCCCAACCCTCTCCAGGAAAATACCTTGGCTCTCCACCCAATCCATGCCTCTCATGATTGTATAAACTTCTATAACGTCACTTTTCAACCTCCTCCACTCCTCTAATACTAACTTCAAGAATATGCACTTAATCGTAAGCACTGCAAATTTGAAACAATATTCAAAATGACAGGTAAACAACACAGACAAAACTTCATACTGTGATTTGTTTTATCTCAAAGTAACAATACAAAGACAGCGTGAAACCCTTACCAGTCCCATTAGGAAGTTAAACACTTGAATTTCTTTGTCGAAAGCGGGTGATGATCCCTACACTGAATGCGTATCTCTGGCCAAATCCAAGTAAGAAAGGGAATTCTTATACCACACGGTAAGCATGCAGCTATTGCTGAGGTTATTGCTCTACCATTCCTGGAAAGAATGGAACATTCATGTACATCAGTGTAAAAGACAAAGATGCCGTGTCTGCACTATCCTCAGCCAGAAGTGTTGCTTGAATAACGCCCACAGAATCACAGATGCCAGTCTTCAACCAATTCGAACAGCTGCACGTGACATGAAGAAACAACTGAACACAATGGATACGACAAAGGCAATGGGCCCTGACACCATTCTTGCAAAAGGACTGAAGACTTGTGCTGCACAACAAGCCGTGTCCCTGGGGACGCTGTGTCATTCCAGCTCCTACTCTGACATCTCCCTGGCAGTGTGTAAAATTACTCAGCTATGTGCCATCCCCTACGAGGGGAATAATCACAATCTGACCAATTACCACCCCCTCAGTCCCATCACGACAATCAAATTGATGAGAGTTCTTTCTGCCAGAGATGTCAAGCAGCAAACAAATAACCAGCTCAGTGTGGTTTCCCATAGGTCCCCATGTGGATATGGAGTTGTTGTGGAAATGTCACTGGATTGCTAATCTAGACCAGGTTAATGCTTTGGCTGGTGGATGTTAGAAACAATTAATAAAATATCTAGGTGTAAAATCTGGTGCCAGTAATACTGACATTGAAGCCCATGTCAATTGTCAACATAAATGATCTTCCCTATTGTACATTCAGGAAGTGAATCTCCCGTGCTTTCCTGGTCTTGCCTAAATGTGACGCCAGAAAGAAAGCCATGTGGTAAACTCATCAGTCGTCTCCGAAACTGCCAAGCAAGCCGTTGTATCAAACTGTTCCGAGATCTTAAATGATGAACCCGGACAGAACACCGGGCACCAGCCTGTGTATCGGGAAAGGGAACGGAAAACACAGTCCTGTCGATCCTTCAGAGACCTCCTTCCTAACATCTGAGAGTTTGTAACAACATTTACAGAGCTTTCCCACAGACTGCACAGAAACATCAGGAAAGCGGTAGGTCATCCAAAACATTGAGCATTCCCCACTCTCGGTTTTGGCCAAACATCTCTTCAATTGACTTTGCACAAACACTGTATACTCTATATCCTTTGAAGTGATTAACTATCTGGATTAAAAAATGAAATAGGAACTTCGGTCCGTCAATTTGGTGAAGAAGTCAACAAAGGTGGACACATAAGTCTCTTCACAGAGCAACAGGTTTACATCAATTCCTTTTGAAATGTTAACCGTTATTCTATTTTTCCAAGCAATGTGCTCAATGTCACGTCTCAATCCACATTGTTCTTCACCTGCCACGTATTTGCCCATTCCCTCCAATTTTCTAAATCACCTTTGAAGTTCTTAACAACCTGATCACCCACTCACAATCTCAATTTGGAGCCGTCAGCAGATTTGTAAAGATTACATACAATGCCCTTGAACAAATGTTTGACATGCTTTCTGAATAGCTGGGGCCCACACATCAATTCCTGGATTATCATGCTAGTCATTGATTTCCACTCCAAAATATATAGAACTGTTTATACTGATTCACTTTTTCTTTTAAACTCTCCTATTCTCAACCCATGCAGTATATTAGATCTAGCTGTTACACACTGATATGGACCAGGATAGACCTCCTCAAATCATTTCAAGGAAGTAGCGCAGACCAAACCTTTGCTCATTGACTTAAGCAGGTGTAAGGTGGATATTCCAAGTGTGATGCAACTGAATATAACACAAACACAAGAGGATAACAGACAGAATAACATAACTATCTGAAAAATCAACAAATTATCTCTCAACTCCGGATTCAACCCAGTGAAACTCTTTTGCACCCCATCCAGTGCCAGTACAATCTTTCTCAAGGAAGGCAGCTTAAACTTCATACAATACTCCAGGTGTGGCCTCACCAGCACCCTGTACAGCTGCAAAATAACTTACCTGATTTCAAATTGAATCCCTTCAGCAACGACATACAATATTCCATTTGTCTTCCTCAGTACTTGCTGTAACTGCAGACCAACCTTGTGTGATTCATGCACATGGACACCCAGGTCCCGCTGCAGAGCAGCATGCTACAACGTTTTACCATTCAAGTCACAATCCATTTTTTTCTGGTACTCCTAACAAAATGGATGAATTCCCATTTACTGACATCGTATTCCGTCTGCCAGACATTCGCCTACTCACTCAAAGTATCTGTGTTCCTCTTAAAAAGTTTCATAGATCTCTGCACACTTTGCTCTGCAACTCATCGTCATGTCATCTGCAGACTTTAATAAACTACGGATGCTCCCAACTCCACATCATTTATATAAATTGTGAATAAATGCAGCCCCAACACTGATCCCTGAAGCACGCCACTAGTCACTGATTGCCAGATGTGAATAGCACTCATTTAGACCCACCCTTTGCTTCCTGTTAGTCAACCAATCTTCTATCCATACTTATACTTTACCATAACGCCTTCCATCTTTATCTTCTGCAGAGGTTTACTGTGCGGCACCTTTTCGAAGACCTTTTGGAAACCTAGATACACCACATCCACTGGGCCAACGTTGTCTACCTTGCTCATAATGTTTTCATAAATTTCCAAAAGACATGGAAAGCATGACCTGTCCTTCAGGAACCAATGTTGTGTCTGCGCATTCGGCCGATTTGTATCAAAATGCCTTGCTATTTCTCCCTTGATAATACACTCACGCATCTTCCCCATTACACAGATTAATCTACGTGGTTTATAATTCCCCATCTCTTATCTACCAGCCTCTTTAAACAGTTGCGTCTCATTTGCTGTTTTCCAATCTGCTGGGACTGCCTCAGAGTTCAGCAAATTTTAGAAAATTACCACAATTATACTTGATATTTCTCCCGCTATCTTTTTTAGTACCCTGGGATGCATTTCATTCGGGGACTTGTCTGCCTTTAGATCCATTAGCTTACCCAAAACTACCTCCTCTGTAATGATGATTATGGACATGTCCTCACCTACCCTCATCTCTTTGTCAATTACTGGCATGTTATAAGTGTCTTCCACTAGGAAGATCGATTCAAAATACCTGCTCAATGCCTCAGTCATTTCATCATGTCCTATAACTAAATGCTGTTTTTCATCCTCTAAATGACCAACATTTACATTGGCTACTCATTTTCATTTTATATATTTAGGGAATCATCTGCAATCTCTTTTCATGTTCTGTGCAAGTTTTTTTTTTCTTGTTTTCTATCCTACTTTTCTTTATAGCTCTTTTCGTGGCTTTCTGTTGACCTTTAATGTGTTTCCAATCTTCTAGGTTCCTGCTGTGCTTGGCCACATTGCATGCCTTCTCTTTAAACTTGGTAGCGTCGCTTACTGCTTAGACAGCCGATGCAGATTACCCCCTTTTTTAGAGTCTTTCCTTTTCACTGAATATAATTTTGGTAAGGACTTTGAAAACTTCCTTTGAAAAACCTCCAATGCTAGTCAATTCTCACTATAAAGTCTTTGTTTCCAATCGACTTTAGCCAAGTCCGCCTTCATTCTATTGTAGTCTCCCTTGATTAAGCACACGACCTTGGGATTGGATTTTATCTTCACACTCTCCATCTGTATTTTAAATTCAACCATACTGTGATCATTCCTTCCAAGTTGATTTCTAACTATGAGGTCATTAATTATTCCTGTCTCATTACACAGGACCAGAACTAGCAAAGCTTGTTCCTTATTGTACGTGCTTTTATTTTGGAGCAGTCAAACCCAGACATTTTGGATTCACTGCTTTTTTATCTTTGAAAAAGAAATAAGGACAGCATGACCTTGTTAAAGGAGTAGCATTTTCACAACACTAGACTTGAGACTTCATCAAAAAGTTTCTGAAAATGCCAATTCACTGCATCTATTGCTTCGCCATAATCTATTTCCCAGTCGGTTTCTCAAATATGATCCACCTTTAATAATTTGCATTGACTTGATCCATGTTCATTACTTTCAAATTAATTTAATTCTCAAATTTCTCTGGCAAAGCATTCTTTCTAATAGACTCTTGTGTTGTCCTGATTGCTTCTTTGATGCTAAGCAGACTCTACTTCCCGACTTTCTCCCTGCCTCCTTTGGAAATACTGGGGTTATATTTGCTGCACTCAAATCTGTCAATTCAATCATCAGGAATTTGGAAGACAGTAAGCAAAGTATTCATTAATACAATGGTCACTTCCTTTAGGAATCATAGATAAAGATTATCAGGCCATGGGGATTTATCTGACTTCAGTCCAAATATTTTCTCCAAAACTGATTATTTGCTGATTTGATTGTATTTCCTGTCTTTTCTCAGTAGACCTGGAATGGCTTGGAAGTTTTTAATTATTTTCTTTCCTGAAGGCAGAACTGAAGAAGTTGCTTCATAGTCTGCCATTCTCCTGTTCTCCATTCGCTGGTTTTGGATTGTAAGGAAGCTACAATTACCTTTGCCAACATTTCATCTTGATATATTGAACTTTGAGAAGCTTAGCGTTTCACGCTTGTTTAATATACTCTTCTGAAACCGATTACTTCCTGTCTTAAGCTGTTCAATGATTGACCTTCCACAGCCATACAATCAAAGAAGCATAGCCTGTGTAGCATCAACATTACAGCACGATCTATATCATTCCAACCTTACTACATCAGTCCCATAGCCATGAATGGTTTGACACTTCAAGTGCTCGCCAAAATACATTTTAATGGTTGAGAGGTGACCCGTGATAGCTCCCGACCACCCCACTCCCCTCAGGAGGTGCATTCTGGACCGCATCATCCTCTGGGTGAAAAACAATCCCTGAATCTTCTCTAAACCTCAAATCTTTCCCTTTAAACGTGTGCTTCCCTGTTCTTGGCCCTTTGACTAAAAGGAACAGCTACTGTCTATCCACCCTGTCCATGTCCATCGTAATCTTATCCTTCTGAATCACGTCCCCCTCAGCGTTCTCTACTCCAAAGTAAACAAATGGAGTTTATGAAACCTCTCTCCATAGCTAATATGCTCCATCCTTGGCAACATCCTGATGAATCTCTGTACCCCCTCCAGAACAACCACATGCTTCCGTAATGTTGCTCCCCAGAACCCCATCTTGGCCTAACCAAAGTGCTACACAGCTCTTGTAATCTATGCCTCGATGAGTAAACACTATGCCTACTGTTTCCAATGATTTCTTACGTAACCTTTGATCTTCCCCCGTCACGTTCACGGATGTATGGAGAAGCACCTTCTGAGCTTCCTGGTGTGCTGCCATTCATTGTGTACTTTCCTGGCTGGTTCCTTCCTCCAAAGTGCATCACCTCATATTTATCAGGGTTACATCCCATCTGCCATTGATCCACTCATCTGACCATTCCATCTGTATCTTCCTGTAACATAAGACGTTCCCCTTCACTGCCAATATTTGTGTCAAACACAGACTTACTTATCGCGCTGCCATTCCCCCTCCACAGTCACACCTACATCATTTATAAACACCACCAAAAATAAGGGACACAGTGCTGATCCCTGTGATACATCAAGGGACACCGTTCTCCAGTCACACAAACGGCCTTTTACCACCACCTATTTTTGCAAACTTTTTTCTAACACTGATCTGAAACATATTGGTGTATAGTTCCCTGTTCTATCTCTACAACCCTTCCTATAAAGGGTCTTCTCCAGTCCTCGGGCACCTTACGTGTGACCAGATTCTATTTAAATATTTGCATCAGCGCCTTTCATTCCTTGTCTCCAACAGCAGCTTGAGATGTAACTGATCTAGACCTGGGCATTGGTCCAGTTTTAGACCAGCCAAAACCATCAATCCCTTCTCACATCTTTCATCAATCTGTTCAAGAGCTTCCCTGTGCATCTCCTTGAATTCTATACCTGCCACCTCCTTTTCCCAAGTAAACAGACGTGAAGTTCTCATATAACAATCAATCAGCGTGCTCCAGTTTCACACACAGATTCCAGCCTTGATCCCAGACCAAGTGTCCTCAGCAGACCATTGTGCCATCTGAGAGATTAATCTGGAGAATGCCCATTCAGTATATGTGATCAGTATATTTTACTTAGATCAAGACATCAACATTGTACAGGTCTAGTCCAGGTCCAGTCTCCCCAACTCTCTGTGTTACTGGTGCAGAATGTCTTTACTTCTAGTAGGAGCAAATTACTGCGGAATCTGAATCTGTACTGAAACCAACACATGCTAGAGATCACAGTGATTCAGACAGCATCCGTAAAGAGAGAGGAAGCTGAACTTTGAGCTTAGTTGATTCCGATTCTCTTTAAATGAAGGCTTTTAAAGGGGCACAGCATTGACACCTGTGGCACACCATCGTACACCGGTCTGCAGTCACACAAACAACAGCCTTCTTCAGCCATCTATGTTCTCCAATAGTTTCTCTCATGCCTACCTTCCCCTGTTTGCATATGTTCCTCCCAATACACTTTGCTTTAATGTTTTCTGATAACTTACTGTGTGTGCTGATTAAACCTCGTCCTGAATGTCTCACTGTGCCACATTCACTGATTTGCCATTGTTTATATCTACAAGAGATATCTTCAATAAAAGAATTGTAAATTATAACTTCCCTTTCATAAATGCTGAACAACTCTCGTCAAATTGCTTTTCTTACTCAGTGTCCAATAGGTTGCAACAGTTTCCGTACTGTGGATGACAACTATCTGGCCTGTAGTCCTCCACTCTCCCATTTCTTCCCTTCGTAATTCATTTGAATGCATTTATAACCTTCCGAAGTGAATACAGAGAAATACAGTGGTCCATATTGCAATCAACATGTGTATTGCTGTTTTCTCTGAAATTTCAGTTTGAATTATATCCGGTCTGTCAGACTGATCAATCCTCATCCCAGTTCTGTTTCCAAATACTATTTCAAAACTGTATATGAATGATTTTAGTCTTTAGTTACAAAGGTCCCATGGTGATTTGGTATTTCTGGGAGATTTTCTGGATCTTCCTTTTTGAAGACAGACACAATGTCACTGTTTCGACTCCTTGTCATTTTTCTGTTCTCTACAATAAATTCTCGTATTCACACATTCGCTGTGCCACATTTGATCTTGGTTTCATTTTCCTTTCAAGTATCACCAGACGCTTCTCGCCAGTAGTTACAAATAACAAAGAAATTCACAGCACAGGAACAGCCCCTTCAGTTCTCCAAGCCTGTGTCAATCCAGATCCTCTATCTATACCTGTCGCCTATTTTCTAAGTTTCTGTATCTCTCTCTGCTCCCTGCCCATTCACGTATCTGACTAGATATATATTAAATGACGCTTTTGTGTCCGCCTCTACCACCTCCGCTGGCAACGCATCCCAGCACCCATAACCCTCTGCGCAAAGAACTTTTCGAGCATATCCCCAATAAACGTTTCCCCTTTCATCATGAATTCTTGACCCCTAGTAACTGACTCCCCCACTCTTGGAATAAGCTTCTTGCTATCCACCCTGTTTACACCTCTCATGATTTTGTAAACCTCATTCAAGTCTTCTCTTAACCTCCATCTTTCTAATGAAAATAATCCTAATCTATCAAACCTCTCTTTATATATCGTTCTCTCCATGCTAGGCAACATCCTGTTGAAAATCCTCTGCCCTCTTTCCAAAACATCCAGATCCTTTCAGTAATGTGGCCACCAGAACTGGTCTGCAGTATTCTAAATGTGGTCGAACCAAAGTCTTATGCAACTGTAATATGGCCTGCCTACACTTGTACGCAATAGATTCCAACAGATTCCCTCCTGTGGGTGACGAGTTAACTGGTTTGTGGTTCTCCACTTCTTAAATTGTTAGAATGCAGGAAAGAAAGTATGTTGTATGCCTTCTTGATCATTCTATCAACCTGCCACTTTCAGCGAACAATGGACTTGAACACCCAGATCTCTCTGTACATCAATTTTCCCCAGGGTTTTTTCCAGTTACTGTATAATTCGTTCTCGAATTGTATCTTCCACAATACATCACCTCATATCTGCCCTTTCCTCACCCAACTCTCCAATCTATCGACATTCAGCTGCGTTCTCTGACTGTGCCCTCAACTTTCTGCCAATCTTAGTGTCATCTGCAAACTTGCTAATCAGACGAACTATACCTTCGTTCAGATCATGTTAGTACATCACAACAAACAGTGGTCCCAGCACAGGTCCCTGTGAAATACCACAATGAACAGTTGACCATTTTGAGAAACTCCCTTCCATTACTACTCTCTGTCTCCTGTTGCCCAGCCAGTTCTCTAATCCATCTAGCTAGTACACCCTGGACGCCTTGCGACTTCACCTTCTCTATTAGTCTATCTCATCAAACGCCTTACTGAAGTCCATGTATATGACAACTCCAGCCCTTTCTCCACTATCAACTTTGTCATCCCTCAAAGAATTCTATTATGTTTGGTAAGATGTGACCTTCCCTGCACAAATCATGGAAGGTCTTCTGTGGAGTCCGACTTGTTTTACCCTGGAGTCATACTGGTTTTATTTCCAAAGCAGGACTTTATAAAATGCCACAATGGTTGGCTGCGTAAAATTGAATGTTGTTTTGAACCATCTACAATCTATCCACAAATATAAATCTGCAAACGCAAATTACCACCCCCCCTCCCACCGCCACCACCCCACTGCTATATATGTGTTTGTGCGAGAGATGCGGTGTGTGTTGGGGGGGAGGGGGCGGGTGGCGTGCGAGTGAGAAAGAGAGGATGTGTATGTTTGTGTCCGTGTGTGCGAGAAAGAGGGTGTGTGTGTGTATGTTTAAGGATGAAAGTGAGAGTCTGTGCTCACGTAAAGACACAGACAGATTTATCAGATACCTTTCCCCACACACAGTGGTTTCAGAGCTTCCATCCTCAGCAGCCTCTGCTTCATTTGTTGTTCATGTTACAGACCCTGATACTGTAACTACAGTCCCCATGCTCGATCCAGAGTTGGGTCACCAAATCCTCTGGTCTCCCTGAATGTCTTAGGCAGCTCACAGCACAACCTCCAGCAAACCATCCCCAGCCCCTCCACTAACTTTTCAATAAGAGGAGACAATCAGACTTCCATCCACTAAAAGTGAGATATCTACTCCTTTATAATTATACTTCCGGGTCCTCTTCATGTTTTGACCACGTTATCAGCTGAGAGGGACAAACACAGGCTTTCAGTGGACAGGCACAGACCAAGATTTAAAGACATGGGTTAAAGATGCTGAAACTCCCTGTCCAAAATGGAACACCACATGGGACACTCCAGCAATTGAACAACAGCCCAGCACACACACCACTGTCCAACATGGAGCACGACGTGGGACATACCGGGAAGTGAACAGCTGCCCTACACACACACACACACACACACACACACACACACACACACACACACACACACACACACACACACACACACACACACACACACACACACACACACACACACACACACACACACACACACACACACACACACACACACACACACACACACACACACACACACACACACCCCTCTTCATGAAGCACACCAGGAGGTGAACAACAGCCCAGCACACACTCCCCTGTCCATGGAGTGACATATGGGACACAGCGGGAAGTGAACAACAGCCTGGCACATTACATTATTTCTGAACTTCATAATACCAGTATTCGATAAAATACACAACCAAAAACCAAGGCCAGAGAAAGATACAGATAGACAGAGACATTCACATTAAAGATAGAAACGGACAATTAAGACAGAAACAGAGCATGTTGTTGAAATATGAAAAAAAAACAAGGGAGTGGGTCTAACTGGAGCAGTGAGACATTGGCGGGTCAGGTCACAAGAATGAGAACATTGAATAAAGGCATTGCCAGATCAGCTGACCAAATTTGTTCCACTAACTTCTGAATTTTCCTCACAGAACAAACGCAGAAACGATAAACTGGGACAAGTAGACAACCCAGCATGGCTGATTATGCCAGTATATTGCTCAGTAAACTGGACTACCTGCCCAGCATGGGAGGCTGTGCAGACAATCCCAGTGTACTGCTCAGTAAACTGGACTGTCTGGCCAGCATGGAGAGCTGTGCAGACCATGTTAGTGTATTTCACAGTAAGCTGGTCCAGCTGCCCAGCATGGCAGTATTGCAAAGCTTTGCCGGTATATTGCTGCTATATTTGCACTGCGTAACTGCCTAACACGGGACAATTTGCCGCCCATACTGCGAGTGATAGTACAGGGCTCCCACAAATTAATGACTCTGTATCTTCATGCGTCAGTTCAAGGCAAGGGGTTTTATGTTTGCGTGTGTGTGGTTCTGGGGCAGTGTTAGATGTGAAAATCATTGTCTAAGAGAGAGCACACATGGAGGAAATCAGTTTAAATGTGAACAACTGTTAGGGCTTGGTATAATGGACAGAGAGAGATAGTTCATGGGCAGCTGTTAATAACGTGCTTGAGAATATGAAAGTAAAGGCATTGCCGGACCCAATAGCATTATAGATCAGTACGCACAGGAATGATGGATGGATGGGGAGTTCAGTGTGATATCAGATATGAGCTGTGGAGTATTGTCTCAGAGTTATTTCTGCAGGTTTGCAGCTGTGAGTGTCAGCAACAGATGAATGCCATCTTTAAGACTGTATTTCAAAGCTCATGGTTCAAATAGCAGATGGGATGAGCCAGTGAAGTATATGATGGATTTATCAGTAGTTATAATTAAGAATGGTCAGGGTATAGTGTCAGGAATTAGTTCATGGCCAAAGGGATCACCACTGTTGTCATTTGTCTATTTCAACTTCAGATATTGGCCCGGAATGAGATGGAGTCAGAGGAAGGAAATGCAGTTTGTAACCAGAACAGAAGATAGTGACGTCAATTCTTGCAATATTAAGATAGCAAGTGCAGTGATACAACGATTCATGGTTATCAGCTGAAATTGAGCAAGTTAACATAGCAACTCATGAGTAACACTGCCAGAAGCAAGGAGGGACAGAGTGAATTGACAATTTAGTCGTGGTTTGTCAAGTCAATATGTGGATTTAGAGTCCTAGCAGGAACAATAACAGTGGCAAGGAGGGTAGAGTGAATGAAAGATCAGTATTACTGTCAAACTGATTTATAGAATTAATGACTGAACAGTGAGACTTAACAGGTACACCAACAAAAGCCAGGATTGGATAATAAAAATATTGTACAATGTAAAGTGCATATTTGATCCGTCACGATAATTACCTTCGATCATAATATTTTGAAAGAAACTAAACATCCCAATATAAACTCCAGTCCATTCTTGGGACATTCCAGTCTAATGTTCGCAGATTTTGATCCATTGCTGTAACATTCCAGTCTAATGTTCTCAGATTCTGATTCATTGTTGAAGCATTCCAGATTCTTGTGCTCAGTCTCTGATCTCTCCCCAGTCTCTCTGGAGCTGCTGATTCCTGTTAACACTGTTGGTGATGCTCCCACCATACTGTGGGATGACACATTGAGCGGAGCACATTTATCATTCAAAGATGGAAACCGTCCACTGGGGTAATTGCAACCCATGGCGACTAACATTAATCACAGTCACTGAACAAACTGGTCCAGTTAACCCCTTCCTGATATGACTTTTCATATCCCAATAAAAGGGAACGTTTAATCGGTGTGGGTGGAATGGATGGGCGTTGCTTAGGGATGGACCATAAATCTTTCAATATTCTTATTGTTTCTTCCATGTATGTGGGCGTAGTGCCAGAACACTGCAGAATTGTGCATATTACATACCGTTTATAAAGGGCGACAGTGAAAAACAAAAAGACCCGCTGCATAAGGTGACTGGTGGGGTAATTTCCAGAGCTAATAATCCAGTGTATATATTTATTGTCCATTTACTTTGTGTAATGTTGCTCCTGAATTTATGTGCACTGCTGTCAAATTCTTCCGTAACCTTAGGACATCATTCAGAGCATCGAGACTTCTGCGCACGAACAGGAGGAAGTAATTCTGTCCCAATGCCCCTGTTACAAAGGGAAAGCGGGAGGCCATTCAGCCTCTCAAGTCTGTTACAGAGGGATAGGAGGAGGCCATTCTGCTTCTTGACCCTGTTATGCAGTAACTATCAGTTGTAAAATACTTATGGAGAAGCATACTCCTAATATAAATTTTAAAGTTTTAAGTTGAGTCAGACCAACTTTAAACGTTTTATGTTGGCACTTTGAAAAGCTGTGGGAGGCCTTCACAATGAGTTACAGAGTCTAGCGACAGCGTGTTCCTGTCTATGAGCAGGGTAAGGCTGGTAGGTGTAGGGAATGCTGAATGGCGAGCAAAATTGAGGCTCTGTTCAAGAAAAGGTGGAAGCATATGATAGGTACAGACAGTAGGGATCGAATGAATCCATCGTGGAGAAGCAGGAACGTAGGCTAATACACAAGAGGGAAATCAGGAGGGCAAAATGGGGACATAAGATATCTTTCGAAAATGGGTTAAGGGACATTCCAAAGAGATTCTACAAATAAATTAAGGTCAAAAGAGTAACTAGGGACAACAGGACTCCTTAAAGATTATCAAAGTGTTCTATGTGTGGAACTACAGGAGATTGGTGAGATAATAAATAAATACTTTGCATCAGTTTTTACTGTGGAGTAGGATATGGAAGGTAGAGAACTTGAGGAAATGAATAGCGCTATTTTGACACTTGTCCATATTACAGACGATGAGGAGCTGGATATATTAAAATGCATTAAAGTGGATAACCCCCTCTGACCTTTTAAGTGACTCTTGGTTATGCATTTGGAGTTTAGTACAATGAAGGGCATGAAGGTTAGTCTGACTTTAGAGTAGGATAAACTGCCGGCACAACATCAACAGCTCAAAGGCCTGCACTGTGCTTCACTGTTCTATGATCCATGAACTAATCAGATGTACTCCAGATCTGTTGGGAAGCTAGGGAAGTAATTGTTCAGGCTCTGGCTGAGATATTTGCATCATGGACAGTCACAGGTAAGGTTGTGCCATTGTTTAGAGAACAGTTGGTAAGGAAAAGCCAGGAAACCGTAGACAAGTGAGATTGATGCCATTGGTGGGTAAGTTGTTGGAGGGGATTCAGAGGGACAGGATTTACTTGTGCTTGGAAATGTAAATTCCGATTTGCGATAGTCAACATGACTTTGTGTGTGGGAAATCGTTTCCCACTAATTTGATTTAGCGTTTTGAAGAAGTGACGAAAAAATTGACGAAAGCACAGAAATAGAACTGTGGAATAGAATATAGACCTTAGTAAGGCATTCAAAAAGTTTCTGCATGGTAAACTGGTTAGCATGGTGAGATCACATGGAATACAGGGAGAGTTGGAGGTAATTGGCTCGAAGGTAATAGACGAAGGAAATGTTTGTGAACTGTTATTTTTATTGGACTGGAGGCCTGTGACCAGCAGTGTACCACAAGGATTGAATGGATTTTGTCATTTTATATAAATGATTTGGATGTTAATACAAGAGGAATGGTTAGTGAGTTTGCAGAAAACACCAAAATTGGTGAGGTAGTGGACAGTGAAGATGGTTAACTCAGAGTAAAACGGGACGCTGACCAAATAGGCTAAAGGGCCGAGGAGTGGCTGATGGAGCTCATGTTAGACAAACGGAATGTGTAACATTTGTTGAGGCAAATTGTGTTAGCACTTATAGGTAGGATCCTGGGAAATGTTTTCAAACACAAACATCTACATAGAAATTATAGAGGCCCTGCAGTGTGGAACCAGGCCATTTGGCACAGCGAGTCCACACTGATCCTCCAGATAACATCGTGACCAACAAACCCAAACGTTACCCCGGTAACTCTACATTTCCCATAGACATGCCAACGGACCTGCACATCCTTTGACACTGCGGAACAATTAATGAGGTCACTGAACCTATCCTGCATATTTTTGGCTATGAGAGGAAAACCAAACACTCAGAGGAAACTCACGCACACACAGGGAGAAGGTGCAAACACCATACAGTGAGTCACCAATGGATAGATCCCAGGTCATTGGTGCTGTAAGGCAGTATTACTAGCCACTGTGCCACTAAATGACCAGCTGCGAGAGAGGCTGCATCCTCCCACTTTCGCTGGATCTGTCATATCTATTCAAATGTTGCCGAATTCCATTGCGGTGCTTCCGACAAGCCCTCCTTTACCTCCACCCCAGGATTCACATTCTGAATGACAGGGCCTTAAGCAGTGAAAGAGACATTGCCTGTTCTTCTGCCCTCACCTCTTCCCCTTCTTCCCAGATCAAGTTGTCCATTAATACTGCAACATGCAAGATAATTGATGATCTAAAATAAAACAAAGAGCTGAATATACTGGAGATCGAAAACAAAAGCTGTTCTGATGAAGAATCTCCAAATTAAAAACGTTGACTCACTCTCTTCCTACAGAGGATTAGGAAAAACTGAATTCTGAAATGAATTCCAGATGAAGGGCTTATGATCGAAACATAGACTTTCCTGCTCCTTGGATACGCCCTGACCTGCTGTGCTACTCGAGGGCCAAACTTTCGACTTTCTTCCTTGAAATGGTACCAGACCCATTGGGTTTTGCCTGCAAACGCTTGTATATCTAATTTCCTGTTTAGAACGTACGCATTTTTCCCTGCAGTATTGACTTCCATACACATCTCCCACCAATGTTTGCTTGTACTTCTTGTTTATAACCTCCAGTCAAATTGTTTCTGTGTAATCTGATTGCTAGTTGAGATGAATGATAGATTCAGCGAGATCTTTCCTGAGGCCTTTCTTCATGTCACAAAACCTCGCTGCATTTTGTTCGAACAATATATGAATTGGAAAGGCAGAGAAGGATATGGGCCAAGTGCAGGGAATTGGGGTTAATTTGGACCGACATTTTGGTTGGTATGGACCAGTTTAGGCTGAAGGGTCTGTCTCCGTGCATGACTGTAAATGAAGGTGTTTTTTTGGTTTAGACAAAGAGGGCGAGATTGATAAACAATGTCATGGAAGGGTGTTCACAGGTGTCAGAATGCTGAGATATAGACATTTCGACAGCATCCAGCAAAATAAGCCATTATTACCAGGAAGTATGGTGAACAGAACAGAGGTGTGAGTTCAGATGATGGAGCATTTTGGACGAGGATTTGTTCTGCAGCTTTGTAACTGTGAATGGGGTCAGCAGAGTCTTCAACTCATCCGTCTGAATCTAACAATAATTTATCATTGAATGATTTTCATTGAGTGTGACAGAGGTATTGTCTACACGAGGCCGAGCTAGTTTGCTCGTGCTATCTTATCAAACTCACCTCTTTAACTACCCACCCTAACCCATCGTGTCCTTCTCATTCAATGCTAGCCCGATTCTCCCACCCATCTTGGCTGGAGGTACCCACCATCGCCCGGATGCCCCTGGATATTCCATTATCCCTGGTACCATCTTTTAAAGGACAATGGACACTCGATTGAGCTTTCCTCAGTTTGGGGCTGCCATGTACAATTTACCCAGAGCATAGCAGATAAGGGTCAATTACACCACAACAGGGTCACAGATATCCTGGGGGTTGGGTTAATGCATCTCTTCCCAGAGTAGGCCACACCACCAGACCCATCGAGCATGATCTGAACTCACCACCCAGCTCAGTGCAGCATCTGTGATCTGTAGCAATGTCCAGCAATACAGGACAAACATCGATAACATTCCCCACTCTGCGAGGATAAGGGTCATATTATGCTCTCTGGTCCCTCACACTCAATGTTTGTCTGTTCCAGCACCAAACAAGGCTCATGCTCCACCACTCTCACTCCTGCATGCAGCACCCCCCCCCCCCCCCCCCCCCGTGTCTCTTGCCTTTGTAATATCTCCACAGATTGTAGAATGCTGCGGAGAATGCTGATTATGGAATGTTCCAGATAATATTCCAAATAATTCCCAGTTTCAAGAAAATGGCAGTGTCCCAGTGTGTAAAACATTAGGTGAAGGAACAGAGTTTTTTTTTTAAATCACATGCAATTAAAATCCACAATGAGTCCATTCAGCCCTGAAAATGTGCTGTACCATTTAATAAGAGCGGGGGTGATATGACTGTCTCCTGAGCTTCACGTTGCAGGAACTTTCAATCATTCAGCCCCCTGGTTTCCTGTCAGAAACCAGACGACATTCACGTACTTTCTACCCTGGGTTTCTTCAAGCATGTGTTCGGGAGGCATTTCCCATGGGGACCAACCCTCCAAAAATATGTTCCGCCAGCTTTTTACTTTCACACAATGGTTCGCACGCTTCACACAGACCAAACAAAAATGTACTCATATTTTATAGTTATTGATATCTAATCACAATTCGTAATTCTGTTCATTTCGCTTGGGTCAACTTATTATATTCAACCAAAGGTAGCATCCAATCAACAGTCTCGCTATAAAATACAATATCCAGCGGAGATATTTTTCCCCTCAGCCATTATCTTGACCTTTATTTGAATTGTACCTTTATTCCTTCTTATCAAAGTTTATATTTTAATTTGACTTTGGTTATTTCTATCTATTGTAGTTACACAGTCTCACAATCTGTTCGCTGGATGGTTGGCTTGTGATGCGGAGGAAGGCCAACAGCGCAGGTTCAATTCCCAACACGGATCGAGGTTGCCACGAAGGCGACGCCCTCTCAACATCATCCTGTCACCCGTGGTGTGATGACCGTTAAAATAAACCATAATTTATGGTCTCACTAATGAGAAAGTGGTCCTTTGGGACTCTATTCTCCCCATGATAACATTTTAATTTTTTTCAAAAATATTTTTTTATTCAGAGAAAATCATTTTAATGCTTCCATGAACCAATAAGTACTCAACTCAAAAAACAATGCAAATTGAACACAATTACACCCATGTGCATGTACATAAAAAAACAAAGTAAATCAACGGACCAAAGAAAAATAAAAAAAACGAATAGTAGTAATGAGTGTAACAAAACTATAGCTCTCAATCTTCAAGAGCGTTAAGTAATACACGTTCATTTGTTCGTAAGTCTTCCTCCCTGGACATTAAATTCATTAGTCAAGTTCATCATAGCTATATAAAAGTCCTTATTAGAGTGGCAGATCAGCCTGTATCTTCGTAATTCAAAAAGGGCTGCCATGTCTTATAAAAATCCTTTATTTTCTGGTGCAACATACCTTTAAAAAGTCCAAAGGGCTATGCTCCATGACGAGGTTATGACAAACCAATAGACCCAGGGGGTTTTCAGACACCCAACACAACAGAACTTTTTTTTTTTCTGAACACAGAGAGTGAGGGTATTGAAATAACTTTTCCTATGCACATCTGAGTAAGGTAGACTGGGCAGGGCCAGGAAAAGAGAAACCTGATCCATCTCCAATTCGGTCCCCAAGATCCTCTCCATCCCACCGAACACCCCATTCCTATAGCGATAATGGAAGATCAACAAGCAATGAGTAAGGGTGCCCATAGTCATTCCTTATTTAAGACATACTCCCATCTTGAATTTTGAGAGAGGATCTAGGGCCAGATAGACTCTATGAAGAATCTTCAACTACATGGCAAGAGTCTTCTTACAGATCGAAATACTTCTTGCATTTTCACAAATATCCTCCCCTGTGTGCGAAAAGATCTGAACCCCCAACTCTCTTGGCAGACCTCAGAAAGGCACAAAGTCTCGGCTGAGGTCCACTCTCCAACAAATGATAAAGGGTACTGACAGAGAGTGTGTTTTTAGCACTAAGCACCCTCTTCTCTGTATCGGATTTGTACGGATCTGTTAAAAGCGTGGTTCTTTTTTGAATAACATCTCTGATCTGATAAAAAGAAAACAGAAGATATCTCTACTCGGTAATCTGTAGTTACGACTTATTTGTTCAAAGGATATCCTTGATTCTCCCTCAGATAAATCCTCAAAACAAAATACACCCACGAGTTGCCCATAGTTTAAACATGGAATCGAGAACTCCCCCCGTCGGAAACACTGTACACCAAGTTTTGGGATAAGAAATGAGGTTTGGCTATATTGCCCTCGATCGGACACATTACCCCCCCTACTTTAAAATTTTTGATACTCATTGGGAAATGGCAATACTCCGTAACTCTGTCCTCATTTTGTCTATGAATAGCAGACTAATAAGGGAGCACTTTGCCTGAGAAGCTTCAATATCTTACCATATTGACACCGAGGCCTCACTAACACCGGGTAACAAAGAGCTTAATTGATAGCTTTTAATATCCGGGCGAACTACTCCCCACAAACTGTGGGGTCAATGTAATTTGGTTAACTTGATAAGGGGTCGCTTATGGTGACAAGTCAAAGAGCTAAATCATCTATTAAGTCTCCTAAATGTCTATCTGGGAAACATCAAATAAAGCATTCACATGGGGTATAGCAAGCAAGGGAGGGAATTCATTTTAATAAGAGCTATCCGATCTAGCCAGAATATTGGAAGTGCATCCCATCTTCTAAGTCTTGTTTAATTTTGTCAAACAAATGCACAAATTCCACGTTAAATATAAGATATGATTAATGAATACACCTAAATAGGGAATATCCCCATAAACCCCGGGACCATTGAAAAAAAAAACAGGTTTCTCCATCGACATTAGGTATTTCCCCAAGATTGCCCATAGACATGGCCTCCGACTTTGTAAAATCAATGGTATAGCCGGAAAAGGCACCGTTCGAACTGATGCATTGCATGAGTTGAGGTACCAAAACTGTGGGATTTAACAAAAATATTAGACCATCATCTGCATATAATGTAATCTTACGTGGCATCTCTCCCACTTCTGGGGCAGATATGTTGGGGTCCCTGCAGATGGCCTTCACCAATGCCTCAATCACCAACGTAAACAACACTGGCGAAAGGGGTCTCCTTTGGACTGCCTCTAGCAATATTAATATTATAGGATCGCACAACATTGGTGAGAAACATGGCCAGAGGATCGCTTTCAAGGACCATCATCCACTTGATTAAAACTTTGCCTCGACCAAACCATTCCAACATATATAAGAGATAAAGCCATTCAACCCAATCAAATGCCTTCTCTGCGTCAAAAGGGATCACGTATACCTATATAAGTTGTTCTGGACACGCTTGGACAATATTGAGTAATCTCCTGATATTGTTGGGAGTATCTGCAGCCCCTTATAAGGTGGTGTGGTCCAGTTTGACAATGGAAGGATACACATTTTCCAGCCGTAATGTAAGGGTCTCAGACAAGATTTTGAAATCAACATTTAAAAGTGAGATGGGCCTATAAGAAGCACAATCTTCCGGTGTCTTCGTTTTCTTCAGAATAAGAGAGACATGAACCTCTCTTAAGGATGGTAGGAGTCAGTCGTGACTGTGTGAGTGACTAACATGGTAAGCACCGGCCCTGACAATAGATTTATAAATTACACGTAAAACCCACTTGGAAATCCGTCAGGATCGGGCGCCTTTCCGCCCTGAAGCTGCTTTACACCCTCCAGCACTGACAATTAAGGCAAGACACTTATTTGTGGGCTACCCCTGGAATATCCAAGTTCTTGAAGAAAGACTCCATCTTAATCCACCGAACCTCATTATGCTCAGTCTAATATGATTCGGAGTGAAATCTCGGAAATGGTGCTTTAACCTTTATGGGATTGCAGGGAAGGGTTCCAGTACCTTCCATGAGGCAATGACTTTGAGGCTGTCTTTTCCACGCAAGATAGGCTAAATACTTGCCCGGCTGATCACCATGCTCAAACAGCCTTTGTTTTGCAGAAGGTAGTTCCTTCTTGGTTGTCTGTGTGAGAATAAAATTCATTGCACACTGAAGTGTTGTGATCCTCTGCAGCCAAGCCACCGAGGGTCTATCACAGTATGCCCTCTCGGCTGCCTTCAACCGTGCCTGGAGCAAGCGTTCCTGCTCCAGCATCTGCCGCATCCAAAGGAATAATTAGCAATTTTCCATAGAATGGATGGGTTACTGGTTGGATCTAAATAAATGGCTAAGAAATATCTGAATTCATTGCAGAAATACTCAATGGACTTACTATATCCTTTAGACTAAAGGGATACATTCGCCAGTGTCTTGAGCCTACTATATTACCCTTAATTTTAAACAATAAGTATACTGCTGCATGGTCAGAAATGGTAATATTCCCAATTGTACAGAACACCACTGAATCGAAGATTGCTGCACGGTGAGGAAGAGATCAACCTAGTGCGGCATTTCTGTGGGTTAAAAGGAAAAGGAAAATCTGTATGCATGAGGTGGATCTGCCTCCAAACATCCATCAGCCCCAGTTCCACACAAAAATCCACTAATTGCTTAGATTGTAAAGATGGTACTGGGGGTCTTTGGGCATTCTGTCCACCGTGGGTGCAAAAAACAATTGAAGTCTCGTACTACAATAATGAGCTGCGCCGAAAGATTACTTAATTTGGAAAATGCAGAAATCAGGAATTTAAGGCTGTGCACCAGGGGGCAATAACATTCAAAATACCGTTTCTTCCCCATATATATTTGAGGATTATGATCCTCCGTGGGTGCCTAATACAATCTCGTGATGTAAATGGAAGATTCTTCCTTTCCAGTATGGCTTCTCCTCTACTCCTAGTATTAAAAGACGAGAAATAAACCCGATCAAACCCGCCCTGCTGTAATGTCAAATGTTCCTTGTCATCAAGGTGCATCTCCTGCAATAGGACAATGTCCACCCTCTCCTTTTTAAGGCTAGAAAGTACTTCTTTCCGCTTAACTGCCACCCCTTAATGCTACAAATACACCATTTAAGCATGACATTAGCCATAACACACTGGAACAACATTTGAACTCCTGAGAAGAAGAACTTGAATTACAAATCGCTGAGCGTCAATGAAAAACGACTCATAGGCCTTAAAAGAAACATACTAACTAAAGCTACTACAACTAAAAAGCTCTCCAAACGTTCCATAACTAAATACATACAAAAAAAAAACAGGATACACCGTGACAATGGCACTCAGGAGGGGCATTTATCCCCCGCCCACTGGGGGCATTTGCACGCCACAAATCTTTATCTTCTGTCCCATTATCAATACTGCATCCAGGGATTGAACTGCCCTTTGGTCGACATTCAGTCATCATGATCATCTTCATAACTCCCTTCAGCTTGAGCCGAACCCGACACACAAACTAAGCAAGAGAAAAACGAGTAGTAATATTAATGAAGTTAAAAGTGTGTACTCTACCCATCCCCGACTATAATTTAACACTACTTAATACCAGAAAGATTCAACAAACTTTCTTTAAAACGAGAGAAACATAATTATCGACATCCATTAAAGCATCCAGCCTGCTTTATAGTGTTCACAAAGTTTTCGCGTCCTCTGGAGCGTCAATGGATCTATTGAATGATCCACCAGTGCGTAGATCTATTGAAAGCATACAGAGCACCGCTGCGTTCATGAAGGAGTATTGAATCTCAAGTTCCCTTATTCATCTCTTGATATCATCAAAAGATTTTCTTTTCTGAATCACTGCCGCTGAAAAGACCTGCAAGAACATAATCCTGGAGCTCTCGTCGGACCTTTTCCCTGTGTTCTGGAAGCTTCCATAAGTCTTTGATTGTCTCTGCAACTACGTAATCGCACAAGGACAGGGTGAGGGCATTAGCCTGAATCTGGCCTGCGCTCTGTAACCTGATGATCTGTTTCACTCTTCACCCGTCCCTCTTCAGCTTCGAAGTGAAGGAATCATGGCAGCCTGTTCTCGAAAAAAATCTCACTGGCTGAACACCTTATGTCTCCATCAGGCCGATGATATGAACATTCTTCATTCTGCCCCTGTTTCGAGGTCGTCACCTTGTTCAGTTAAGGTACGGACCTGTTTTTCAAGGGCGAGGATCCGCTCCTTAGAGGAATCGATCACAGACTCTGCCACTACAGTTTGGCACTCGACCTCATCCGTTCTGTTCCGAAGGCTTTCAATTTGCTGTTCATGTTTGTGGAGCACTGCTGAAAGTGATTCTAGCCTCCTGCTGAACCTTTCTTCATTCATTTCACGTAACTTGGTGAACTCGGTGACCAAGACCTGGTGAGTAACTGGGCCATCTAACAAGCAGAGGGGGTTGCAGATGTGGCCACAGACATGCTGACAGCTTCTGATGGGTGCACCGCTTGTTGGGACTTACTTGATCCTTTCCCATGTTGTCATTTCCACTGACAAAATGGGTTTAGTAAGGATTCTACAGCTCTTTTAGTGTTGACTTTTAAGTAAATGACTGTGGTGGGGTGGGGTTGAGCATCATTGTGATGCAGAGCTCAGCAAAGCAGACCTTTCAGATCTCTGCCATTTTGTTTCCCCGTTAAAACTTTATCGATGTTATCCATTTCATTTAATTCCTGGATATTCTGGAGCCGTGTCATTCGGTACCACTGTCTACAGTTTCCCCAACACTGCATATTGCTGCCCATTCCTCGATAATCCTTGACTCCTTTGTGATTTGTGAACCTTGCCTCAAAAATATTCAATATCTCTGCCTCCTAGTTCTGCTGGGAAGAGTGTCCAAAAGACTCACTACACCCTGAGAAAACAAAGATAAACCGACCCATCGGAGTGTGAAATTAGTTTTAGTTTTGCATTCTTATCTGAGAAAGGAGGGAGTAACACTGGAAGCAGTTCTGAGGTGTTTCACATCACTTATTCCATGCATGAAGGGCTGATATTATGGAGACTTTAACAGGTTACTCTTAGAATGAGAGCTGATCTTATTGAAATATACCAAGCCTTGAGGCGAGTGGATCAGGAAGATACCGACTGGGAGTTGAATAGCCCAAACTTGATCCCGTTGTCATTGAACCCCTACAGTGTGGAAGCAGGACATTCGACCCATCGAGTCCACACTAACCCACTGAACAGTATCCCATCCAGACCTGTCCCCCTACCCTATCCATGTAACCCGGCAATTCCCATTAATAACCCACTTAACCTACACATCTACGGTCACTCTGCGTAATTTAGCGTGGCCAATCAAACTAAGCTGCACATCTTTGAAATGTGGGAGGAAACTGGAGAACTGGAAAGAAACCCACACATACACGGGAAGAATGTTCAAACTCCACATAGAGTGTCGGACGAGGTTGGAATTGAGCTCAGCTCCTTGTTGATATGAGGCAGCAGTGCTAACCAAAAATCTAACAAGCTGCTCCATTAGCCCTATTCATTATCTGCGGCTGACGAAAGAAATCTGCCTGACTTGTTCCTGTCACTAAACCTGACCCAGTCTGAGACTTTTATCATCGGTAATATCACCAACCTGGTTACATTTAAAATTTGTTGTGAGCAGTGGAGGAGTGGGACTAGAAAAGGAAACAGTGACACCCTCCATCCTCAGTCAGAACCGGAGTGAAGAGAAATTCACAAAATGGGAATTTATTCACGTGGGAATTCTCTTTCCCAGCAGTTTCGAATGGCTGAATCTTTATATTAATATTATATAATATTATATGATCTTTTTATGGCTTTGTCTGATTTTCCATAGACAAGTGAATCAGGGATAATGCTGCCTGACATGCTGTGCTTTTCCAGCATGGCTCTAATCTTGACATTCTCAGGGATCTCCAAAAAATAATTTGTATGATTTTACAGTACAAAAATAGTTTCCCCTTCACAAACCATGCCAACTCTCCATTAAGCTTTTCTAAGTGCCCGGCAATTACTTCCTTAATAACAGGCTCTAGCATATTCCCAGCAATAATGGTTAGCCTAAATAGTTCCTGCCTTCTGTCTCATTCCTTTCTTGAAGACAGGCGCCACATTGGAGGTTCTCCAGTTTCACTGGAACACTCCTGTGATCCAGAGAATTAAGGAATATTTCACACAGTGCCGCAAGTCACTCTGTGACCAGTTCTTTTAAAATTAACTATGAATTATTGCTGCCCTGTCTATCTTTATTCTTATCTGTTAGTTAAAAACCTTGCTCCTTTTGTTAGAGACAGTTCAAGAACTTCCCTCCTATTACCATTTTGTTTATACCATCCCATGCTTACAGTACTTTCCCCATGCGGAAATACTGTTGCAAATTATCTGCCTGTTCCCTGTGGCCAGTTCTCCCGTCACCCCCTCCAAATGGCCTCAATGTACTTTCCTCACTTCATTTCTGACTCAACTCACACACACATCTTCAAGCTTTTCTTATGTAGACGAAAAAGCTCATGATGCTTGTTTTTACATTTCTTGCCAATTTATTACATCATATCTTTTCGTACATTTTCCTCGCTTTCTAGATTCATAGTCATACTATGCACAAACAGAACATTTGGTCCAACTTGTCCATACTGATCAGGTTTTCTCAATTAAATTAATCCCATCTGCTTGCACTTGGTCCATATGCCTCTTCACGTTTCCCGTTCATACGTTGGTCCAAATGTCTTTGAAATATTGTAGCTGTACGTGTTCCTCTGTCAGCTCATTCCATATATACATCACCCTCTGTGTAAAAAAAAGTTGCCCCTTTGTCCCTTTCAAGTTTCCCCCCTTTCAAATTAAAGCTGTGCATCTGTGTTTGAACTACCCGATTCTGCAGAAAAGACCTTGGCTATTGTTCTATAAATTCTCAAGGATCGGGTTCGCAGGAGAGTAGTCTGACACAGACCAGGAGAAAAGAACTGAGAGACGAGTTTGCTAGAATATGAGTATTTTATTCCCCGCAGTGTCGCCTCAACCAGGTCTCGTACTTACAACGGGTCTGGTTTATACTCACTCTACATGTTACCGGAACTGGGAGCCGTCAGTTCTCGTAGAGCGGTTGCCAACAACCCACGCTCGGCGGTTAAACGTAACCCGGAGCAGACTCTACCGAACTGGGGACTTTCCCAGCTTATATACTCTTTCGAGATCTAAACATTCATGCGAACAACAGGGCAAGACTCTTTACGAGTTTCAGCTGGAACCAATTAAGCTTGCAACATCCTGTTTGACAGTGTCTGTTCCTTATCAAGGCTGGTAGCATAAACACCATAAGCAACACATTCCATTCCGGCAACATATTCATGCGAACAACAGGGCAAGACTAAGCAACACCTTCCATTCCGGTAACATATTCATGCGAACAACAGGGCAAGACTAAGCAACACATTCCATTCCGGTTACATACAGATAATAAGATCCACACATGTATTGGGACATAATTTTAACCCTTTCACCACAGCTATTCACCCTCTCCATGCCTCCCATGATATTATAAACTTCTAGTATACCACCCCTCAACCTCGTGTACTCCTTCTGATAGGAGATCAAACGTTTAACGATAAGCACTGCAAATGTGAAAGAATATTAAAAATGACAAGGAAAGAAAACAGCCCAACTTCATACTGTTAGTTTTGCTGTATGTTACAAAACTAAGGCAGCATGAAACTCTTACTAGCGCCAATAAGAGGTCAAGCACCTGAATTCCTTAGTGTGAAGGCAGTGATGATGTACACTGTGAAAACGTATATATCTAGATCTATTTAATACCACATGGTCAACATTCTCCCTCCTGTTCTCTTTCTGACCTTGTGTGGTTGTGTCTTCATTATCGTAAAATCAATTAGAGAGAACCCCTTTCCCCCATTCACACCTTAATTTAAACCCATTTTGCATCATCTTCCCGTTCACAACTGGTAATAGCCCGTTTATCTTTTGCCACGCCCTTTTTTTCCAAGTCAACCATCCCCCATCTCTGGCAAGGGATTAAAAAGCCCAGTTTCCAACCTTTTTCAGTTCTGAACAAGTCACACTGGCCTTGTAACGCCTACTCTGCTTCTCTGTCTCTGCATATTTTGCCAGACCTGCTGAGTTTCTCCAGAAAAGAATAGGCACAGCACAAATTTTCAATTAAAGAAATAGCGAAGGATATTGGAACTAAAAACACAAAAAATGCTGGAGAAAGTGAGAGCTTCGTAAAAGGGTCACTGGAACTGAAAAATGAACTCCGCATTCACTACAGAAGATGCCGCTCGACCTGCTTTGTTTCTTCAGCAATTTCTGTTTTTGAACAAGTTCCAATAACGTGTGTGAAAGTTGCTCAAACGCCCTGTCCAACACGGAGCGCCCTACACTGGGAATTGAACGATAACGCAAAGCTCACACATTCATTGGCTCTGAAACTGCAAAAGGCTGGCATCACTGACACCACAGAGCTCTTAATCATGGTCAGGCAGAAAACGAGAGGGAAACACATTCAATTCAAACGCAGAAGATGGCATTACGAGAAAGGAAAATATTCAGATGAATATGTTAAAGGGTTTGAGTAATGTAACAAATTAGAAGCATGACACCAAGGAGCGACCCTCAGCAGAATGAGAATATTAAAATGAAAGTATTGCTGCATCAGACACCAGGTGAGGTCACTGAGTTCACGGCTGATGGGTGAATGGGTCTCGATGTGAACTGGGGGACAGTCAGTACAATTGAATTGCAGATATTGCAGCTCAGCCTGGGCATTCATGTGATGCTGTAGACAACAGAAGCAACAGAAGCAGGATTGTATTCGAACATAATCTGTAACATTTTCCCCAGGATATTCCATCAGTCTATAAGTACCATCAAGCTGAGTGATGTTTCAGTGACGAGTGTGGGTGAACATGCCAAGATCAGAACCATGTGTACCTAAAGCTGATGACAAACCATTAAAGCTACCGCACTTGCGTGGTTTCATTCCAAACAGCAGAAGTAACATCTGATAGAGAGGACAAAATGATCCCAAGACCAACAGATCAGATCTAAGCTCTGCAGTGCTGCCACATCCAGACATAAATGTCGGTGTACTATTAAACAACTTACTGGAGGAGAGGACTCCAGAAATATCCCCATCTTAAGTAATGGAACAGCCATGCACATCAGTGAAAAAGGGAAGGATGGAGTATCTGCGCCATCCTCAGCCAGAGGTGTTGAATGGATGATCCACCTCACCCTCGTTATGATGCCCACAGAATCACAGATGCTAGTCTTCAACCAATTCGATTCGCTGCACGTGACATGAAGAAACAGCTGAACACAGTAGATACGACAAAGGCAATGGGCCCTGACACCATTCCTGCAATAGGACTGAAGACTTGTGCTGCACAGCAAGCTGTGTCCCTGGGGAAGCTGCTTCATTCCAGCTCCAACTCTGACAAGTCCCTGGCAATGTGGAAAAGTACTCAACTATATCCCGTCCCCTAATGGATGAATAATTGCATTCTGACAATTTAACACTCCCTCAGTCCCTTCACAATAATCAAATTGGTGGGAGGTCTTATTGGCAGGGCGGTCAAGCAGTACAGAAATAACCTGCGCAGTGTGGTTTCGGATAGGTTCCTATGTGGAGATGGGGCTGTTGTGGAAATACCACTGGATTACTAATCCAATAGAGGATAATGCTCTTGCAGCTGGTATCAATTAATATCGTCTCAAGATCTAGGATCTGGTGTCAGTAACAGTGACCTTCCACCAATGCTGATTTTAAACTTCGATCTCCTACCCCAATGTACTTTCAAGAAGTGAATCTCCCGTGTTTTCCTGGTCTGGCCTAAGAGTGACTCCAGACACACAGACATGTGATCAACTCTTCAATGGTCTCTGAAACGGTCAAGCAGAACACTCAATTGTATCAAACTGCTCTGAGGTCTTAAAGGATAAAACCGGACAGAATACCCAGCCCCAGCCTTGCTACCGGAAAAGGGAAACACAGACCTGTTGATCCTGCAGAGACATCACATCTGAGAGCTTGTGACAACATTTACAGAGCTTTCCCACAGACTGCACAGAAACATCGGGAAAGGAGTAGGCTATTCGACACATTGAGCCTCCCCCATTCTAGTTCATGGAGAAAATCTCCTCAATGCAATTTTCCAGACACAGTGTTCATATCCCGCAATATGTTTAAACACTGTGAAATGTAAAATAAGAACTGCTGTAATCCCTTCGGTCCATCAATTTTGCTCCTCGATTCAATATACAGGCAGTTCTCTGGTAGCGCGTGTTTATTAAATACAATTTTGCTGCAATGCGATTCGTGAATTGCGCACCTTTTTCTATAAAGTGAACGCCCATTCACTGTGACGCGATTCCTTGCCAGGCACCAGCTGAACAATAAAACCCAGCCTCATGATCCTCTGTCTGCAAAATGCACAATGTGTTCAGCTAAAACAGGAACGTAGTCTGCTCTGCAAGCCTTGAAACTGACACTGAAACTGGGAATATTAGTCTATATTTAGAAAGAACTTTATTTAATCTTGGGGAGAACTGTGATACTGCATCAGTATCACGTGGTCAGTCAGCCCTGAATGCCTTCTGGTGAAGAGCTTGGTGAAAGGTACAGGGCTGTAGTCAGTGACTGTAGTGTGAAATTGTTACCTTAAGAGCACTATTGCATTAAAATGTATGATTTAAAGGTTTACTTAGACTGTGATAGTGTGTGTGTTAGACTAACTTTAATTTTTGGTTTTTACTGATATTTTGCGGTTCGCCCCTTACCCGTTTTTTTCCATTGGCCCCATTAGTAATATTGCACGATTTTCTGTAATATAGTATTGCGCAGGTGTACAGCTACCGTGATATTGGAGAATAACCTGTAAAGAAATCCTGATCCTCGATCTTCATACCATGGCCCTGCTCTGTCCATATCCCTTTACTGTATAGAAATCCTTATTTATATTCAGTGCCTTGGTTTACACAGCCTGTTCTGGGAGAGAATTCCCCAGGTTCACGAGTCTCTGAGTAGAGACATTTATTCTCATCTCAATGCAGAGTGGCCTGTCTGTATCTAATATTGTAGCCCCTTGATTTTGATGTCCCACCGAGGGAAATTAAACCCCTGCTTCCAATCTGACTCGTCCTGACAGAATTTCATGTATTTCATAAAGATGTCCACTCATTTTCCTAAACCCCTTGGAATACAGGCCCAGCCGCACCAGACTCTTCACCCACAACAAGCCTGTCATTCCAGAGATCAGTCTGGTCATCCTTCGCTGCTTTCCGTCAATGTCAGGTTTGACCTTTATAAGGCAAGGAGACCAAAACTGCACACAATACTGCACAATGCTCGAGATGTGATCTCATCAAGGCCCTGTACAGCTACAGTAAAACACCCTTACTCCTGTATTCAAATCCCCCTGAAATGAAGGTGAATACACGATTTATCTGCCTATCAGCTTTCTGTTCCTGCAATATTGCTTTCAGTGACTGGTGCACAGGGAGATCCAGATCCTTTTCAATGTTACAGCTCCCCACTTGTTGGGTCTGTGTATACTGGTCAGCGTCTCAATGCCATTCCCAGTATTGACCTCTGGTTCCAGACCTCACTGCCCTGCACTGTCTTCGGAGGGCTGCACAGAGGGAAACAAAAATGCAGCTTAAGTTCCTTTATAGATCAACGTTTTTCAAAAAATCCCTTTTCAAATGATAGGCTCCCGTTCTGTTATTCCCATCAAAAGTCACATCATCACATATCCCCCGCTCCCTCCATTGCTCTTCATCTGCCACGTATTTGTCCAAACACTCCACTTGTCTCAATCACCTTGCAGTTTTTTTGACATCCTGCTCACCCACTCACAATCCGATATTGTTTAGTGCCATCAGCAGACTAGGAAATATTGTATTTGATTTCCTTAACCAAATATATGATGTGTATTGGGAATAGCTGGGGCCCAAGCCCCGGTCCTGCTATTTTCGCCTGGGGTTCCACTCGAAACAAAACTTGTTTATTCCTACTCACTGCTTCCTGCCAGCTCTCCCATTCTAAAACCATATTAGTCCCAGTCCCATAGGATTTGAATTTGCATAATAGGCTTGGGACTTTATCAAAAATCTTCTTGAAAATTGAATCGTATTGTATTGATTGCTTCTCCATAATTATGCTAAAAGTCACTTTCTCAAATATGATTCCCATTTGATAAATATCTTTTGACTTTGTCTGTGCTCATTACTTTCAGTTCCAATACTTCCTCTAAAACCGTTTGGTTGCTAATTTCATTCTATTCTCTTTTTTTTTCAACAGACTAATGTTCGCTAGTATTGTTGGGAAGTTTTCTTTTTTGTTTTTTTTTCTTCTGTGAAGACATAACTGAAGTATTTGCTCCATAGTTCTGCCTTTTCCATGTCCTCAATTCTCTGGTATCAGACTGTAAGAAAGCTGCACCTTTTTTTCCCTTAATTTTGCCATTGACATATTTTCAGAAGATATTACAAGTTCAAGCTTAAAACCCCTCTTAATATACTCTTCAGAAGCCCATTAATTCCTATCTTAAGCTACTCAATGATTGACCTTCCACAGACATGCAAACACAGACGCACAGACTTTGTACCATCAGAAATACAGCACGGTCTACATTAGCCCCACTTTCCGACACAAGACCTGTAGCCGTGAATCTTATGGCAGTTCAACTGCACAGCCGTGTATTTTCTAATGGTTGTGAAGTTACCATTACAACTCCTCTCTCAGGAAGGGCATTCCTGACCCCAACACCCTCTGGGTGAAAAACAATTCTCAATTCCTCTCCAAATCTCAAACACATCAGTTTAAAATGTGCTCCATTGTTCTTGGTCATTTGACTAAAAAGAACAGCTGACTCCATGTCCCTCGAAATACTGTCCTTCCGAATCACGGCCCACTCAGCCTTTTCTCCTCCAAACTAAACAACCCGTGCTTATCCAGCCTCTCTCCATAGCTGATTTGCTCTATCCCTGGGAACATCCTGGTGAATCTCCACTGAGCCTCCCTCCACTACAAACAGATCCTTCCCGTAATGTGGTTCCTAGAACTACATTCAGTATTCCATCTTGGCCAAACCAAAGTTCCGCATAGCTCATATAATCTATGCCCTGGTGAATAAAAGCTATGGTTACGTCCCCGATGTTTTCTCAAATTGTGTATTAACCTGTTTAGTCACATTCAGGGATGTGTGGAGAAGCACCCTCTAAGCATCCTTCTGTGCTGCCATTCATTGAGTACTCCCCTGTCTGGTTCCTTCTTCTAAAGTGTATCATCTCATATTTATCAGGGTTACATTCCATCTGCTATTGATCTGTCCATCTGACCATTCCATCTGTATCTTCCTATAACATAAGGCCTTCCTCCTCACTGCCAACCACCCGGCCAATCTTTGTATCAAACACAAACTAAATTATCATACTCCCACCAACCCGTCTGTATTCAAAGCTGCATCATTTATGGGTACCACAAATAAGAAGGTTATAGTTCACACAACACCTGGTTATAGTCCAACAGGTTTATTCGGAGGCATTAGCTTCGAAGGGCTGCTTCTTCATCAGGTATTATGCACTTTGAAAGCTCGTGCCTCTGAATAAACCTGCTGGACTATAACCTGATGTTATGTGATTTTTAGGTTTGTGCACCCCAGTCCAACACCAGCACCTCCGAATCACAAATAATAAGGGACACAGCCCTGATCGCTGTGTTACACCATTGGACACCGGTCTCCAGTCACACTAATAGCCTTCAAATACTACCCTCTGTCTCCTTACACTAAGTTGATTTGGATGCAACTTGGCAAGTCACTAATGACTCCGACCTGTTCCTTGTTATTTTTTCCTGCTTGACACACTTGCAGAATACCTGGGGATTCTCCCTAATCTTACCCTGCTAGCAGGTTTCTATGCTCCTGTTTTAGGCAGTTCTCACCGAGTGATGAATTTCCTCATTATTACGGTCTTAAGTGGCCAATCCCTTATCTTGCCATTATTTGCACTGAATGTGGACTAGACAGCCAGGGAAGCGTTCTTTTCATTTCCAAATTGTCATATGTTTTGTGAATTTTCTAAATTACACTGTGACCCACCTCTCATTCTTTGAAACTCTGGAGAACATAGGTCGAGTTTCTTCATCAGGCAACCTCGCCATCTGTGGCATTAATCTGGAGAACGTCCATTGCACTTTTTTTGTGGTCAGTATATTCTTTCTCAGATTGGGTCACCAACACTGTACACAGTGGATGCAGGTTTGGAATGTCCATTTCCAGACGTTTCATTACCTTACTAGGTAACATCTTCAGTGGACCTCATGCGAAGCAATGCTGAAAATTCCTGCTTTCTATTTGTATGTTGAGGTTTTTTTGGGTTGTGGATGTTATTTCCTGTGGTGATGTTATTTCCTATGTGAAGTCACTTCCTGTTGCTTTTCACAGGTAGTGGTAGGTGGGGTCTAACAACCAATAGCACATCTAGTTAGACATCTGTCAGAACTACATACGGATTCTCTTCATTGTTGCTGTTAATTTCTAAATATCCAGTGTCACACACTGTATAATAGATTTCAATAGTTTCCCTGCAGATGTCAAGTTAATTGGTCGGCAGTTCTCCAAACTATGTCTTCTTCCCTTTATAGATGCTTGGATCCTTTCCATTAATCTATAGTGCTTGGACCACGTTTACTAACTTCCATTTATCTGCAATGGAATCCGGCCTCTGCAGAATGCACAGGAAAATAAAACAGTCTCGACAGTGCATTTAATACTTCTATTACTGATTTATGTCTGACATTTTAATATGAACTACATCAGGCTTGTCAGACTTAGCAATGCTCAATCCAGTTACACTTTCAAATATTACCTTGTTACTGATATAAATTGACTTTATGTCTTTAGTTGCACAAGCCCCACAATATCACTGGGTATTACTGGGTGATTTGTGGATCTTCCTCCATGAAGACTGATGCATAGTAACTGATTATTTTCTTGACGATTTCTCTGTTCTTCACAATAAGGTCTCCTCTCCTGATTACAACTTTCCATATTTGACCTTGCTTTTATTTTGTTTCCTTTGAAATACAGATTGTAGATTTATGCAGCGTTTTTTGTTCCTTTTGTTAGCATTCATGTTCTCTTTCTGATTTCCTGATCAGTTTCAAGGCCCTCGTTTCTGGATCGTGAATTTCTGAAAATTCTCAGGTTTCCACAATGACTGAAATTCTTCTGAAGCCACTTTCTATGATTATACATTTTTGAATTTGTTATGTTAAACACCATTGTGTCACTTTTCCTTTCTTTAATGTTTGTAACTGAAATAAATAGACGTATTTTTCAGACTTTGTATTTCTATTAATCTCCTGGTCTGACCAGATATGTTCAGGAACACCGCAGGAGGAGAGAGAAGGAATTGCGGGAGCCCTGGCGTAGAGTTTTGCATCATCTCTGATCAACGGGTGAGGTCCCGGAGCACTGGAAGATAGCGAAAGCTGTGCCCTCTACTCAAGAAGGGTTACAAAGAAAAACCTGAGAACTATAGACCAGTAAACCTAAAATCTGTAGTCGGTCTCTGACTGGAAAAGGTTCTGAGAGATAAGATATACTTACATTTGGAAAGACAGGGTGTGATTAGGAGTAAGATTAGAGTAGTGCTAGAAAAGCACAGCAGGTCAAGCAGCATTCGAGGAACAGGAAAATCAATGTTTCAGGCAAAAGCCCATCATCAAACTCAGCACGGCTTTGTGCATGGGAGATCATGACTCACAAATATGTTCGAATTATTTGATGATGTGACTAGCAATGTTGAGGGGGGGCAGGGTGGTATACGTAGTCTATATGAATTCCAGGAACCTTCAATAAGGTTCCACATGGTATGCTGCGCTGGAGGGTTAGATTGCATGAAATTTAGAAGGAGCTGCCAAATTAGATACAAAATTGTCTTGATGGTAGGAAGCAGAGCGTAATAGTGGAAGGACGCTTGTCAAACTGGAGGCCTGTGACTAGTGGAATGCCTCATGGGTTGGTGCTGCGACCACTGCATATTACATATATCTATAATTTATATGAGAATGTATAGGCATGATTTGTAAGTTTGAAGATGACGTGAAAATAAGCAGCACCATGGAGAGTGAAGAAGGTTATCAGAAATTTCAGAAAATACAGCAGTATCTTGATCAGCTGGAGAAATGGCTGAGAAATGGCAAATGGATTTTAATATAGATCATTGTAAGTTCTTGCATTTTAGAAAGTCAAATCAAGGTTGGAGTTTCCTGGTGAATGGTTGTGTCCTAAGGGCTGTAGTGGAACAGAGGGACATTGGAATTCAGTTGCATGGTCCTATGAAAGTTGATTCAAAGGTAGACAGGGCAGTGAAGAAAGCTGTTGGCACACTGGCCTTCATCAGTGTATATCACTAAGTATGTAAATTAGGGAGTTACGTTGCAATTATACAGGATGCTGGTGAGACCATACTGGTAGCGTTATGTTCAGTTGTGTTCACTTTGCTATAGGAAGGATGCTATTAAACTGGAAAGAGTGCAGAAGAAATTTACAAGGATGTTGCAAAGGATTCAACGGTCTGATATATAGGGAGAGGTTGGTCAAGCTAGGAATTTTTACTTTAGATGTATGAGGCTGAGGGGGAATCTGATAGAAGTGTATAAGATCATGGGAGGGATGGACAGAGTGAATACACTCAATTTTTTTTCCCCAGGGTTAGGCAATCACGGACAAGAGGGCATCAGCTTAAGGTCAGAGGGGAAACAATAAAAGGGAACCTGAGGATCAACTGCTTTTCACACAGGGGTGATATGCATATGGAATGATGTGCCAGCGGAAGAGTTGAGGCGGGAACATTCGGAACATTTAAAAGCCATTTGGACAAATACACGGACAGGAAAGGATTAGAAAAATACAGGCCAATGGCAGGGAAATGGGGTTAGCGTGGATGGACATTTTGGTCGGAATGGACCAGTTTGGGCCAAAGGGCCTATGTCCGTGCTGTCGGACTCTAAAACCCTAACAACCGTTGCTTGTGTCCCACTGAATGTTATATTGTACTTTCCCAATTCACTGGAGCGAACTTGACCCTCCAGGCTACCATGATGTTTGACCAGAATGTTCAAGCATTCTATATTATGTGCAGACACCGTGTAAAATGTACCTTATTAATGTCACTATTCCTAAAAGCTGTTTCAGAGCAAGGTTATTAATTCATCCTTCTGGTCACACAACACCAAATCCAAAATAACCTGCTCTCTAGTTTGCTTCACAACATACTCTTCAACCCACCTCATATACACTTACAGAATTTACTTTTCACAGCGGGAGCAGTCGCTTAGTTAATGCAGTTTAGACGCAACTTGAGACCAACCAACAAAACTCAAGTATCCATGATACTTGCATATCTAATTTCCAAAACATATGATGCTCAGATTTCCTGCAACCGTTTTGGTTTCAATATATAACACACCAATATTTGCTTCTCCTTGCTATTTTTAAGCTCTAGCTAAACTGATTCTGTGGAATCAGAGGGACAGCTCTGTGTCATTATTAATGAGACACTTGGACAAGACATTCTGGGAGGCTCACCTCGACACGGAGATGATCTGAAGAAATACAGGACAAGCATCAATAACCTTCCAACTCTGTCAGGATAAAGAATATTCTCTCTGCTCCCTCACACTCACTGTGTATCTGTTATAGCACCTACCCCCAAACAATCTTCATGCTCTATCTCCATGTAAGGCTCAGGCACTGCCACCCTCACTATTGAATTCAGCAACTTCCTTCCCACACTTCCTCCGTCACCTCCGCAATACACCCCACACTAATAATACTAATAATACTATATGGATTCAAAACTGTCAACTGACTCATTCCGGACACCTCACAACTCCCCACAGCCCCACATACACAAGCACTAACTGCAGGTCCACCCACTCCTGCCCTCACTTCCTCCCTCCCTTTCTCCCATTCCGAGAGAAACAGCCTGGAATCGGACAGAAATGGCCAAGCCGGGTGGTGGAGTTCCCAATATCTATTCCCTCACCCGCCTAACCCCGCCATAGTACAAGATGGAGTGGACTGGGATAACTCGCGTGGAGTTTCTGAACCATCCATATCCCACTGACTGATTAAGGAACAGTGAAAGACAATTCTCACTTTAAACCCACTGGCAGTTCCAACGACAATCCTTTCACTTCCCCCCCCCCCCAAAAAATAGAGATGCAGACACTGAAATACACAGAATTATTGGTAAACACCCCAACATACAAACAACCACAATACATACAAGGGGATAGGCAGACTCACACGTAGAAACCCACACAGACATATAGAGTTACACACAAATAGACACAAACACAGATACAACACACAGGCTGATGCACAGAAAGACAGACGTAGACGCACAAATACACAGATTACAAGCAGATGGGGACACACACACAGAGAGACACACATACGCAGACACGAGTGTCATTAAGACACAAATAGATATGTTTTTGATTTATAAGACGATCAAGGATTCTCTGGGGAAGGCAGGAGAATGACGATGAGGGACATATAAGAAATGATTGAATGGCCTATCAGACTCGATGGGCCGACTGGCCTCATTCTGCTACATCTTTCATGCTCATGTGGTGTTATGCTATCAGGTACTCTCTGCCTGAGACAGCAACAGAGGCTGGGTTTGATATATATTCAATTCGAAAGGGTCAGTGTCAATGTGGGATAGGTTTGGAGTCCGGAATGGTTTATGTTTATTCCTAATTACTCTTTCCTTATTTCTGAAAAGACGTGGTGATTTGATGTTCAGTTTTAAAATAACAAGGTCTCACAAAGAAATAAGGACGTCCCTTTCACTTTAGTGTTGTGCTACCTGTGGTGCCCTCATCCTCAGGGAGCAGTGAAGACTCTTTTATAGAGTCGTAGAGTCACAGCGATATTCAGCATGGAAGCAGACCTTTCGGTCCGACCCGTCCATGCCGACCAGATATCCCAACCCAAGCTAGTCCCACCTGTCAGCACCCAGCTCATATCCCTCCAAACCCATCCTATTCTTATACCCATCCAAATGCCTCTTAAATGTTGCAATTGTACCAACCTCTACCACATCTTCTGGCAGCTCAGTTCATATAGGTACCACCCTCTGCGTGAAAACGTTGCCCCTTTGTTCTCTTTTATATCTTTCCCCTCTCACCCTAAACCTATGCCGTCTAGTTCAGGACTCCCTGACCCCAGGGAAAAGACCTTGTCTATTTATCCTATCCATGCCCCTCACAATTTTGTAAACCTCCATAAAGTCACCCCTCAGCCTCCGATGCTCCAGGGAAAACAGCCCCAGCCTGTTCAGCCTCTCCATATATCTCAAATCCTCCAACCCTGGCAATATCCTTGTAAATCTTTTCTGAACCCTTTCAAGCTTCACAACATCTTTCCAATAGTAGGAAACTAGAATTGCACGCAATATTACAGCAGTTGCCTTACCAATGTCCTGTCCAGCAGAAACATTACCTCCCTATTCCAGTACTCAATACTCTGACAAATAAAGGAAAGCATACCAAAAGCCTTCTTCACTATCCTATCCACCTGCGACTCCACTTTCAAAGAGCTATGAACCTGCACTCCAAGGTCTCTTTGTTCAGCAACACACCCGATGACCTTACAATTAAGTGCATAAGTCTGAGCTTGACTGATCTTTGCTGGACGGGACAGTCAATGGTTATTGGGAACAGACAGGAGACGGATAGACAGACATACTTAGATCAGCCATAACCATTCTGAATGGTGCAGCCAAATCGCCAACTGCTGCCTCTACGCCATTCGTTGTTCCGCAATTCAGCCCTCAAGACTGTTCCAGAGATATACTGCTGCCCCTACCACATGTGTACAGGAGCAGACATGTAACCAATTCATTGAGTTGTGTAAATCCAAGAATAGGATCATTGTATTTAGGCATTTCAATTCCAAACATTCATTAGGGCAGTGAATGTTTTTTTAAGAGGGGAAATATGTCTTTACATTTTTTCCAGAGAACGTCTTATATCAATACGTAGCAGAGACAAAAATGGGTGCCAGAAGAGCAGTGAACGTGCAGGGTGAAACCCAAAAAAGTTAGTAGAAGAACAAAAAGGGGGTTAACAAAAGCATTTGCAGGCAATAGGTTCAATAATCCAAAGACATTTTTTCGGTTTTTTAAGGGTAAGAGGTTAACAAGAGAAACAATAAGGAGTATTAGGGCCCGAGGAAGCAGTCTGTGCACAGAGCCAGAGAATATGTTAAACACGTATTACATATCGGTATTCACTTTGGAGAAGCAGTTCCTGGATTCACTGTCAGTCCCTAATGGAGTGCTTTAAGCAAATTGAAACACAAGCTGAGGAAGAATTGGAAGTTTATGCAGGATAAAAAGCGGGCCAATCCCTAGATCTGGATGAACTGTACCTTAGGCTGATGTGGAAGATGAGGAAAGAGATTGCAGGCTCATAAACTTAGCGTTTTTTATTTTGCATCTGGCCACAGAGGTGGTGTGATCGAATAGGACAGCATTTGATATAGGTTCAACTTCCACACAGTGTTAGAAAAAAAACATCATGGGTTTAAAGATCACCAAGTCTCACATCAGTGAGAGCCAAACAACTGTAGAAAATTGTGAAGGCTGTTGAGGCTGGATCACTAAATATCTTCAAGGCTGAGATGGACTGATTTTTAAACAAGTATTACGGGGAAAATGCAGGAAAGTGTAATGAGGGTTATCAGAATAAATATACGCTAATTAAAAGTAAAAGCAGAATCAGTGAGCGGATCGGCATACTGCCACTCATATGACCAATGGTAAGCTTTTTTTCCAATAGCCTGTATTGAGTGGAATTTCAACCTCTCTCCATGGGGAGTGAGACACAGTTTGGAATGGAATCAAGAGATTTCGGGTATTCATATATGCAGTGCTATTAGACAGAAAAATAACAGAGGACTGCGACAACGCGGATTGGATGTCAGGGGAGTATTTGCTTCAGCGCAGTTACCACGACCAGAAGGAAGACCTCAGTAAGACCATAAGACCATAAGACATAGCAGTGGAAGTAAGGCCATTCGGCCCATCGAGTCCACTCCGCCATTCAATCATGGCTGATGCGCATTTCAACTCCACTTACCAGCGTTCTCCCCGCAGCCCTTAATTCCTCTCGACAACAAGAATCTATCAATCTCGGCCTTGAAGACATTTAGCGTCCCGGCTTCCACTGCACTCCGTGGCAATGAATTCCACAGGCCCACCACTCTCTGGCTGAAGAAATGTTTCCGCATTTCTGTTCTGAAATGACCCCCTCTAATTCTAAGGCTGTGTCCACGGGTCCTAGTCTCCTCGTCTAACGGAAACAATTTCCTAGCATCCACCTTTTCCAAGCCATGTATTATTTTGTACGTCTCTATTAAGTCTCCCCTTAATCTTCTAAACTCCAACGAATACAATCCCAGTATCCTCAGCCGTTCCTCATATGTTAGACCTGTCATTCCAGGGATCATCCGTGTGAATCTCCGCTGGACACGTTCCAGTGCCAGTATTTCCTGCCTGAGGTGTGGGGACCAAAACTGGACACAGTACTCCAAATGGGGCCTAACCAGAGCTTTATAATGTCTTAGTGGTACATCTCTGCTTTTATATTCCAACCCTCTTGCGATAAGAGACAACATTGCATTCGTTTTCTTAATCACGGACTCAACCTGCATGTTTACCTTGAGAGAATCCTCGACTAGCACTCCCAGATCCCTTTGTGCTTTGGCTTTATTAATTTTCTCACCATTTAGAAAGTAGTCTATGCTTTTATTCTTTTTGCCAAAGTGCAAGACCTCGCACTTGCTCACGTTAAATTCCATCAGCCATTTCCTGGACCACTCTCCCAACCTGTCTAGATCCTTCTGTAGCCTCCCCACTTCCTCAGTACTACCTGCCTGTCCACCTAACTTCGTATCATCGGCAAACTTCGCTAGAATGCCCCCGGTTCCCTCATCCAAATCATTAATATATAATGTGAACAGCTGTGGCCCCAGCACCGAACCCTGCGGGACACCGCTCGTCACCGGCTGCCATTCTGAAAAAGAACCTTTTATCCCAACTCTCTGCCTTCTGTTAGACAGCCAATCCTCAATCCATCCCAGCAGCTCACCTCAAACACCATGGGCCCTCACCTTGCTCAGCAGCCTCCCGTGTGGCACCTTATCAAAGGCCTTTTAAAAGTCTAGAAAGACCACATCCACTGGGTTTCCCTGGTCTAACCTACTTGTTACGTCTTCAAAAAATTCCAACAGTTTTGTCAGGCATGACCTCCCTTTACTAAATCCATGTTGACTTGTTCTAATCAGACTCTGCTCTTCCAAGAATTTAGAAACCTCATCCTTAATGATGGATTCTAGAATTTTACCAACAACTGAGGTTAAGCTCATTGGCCTATAATTTTCCATCTTTTGCCTTGATCCTTTCTTGAACAAGGGGGTTACAACAGCCATCTTCCAATCATCCGGGACCTTTCCTGACTCCAGTGACTCTTGAAAGATCTCAACCAATGCCTCTGCTATTTCCTCAGCTACCTCTCTCAGAACTCTAGGGTGTATCCTATCGGGGCCAGGAGATTTATCAATTTTAAGACTTTTTAACTTTTCTAGCACTATCTCTTTCGTAATGGCAAGCATACTCAACTCAGCCCCGTGACACCCTTTAATTTTTGGGATATTACTCATGTCTTCCACTGTGAAAACTGACGCAAAGTACTTGTTAAGTTCTCCTGCTATTTCCTTATCTCCCATCACTAGGCTTCCTGCATCAGTTTGAAGTGGCCCAATGTCTACTTTTGCCTGTCGTTTGTTTCTTATTGCCTCTCGTTTGTTTCTTAAGGCACCTTCCAAGGGCAAGCAGTGACCTGCACTGACGAAAAGGACATTATGTGTGTGGTGTGAAGGAGTGCTTAAAACCCAATCACTACATCACTGTAGTGACTCCCTCTTTCCCTCGCCAAAACTAAATGTGGAGCGGTCCATAGATATGCTTTCTGGAGCAGAGTAGGTCGTCGTGCTTTGTTTGAGCGGTTTCAGTGAGCAGCAGCTCAGCAAAAGGTGCCGATAAGTTCAGGTAAACTCCTTTTAACTCTAGTCTTACAGCAGTCGAGATGACAGTTAGGGCAGTCGCATGTTCTTCCTGCAGGATGTGGGAGTTAAGGGAGATTTCAATTTTTTGATGAGTACACGTGTGGGGGAAGTGCACCCAGCTGCAGCTCCTGGGAGACCGCGTTCGGGAGCTGAAGCTGGATGCACTCCCGAACATCCGAGATACTGAGAACTTCATAGAAAAGGATGGAGATGATAAAGAGAGGTGAATGCAAGTCTGGAGATGTCACAGAGATAGGAAATCCAGGTCGGAGGTCTTACAGAGAGAGGAAAGCAAGGCTGGAGATGTAACAGAGATAGGAAAGCAAGTCTGGTAATGTTACAGAGATAGGAAAGCAAGGCTGGAGATGTTACAGAGAGAGGAAAGCAAGTCTGGAGAGGTTACAGAGATAGGAATGCAAGGTTGGAAATGTTAATGTGATAGGAAAGCAAGGCTGGAGATGTTACAGAGAGAGGAGAGCAAGGCTGGAGATGTTAATGAGACAGGAAAGCAAGGCTGGAGATGTCACAGAGAGAGAGGAAAGCAAGGCTGGAGATGTTACAGAGATAGGAAAGCATGTCTGGAGATGTTGCAGAGAGTCGAAAGCAAGGTTGAGATGTTAAAAAGACCTCTCCATTTCTATCTCGGGCAACTGACTCAACACAGACATTTACTATAAACCGACCGACTCCCACAGCTACCTAGATTGCACCTCCTCCCACCCTGCCCCCTGTAATAAACGCCATCCTATATTCCCAATTCCTTTGCCTCCTCCGCATCTGCCCCCAGGAGGACCAATTCCAATACCGAACAACCCAGATGGCCTCCTTCTTCAAAGACCGCAATTTCCCCTCAGACGAGGTTGACGATGCTCTCCACCGCATCTCCTCCACTTCCCGCTCCTCGGCCCTTGGGCCCCGCCCCTCCAATCGCCACCAGCACAGAACCCCACTGATCCTCACCTACCACACCACCAAGCTCCCCATACATCGAATCATCCGTCGTCGTTTCCGCCATCTCCAAACAGACCCCACCACCACCGATATATTTCCCTCCCCTCCGCTATCAGCGTTCCGGAAAGACCACTCCCTCCACGACTCCCTCGTCAGGTCCACAACCCCCACCAACCCAACCTCCACTCCAGCACCTACCTCTGCAACCGCAAGAAATGCAAAACTTGCGCCCACATCTCCCCACTCACTTCCCTCCAAGGCCCCAAGGGATCCTTTCATATCCGTCACAAAATCCCCTGCACCTCCACACGCATCATGTACTGCATCCGCTGCACCCAACGTGGCCTCCTATACTTGCGGAACATTTCTGGGAACACCTCTGGGACACCCGCAACAACCAGCCCAACCACCCCGTGGCTGAACACTTTAACTCCCCCTCCCACTCCGCCAAGGATATGCATGTCCTTGGCCTGATCCATCTCCAGACCATGGCAACACGATGCCTGGAGTAAGAGCGCCTCATCTTCCGCCTAGGAACCCTCCAACCACAAGGGATAAATGCAGATTTCTCCAGCATCCTTATTTCCCCTCCCCCACATTATCCCAGTCCCAACCCTCGGACTCAGCGCCGCCATGTTGACCTGCAATCTTCTTCCCGACATCTCCGCCCCCATCCCCTCTCCGGCCTATCACCCTCACCTTAACCTCCTTCAACCTATCGCATTCCTAACGCCCCACCCCCGTGTCCCTCCTCCCTAGCTTTAATCTTAGCCTGCTTGGCACACCCTCCTCATTCCTGAAGAAGGGCTTATGCCCGAAACGTCGATTCTCCTGCTCCTTGGATGCTGCCTGATCTGCGGCGCTTTTCCAGTAACACATTTTTCAGTTCTGATCTCCAGCATCTGCAGTTCTCAATATCTCCTCCGATGTTACGGAGAAAGGAAGGCAAGGCTGTATGTGTTACAGAGATAGGCAAACAATTCTGGAGATGTTACAGGGATAGGAAAGGAAGGTGGAGGCGTTACAGAGAGAGGAAAGCAAATCTGGATAGGTTACAGAGATAGGAATGCCAGGCTGGAGATGTTACAGAGAGGGGAATACAAGTCTGGAAATGGCACAGAGATAGAAAAGCAAGTCTGGAGATGTTATGGAGATAGGAAAAAAAGTCTGGAGATGTTACAGAGAGAGGAAAGCAAGGCTGGAGATATTGCTGAGACAGAAATGCAAGGCTGGAGATGACACAGAGATAGGAAATCATTCTGGTAATGTTACAGAGAAAGGAAAGTAAGGCTGGAGATGTCATAGAGAGAGGAAAGCAAGGTTGGAGAGGTTAAAGAGATAGGAATGCAAGGCTAGAGAAGTTAAAGAGATTGGAATGCAAGGCTGGATATGTGAATGTGATAGGAAAGCAAAACTGGAGATGTTATGGCGAGAGAGGGAAGGAAGGCTGGTGATGTTACAGAGATAGGAAAACAAGTCTGGAGTTGTTACAGAGAAAGAAAGCAAGGCTGGAGATATTACAGAGACAGGAAAGCAAGGCTGGAGATGTTACAGGGATAGAAAAGCAAGTTTGCAGATGTTACAGAGAGAGCAAAGCAAGGCTAGAGATGTTACAGAGATAGGAAAGCAAGGCTGGAGATGTTACAGAGATAGAAAAGCAAGGCTGGAAATGTTACAGAGAGTGAATAACAAATCTGGATAGGTTACAGAGATAGGAATGCCAGGCTGGAGATGTTACAGAGAGCGGAATACAAGTCTGGAAATGGCACAGAGATAGAAAAGCAAGTCTGGAGATGTTATGGAGACAGGAAAAAAGTCTGGAGATGTTACAGAGAGAGCAAAGCAAGGCTAGAGATGTTACAGAGACAGGAATGCAAGACTGGAGATGTTACAGAGATAGGAAAGCATTCTGGTAATGTTACAAAGATAGGAAAGCATGTCAGGAGATGTTACAGAGACAAGGAAAGCAAGTCTGGAGATGTTACAGAGATTAGGAAGGCCAGGCTGGAGATGTTAAAGAGATAGCAAAGCAAGGCAGGAGATGTTACGGAGAGAGGAACGCAAAGCTGGAGATGTTACAGAGATAGAAAAGAAAGGCAGGAGATGTTACAGAGATAGGAAAGCATTCTGGTAATGTTGCAGAGATAGAAAAGCAAGTCTGGAGAGGTTACAGAGATAGGAATGCCAGGCTGGAGAGGTTAATAAGATAGGAAAGCAAAGTTGGAGATGTTACGGAGAGAGAGGAAAGCAAGGCTGGAGATGTTACAGAGATAGGAATGCAAGGCCGGAGAAGTTAGAGCGATTTGAAAGCAAGCCTGGAGATGTTACAGAGAGTGGAAAGCAAGACCAGAGATGTTACAGAGGTAGGAAAGCAAGTTTGCAGCTGTTACACAGAGAGGAAAGCAAGGCTGGAGATGTTACAGAGAAAGGAAAGCAAGTCTAGAGATGTTACAGAGATAGGAAAGCAAGGCTGGAGATGTTTCAGAGAGAGGAAAGAAAGGCTGGAGATGTTACAGAGAGAGGAAAGCAAGGCCGGAGATGTTACAGAGATAGTAAAGCAAGTTTGCAGATGTTACAGAGAGAGCAAAGCAAGGCTAGAGATGTTACAGAGATAGGAAAGCAAGATTGTAAATGTTACAGAGATAGGAATGCCACGCTGGAGATGTTACAGGGAGAGGAAAGTAAGGCAGGAGATGTTACAGAGAGAGGAAAGCAAGGCCGGAGATGTTACAGAGAGAGGAAAGTAAGGCTGGAGATGTTACAGAGCGAGGAAAGCATGGCCAGAGATGTTATAGAGATAGGAAAGCAAGTTTGCAGATGTTACAGAGAGAGGAAAGCAAGGCTGGAGATGTTACAGAGATATGAAAGCAAGGCTGGAGATGTTACAGAGATAGCAAAGCAAGTTTGCAGATGTTACAGAGAGAGAGGAGCAAGGCTGGAGATGTTACAGTGATGGAAAACAATGCTGGATATGTTACAGAGATTGGAAAGCAAGGCCGGAGATGTTACAGAGATAGCAAAGCAAGTTTGCAGATGTTACAGAGAGAGAGGAGCAAGGCTGGAGATGTTACAGAGATAGGAACACAAAGCTGGAGATGTTACAGAGAGAGGAAAGCAAGGCTGGAGACGTTACAGATATTGCAAGGCAAGTTTGCAGATGTTACAGAGAGAGGAAATCAAGCCTGGAGATGTTACAGAGGGAGGAAAGCAAGGCGAGCGATATAACAGAGAGAGGAAAGCAAGGCTGGAGAAGTTTCAGAGAGTGGAACGCACGGCTGGAGGTGTTACAGAGATAGGAAAGCGAGGCTGGAGATGATATAGAGATTGGAAAGCAAGGCAGGAGATGTTACAGATAGACGAATGGAAGGCTGGAGATGTTAGAGAGTTAGGAAAGCAGGGCTGTAAATGTTGCACAGATAGGAAAATAGGTCTGGAGATGTTCAGGAGAGTGAGGAAAGCAAGGCTGGACATGTTGCAGAGAGTAAATACCAAGGCTGGAGATATTTCTGAGACAGGAAATCAAGTCAGGAGAGGTTACAGAGATAGGAATGCAAGGCTGGAGATGTGAAAGAGATTGGATTGCAAGGCTTGAGATGTTAATGAGATAGGAAAGCAAGGCTGGAGATGTTGAGGAGAGTGAGGAAAGCAAGGCTGGAGATGTTGAGGAGAGTGAGGAAAGCAAGGCTGGAGCTGTTACAGAGAGTGAATAGCAAGGCTGGAGATATTTTTGAGACAGAAAAGCAAGGCTGGAGATGTTACAGAGATAGGAAAGCATGGCTGGAGATGTTAATGAGATAGGAAAGCAAGATAGGAGATGTTACGGAGAGAGAGAAAAGCAAAGCTGGAGATGTTACAGAGAGTGCAATGCAAGGCTGGAGATGGTACAGAGAGAGGAAATAAGTCAAGAGATGCAACAGAGATAAGGACAGCAAGATTGGAGAGGTTACAGAAATAGGAATACCAGGCTGGAGAGGTTCATGAGATAGGAAAACAAGCTAGAAGATTGTACGGAGAGAGAGGAATGCAAGGCAGGAGATGTTACAGAGATAGGAAAGCAAGGCTGGAGATGTAACAGAGATAGGAAAGCAAGGCATGGGATGTTACAGAGATAGTAAAGCAAGGCTGGAGATGTTTCAGAGAGTGGAAAGCAATGCTGCTGATGTTACAGGGAGAGGAAAGCAAGCCTGGATATGTTATAGAGAGAGGAAAGCAATGCCGATGATACTACAGAGATAGGAAAGCAAGGCTGGAAATGTTACACAGATCGGTAAGCAAGGCTAGAGATGTTTCAGAGAGTGGAAAGCAAGGCTGGAGATGTTACAGAGAGAGGAAAGCAAGACTGGAGATGTTACAGAGAGAGGAAAGCAAGGCCGATGATGCTACAGAGATAGGAAACCTTGGCTGGAGACGCTACCGAGATAGGAAAGCAAGGCTAGAGATGTCCCAGAGATAGGAAAGCAGGGCTGGAGATATTTCAGAGAGTGGAAAGCAATACTGGAGATGTTACAGGGAAAGGACAGCAAGGTTAGAGATGTCCCAGAGATAGGAAAGCAAGGCAGGAGATGTTACAGATAGAGGAAAGCAAAGCTGGAGATGTTACAGAGATAGGAAAGCTAGGCTGGAGATGTTACAGAGATAGAAAAACAAGCCTGGATATGTTACAGAGAGAGGAAAATAAGTCTGGTGATGATGAGGAGAGTGAGGAAAGCAAGGCTGGAGATATTACAGAGAGTGAATAGCAAGGCTCATATATTTTTGAGACAGGAAAACAAGGCTGGAGATGTTCCAGAGATAAGAATGCATGTCTGGAGAGGTTACAGAGATAGGATTGCAAGGTTGGAGAATTTAAAGAGATAGTAAAGCAAAGCTGGAGATATTACAGAGAGGAAAGCAAGGTTGGAGTTGTGACAGAGATAGGAAAGCAAGGCTTGCGATGTTACAGAGATAGGAAAACAAGGCTGGAGATTGTACAGAGGAAGGAAACCAAGTCTGAAGATGCTACACAGACAGGAAAGCAAGGCTAGAGATGTCCCAGAGATAGGAAAGCAGGGCTGGAGATATTTCAGAGAGTGGAAAGCAATACTGGAGATGTTACAGGGAAAGGACAGCAAGGTTAGAGATGTCCCAGAGATAGGAAAGCAAGGCAGGAGATGTTACAGATAGAGGAAAGCAAAGCTGGAGATGTTACAGAGATAGGAAAGCTAGGCTGGAGATGTTACAGAGATAGAAAAACAAGCCTGGATATGTTACAGAGAGAGGAAAATAAGTCTGGTGATGATGAGGAGAGTGAGGAAAGCAAGGCTGGAGATATTACAGAGAGTGAATAGCAAGGCTCATATATTTTTGAGACAGGAAAACAAGGCTGGAGATGTTCCAGAGATAAGAATGCATGTCTGGAGAGGTTACAGAGATAGGATTGCAAGGTTGGAGAATTTAAAGAGATAGTAAAGCAAAGCTGGAGATATTACAGAGAGGAAAGCAAGGTTGGAGTTGTGACAGAGATAGGAAAGCAAGGCTTGCGATGTTACAGAGATAGGAAAACAAGGCTGGAGATTGTACAGAGGAAGGAAACCAAGTCTGAAGATGCTACACAGACAGGAAAGCAAGGCTGGAGATGTTACAGAGAGAAGAAAGCAGGGCTGGAGATGTTACAGTGATAGGAAAGCATTCTGGTAATGTTGCAGAGACGGGAAAGCAAGACTGGAGATGTTACAGAGAGAGGAAATAAGTCAGGAGATGTTACAGAGATAAGGGAAGCAAGTCTGGATAGATTAAAGAGATAGGTTGCCAGGCTGGAGTTGTTAATGAGATAGGAAGGCAAAGTAGGAGATGTTACGGAGAGAGAGGAAAGCAAGGCTGGAGAGGTTACAGAGAGAGGAAAGCAAGGCTGGAGATGTTACAGAGATTGGAAAGCAAGGCTGGAGATGTTACAGAGAAAGGAAATAAGTCAGGGGATGTTACAGAGATGGAAATGCTAGGCTGGAGATGTTAATGAGATAGGAAGGCAAGGTAGGAGATGTTACGGAGAGAGTGGAAAGCAAGGTTGGAGATGTTAAAGAGAGAGGAAAGTAAGGTTGGAAATGTTACAGACATAGGAAAGCAAGGCTGGTGATGTTATAGAGTTTGGAAAGCAAGGCAGGAGATGTCACAGTGATAAGAAAGCATTCTGGTAATGTTGCAGAGATAGGAAAGCAAGGTTAGGAGATGTTACAGAGAGAGGAACTAAGTCAGGGGATGTTGCAGAGATGGGAAAGCAAGTCTAGAGAGGTTACAGAGATCGGTATGCCAGGCTGGAGATGTTAATGAGATAGGAAAGCAAGGTAGGAGATGTTACGGAGAGAGTGGAAAGCAAGGCTGGAAATGTGACAGAGAGAGGAATGCAAGGCTGGAGATTTTTCAGAGAGTGGAAAGCAAGGCTGGTGATGCTACAGAGAGAGAAAAGCAAGGCTAGAGATGTTACAGAGATGGGACAGCTAGGCTGGGCATGTTACAGAGATAGGAAAGCAAGGCTGGAGATGTTTCAGAGCGCGGAAAACAAGGCTGTTGATGTTACTGGGAGAGGAAAGCAAGTCCGATGATACTACAGAGATAGGAAAGCAAGGTTGGAGACGTTAGAGAGATAGGAAAGCAAGTCAGGAGATGTTAAAAAGATAGGAAAGCATTCTGGTAATGTTGCAGAGATAGGAAAGCAAGGTTGGAGATGTTACAGAGAGAGGAAATAATTCAGGGGATGTTACAGAGATGGGAAAGAAAGTCTGGAGAGGTTAAAGTGAGATGAATGTCAGGCTGGAGATGTTAATGAGATAGGAATGCCGCGCTGGAGATGTTACGGAGAGAGTGGAAAGCAAGGCTGGAGATGTTACAGAGATAGGCATGCAAGGCTGGAGGTGTTACAGAGATTGGAAAGCAAGGCTGGAGATGTTATAGAGAGTGGAAAGCAAGGCTGGAGATATTACAGAGTGTGGAAAGTAAGGCTGGAGATGTTACAGAGATTGGGAGGCAAGGCTGGAAATGTTACAGAGAGAGGAAAGCAAGGCTGGAAATGTTACAGAGATAGCAAAAACAAGGCTGGAGATGTTATAGAGAGTGGAAAGCGAGGCTGGAGATATTACAGAGTGTGGATAGCAAGGCTGGAGATGTTACAGAGATTGGGAGGCAAGGCTGGAAATGTTACAGAGATAGGAAAGCAAGGCTGGAGATGTTACAGAGATAGGAAAGCAAGGCTGGAAATGTTACAGAGATAGGAAAGCAAGGCTGGAGATGTTACAGAGAGTCGAAAGCAGGGCTGGAGATGTTACAGAGATAGAAAAGCAAGGCTGGTGATGTTATAGAGATAGGAAAGCAAGGCAGGAGATGTTACAGAGAGTGGAAAGCAAGACTAGAGATGTTACAGAGATAGGAAAGGAAGGCCGGAGATGTGACAGACATAGGGAAACAAGTGTTGAGATGTTACAGAGATATGAAAACAAGTCTGGGGATGTTACAGAGATAGTAAAGCAAGGCTGGAGATGTTTCAGAGAGAGGAAAGTAAGGCTGGAGATGTTACAGAGATAGGAAAGCAAGGCTGGAAATGTTACAGAGATAGGAAAACAAGCTTGGAGATGTTATAGAGAGTGGAAAGCGTGGCTGGAGATGTTACAGATTGTGGAAAGCAAGGCTGGAGATGTTACGGAGATTGGAAAGCAAGGCTGGAAATGTTACAGAGAGAGGAAACAAGGCTGGAGATGTTATAGAGATAGGAAAGCAAGGCTGCAGATGTTATAGAGATTGGAAAGCAGGGCAGGAGATGTTACAGACATAGGAAAGCATTCTGGTGATGTTGCAGAGATTGGAAAGCAAGGCTGGAGAAGTTAAAGCGAGATGAAATAAGTCAGGGGATGTTACAGAGAGAAGGAAAGCAAGTCTGGAGATGTTACAGAGAGAGGAAACAAGGCTGGAGATGTTATAGAGATAGGAAAGCAAGGCTGCAGATGTTATAGAGATTGGAAAGCAGGGCAGGAGATGTTACAGACATAGGAAAGCATTCTGGTGATGTTACAGAGATTGGGAGGCAAGGCTGGAAATGTTACAGAGATAGGAAAGCAAGGCTGGAGATGTCACAGAGATAGGAAAGCAAGGCTGGAAATGTTACAGAGATAGGAAAGCAAGGCTGGAGATGTTACAGAGAGTCGAAAGCAGGGCTGGAGATGTTACAGAGATAGGAAAGCAAAGCCGGAGATGTTACAGAGATAGAAAACAAGGCTGGCGATGTTATAGAGATAGGAAAGCAAGGCAGGAGATGTTACAGAGAGTGGAAAGCAAGACTAGAGATGTTACAGAGATAGGAAAGGAAGGCCGGAGATGTGACAGACATAGGGAAACAAGTGTTGAGATGTTACAGAGATATGAAAACAAGTCTGGAGATGTTACAGAGATAGTAAAGCAAGGCTGGAGATGTTTCAGAGAGAGGAAAGTAAGGCTGGAGATGTTACAGAGATAGGAAAGCAAGGCTGGAAATGTTACAGAGATAGGAAAACAAGCTTGGAGATGTTATAGAGAGTGGAAAGCGAGGCTGGAGATGTTACAGAGTGTGGAAAGCAAGGCTGGAGATGTTACAGAGATTGGAAAGCAAGGCTGGAAATGTTACAGAGAGAGGAAACAAGGCTGGAGATGTTATAGAGATAGGAAAGCAAGGCTGCAGATATTATAGAGATTGGAAAGCAGGGCAGGAGATGTTACAGACATAGGAAAGCATTCTGGTGATGTTGCAGAGATTGGAAAGCAAGGCGGGAGAAGTTAAAGAGAGATGAAATAAGTCAGGGGATGTTACAGAGAGAAGGAAAGCAAGTCTGGAGATGTTACAGAGATAGGAATACGAGGCTGGAGATTTTAATGAGATAGGAAGGCAAGGTAGGAGAGGTTACGGAGAGAGTGGAAGGCAAGGCTGGAGATGTTACAGAGATAGGAAAGCAAGGCTGCAAATGTTACAGAGATAGGATAGCAAGGCAGGAGATGTTACAGAGATAGGAAAACATTCTGGTAATGTTGGAGAGATAGGAAAGCAAGGTTGGAGATGTTACAGAGAGAGGAAATAAGTCAGGCGATGTTACAGAAAGCAAGTCTGGAGATGTTAATGAGAAAGGAAGGCAAGGTAGGAGATGTTATAGAGAGTGGAAAGTAAGGCTGGAGATGTTATAGAGATTGGAAAGCAATGCAGGAGATGTTACAGAGATAGGAAAGCAAGGCTGAAAATGTTACAGAGATAGGAAAGCAAGGCTGGAGAGGTTACAGAGATAAAGAAAGCAAGTTTGGATCGATTAAAGAGATAGGAAATCCAGGCTGCAGATGTTAATGAGATAGGAAGGCAAAGTAGGAGATGTTACGGAGAGAGAGGAAAGCAAGGCTGGAAATGCTACAGAGATAGGAAAGCAAGGCAGGAGATGTTATAGAGATTGGAAAGCAAGGCAGGAGATGATACAGAGTTAGGAAAGCATTCTGGTAATATTGCAGAGATAGGAAAGAAAGGTTGGAGATGTTACAGAGAGAGGAAATATGTCAGTGAATGTTACAGAGATAAGGAAAGCAAGTCTGGAGAGCTTACAGTGATAGGAATGCCAGGCTCGAGATGTTAATGAGATAGGAAAGCAAGGTAGGACATGTTACGGACAGAGTGGAAAGCAAGTCTGGAGATGTTACGGAGATAGGAATGCAAGACTGGAGATGTTACAGAGATAGGAAAACAAAGCCGGAGATGTTACAGAGATAGGAAAGCAAGGCTGGCAATGTTACAGATAGAGGAAAGCAAGGCTGGAGATGTTACAGAGATATGAAAACAAGTCTGGAGATGTTACAGAGATAGTAAAGTAAGGCTGGAGATGTTTCAGAGAGTGGAAAGCAAGGCTGGTGATGTTACAGAGAGAGAGAAAAGCAAGGCCTATGATGCTTCAGAGATAGGAAGGTAAGGCTTGAAAGGTTGCAGAGAGTGGAAAGCAAGGCTAGAGATGTTACAAAGAGTGGAAAGCAAGTCAGGAGATGTTACAGATAGAGGAAAACAAGTCTGGAGATGTTACAGAGATAGGAAAGCAAGGCTGCAAATGTTACAGAGATAGGAAAATAAGTCTGGAGATGTTATAGAGAGTGAATAGCAAGACTGGAGATATTTTTGAGACTGGAAAACAAGGCTGGAGATTTACAGAGATAGGAAAGCATGTCTGGAGATGTTACGGAGAGAGAGGAAAGCAAGGCTTGAGAATTTAAAGAGATAAGAAAGCAAGGCTGGAGATGTTTCAGAGAGTCGAAAGTAAGGCTGGAGATTTTACAGAGGGAGGAAAGCAAGGACGAAGGTGCTACAGAGATAGGAATGCAAGGCTGGAGTTGTTACAGAGAGTAGAATTCGAGGTTGCAGATTGTACAGAGATAGGAAATCAAGGCTGGAGATGTTACAGTGATGGGAAAGCATTCTGGTATGTTGCAGAGATAGGAAAGCAAGGCTGGAGAAGTTACAGAGAGAGGAAATAAGTCAGGAGATGTTACAGAGATAAGGAAAGCAAGTCTGGAGAGATTATAGAGATAGGAATGTCAGGCTGGAGATGTTACAGAGATATGAAAACAAGTCTGGAGATGTTACAGAGATAGTAAAGTAAGGCTGGAGATGTTTCAGAGAGTGGAAAGCAAGGCTGGTGATGTTACAGAGAGAGAGGAAAGCAGGGCCTAAGATGCTTCAGAGATAGGAAGGGAAGGATTGAAAGGTTACAGAGATAGGAAAGCAAGGCTAGAGATGTTACAAAGAGTGGAAAGCAAGTCAGGAGATGTTACAGATAGAGGAAAACAAGTCTGGAGATGTTACAGAGATAGGAATGCAAGGCTGGAGATGTTACTGAGATAGGAAAGCAAGGCTGCAAATGTTACAGAGATAGGAAAATAAGTCTGGAGATGTTATAGAGAGTGAATAGCAAGGCTGGAGATATTTTTGAGACTGGAAAACAAGGCTGGAGATTTACAGAGATAGGAAAGCATGTCTGGAGATGTTACGGAGAGAGAGGAAAGCAAGGCTTGAGAATTTAAGGAGATAAGAAAGCAAGGCTGGAGATGTTTCAGAGAATCGAAAATAAGGCTGGAGATTTTACAGAGGGAGGAAAGCAAGGACGAAGGTGCTACAGAGATAGGAATGCAAGGCTGGAGTTGTTACAGAGAGTAGAAAGCGAGGTTGCAGATTGTACAGAGATAGGAAAACAAGGCTGGAGATGTTACAGTGATGGGAAAGCATTCGGGTACGTTGCAGAGATAGGAAAGCAAGGCTGGAGAAGTTACAGAGAGAGGAAATACGTCAGGAGATGTTACAGAGATAAGGAAAGCAAGTCTGGAGAGATTACAGAGATAGGAATGCTAGGCTGGAGATGTTAATGAGATATGAAGGCAAGGTAGGAGATGTTACGGAGAGAGAGGTAAGCAAGGTTGGAGATGTTACAGGGATAGGAAAGCAAGGCAGGAGATGTTACAGATAGAGGAAAGCAAGGCTGAAGATGTTTCAGAGAGAGGAATGCCAGGCTGGAGATGTTAATGAGATAGGAAGGCAAGGTAGGAGACGTTACAGAGAGTGTGGAAAGCAAGGCTGGAGATGTAACTGAGAAAGGAAAGCAAGGCAGGAGATGTTACAGAGATAGGAGAACAAGGCAGGAGATGTTACAGAGATAGGAAAGCAAAGCTAGCAATGTCCCAGAGATAAGAAAGCAAGGCTGGAGATGTTTCAGAGAGTGAATAGCAAGGCTGGAGATATTATTGAGACAGGAAAACACGGCCTGAGATGTTACAGAGATAGGAACGCAAGGCTGGAGATGTTACGGGGGGAGAGGAAAGCAAGGCTGGAGAATTTAAAGAGACAGGAAAGCAAGGCTGGAGATGTTTCAGAAAGTGGAAAGTAAGGCTGGAGATTTTACAGAGGGAGGAAAGCAAGTCCGAAGATGCTACACAGTTAGGAATGCAAGGCTGGAGTAGTTACAGAGAGTGGAAAGCAAGGTTGCAGATTGTACAGAGATAGGAAAGCGAGGCTGGAGATGTTACAGTGATGGGAAAGCAAGTTTGGAGAGGTTACAGAGAAAAAAATGCCAGGCTGGAGACGTTAATGAGGTAGGAAAGCAAGGAAGGAGATGTTACGGAGAGAGTGGAAAGCAAGGCTGGAGATGTTACAGAGATAGGAATGCAAGGCTGGTGATGTTTCAGAGAGTGGAATGCAAGGCTGGTGACGTTACAGAGAGAGGAAAGCAAGGCCTATGATGCTTCAGAGACAGGAAAGCAAGGCTGGAAGGCTTACAGAGAGTGGAAAGCAAGGCTAGAGATGTTACAGACAGAGGAAAGCAAAGCTGGAGATGTTACAGAGAGACGAAAACAAGGCCGGAGATGTTACAGAGATAGTAAAACATGCTTGGGGATGTTACAGAGATAGGAAAGGAAGGCCGGAGATGTGACAGACGTAGGAAAGCAAGAGTCGAGATGTTACAGAGATATCAAAACAAGTCTGGAGATGTTACAGAGATAGTAAAACAATGCTGGTGATGTTACAGAGAGAGGAAAACAAGGCTGCAAATGTTACAGAGATAGGAAAGCAAGGCTGGAGATGTTATAGAGATTGGAAAGCAAGGCAGGAGATGTTACAGAGATAGGAAAGCATTCTGGTAATGTTTCAGAGATAGGAAAACAAGGTTGGAGATGTTACAGAGAGAGGAAATAAGTCAGGGGGTGTTACAGAGATAAGGAAAGCAAGTCTGGAGAGGTGACAGGGATAGGAATGCCAGTCTTGAGGTGTTATAGTGATTGGAAAGCAAGGCAGGAGATGTTACACATAGACGAAAGCAAGTCCGGAGATGTTACAGAGATAGGAAAGCAAGGCTGGAGATGTTACCGAGATTGGAAAATAAGTCTGGAGATTTTGAGGAGAGTGAGGAAATCAAGGCTGGAGATGTTACAGCGAGTGAATAGTAAGGCTGGAGATATTTTTGAGTCAGGAAAACAAGGCTGGAGATGTTACAGAGATAGGAAACCATGTCTGGAGATGTTATGGAGAGAGAGGAAAGCAAGGCTGGAGAATTTAAAGAGATAAGAATGCAAGGCTGGAGATGTTTCAGAGAGTGGAAAGTCAGGCTGGAGATTTTACAGAGAGACGAAAGCAAGGCTGGCGATGTTGCAGAGATTGGAATGCAAGTTTGGAGAATCTATACTGGGTGGGCCATTTCAAATCCACCACCCAGAGGGGATCAGTAGGAGCATTGATGATGGACATGGTCGTGTCCAAAAGGTCATAGCTGCTTGATTGGGTCTGCACCGGGTCGGGAGAGAATGACTGACAGGGAGAAACATACTTTACCTCATCTTCTCCAATCTACCGCCTGCGGACACATTGACGATGGCTATATTGGGAACAGTGACTACTGCACACAGTATTTCTGGAGACAAAGCCCCTCTTTCACATTGTGAATAGTGTGTTTGTGTGTCTGTGTGTTTGTTTGTGTGTGTGTGTGTGTGTGTGCGCGCATGAGCGCACATGTGAGAGATGCTGTCACCAATCTAAACGGAACAGATTTCAAAGCGATCTAGAACTCAGCACTGGCCTGTGTGAGGTGATGTGGGTCAATACCTACAGAAGCAGATTTGTACTCTTGCATAATTTTCACTGTCCATGCCTGGCATATGCTCCACTTTACCCTCACCATCAGGCCAGTGGATAAACCCTTGTTCAATGGGGAATACAGGAGGACGATCCAAGAGCAGCAGCAGGTACACCTGCTGACGTTACCAAACAGGACCACTTACTCACCTAATAACATAAACAGCCAGTGACAGACATATCTAACCAACAGATCATACCTAATCTCTGCAATCCCTTCACATGCAGTCAGGTTGAATTGTGTGGTCAATCAAACAACTCAATAGAGAAAGAGTATCCCCACATACCAACTTCCTCAATGATGGAAAAGCCTAGAACAGCAATAGAAACATTTAGGCTCAACCATTCACAATAATGTTCAGACAGAAGTATCGATGGAATGATCTATTTTATGTCCCCTCCGTATGGCATTCTTCAGCTAATTCGATTCATTGTATGTGGTATCTACAAACGGCTGGAGGGGTTAGAGAATGCAAAGGCTGTGGGCCCTGATACTGTGTGCAATAGTAACTGTTCCCAATATAGCCATCGTCAATGTGTCCGCAGGCGGTAGATTGGAGAAGATGAGGTAAAGTATGTTTCTCCCTGTCAGTCATTCCCTCCCGACCCGGTGCAGACCCAGTCAAGCAGCTATGACCTTTTGGACACGACCATTCCAATCAAGCTGTTCCTGCTGGGATACAGCACTGGGACCTACCTGACAATGTGGAAAACTGTCCGGATGTGGGTTCAATGATATGGTCAGTCCAGTTCTGGATAACGGTAATCCCTGGGATATTGCTAGGTGGGTGTTCAGTGATGGTGGCATTGAAGATTGGAAGACATGGGTGTGTCCGGGTGTGTCCTGTACACACAAAGACAAAACATCAGACAATCAATGATTGCCCCATTGCTCTAATCCCAATCATTAATAAAGTGATGAGGATGTCATCTACAGTGGGATCAAGCAGCACTTCCTCAACACCAACCTGATCACTGAAGCTCAGTTTGGGCTCTCATCCCTTGGGCTCATTGAACCCTGGGTTTAATGATGCACAACAAGAAAACACACAGCTGAAATCTAGAGGGGAGGCGACAGTGACTGCACTTAACATCATCATAACTGCATTTGACCAAATGTCGTACCCAGGATTAACGGCAAAACTGGAGCAAATAGGAATCATCTGCACTGGCTGAATTTATACCTGAATGGAAGGTGGCTAGGGTTGGTGGGGAGCAGACATCTCAGCTCCAGGACAGCTCTGCAGCAGTTCCCCGGGAGAGGGGTTTCTGAGTAAACCTGTAGGTCAAAATTGGAAAGGTAAGGCACCATACTCCTACAGGATGATAAGGCTGCTCTCTCGTTAGACAGAGACGAATGGTGGCAGTTTACCTGGACAGTCATCATGCCTCAAGTAAGGGAGAGGTTGAGTAGAACAGTCCTTTATTCACCCCAGTCAGTGAAGGAATTAAATCCACACTGTTAGCATTAATATCTAGCCGGCCAATTGATTGAGCTAACCAAGTCCTCCCTCAGCTCCATGGGGAAGATACTGTAACATTATTCTGCTTAGATATGTGGTTAGCACCTCTGGAGCTGGTGGAACTAGAAGCAAGCGTCCTTGCTCAGACAGAGGGACAGTATCAGTGAGCTCTCAGAGTGCTCTCTGCCCCAGGCCCAATCATAAATGACCATCCCTACACTGTAAAGTCACAACTGGGGATGTTTGCCAATGATTGGACAATGTTCAACACCATTCGTGATTTACTCAGATTCTGAAGCAATCCTTATCCAAATGCAACAAGGAACTGGAAATATGAAGGAGTGTGCTTAAAAGTGACAAGTACCATTTCCATTACACACATACCTTCCAATGTTCAATGCCACCACCATCACTGAACACCCACCTAGCAATATCCCGGGGATTCCAGAACTGGACTGACCACATAATTTCATTACCCATTCCTGTGAAGGGTTTATACTAAAACGTCGACTCTCCTGTACCGCTGATGTTGCCTGACCTGTTGTGCTTTTTTCCAGTGCTACAATTTGATACATATAAATTGATTGGCAACAAGAATATGTCAGGAGCTAGGAATCCTGCGGAAATTACTCACCTTGTGGTTTCTGAAAAGCCTGCACGCCATCTATAAGACACACATTGAATATGTGTGTGATGGAATAGCCCCATTTGCCTGTGTGAGTGCAGCTTCAACCCTCATCCACTGGCACTCAGTAGCAAAAATGTCTGCCATCTACACGGTGCTCTGCAGAAATTTACCAAGGCTCCTTACAATGTACCTCCGAAACCAAGACCATCAAAAAGGACAAGGGAAGTAGACACATCGGATCATCACCATGTTCACGTTCCATTCCAAGCCACCCACCATCCTGATTGGGAAGCATATTGTTGTTCTTTTAGTGTCACTGTTTCAACGTCCCTCCGTAATGCACATCTACAGCACATGGACTGCAGTGGGTCAATGCGGCAGCTCACCCCCACCTTCTCAAGGGAAATACGGGATGGGCAATAAATACCATCCCAATCATATTCTATGAATAGACTAAAATGAAAAATATTGTCATGCCCAATGCTGGACACTGTGCTTTGGGTTTTGTCTGCTCAGGCTGGTGAGGTCCAGGCAGTAACTTGCTTTTCGTGAACACTGAAGTAAAATTGATGTTTGAAACAATCTGTCCATCTCTCAGATGCATGGTCTACATACCAAGCATCACACAGACACTGACATTCATATCGCACATTACTGAGCTCTGAGATGGACAGAAGCAATTCAAAATGTACTCCTATCAGACTGTAACATGTTTAAACACACAGTGATATTGTTGCTACGAAAATGATTATGAGTGCGCATTAGCAGGGAGAAAGTGATCACTGCAGATGCTGGAGATCAGAGTCAAAACGTGTGGTTCTGAAAAAAGCACACCCGTTCAGGCAGCATCTGAGGAGCATGGAAATCGACTATTGATTCACAACATTAATATAAGGGAAAAGAATTGTATATTTTCAAAGTCCTTGTACTTAATAATAATGTGGTCTTGGTAGTGGTAATGAGTCTCATCATTTCAATGTTCCTTACTGTGAGTTGGGCACTGTTTTCATCAAGTTGTTGTTATAAAAGTGAACTGAATAAAGGGGGGAAATAATGTTTATTGGGCAATCTAAAAGTTGGTATTATGAAAGACTATCGAAACTTCAGCAAAAAGACTTTACTGTTCAATGTGAGAACAATGCGGCAAACATTTACACAGAGATTTTCAGCACAAGTTACACACAAGGATGTTGGGCTGGGATCATACTGTCCATCAATGGAGCTGCACAATTCTGTTTGGATACTGAAATTGTGGGGCAAACATACACTGGATATGGTTTATGAGGGATTCAATGTAAGATGCCATGTGCTGCAGGAACCCACTACCTTTATAACACCATCATTCAGGATCGCGTCTAAGGTATAGGATTACAGAGTTTAGGTGGCACACATAAGAGATATATTTGCAAGACATGGTTGTTTACAGGTCATTGTTACAAATGCTGGGCTGCATCTGGACCAGCGCCATGTGCTAGTCCATTGACCAGTCTGCCCCGCACATATCTTCCCGTTGTTCAGGTATGTCTCTAACCAGTCTGTTGTGAGGCATTGTGTGAGTAACAGCCCGGCTCCAGTTTGGAAGCTCTCTGAACAGATTGTGAAGATGGCCAGTGTTTGGAGGTAATGATGAGGCTCAATAGCACTGTGTCTGAATTCAGGCTTTTTCCTCAAAGTCATTTTCGCCAGCTTTGCTGCCTGCAAGACGGTGTGTTCACTAATCTGAACATGAATCAGCTGTTTACTACAGTCAGTGAATTGTGTAATAGTTAGCTGTGTACTCTGGTATTTTAATTATTGTTCACTTCAATTGTTTTCAACGGAAAAACAACGATGTTTGGTTAATTTTAAAATATGTAAGAAACAAAGTGATATTAACTCTTCATTACACAAAATGTAAAAGTGACCTGCTGTATATTTCCATCAGACTAATCAAGCAGAAGTTAAATATTGCCTCTGAAGCAGGATTATGTGAACAGGACTATGTCCCAGGCAATATCACCATCCTCTCCGGTAGGGTCTGTCCCACTGACAGGACACAATCAGGCAGAGAGGGCAGATCCTTGGTATATAGTCAATACAGTGCTCAGCTTTGATGCTGGATCCTGTGGCTGCTGGACTGCTCTGTGGCAGGTTATGGGGAAATCAATAAAAAGGAAACATATCATTGACCACATCGTCACCGATCTGCCTCCTGCAGATACACTTCGCCATTTCATATATCGTTAAGAATGGTCACTGCACAATGGGAAGCAAGAGTACATTTTGCAGACATTCCTCATGATATGAAGCTCTCTGGGTAATGAATGGGACAAACTTTAAACAGATTGAACAACAAATGATGAGGCATTCATGAGATGCAATTGGCCATCAGCATCAGAAGAATCGTGCTATGTACAACTCATACAGTCTGCAACTCCATGGCGTAACATACCGTTTAGTGTACAGTAACGATCTCGGCTCGACCTACCTCCATCAGTACAGTAACCATCACACCCCGACATACCTCCCACTGTACAGTAACCATCACGGCCCGACATACCTCCCACTGTACAGTAACCATCACGGCCCGACATACCTCCCACTGTACAGTAACCATCACACCCCGACATACCTCCCACTGTACAGTAACCATCATGGCCCGACATACCTCCCACTGTACAGTAACCATCACACCCCGACATACCTCCCACTGTACAGTAACCGTCACACCCCGACATACCTCTCACTGTACAGTAACCATCACGGCCCGACATACCTCCCACTGTACAGTAACCATCACACCCCGACATACCTCCCACTGTACAGTAACCGTCACACCCCGACATACCTCCCACTGTACAGTAACCATCATGGCCCGACATACCTCCCACTGTACAGTAACCATCACACCCCGACATACCTCCCACTGTACAGTAACCGTCACACCCCGATATACCTCCCACTGTACAGTAACCATCACGGCCCGACATACCTCCCACTGTACAGTAACCATCACGGCCCGACATACCTCGCACTGTACAGTAACCGTCACAACCCGACATACCTCCCACTGTACAGTAACCATCACGGCCCGACCTACCTCCCACTGTACAGTAACCGTCACACCCCGACATACCTCCCAATGTACAGTAACCGTCACGGCCCGACATACCTCCCACTGTACAGTAACCATCACAGCCCGACATACCTCCCAATGTACAGTAACCGTCACGGCCCGACATACCTCCCACTGTACAGTAACCATCACGACCCGCTATACCTCACACTGTACAGTAACCGTCACGGCCCGAAATACCTCCCACTGTACAGTAACCGTCACACCCCGACATACCACCCAATGTACAGTAACCGTCACACCCCGACATACCACCCAATGTACAGTAACCGTCACGACCCGCTATACCTCACACTGTACAGTAACCGTCACGGCCCGACATACCTCCCACTGTACAGCAACCATCACAGCCCGACATACCTCCCAATGTACAGTAACCGTCACGGCCCGACATACCTCCCACTGTTCAGTAACCATCACGGCCCGAAATACCTCCCACTGTACAGTAACCGTCACACCCCGACATACCACCCAATGTACAGTAACCGTCACACCCCGACATACCACCCAATGTACAGTAACCGTCACGACCCGCTATACCTCACACTGTACAGTAACCGTCACACCCCGACATACCACCCAATGTACAGTAACCGTCACACCCCGACATACCACCCAATGTACAGTAACCGTCACGACCCGCTATACCTCACACTGTACAGTAACCGTCACGGCCCGACATACCTCCCACTGTACAGGAACCGTCACACACCGACGTACCCCCCACTGTACAGTAACCATCACAGCCCGTCATACCTCCTACTGTACAGTAACCATCACGGCCCGACATACCTCCCACTGTACAGTAACCATCACGGCTAGACATACCTCCCACTGTACAGTAACCATCACGGCTAGACATACCTCCCACTGTACAGTAACCATCACACCCCGACGTACCTCCCACTGTACAGTAACCATCACAGCCCGTCATACCTCCCACTGTACAGTAACATCACAGCCCGATATACCTCCCACTGTACAGTAACATCACAGCCCGATATACCTCCCACTGCACCGTAACCATCACAGCCCGACATACCTCCTACTGTACAGTAACCATCGCGGCTAGACATACCTCCCACTGTACAGTAACCATCACAGCCCGACATACCTCCCACTGTATAGTAACCATCGCGGCTAGACATACCTCCCACTGTACAGTAACCGTCACAGCCCGACATACCTCCCACTGTATAGTAACCATCGCGGCTAGACATACCTCCCACTGTACAGTAACCATCACAGCCCGACATACCTCCCACTGTACAGTAACCATCGCGGCTAGACATACCTCCCACTGTACAGTAACCATCACAGCCCGACATACCTCCTACTGTACAGTAACCATCGCGGCTAGACATACCTCCCACTGTACAGTAACCATCACGGCCCGACATACCTCCCACTGTATAGTAACCATCACATCCCGAAATACCTCCCACTGTACAGTAACCATCACGGCCAGACATACATCCCAGTGTACAGTAACCATCACACCCTGACATACCTCCCACTGTACCGTAACCATCAAGGCCAGACATACCACGCACTGTACAGTAACCATCACAGCCTGACATAGCTCCCAATATACAGTCACCATCAAGAACTCAGTGTTTAGCACTGCTGCCTCACCCAAGTCCTAGGTTCAATTCTGGCCTTGCGTGACTGTCTGTGTGGAGTTTTCACATTTACCCCGTGTCTGCGTGGGTTTCCTCCGCGTGCTCCGGTTTCCTCCCACAGTCCAAAGATGTGCATGTCAGGTGAATTGGCCATTCTATACTGCCCATAGTGTTTGGTGCATTAGTCAGGGTTCGATATCGTGCAGGGGAATGGGTCTGGGTGGGTTTCTCTTCTGAGGGTTGGTGTGGAGTGGTTGGGCTGAAGGGCCTGTTGCCACACTGTAGGGAATCTGATCTAATATCCAATGTTCAAGTCAGGAATGTGATGGAATAAACACTTGTCTGAATGAATGCAACTCCAACAGTATTCTAGTATGGACTTACTCGCAACAGGCAACACAGTTTTGTGTGGAATATCCTGTCTTACAAACTTGATTATTTTGGGGAAGTGAGACAATTGATTGATGAGGGCGTGGGGCTGGATGTTGGCAGGTTGGACCTTAGCAAGGCCTTTGATATGGTTCCTTATGGCAGGCTCATACAGAAGGTGAAGTGAAATGGGATCCGCCATCAGTTAGTAAGATGGATAGAGAACTGCTTGGTCATAGAAGACAGAGCATTGGTGGAACCGTGTTTTTGTGACTGGAGATCTGTAAATAGATTGGCGGATTTGCAGCTTGTGAGGATGATTGCCAGAGAATACAGCAGGATGTAGGTCAGCTGTAGACTTGGACAGAGAAAACACAGATGCAACTTTATCTGGACAATTGGGACATGATGCATTTTAGAAGGTCTAATGCAGGAGAGAAGTATAAGGTGAATGGAAAAACTACTGGCTGCATCATCACCCAAAGAGATCTAGGGATACAGCTCCACAGTTCCCGGAAAGTGGCAACACGGGTGGATAGGGTGATCAAGAAGACTGATGGTAAACTTGCAGACAAGCATCAGAGCATACAATATGAAAAGTAGCAAGTCATATTGCAGCTGTGGAGAAGCTTAGTTCGGGCACATTTAGAAAATTGTGTACAGTACTGATTGCCATACCAGCAGAACGATGTGGAAGTGTTGGATTGGGTATAGAAACGTTTTACCAGGATGTTGTCTAGTTTGGATGGTATTAGCCAGAAGGGGAAATTGAACAAACATCGTTTGTGTGCAGCTGGGCATCATTGGCTATGGGGCTGCGTAATAGATATTTTCAAAATTATCAGAAACATAGAGAGAAGGACAGTTAAAGACTTTTTTCCCAGAGTAGAGATATCCATTACTCAAGACCGTAGGTTTTAGGTAAAGGAGAAAGTTCAGGAGATACACTCGGCAAGTTTTTTTTTGCTTTTCCTGATAGAATGTGAAAGTGACTGGAATACATTGATAAGAGGGGAAGAACCTAATATAGCAAGGTTTAAGAAGCATCTTGACACAGAGTAGAGACAGCAACGAATAGAATTACATAGAATGTGTAGAAGCAAAAACTTTCGTTTTAACTTTAGAAGGGCATCATGTGTCAGAATAGGCTTGCTGGGCCTGAAGGGCCTGTTCCTGTGCTGGACTGTTCGTTAAGTCAAGATTTGTGTGCAGCAGTGGCGAGATGCTCAGTCAATGATTACTGATGATCAACAGCCACATTATTGTTGATCTCTCCTCATCAACTTGCAGGTTCATGTCCTCCCTTCCACTGTCGGGAAACTCAATATGGAGAATTTGACGTGAAAGTCCGAGCAGTTAACTGGTAACTCCATCTCGCCCCTTGCTCCTACGGCCTTCTATCTTGGACACCAACGTCTCAGGGGACACTGCACTGACAGAAGCTGCACGGATGCCACATCCCCAACGTTGGCATCTGACACATGCCAGCCTCACCATGCCATCTCATAACATCTCCGACCCACTGAGAGTACACGTGTACTTCAATGCTGCAGTTCATGGTGCACTGACAACTCTCATTGCAATGCTGCTGCAAAGACACTGTGCTCAGGAACACACACCCAGCTTATGGCCTGTCCCTCTGGGCTGGTCACTCCGTGTTTGTTTGTACACACTCAATGCTGCTGCAAGGCCACTGTGCTCAGAGACACACACCCAGCTCATGTTCTGTCCCTCTGGGCTGCTCACTCCGTGTTTGTACACACTCAATGCTGCTGCAAGGACACTGTGCTCAGGGACACACCACCAGCTCATGGGCTGCTCAGTTCTTGTTCGGACACTCTCACTTTGAGCTGACTTGAATGCTCAAAGAATTATTGCCTTGCCTTACCTTGCCCTCAGCAGTGTTTCCCCTCAGCCAGAGCTACCAGGCTCAGACGCCTGTTGTATTGTCTTGGTCTTTAGCACAGACACAAACCAGGAAGTTTGATATCATTGTCTACAGTCAGTCACGGTCCCCAGCACAGTGAGTCAGGGGAGGTCTCAGATCCCAGTGCGGGAGCTTGGACACGGTCAGTCAGCCCGTCGTGGTTGTTAGGGTCAGGATACATCCCCTTGAGGGGGTGAGGAGCTGAATGTTGGAGAGACCCTTAATCCTCTTGGCTCTTTCTCTCCTATTGTGGGATGGTTCCATGTGGAATGTGAAAATTAGCAAGAGGTATTAAGAGAGATGGAAAAGGTTGGTGCAGCTGTTAGTGCTGGGACAGCTGAGGGAAAGTTGGGGAGGTGGCCTGAGTGAGTGAGTGGGCAGCACAGACACCAGGAAGATTTGGGGAGAGGGACCGAGAAGAGGTTAGAGAGGGACCAAGATAAGGTGCTGCATTTAGGGAAAGTGGGAGAACATGCAACTTGGTGGGAGGTGGGTGCAGTAACAGAGAGAGAGAGTGAGGAAGAGGGTACGAAGTGCATATGGTTGTACTTACCCTGGTAGAGGGGATAAGGTCACTGACCTCCTTCCTACACTGCTGGGCATTCACCCAGAAGGCTGGCACCTCACTGACGCAGGGGTCAGCTTCGTACCAAGCAGGCAGGGTCTGGTGTTGTGGCCTCCCCTGCCAATCCTGGAGGAAGATAATGTCCCTCTCCTGCACCATGCAATCCACCAGAACCTCAGGGGCTTGGCCACAAAACGGGGCCCCAGGTTTACCATGTCTGCCATGTCCAGGCCAGTTTTGGCTTGCCAATCTAAGGTTGTACTGTCATTTTAATAATGGCACCTAGAACAAGGAGGCTGGTGCATTCTGGGACATCCAGGCAGTGGGCAGTTGTTATGACGAAGGGGAAAATCATCGTGTAGTGTCAGTTGAGAAGATAACCACGGGCAGGGAGGGTAGTTAATGAGGCAGATTGGGGATGGTACCATGAGAAAATGCACTTCACCTTGTGGAGAGAAACTCTCCATGAAACTGGACTAAAATAAGACTTGGCCAAATCATAAGATGGTTCAGACCTCTGTCTGTCTGAAACAAAGTAGGGATGCAGTGTGAAATATTGGGAGCGACAAACTTGGAGCGGAGAATTTTACAGGAGATTCAAATACTTAAAATGGAGTAACACAATGTTCCAGACTGTTAAAAGAAGCCGGGGAAAATCTCCTGCCTGATAGTTACCTATATTATCCAATCCTCACTGGATGCAGGGATGGTGCTGGAGGACTGGAAAACGACTAACACTGCAGCTTTGTTAATGTGGAGCAAGGGACTGACTGAAAATATCGAGGCTGGAATTCTGAGACAGTGGATGAACAGTCACTGAGGATGTCCCAGGGACTCCAGGACAGTCGGTCTTGATTTATTCAAGGAAGATCGTGTGTAGTTAGTCTGATTGTGTCGGTTTGAGGCACTAACCTGTAACTGCATGTGACTTACTTGGATTTGACGAGAGATCCCACGGCAGGCTGTTTAAAAACAGAATCTATGGGGTCCAGGTGAATGGAGCAAAAACCCAGAGAAGTGCAAGGCAAGACATTTGGGGACATCAGCAATAGTGGGGAATGGTCAATAAATGAGAGTATGGTCATTGTGGGCAGATAAATGAAGGTAGCTGGAATCATCAAGAACCTCATTAATGTAGCAAATGGAATTATTTCCTCTATCAGGCAAAATAATGAACTTCAGAGCAGGAAGCTTATGCAGGAAAGGAATAAATAATGAGTTCAGTCATAGCTTGGGGACTGTGTACAGTTCTGACCACTCCATCACATGGAAGGATGGAATTGGACTGGAGAGGGTACAGAGGACATTCTCCACCCTGTGAACGGGGAAGTGCAGTTTGAGAAAAGATTGGAATGGAGGATGCTGAGAAGAGATTTGATTGGGGTGCACATATTGTCAGGGACATGGGTAGAAAGGGAGACAACATCTTGTTGCTGTTAGAGAGCTCAATTACCAGCGGTGAATCTTTAATGTAATTGGATGAAATATTAGAGAAGTGGTGAGGAAAGTTGTTATTTCACCCAGAGTATGGTAGGGACCCGGGAGTCACTCATGGAAGCGGAGTAGATGCAGACATTCTCAAACCATTCTAAAAATGTGCTGGGATCTGCACCTGAAGTCCTACACTGTCTGGGGAGACAGAACCAGGGCTTTAACAAACTTTACATCTTGTCCAATGCAGACAGTGGACAGAGTCATCGCCTCTATACTGTGCTATTTTCTGAAGTTTTCAAAGGTTACCAATATCTGATAGGATCAATACGCAGTGATGAGGGATGAGGACAGGGAGGAGCAGTATGTGAATTGATTAGCGTCACAATAATACTGATCCCATCCGTTATACACAACACTACTTCACTGTTTTGGCCTACTTATCCTTCCTGTAGAAATGGGGAAAACCCTTTGATTATCCAGTTCTCAGTCGTGGTCACACTGCAGCCACATCTCCACATTCCCAGCTCCATCTGACCTAGCTATTTAAAGCTACAATTTCACTGGCCTTGTTGAAAAGTTCCCAGCTTCATTCTTGCCTTATTGAAGGCTGCTCCCAGTCAACTAATGTTTCTCCCTCTCAATTATTGCATATCATTCTCTACCATCATTCTGAACTTTAGAAAAATAAAGATCGCTGCACCCCAAAACGTTCCCCTACTGACACTGGATCCACTTGCCCCATCTCTTTCCCAAGGACCAGGTCCAATAGTACATGCACTCTTGGGCTGGACACATATTCCTGAAGTGAGCTCTCCTCCATATAATCCAGGGATACTGGCCCCTCATGACCCTGCACCAGCAATAACTCAGTCAAGATTTGGATAAATTAAGTTTCTCAGTATAACTAATCTGTAGTATTATCATCGCACTCAAATGCCCCTGCATATTTATTGTCTCCATCCTTTCCAATGATTGCTGGCTGATAGACTGTACCTCGCAGTTTAATTGTACACTTTTTGTTCTGTAGCTCCAGCCAAATTCATTCTGTCCTTGGATGGATCCTTTTTTTCTTGGACTCCTTAACTAACGCTAATCTCAACCAATACATCTACCTTCATCCTTTCTCTTCCCTTCTATCTTTTTGGAATCCTTTATCCCCAGCAATATTTAACCCCCAGTCCTGCCATTCCCTGAGCCAGCTCTTGGTGATGAGCCCATCAAATTTCCACACACCAAACTACTTCTGGAACTTCCCACATTCCGAGTATTCATGTCCATGCAGAATACCTCAAATTAAGGTTTTCTTTCTCACTCCATCTTCCACTGATAAACTTGTTGTTGTAAATTAGTACCAACTGTATCTCCCATTATTTTGAGAATCCTGGTAGTCTCCTCCACGATTCCTATTTGGATCCCATACACACGCCAAGTTATTTTCAATTCCACCCACACACCCCAGAAGGAATTCAGCCCCAGCTCTGTCATGTTAGCCCATCCAGTTTGTGCAGTTGCAGCCTTCCCCAGAACCAGTCCTAATGACCCAGGAATCTGAAGCCCTTCCTGCTGCACCATCGTTCCAGTCACACTCTCATCTACCTAAAACTCCGAGTCTTGTTTTCACTTGTCCACGGCCCTGTGAGTATTCCAGGGATTGATACATTTGAGTTCCCATTTGCTAACCATCCACCTAACTCCCTAAATTCTGATTCCCAGACCACTTCACTCTTCCTACCCATGCCATCCCCACCAACGTGGACATGACCTTTGACTGCTCACTGGCCACCAGACGATTGTCGTGCAGACACAGTAACATTCTTAACCCCACTATCCTGGAATTACAGACACGCTGACACCTCATCACTTTCATGACTCCTCTGTGACTATTGCTCCTCCTTCCTTCTCCCTCCACTCCTACACAGTCAGGCTGCTTGTGGGGCCACAGACATGGCACTGACTGCACCTTCATCAGCTTCCGAAATGGGAAACTGAATTGGGAGGGAGACGTCAGGCTATACCTGGATTTCCTGGCTGTTTCTCTTCGATTGCCTAGACCCCATCCCTTACTTATTCCATGGTGTCATGTCTGCAGAGTGGGTGTTCTGTGCGTGTGCTATCACCATAACTCTCAGTATGACAGAGTCTCGAGTCACTGTCTGAGCTCTACGACTCAGTGTTCATCGAGGACACGAGCAGGCGCTCTGACTTCCCAATGTAACAGAACACATTTTCCTTTTGACAAACATGCCTTGCCATATCTTAAAATGCAACATGTCTAGAGTAACTTACTTAATTACTTAGAATTAAGTTAACATCAGGGACATCATAATATGGTTAAGTCCCTTATTCCACCTTGGCTTACTGAGCGTAATTTATTATACTTGCTCAGAATTTCACATCCCCCTCATATTTCTGAGATCAATCTTTACTTCAGAAGTTAAAAAATAAATTTGATGACTTACAGCAATTAACTGACAGTCACTAATAACGGTGCATTTATCAGACAATGAACATACAGCCTTTTCTCTGATGGCTCTTGCACTTCATTCAAACTCAGTGCAGGCAGGTCCCAGCAGCAGAAGGTTTTCTCCGTGTCTCCCAGATACGTGTAATCCTCCAGCTCCCACTCCACTCTACTCCCTCACAGGGTCACCATCTCTGTGACTGCCAGGGACGTGTAATCCTCCAGCTGCCCCTACAGTCTGTTCCCTCACTGGGCCGCCGTCTCTGTAAATCCCAGGCATGACTAGGCCTCAATCCTCAGTGCTGATTTATATCGTCCCATGTTGGTGCATTCACCTCCGAGACGTGAGTGAGCCTCAAGCTCCAGCTCCATGTTGCTCCCTCACAGAGTCACTCCCTCTGTGACTCGCTGTTGATTTCGAGCCTCCTGCTCTGCTGTTTCTCCAACACCAAGTCCCAGTTGGCCTCGATCCTCGCTGCTGATTAATATTCTACTGCTCTCTCTCAGGGTCTTTCCCCTTGTGACTCCCAGGTAATGGTAGGCCTCATGCCTCAGCTGAGATATATAACAGCCCGTTCTGCACTGCTCTCTTACAGGATCACTGTTGTGCCTGGAAGACAATGGAAAAAAGGAGGATTAGACAGAGCAGAGGTGTTACAGTGATTGAGAGAGCTATATGGGATGTAACAGGTTATCTGGGGAGCTAGGAAGACCTGCAGCAACTAAAGAGGTTTACTGGAAGATAGAGTGAGAGTTGAAGACACAGAAGAAGGCAAAGGAAATAGAAAGATTGTAGCTTGTTCATGATGGAACTTTGTAGAGTCTAAAGGGCTTTTTCTGAGCTTCTTACAGAGATGTGCAGACTTCAACAAATGCAAATTGAGAGCCAGCAAGTGTTGTATGGTACTGGAGACTGTTGGATGTTACAGAGTTAGAAGACTTGCAGTAACTGAGTGGGATATAAACTTTCAAGCACTGGTAGTGTTCAAGGTCCCTCAGGACATGAAGAGGTGCATTCCAAATAGTGGGATTGTAGGGACTGAAAGTCATGACATGGATAAAGAGGACGAAAAGTGCCAATTTAGCACATGCTACCATTGTAATTATAGAGATTTAGGAAGGGAATCTGTGCTGTCATTGATTACAGTTATATGGAGAGTTACAGAAGCTGAAGGGGTGACAAATTTAAAAAGGGAGAGATTTTAAGTGATTAGAATTTCCAACGGCTAGCGCAGTGGCTCAGGAAGGCAGCCCATCACCTTCTCAGGAACAACACAAAATCAAAAAGAACTGCTGACTCAGCCATCAAAGTTCATGTCCGTGAATTACTGAAGGAATAAAAGATCTCCAAGTAGCACTGAGGTCACTCAGGCAGGCCCTTTCAACAGCACTTTACAAACCCGATCCACTATACCCTGGAAGGACAGGAGATCCAGCTGCACGGGAACACCAGCATTTCCAAGGTGCCATTCAAGCCACGCTCCATCCTCCCTTCACCTAAAGGACTCCAGTGGGTGAGGAAGCCAGCTCACCACCACCTTCTCCAGGGAATTACAGATGGGAAGGCAATGGTGAAACTCTGCTGTTTACAGCCAGACAGAAAAATAAATACAGCAGTGTGTGTGAAATGAATTTTCCGTTTCAGAACAACTTGCTGAACATGGATAAAGGATTTGTCTGATTGGCACAAGACAGAGAGTGTGAAGAAACGTTTTTTTTTCACGATGGGAACTGGTGATGAGGGGAGCAGGGGTCAGTGTTGGGACTGCACTCTACACGTTATTCATTCAGAGTCTGGACAAAGGACGTGAAGGGGTATGAGAAATGGGTTTCCAAGAAAGATCTCAGGGATGAAATTCGTGTTATATGAGGAGCAGATGAAGTCTCTGGGTCTGCACTTGATGTAGTTTCAGAGACAGCGGCAGGATCTCATTCAAACTTACAGAATACTGAGGGGCCTGGATGGAGTGAAAGAGGGCAAGATGTTTCTACGAGCAGGAGAGACTACGGGCAAAGGGCACAGCTTCGGAGTGAAGGGACGACCCTTCAGAATAGAGATGTGGAGGAATTTCTTCAGCCAGAGGGTGATGGATCTGTTGAACTCACTACCTCATGGGTCTGTGTGTGCTAAGTGATTTAACATATCTAACTCAGAGATAGCCAGGATATTGATGAGTAAGGAGATCAATGGTTACAGGGGGTAAGTGAGAGAATGGGGTTGAGAAAGAATTAAAACATAATCGATTAGTGGAATAGACCCATTGGACCGAATGGCTTAATTCTACTCCTATAAATGGACTGCGCTTTTTCCATAGGTTATTAACTGTGCAGTTATTAGATTAGATCACATTACAGTGTGGAAACAGGCCCTTCAGCCCAACAAGTCCACACCGACCCAGCGAAGCGCAACCCACCCATACCCCTACCCCTACATTTACCCCTTACCTAACACTACGGGCAATTTAGCATGGTCAATTCACCTGACCTGCACATCTTCGGACTGTGGGAGGAAACCAGAGCACCCGGAGGAAACCCACGCAGACACGGGGAGAACGTGCAAACTCCACACAGTCAGTCGTCTGAGGCGGGAATTGAACCCGGGTCTCTGGCGCTGTGAGGCAACAGTGCTAACCACTGTGCCACCGTGCCACCCACTATTATTTCTGGCATATCGTTTGCCATACATTCCAGCACCTTCCTGATTACTGCTGTCAGCTCTTGGTTTAAGATCAACTGCAGAAAGCTACACAACGCAGTAACGTGGGAATTCTCGTGTATAAATCTCAGAAAGGTAGCATACAGGGCCAGCAGAACATAGAGAATGTAAATGGAATGCTGGCATTGATTCCAAAGGGAATGGAGAATAAAAATAGGGAAGGCTTGTAATAACTATAGAGGACTCCAATCAGCCCACATTGACAATACTGTGATCAGGTTTGGTCCCCTATCTGGAGGGAAAATGTCCTTGCATTGGAGGCAGCCCAGAGAAGATTCAACAGGCTGATCTTCAAAATGGAGGGATATTGATGAGAGGAGGTGGAGAGGTTGAACTTGCAGTCGTTAAAATTTAGAAAATGCAACAATTTTATTGATACACCAAAGATTCTTGTGTTCTTACATATTTGGTACTGAGATATTTACTCCTGATCAAGGATCTGTAACTGGAGATAAAGGGGAATACAGACACCAGAGAAGCTAACAGAGAAAAGCTGGGTTGGAGAGACTGGAGGATCTTACAGAGTTCGGGTGGTTTGAGATCACTGTTGGTGGTTAGAGATCAGATGGTTGGCGGGCTGAAAGATGTCAAGGAGCGTTACAGGGTTATCAGTTCTGAAGGAGTTACAGAGATCAGGAGGAATATAGGGACTAGAGATTACACAGATGGGGTGATCATTGGAGCTACAGGAGATACAGAGAGGGGGAGGGTTGTCAGGTCTGGAGATTACAGAGATATTGGTGGTAGTTGGAGCTACAGGAGTTTATAGAGACCGGGAGGATTGGACGGACAGGAGATTACACAGATTTGGGTAGTACTTGGAGCTCAGGAGTTTATAGAGTCCTGGAGGATTGTTGGTGCTGGGAATTTCACTGACATGGACAATAGTTGGAGCTGTAGAAGTGGGATAGGGAGGGTTGAAGGAGTTGGTTCAGTTCACACAGCCAGGGAGAAGTGTAGGGATTGGAGGAGCCACAGATGCTGAGGGTTCTCGGGCTGCAGTAGTTCAGAGAGCTAAAGAGGACTGTGAAGGCAGGTTTGCAGCATTCCCATCAGTTACACAGAGATGTGGAGTGCTGTTCTGGAGGAGGATACAGGGTTGCAGTTACTGGAAAATATTACAAAGACAGTGAGCTGTAGTATTTGAGGAGGTTACAGCAACAGGAGTTGGAGGCTGCTACAGATGTTAAACATGCTGCAAGGGATAAATAATCTTACATCGATCAGGGGGATTGGAAGGTCTGGAGATAACGAATAAGAAATGCAGTAACTGAAGAATATCACAGAGATGGGAAGTAACATATGAGTTAGAGGAATTATAACATGAGATGAGCTGTATTCAATGGAGTCAGGAAAGATACAGGGAGATCTGAAGGGACGACGGGTGATCAAAAGGACAGTGAGGCTTCTCAGTGTAGGATTGTGGTAGTTTTCACAGACAGGGAGTATTTTATTGAATGTTGCTATTTACAGAGATTATGAAGTTGTATGGAATTGAGGAAGGAACAGAGATATGGAAGGCTGTAGTTAATGAAAACATTTGCTGATGTCAGATGCTGAGGTTCTGGAAATTATATGGACCGGAACGATGGACAATCTGTCCGAGCTTACAGAGGCAGGATCAGCAACAGAGCCTGGAGACATTAACACAGATAGGGAGCATTGCACTCACTGCTTTAGTGATGGTAGTAGGGGAGTGTAACGTTTACACAGATAGGGGTGTAAGAGCTGGAGAAGGTTGTGGCAATGATTAGATTGATGGAGACACTAGAGGAGCTTACATTGACAGGGCTGGTGATAGCGGCGGGAGGATGTTACATAGATAGTAAGTCTTGTAGAAACTGATCGGGAGAGTCACAAGCATTGGAGTTGGTTCCACAGATCGGGGGTGTTGCAGGGACCTGAGAGGATTCCGCAGATAGGGAGGATTGTAGGATGCCCACGTTTTCAGAGTGTTTCAGGACTGGAAAAAGTTACACAGTTAAGGAGGGACGTTGGAGCTGTGTGAGTTCACAGAGACTTGGAGGTTTGAAGGGTTTGGGGCTGTTTATGGATAGAGGGATATATTTAGGGGCAGTAAAATGGAACGCAGAGGGAGAAGAAGGGCTTATGCCGAAAAAGTAGATTCTCCTGTTCCTTGGATGCTGCCTGACCTGCTGTGCTTTTCCAGCAACACATTTTAAGCTCTGATCTCCAGCATCTGCAGTCCTCACTTTCTCAACGCAGAGGGAGATTAGATTCCTTACAGCATGGGAACAGGTACTTAGGCCCAACAAGTCCACACCGACCCTCCAAAGGGAAACCCACCCAGACCCACTTCTCGCTGACAATGCACCTAACACTACGGGCAATTTAGAATGACCAATCCACCTGACCTGCACATCTTTGGACTGTGGGAGGAAAGCGTAGCACCCGGAGGAAACCCACGCAGACATAGGGTGAATGTGCAAACTCCACACAGACAGTCACCCAACGCTGGAATTGAACCTGGGTTCCCTGGCGCTGTGAAGCACCATTGTTCACCACTGAGCCACCGTGATTCCCCCAAATTGCAGAATTACAAAAAGAGATAGTGTTTGAGGTGCTGGAAGGGCTGTCGGGAGTGGAGAAGCGAACAGAGATGTGGAATGCTGTTGCGGCTTGAAAAGGGTCTGGAGGTATTAATGCAAATAAGGAGGTCGGTAGGGATGCGAGAACGTTACTGAGGTCGTGTGGTGCTATAGGATAGGAGTGTTTTAGGGCCTGCAGAAGGTTACAGTGATATCATGTTTTCTTGGGGATTAAGGAAGGTACACAGGTGGGAACTTTGGTCCATGCTGGAGGATTTTACAGTGACGGTGACACTGTAAGTATTGTGCAAGATTACAGAAATCGGGATTTTTGGACTGAGATTAGTGAGATTGGGCATGTTATGGACACTGGAGCAATTTGCACATAGGGAGAGTCGTCAGCATTGGATTAGGTTTCAAATATACAGCAGGAATATGGGAGGGGTGGAGGTTACAGAAATATTAAAATTTCTGGGAATAACAAGCATTCAAGACAACAAGTAGGACCAAAAGGCATGTTCCCATGCTGTATAACTGCATCACACGACAAGAGATAGTGTGAGAGAGGGAATATAGAACAGAAGGATCCCAGGTTTCAATATCATCTCATTGAGAGAGGCCTGCTTTCCCCTCTGTTGTACTGATCCTCACTAAGACAGCACAGGCCTGGATTGATAAATGTGAGCTTCCCATATTGTCAGAGGAAGGCTCAGTGCAACAGAGATGAAAATTACCAAGAAGGTGGGCATTGACCCTGGGACCATCGTGCTCTGTGTTCGTTCTTCAACACGTATCTATGTCATATCTTCTGGATCAAAGTTCAATCCCTTAAATACACTCTGCTCTGTTCACTGTGAGTGATCTTACCTCACTGCAGGGTTTATTGAAGGCTTCAGATCTCACACTCCATCTCTCTGGCTGACCGACTGTCTTCAATGTGGTGATGAAGGAAACAGGAATTGGGAGTTCTGCTGAGTCAGGAGCATCCTGAGTACCTACAGGATACAGAAAAAATGAACAGGATGGGAAATTAGACTGATGCAGTCAGGATTACACATGGAGAATGGCACTGAGTACCACAGAGATCTGGAATATTCCAATCTCCACCCATGGCTTGTGCTGCCCGTCTCTCTGGAGTGGAGAATTCCGTTGGTTCAGGATCTGGAGTAGCTGCAGAAGGTGCAGTCATCGGCAGCAATTAGACCCTCATGGTGACAGATATCACATGGAGAGGGACTGCATGATATCACCAGAGTGCAGGAAAGTATCAGGATCAAAACACGTTAGAAGGTGGTGCACAGGGAGCAGTACTCAGGGATGAGGGAGCTATCAGTGGGCCAGGCAATGGCCTAGTTTTACTCTCACTCGACCCTTCATCCAGAATTTAATGCCGGTAGCAGGGATACCCATCTGACTGCTTAATACCCTTTAAGTAAGGAAATCTGTTATGTGCTGCCAGTCTGGCCTACATATGAATTCAGACCCAAAGCAAGGATGTCGACGCTCAACTGCCCACTGGAATGATCTGGCAAGCCACTCAGCTCAAGGGTAGCTCGGGGGTGGGCATGAAATGCTGGCCAGCCAGAGACAGCAACATCCCACGAGTGAAATAAAAACAACACTGCAGGGAGCAGTGTCCCAGCCAATCATGTCGGTAGGTTTATGGACAGGGATTTAAAATGACAGAGAGGACGCAGGGACAGGGTTCAGGTGAAAGGAGCTTTTCAAATCTAAAGAGAAAAGGTGACGCATCAGAACAGCATAAGGACGTGACTGAATACAAGCAGAAGGGAACAGGAAAGGGACAGAGTTTAACTAAAACTGTACACCAGTGAATTAGGCTGTGACAGCAATTTCTGGGAAAAGTCAATTACAGTTTTTTTTTGAATTGTCAAAGTTTCAGCAATAACTTGTGACACAGGGATAAATAAGATTTCGTCACCAGAAAGATGTGTTTCAAGATAAACTGTGCTGTGTTCTAAACAGGGAGGGTTACAATGGCAGGAAGAAGTTTCAGGAGGCTGAAGCGGATGAGATCTGAATGAATAGACAGAATTAGGAAGATTTGCTCGGAGTGCCAGAGGTAACAGAAACACCAATCGGCTGATCTTAAACAGATGACCCAGACTGGGATGGGTGTGGAGATTGGAGGTGGTTTCACAGGGAGGGTTTGGGGACAGGCGGGATGCTCTGTTGGACGCGGGTGGAGGGTGATATTGGATGGGTTTGGGGACGGGAGGGTTACTCTGGTGGAGGTGGGCGGAGGGTGATATTGGATGGGTTTGGGGGCAGGCGGGTGCTCTGTTGGAGGCGGGCGGAGGGTGGTGTTGGATGGGTTTGGGGTGGGCGGGGTGCTCTGTTGAAGGCGGGCGGAGGGTGATATTGGATGAGTTTGGGGTGGGCGGGGTGCTCTGTTGAAGGCGGGCGGAGGGTGATATTGGATGAGTTTGTGGTGGGCGGGGTGCTCTTTTGGAGGCGGGCAGAGGGTGATATTGGATGGGTTTGGGGTGGGCGGGGTGCTCTGTTGGAGGCGGGCGGAGGGTGATGTTGGATAGGTTTGGGGGCGGGCAAGGTGCTCTGTTGGAGGCGGGTGGAGGGTGATATTGGATGGGTTTGGGGGCGAGCGGAGTGCTCTGTTGGAGGTGGGCGCATGGTGATGTTGGATGAGTTTGGGGGCGGGGTGGGTGGGAAGTGGAGGGTGGCGTTGAAGTGTTTTGGAGGCAGGGTAGCGTGGGTCGGTGTTGGATGGGTTTAGGGGTTGGGGGTGAACTGTTGGAGGCTGGCGGACGGTGATATTGGATAGGTTGGGGGCAGGCGGGGTGCTCTGTTGGAGGCGGGCGGAGGGTGGTGTTGGATGGGTTTGGGGTGGGCAGGGTGCTCTGTTGGAGGCGGGTGGAGGGTGATATTGGATGGGCTTGGGGGTGAGTGGGGTACTCTGTTGGAGGCGGGCAGAAGGTGATGTTGGATGGGTTTGGGGGCGGGCGGGGTGCTCTGTTGGAGGTGGGCGGATGGTGATGTTGGATGGGAAAGGGGTGGGCGGGGTGCTCTGTTGGAGACGGGCGGAGGGTGATGTAGGATGGGATAGGGGCGGGAAGGGTGCTCTGTTGGAGGCGGGTGCAGTGTGATATTGGATGGGGTTGGTGGTGGCGGGGTGCTCTGTTGGAGGCGGGTGGAGAATAATGTTGGATGGGTTTGGGGGCGGGCGGAGGGTGATGTTGGATGGGTTTGGGGGCAGGCGGGGTGCTCTGTTGGAGGCAGGCAGAGGGTGATGTTGGATAGGTTTGGGGGCGGGTGGGGTGCTCTGTTGGGAGTGGGAGGAGAGTGATGTTGGATGAGTTTGGGGGCGGGGTGGGTGGCAAGTGTAGGGTGGCATTAGACGGTTTTGGAGGTGGGGGGCGGCGTGGGTCGGTGTTGGATGGATTTGGGAGTTGGGGTGAAATGTTGAAGGCGGGCGGAGGGTGATATTCGATGAGTTTGGGGGTGGGCAGAGGGTGATATTGGATGGCTTTGGGGGTGGGCGGAGGGTGATATTGGATGGGTTTGGGGGCGGGCTGGGTGCTCTGATGGAGACGGGCGGAGGATGATATTGATCGGTTTGGGGTGGGCGGGGTACTCTGTTGGATGCCGGCGGAGGGTGGTATTGGATGGGTTTGGAGCTGGGCGGGGTGCTCTGTTGGAGGTGGGCGGAGGGTACTGTTGGATGGGTTTGGGGGCGTGCGGGGCGCTCTGTTGGAGGCGGGTGGAGGGTGATTTTCGATGGGTGTGGGGTGGGCGGGGTGCTCTGTTAGAGGCGGACGGAGGGTGATGTTGGATGGGTTTGAGGTGGGCATGGTGCTCTGTTGGAGGCGGGTGGAGGGTGATGTTGGATAGGTTTGGGGGTGGGATGGATGGCAAGTGGAGGGTGGTGTTGGACGGTTTTGGAGGCGGGGCGGCGTGGGTCGGTGCTGAATGGGTTTATGGTTGGGGTGAACTGTTGGAGGCAGTCGGAGGGTGATGTTGGATGGGTTGGGGAGGCGGGTGGCAAGTGGAGGGTGGCGGTGGGCGGTTTTTGTGGCGGGGGCTGGCGTGGGTTGGTGTTGGAAGGGTTTGAGAACGGTTGGGAGGTGATGTTGAGGTGTGGGTGGGGGCGGTTTTGGACGGGTTTGGGGCCGAGCAGCGGGATGTTTTCGGGTGTTGGCGGGGCGTGAGGGCTCACGCATGGTTTGTTGCTGCCTCGTCACCTCAACAGGGACTGGACATTATCAAAAACTCCGAGCCCCAGAGGAAAGGCATGGAATCGATTAATCGAATAACCATTAATCTGAATGTACTATTGCCCGCCCATCTCGTTCAGATAATCAAGGCTCCTGTGTAAACAGCTGAATGTTAACCTGGTGTTATGTGATTTTTACCTTCACCCAATGAACCCTTGCTCGATCCTTCTGAATGGTCCTGTTCCTGTTTAAGACCTTAATCTGTGGACCTCTCTGATCTTTTTCCATAACTATATCTAAAAAAAGACAGTTGTGGTCACTGGGACCCAAAGTGCTCTCTGACTGACACTTCAGTCACTTGGCTGACCTCGGTTTCTGAGGGGAGTTCCAGTGTTGCATCCACCTGAGTAGCATAGAACCCTGTACATCTTGATTTAGGAAATATTCCTAGACATATTTGACAAAATCTACCCCGTATTTTCCTTTTACACTCTGGGTGATCCAGTCAATTCAGGGGAAGTTAAAATCTCCATCCAATACTACTCTATTATTTTTATAGGCACCTGTAATCTCACTACGCAATTTCTCCTCTCGTACCCACTGGCTATTTGGGGGACGAGAACACCATCCCAGCAGACTGAACACCCCATTTTTGTCTCTAACGTTTAAAAATATGGCTTCATTTGATGACCACTTAACAGTATTGTCTCTCAGCACTGTTTTCTGTCCTCCCTAATCAAAGGGACAACTTCCCCTCCCCAATTACTTGTTCTTCTGTCACGCTTGTAGCTTCTGTAACCTGGAACACTGTGCTGTCAGTCCTGCCCTTCTCTCAGCCATGTTTCTGTTATGGCTATAATATCCCAGTCCCCAGAGCTAATCCATGCTCTGAGCTCGTTTTCCTTACCAGTCACGCCTCGTGCATTGAAATTAATGCCCTTTAAACCAGAAGTCTTTTCGTTCCCTTTACTGTGCCCGGATATCCTGGATAGGAAACTTGCTTTCGATGGCTCATGCATTTTCCCCTGACTAGTTGATGGCCCCTGTCTTATTCAGAGTCTCAACTCCCTGCCAAACTAGTTTAAATTCTGCCGGGTAACCCTAGCAAATCTCCTCCCAGTGATACTGATGCCTCTCTGCTTCCAGTGCAAACCATCCCCTGGTACATGTTACCGCTACCCCAGAAGAGATCCCAATGACCTAAGAACTGAAAACCCTACCCCCTATACCAGCGCCTCAGCCACACATCCATCTGGCCGATCTTTCTCGTTCTATCCTCACTGGCACGTGACACTGGGTGTAATCTGGAGATCATTAACCTCAATATTCTGTTTTTAACTTCTTACCTAACTCCCTGTACTTATTTCACAGGGGCCTATCCCTTTGTCTACCTCTGTCACGTGGGCTGATGTGCACAATTACCTCTGGATGTTCACCCTCCCTTTCAGAATATTCAGTAACCGCTCGGAGACATCCTTGATCTGGCACCCTGGAGGCAGCACACCATCGGGTGTCTCTTCTGCAGCCACACAGTCTCCTGTCAGTCCCCCTCACAACTGAGACTCTTATCAGTATTGTGATCATTAGACAGGATCTGGCAAACAGAGACGGCGAGGAACTACGTGCAGTTGGGTCGATATTAGGAAAGTGTGAGTATTTAAAAGTGATGCTGTGAAAACTCGGGGCCAGTGTGCTCCTTGAAGAGTGAATAGTAAAGGCAGCAACTCCAGCGAATACTGATCAAGTGACATCGTGAGTTTGATAAAGAAAATCCAGTTCAATAAAATCAAGAGAAGTCATTCACAAGTATCGAGAGGGCAAAGGGATTGTAGAAAATGGGGGACAAACAATGGTCATGAAGTACATTTGGCAGATACAACTGAGGAGAAACCACAAGGTGTTTCATCATCATCGTTAGCATAAGAGGCTTCCCAGCGAAAGAGGGAGGCCTGTTAGAAACCAAAGGGACAATCTGTGCATGGAGCCAGAGGATGTAAGTGAGGTCTTCAATGAATACTTCCCATCTATATTCACACAGGAGAAAGACATTGTAGCCGGGGATTTCAGTCGTGATGGTGAGGTTCTAGAACATGGTAACATCAATAAGGAGGGGGTTTTAAATGTTTTCACAGGCATAAATAGGTGTAGAAATCCCCAGAGCCCAATGAAATGTACCCCAGGCTGCTATGGGAGGTAAGGAAGGAGATTGCTGGGGCCCTGGTGGATATATTTAATACTTGGCTGGCTACAGGTGAAGTGCCGAATGACTGGAAGATCGCTAATGTGGTTCCTTTGTTCAAGAAGGGAAGCAGGGATAAGCCAGGTAATTACAGAGCAGGTAGTCTGACAGCAGGGGGAGGGAAATTATTGGAAACAATTCTGAGGGAAAATTTGAATTCATAACTGGAAAGGCAGGGATTGATTAGGGTTAGTCAGCACGGATTTGATGCAGGAAGATCTTGTCTGGTGAAATCAGTTCAGTTTTTTGAAATGGTGTCTGAAAATATTGATGAGGGCAGTGCAGATGATGTGGGTTCCATGGTGTTCATTAAGGCCTTTGACAAGGTCCACATGGCAGGCTGGTCCAGAAGGGAAGAGCCCATGGGATCCAAGGCAAGTTGGCAAATTGGATCCACAATTGCTGAAGGGTTGGTTTTGTGATTGAAAGCCTTTGCCCAGCGAGGGTACTACAGAGACCTGTGCAGGAGCCATTACTGTTCCTTAGGGGCATTAATCACTCGGATATGAAAACAGAAGGTATCATTATTAGGTTTGCCGATGACATGAAAGATGAGGGTGTTGTCCACAGTGAGGGGGATGGTCTCAGGCTACAGTCTGAAGGTTGAGGCTTCAAAAGAATAATTTCAATTGATAACCAGGCTAGAGCACAGCAGGCAATGAGGGAAAACTGATGAATTAAATTGCATTTACTTTGATGTAAAATGCCTGACAGGTAAGGTAGATGAACGCACGGCATGGATGCAAATATGGGACTGGGAAATCACAGGAATTGAAGAAACAAAGCTGAGGAAGGGACAGGGCTCGCAGATCATTGTTCCAGAGGACAGATTCAACAGGAAGGATAGAACGGGAGGCAAGTGAGGAGGGGAAGTGGAGTTTTGGATCAGTGAAAACATCACTGCAGCACTGAGAGAGGATATTCCTGGGGATCGCCCAGTAAGCTGTTATGTAATTGAGAAATAAGAATGAATAATCAGTTTGATATGACGGTACTACAGGCCCGCAGTAGTCAGCGGGAGGTTGAGCAGCAAATATGTCGGAGATCTCAGATATCTGGAAGAATGACAGGGTTGTAATGGTCGGGGATTTTAACTTTCCAAACCTAGACTGGGGGACTGTCAGTGTGTTCACAGCTTGGATGGGAGGGATTTGTTCAGTGTGTTCAAGAAAACTGTCTCAATCAGTATGTAACTGGCCCGACTCGAGAAAAAGATAAAACCTGACCTCCCTTCGGGAAACAAGGTAGAGAAAGGGGCTGAAGAGTTTTTGGGGCAGCGCTTTTGCAAAGTCACCACAATTTTATTGGTTCGGAAATAGCGATGGAAAAGGACAGGCCTCGTCCACAAGTTAAAGATCAAAATTGGCCTTTCCCCGTCCAGAAGGTATTCGGCAAGACTGTCCAAAAATTGATTCGTGGAGGCTATTTGCAAGTAAAAGAACGTCGGGCAAGTGGGACTCTTTCAAAAGATAGGTAAAATAATATTTCAGGGCCAGCATATTCCTGTTAGTGTGAAGAACAATGCCGACACAAGTGGGATACACTGGATGACTGGGGATATTGAGGTTCTGGTCAAGACAAAAGGGGGCACATGTCATATACAGCCAGCTGGATTAAGTCATCCCTTGAAGAACATTGTGGGTGTAGTAATACTCTTAAGAGGGAAACCATGAGGGCCTAAAGGGGAACTGACAGAGCTTTGGCAGAGAAGGTTCAGGAAAATCCAGAGAAATTCTACAAGTATATTAACAATAGAAGATTAACTCGGGACATAACGTGACCCCTTAAAGTCATCTATGTCTGAACCCACAGGAAATGGGTGAGATCCAAAACAAACACTTCACGTCAGAAAACACTTTACTGTGGAAAACACATTGGGGGAGCAGGGAAATAAACAGTGATGTTTTCAAACGAGTCCACATTGGAGACCAGGAGGTGCTGAAGGTTTTCAAACACAATCAAGTATATCCCAGGATAGTGGGTTAAGTTAGGGAAGAAACTTACAGTGATATTTCTATCACTGACAGCCACGGGTGGTGAGCTCGGAGCCTGGAGATTGCCTAATATTGTGCCAGTATTTAGGAAAAGCTGCGACGGAAAGCTAGGGACATAAACACCAATTAGCTTGATGTCAGTGGTGCAAATGTTGTTGGAAGCAATTTCGCAGGACAGGGTTTGCATGCATTTGGAAAGGCAACGCTTGAATAGGGAGAGTCAGCACAGTTTTGTGCGTACAAAGCCATGTCTCTCAAATTTGATAGAGTTTGTTGAAGAAGTGACCAAGAAGCTGGATGAAGGCAGAGCAGTAGACGTTGTGTATCCTGATTTCAGCAAGGCATTAGACAGGGTTTAGCCTGGTGCACTGGTTCGTAAGGTTAGATCACATGGGATCAGGGAGAGCAAGCCAAACAAACACAAAATTGGCTTGGCTTTAAGAGACAGAGAATGGTTGGAGAGGGTTGTTGTGCAGACCGAGGGCCTCTGACCAGCGGTGTGCCATAAGCATTGGTGCTGGGACCACGCATGTGCATTCTTGACATAAACGAGAATATATAAATTATTATTAGTAAGTTTGTGGATTGTAAAATAAGTGTTATAGTGGGCAGTGAATACAGTTATCAAAGGTGCTCTTAACCAACTGAGCCTGTGGGTCAAGAAATGAAAGATGGAGCAGAATTCAGGTGTTGGAGTTTGTTAAAATAAACCAGGGACGAATAACACAATTAATGGCAGAGCTCTGGACAGAGCTAACAGAGAGAGACCAAGGGCTGCATTTGCGTTGTGCCTTGGAAGTGGTGTCACAGGTGGACAGGATGGCGAAAACCACATTTGGCACACTGGCCCTCATGGGTCAGAGCATTGAGTACATGAGTTGGTACATCATGATATGGCTGTTTCAGACATTGCTGGGACACCAGTTGGGGTACTGTGTAGAATTCTGATCCTCCTGCTTTAGGAAGCATATTCTGAAACTGTAAATGGAGCAAAGATTGACGAAGATGTTACTGATACTGGAGCGTTTGACAGAAACAGAGAGGCAGGATAAGCTAGAAAGCAACATGGGTGGAATGAGATAAATTTGGCAGATAAGGTTAAGGAGAATCCAAAGAGACTCTACAGCGCACAAGTACAAAAAAGCTACTAGAGAGACAATTGGGCCCCTCAAAGATCAATGAGACCAACCATGGCTGGAAACACAGGAAATGGGCGCGACCCGAAATGAATATTTCATGTCAGAACGAACTGTGGACAAAGACGAGGAAACAAAAGGAAATAAATAGTGGTGTCTTGAAAAGAGTCCCCATTACAGAAGAGGTGGTGCTGGAGGTTTTAGCACACAAAGGTAGAGAAAGCCCTAGGTCCTGAACAAGTGTATTCCAGAACATTGTGGCAAAGTCGCAGTGGGGACCGTGGCAGAGATATTTGTATCATTATCCTTCGTATTTCCATTGGGGTGGCTGAGGGGTGGCCTTATAAAGGTTTATAAAAACATGAGAGATATACGTAGGTTGAACAGTGAAGGTCTCTACAGCCGGGTAAGGGAATCCATAACTAGAGGGCAAAAATATGAGGTGGGAGAGGAAATACTTAAAAGCGACCAGAGGAGCACATTTCCACACAGAAAATGGTGCACATATTGAATGAGCTGCCACTGAAGTGGTAGAGAAAAGTACATTTACATCATGGAAAAGACATTTGGGCAGGTACATGAAGAGGAGAAGGTTTGACGCGATCGGGACCAAACGCAGGCAAATGCGACTCGTTCAGGAACCGTGGTCAGCATGGACTAGTTGGATCGAAGGAACCGTTTCTGTTCTGCATAGCTCTTTCTCCAGTTATTGGAGGAGGAGACTACTGAGATAAGGCATGTTGTAGACACTGAAGCAAGTAACAGAGAAAGAGATGGTAGTCTGGAATGTAGTATATTTCAAATATGTGGAAGGACTATCGGGAAGGGAGGAGGTTACAGGGACAGGAACTGTTAAAGGAGTTAAACATTATTGAAGACACTGGTCCACGAGACATTGTATGTGTACAGTTGGGGAACACAGAGCAGAAAGATCCCAGGCAGCATTCCCACACAATCATGAGAAACCTGCTTTCCCCTCTGTTATACTGATGTTCACTCAGGCATCACAGGCCTAGATTGACAATTGTCACTCTTCCGATGCTGTCTCAATGCAACAAAACTTACAGTAGGGCTGGTGATTGACCTGGGGTGTGTCTGTATTGTGCTCCCCCGCCAGAACTGTATCTAAGTGATGTCTTTTTAGCCGGTGTTTAGAGCCCTCTCATTGCTCTCTGCTCTGTTCACTTTGAGTGATCTTACCTCACTGCAGGATTTATTGAAGATTCCAGATTTCCCTGCCCTTTGTCTCTCTGGCTGACCAACCATCTTCAGTGTGGTGATGGACGAGACATCCTGTAGTTGGGAAATCTATTGAGTCAGGAACTTCCTGATTACCTGCAGGAGACAGAGAAATAGACAGGATGGGAAATTAAACTGATGGAATGAGGATTACATATGGAGAATGGCAGTAATTCCCACAGAGATCTGGAAAATCCCAGTCTCCATTCCTGGTCTGTTCTGTTGTGTCTCTGTGGAGTGGAGAATTCTGTTGGCTCAGGATCTGGAGCAGCTGTAAGAGTGAGAGACACTGACAGAGGCAGAAATTGGACCCGCACAGTGAGGGATACCACATAGAGAAATACTGAGTGACATCACCAGAGTGCAGGAAGGTATCAGGATCAAACAATCATGAAAGAAAAACAGCCTTGTCTCCATGATGCACTGGTATCACTATTCAGGGATGAATAGCCTGTGAGCAGGCGAAGTGATGGCCTAGTGGTGTTGTTGCTAAAGCATGTATCCAAATCCTCAGCTAATGTTCGGGGGAGGAAGGTTTGAACACCACCATCTGAAATGGTGGAATTTGAAATAAATTATTTTTAAAATAGTAATTATCAATACCATGACTGATGTACAATAAATGCAAAAACTTCGCCTTTCAAGAAAGACATCTGCCCATCCTCACGTGGTCTGCACGACATACCCACAGCAAAGTGTTTGCCTCTCAATAACCCTCTGAAATGGTCGAGCAAGTTACTCAGCTCAAGGGCAGCTAGGGCTGGGCAAGGAAGTTTGGTCAGCCAGTGACACCCATAACCCAACCCATTCCGATGGTCCCACTGGAGCTGTGCTGGGGCCAGTGACCTGGCCAATCATGTCGGTAGGTATATGGACAGGGCTTTAAACTGACAGAGAAGATGCAGGGACAGGACTCAGGTGAAAGGAGCTTTCCAAATCCAAAGTGGAAAGGTGACGCATCAGAACAGCATGGGAATGTGGCCTGAGACAAGCAGAAATTAACAGGATGGAACAGAGTTTAACTAAAACTGTACATCAGCGAATCTATTTGTGACAGGAAATTGTGGGAAAGAGTAAGTTATTTTTTTAATGGACAAAGTCTCTTCAATAAGGTGGATGGAATTGTGACACAGAGTTGAAAGAGATTGAAACACCAGAGAGACGTGGTTACAGTGCGAAAAAAGGTGGAAAATAAATGCGCAATATTTCACAAGCTTGCAGAAACTCAGGCAAAATGGGCAACGCTAACAATAATGGATGACAAAGGCATTACAGAGAAAGCATTTGGTCTCAGATCATGAAGTAGAATCAGTCTGAATGTAAATACTGGCTATTACTTGCCAATGACACAAGCAGCAGAAGAGAATTAGCCACCTAACAGCATTTCACTGCTCATCACTGCATTAATCAGGAACTCATTGGAACTTTTATTAAAGGTATTGTGATAATTTAGAGAAACTTCAATATTCATATAATCTTGACAATCACACTGACAAGAGTGATATTCGAAGAGGAGATTGTAGAATTTTTTCAGTGTTTCTTTGAATAACAAATTGTGCAACTGCCTAGGGACATAACTATCTCAGACCGACTGTTGCGTGATGAAACTTACTGAATGAGTAATGTCACCTGGGGAGATCCTCCGGGAAATTGTGATAAAGTGCAGTTTAAAGAAATATAAAGTTTTAAACTGAATCACAGAAAGGACAAGCTACAACTAGAAACAAAAACAGCCAATTACATGAGTTTCAGCGGAGAACTGACCAAGGTAAACAGGCGAAACATACTGAAAACATATGTCTGTAAATGAACAGTGGAAAACATTTGAAGGAACAGTGTAAAATATTCAACAAAAGGACATTCCATTGAAACAGACAAAACCTCAGCAAGAAATTCTCTCCCATCCCTCACTAAGGACAAAATGGATCATATTAGATTATGAGGCTTAGAAGATCACTACAAAGTACTTAAAATCCTGAAATGAGAGAGGGTTTAACGAGTAAGTATTAGAGGGATTGCGAAGGGTCTGCTAGCAGGAAGAAGGCAGTGGAAAGGCGAATCATTGTCAGGGCTTAATGACACGAGAGGAACAGTGAGAGGTGAAGGTGCTGGAGGTGGTGAGAGTGTTACAGAGAGTGGTCAATGCCTGAACGGTGTTACAAAGCCAGTATGGATTTCTGCAGATGGAGGTGTTTGCACAGGTAGGGAGGGACATCTGCATTTTTATTTATTCATTCATGGGATGTGGGGGGCACTGATTGGACCAATATACTTTGCCCCCACTGCAAATTGCCCAGAGGGCAGATCGGAGTCGGCTTTATTACTGTGGGTCTGGATTCACATGGAGGCCAGACCAGGTTAGAATGTCAGATGTCCTTCACTAAAAGAGGTAAGTGAACCTAATGAGTTCGTCCGACTGATCGACAATGCTTTTATGGTGGCCTCACCAATGTCTTGTTCAGACAACGTGAACTGTGTACCTGCATCCCTGGGTCACTGATTGTCAACACAACCCATGGACCAAACATTTACTGTACAAGTCCCACCCTGGTTTGTCTCATCAACATGAAACACTTCACATTTATCTAATTAAACTCCATCTGCTATTCTTCAGCCCACTATCCCAGCAGTACTGTTCATCCTGTTGTATCATAGGTAACCTTCTTCACTGTCCACTTTACCACATATTTCAATGTCACCCAAAAAACTTACTTATCACAAAACCAATATTCCCATCCAAACCATTTATCCAAATGACAAACAACAGTGGCCCACTACACCGCTGGTCACATGACTCCAGTCAGAAAAACAAAATGTCTCCCACCACCCTCTGTCTCCGACCATCAATGCAATTTTGTTTCCAGTTCACTAACTTCTCCTGAATGCCATGTCCTTTTACATTGATCTGAGCTTATTACCCAGTTTACCATACGAGAACACAAAACAGTGCAGCACAAAGCCCTTCGGCCATGATGCCATGCCAAACTTTTATCCAACTGTGAGATCAAACTAACCTACATACTTTTCGTTTTACTGCCACCATGTTCTCTATCCATGAGTGTATTAAATGTCCCTACTGTATCTGACTCTCCTAACACCGTTGGCCGTGCATTTCACACACACACACCCACCCCACACACACACTTTGTGTACACAACCTGCATCTGAAATCTCTCCTTAACCATCCAACATGTATGCCATGATATAAAGAACTCTCTCACTATTCACTCACTCTGTGCCTCACATCATCTTGTTCACCTCTACCAACTCGCACCTCCCCCTTCTTCACTCCAATGTGAAAAGCCGAACCTCCCTCAACCTTTCTTCATAAGAAATGCGCTCCAGCATAGGCAGCATGCTGGTAAATCTCCAATTTACCCTCCCTAAGCTCCCACTGCCTTCCTGTAATGAGGGGATCAGAACTGAACCTAACATCACAAGTGGGGTCTAACTCGGGCTCTATAGAGCTGCAGAATAACTTCACTGCTATAAAACTCAATTCCCCAGCAATTCAAAGCCAACACAACATATTCATTCTTTACAATCCTATCAGCTTGGGTGGCAACTTTGAGAGATCGATGGACGTGGAACCCAAGAAGCTTCTGTTCCACCAGACTACCAAGTATTCTGCCTTTAACACTGTATTCTACATTCAAGTTCGGCCTTCCAAAATGAATCATTTCACACTTTTCCAGATTGAACTCCATCTGCCGCTTCTCAGCCCAGCTCCGCATCCTGACAATATCCTACTGCAACCTACAACAGACCTCTCCACTACCTACCACTCCAGCAACCTCCATGTCATTGGCAAAATTATTAACCCATTCTTCCACAACCACATCCAAGTTGTTTATAAAAAACACAAAGAACAGAGGACCTGCAACTGATCCCTGCAGAACACCGCTGCTCACCGAGCTCCAAACTGAATGCTTCCCATCTATCACTACCCTCTCTCTTCTATAAGCCAGGAATTCTGTCTCCAGACAGACAGGTTTCCCTTATCCCATGCCTCTGTACTTTCTGAATGAGCCATAAAGGTGTTTTGTCACATTCTTAAAAATTTAATAAGATTTGTGAGGGAGAGACCTGTCCCTTACAAAGCTATGCTCACTATCTCTAATCAAATTATGGTTTTCTACGGAGTCCTAAATCTGCTCTCTCAGAGTCCTCTGCATACCACAGACATAAGAAAGTGAGGTCTGTAATTCCCAGGATTATCCCTATTCCCTTTCTTGAACAAGGGAGTAAAATTTTCTACCCTCCAATCATCTGGTACAATTCCGGTGGACAGTGTGGGTGCAAAGGTCATCGCCAAAGGCGCAGCAATTCATTCTCTCGCTTCGTGCAGTAACTTTGGGCATATCCCATCTGGTCCAATAGACTTATCTATCTTTATGTTTTATGTTTTACACAATTCTCAGCACATCCTCCTTCTTAACATCCACCTGTCCACATACATCAATCGTTTTCACGCTGTCCTCACAAATGACAAGGTCCCTCTCAGTAGTGAATACTGAATCACAGTATGCTTTAAGGATCTTCCCTCCCTCCTGTGATTCCAGGCGCATGTTTCCTCCACTATCCCTGACCTGCCCTACCCTCACTCTGACCATCCTCTTGTTCCTCACATAAGTAGAGAATGCCTTACAGTTTTCCTTAATCTTTCCCAACAAAGCTTTTTCATGTCCCATTCTAGCTGTCCTAAATCTATTCTTCAGTTCCTTCCTGGCGACCTTCAGAGAGTCCCCAGAGTGTGGAAACAGGCCATTTGGCCCAGCAACTCCATACGGACCATCTGAAGAACATCCCGCCGAAAATCATTCCCCCACCCTATTACTCTCCATTTACCCTAACTAATATGTTAATCCTGCACTTCCCTGAACACTACGGGTAATTTAGCATGGTTGAATTACCTAATCTAGACATCTTTGGGCGTTGGGTGGAAACTGGGGCAACTGGCGGAACCCTACGCAGACAGGGGGAGAACGTGAAAACTCCACACAGACAATCGCCCGGGACTGGAATAGAAATCGGGTCACTGGTGCTATAAGGCAGCCATGCTAACCACTGATCCATCGTGCCGACCCCATATAACCTTATATAGATTCTAACGATCCTTGCGTCCTCAATCTTATGTAAGCATCGTTCTTCCTCTGGGCTAGATGTTGTACATCCCTTGGAACCTTGTCAAATGCTTTGCTGAAGTCCATGTGGACAGCATTGACTGTTCTGCCTTCATCTATCTCTTGGCCAACTCCTCGAAGAGTCAATCCGGTTTGTGAAACACGGTTTCCCACTCACAAAGCCATGCTGACCATCTCTAATCAGCCCTTGTCTTTCCAAATATATGTAGCTCCTTTCTGCCAGAATCTCCTCCAACAACTTCCCCATCACTGAGGTCACGGGGCTGCAATTTCCTGGCTTTTCCCTGCGGCCCTTAAGTGATTGAACAGCATTTTTTAATGACATTTTTATTAGAAATTTAACATTTTTACAAGGTTACAAAAATAAACAAAACTCTCAAATATAAACATTGATATACAAATAACTCAAATATACAATAGCCAAAATTTAACAAGAGAGAAAAAAAATACCGAAAAAGAAAAAAATACAAAAACTCAACTGTCCACTAATCTAACCTACAACTAACCAGAGTGTATATTTAAGTCTCTTACATGCTCGGAATGTGTTAACATCAGATGTAATAAAACCCGTATTCGTGCGGGATTCCTCTCCCGAAGTGCCCCGGACCAGCCAGGTTTGTAATCTCAATTAAATAAAAGCCCTTGTTAGGATAGCCGAAATATTTATGTAATTCAAGAAGGGCTGCCAAATTGTATGAAATAATTCGGTCTTTCGGTGCACCATATTTGTGGGGAAGTCAAGGGGAATACATTCCATAATTAATCTGTGCCAATGTGAAAGTCCAGGGGGGCTCTCAGCCACCCAGTTCACCAAAATATTTTTCCTTGCACAGAAAGAAAGAATATAAAATAGTCTCTTCCCGTACGTGTCCAGGGAGGGAAAGTTCGAAAAGCCCAGAAGGAGAGATATCGGGTCCACTTTAATTTCCGTTCCTAAAATTTCTGTCAGGGTACTTGCTACTTTAGTCCAATATCTACGGATCTTATGACAGGTCCATAGACAATGTACAAGAGTACCCACCTCTATTTTGCATGTCGGACACATTGGAGATGCTCCTGCCTTAAATTTTGCCAGTCGAACCGGTGCGATATGGGCCCGATGAAGTATGTTCAGCTGGATAGCCTGGGTTCTGTTACGGACAGTAATTCTTCCAACGTTTTCCCAAAGAGATTTCGAGTCCCAAATCCTGATCCCATGTTTTAAGCAGATTATCCATATCTCCCGATACTTCATCATGTAGTAAATGATAAATAAAACTGACGGAAGATGCCCCCACTGGTTGTAGGACACTACATTCTCTATCTGATTTATAAAAACTATTTAATAACGTAGTCTTGTTCGGTGCATGGGAGAAGTTTTATGTGAGTTGCCCTCATTTTGCCGCATTATATTCCAAGCCTAAATTGTGTTTAGTATTATAGGGTTTTTACAGTGATCTGTAATGATTTTCCTTTTGTCTGAAAATAAAAGGTTAATAAGTGGGCATTTTACTTGAGAAGCCTCGATGTCCAAGCAGATTGATTGTGGATCAGACAAGACCCAATCTGCTATGTAACATAATGGAAACTTAACTGATATTTCCTAAAATCTGGGGAAGTTAAATCCTCCCCTTGTCTGTGGAAGCTGTAGCTTCTTCAGCTTAATGAGGGGCCACCTATGAATCCAGATAAAGGAACCCAGCCAGCCATATAATTTACATAGAGCCATCCTCGGCAGCATCACCGGAAGCATTCTCATAGGATATAGGAGATGGGGCAGGACATTCATTTTGATTAGTGCTATTCTACCCAACCAGGAAACAGGAAGGTCCCCCCATCGCTGGAGGTCCTGCCTTATCCTTTCCAGTAAATGCACAAAATTACCCTTATACAACTGACCAAATACTGGAGTAATAAAAATGCCGAAGTGGAAGAAGCCCTCCAGGGACCAACGAAAGGGAAAAAAGGGATCCGTCCACTAAGTGGGGCCATTGGCATAGCCTCAGATTTTGAAAAATTCATTTTATAGCCTGAGAATATGCTAAATGTATTAAGAACTTGGATTAGGCGAGGTACGGACGTCAGAGGATTACTGAGGAATAGAAGAACATCATCTGCATAAAGGGTAATTTTATGTTTACCTGTACCTCGGGGCCATTATATTAGGATCAGCTTGTATAGCTTCTGCTAATGGTTCAATTATTATTGTAAATAACAATGGCGAGAGGGGACATCCCTGACGGCAGCCCCTACCCACACTGACGCTATCCGAACCTAATCCATCGGTAACCACAACTGCTTTGGGATCACTGTACAATGTTGAGATCCATTTGGTAAACACCTGTCTAACGCCAAACCTTTCCAATGTGTAAAACAAATATGACCATTCAACCCTATCAAATGCCTTTTCTGTGTCTAATGAAACCACTACTCCTGGTATCTTTCCCTGATGACAGGCTTGAATCATATTCAAAACCCTGCTAATATTATTGGATGATCTATGGGCGGCACGGTGGCACAGTGGTTAGCACTGTTGCCTCACAGCGCCTGAGACCCGGGTTCAATTCCCGCCTCAGGCGACTGACTGTGTGGAGTTTGCACGTTCTCCCCGTGTCTGCGTGGGTTTCCTCCGGGTGCTCCGGTTTCCTCCCACAGTCCAAAAGATGTGCAGGGTCAGGTGAATTGGCCATGCTAAATTGCCCGTAGTGTTAGGTAAGGGGTAAATGTAGGGGTATGGGGTGGATTTCGCTTCGGCGGGTCGGTGTGGACTTGTTGGGCCGAAGGGCCTGTTTCCACACTTTAATGTAATCTAATCTAATCTAATCTAATCTACGGCCCTTAATAACGCCCGTCTGATCCTCCTTTATAATACGTGGCAGTACCCTTTCTAGTCTCAGTGCTAACGTTTAAGAAGGGATTTTGAGATCGACATTTTGCAATGATATTGGTCTATATGATGTACAATCTTCTGGATCCTTTCCTTTATTAAGGATAAGAGAAATATTTGCCTCTTTCAGTGAAGGCGGGAGACAGCTCTGACTATATGCATAGTTATACATATCCATAAATGGACCAGCCAATATTTCTGTAAATTCTTTATGGAATTCAGCTTGAAAGCCATCTGGGCCCGGTGCCTTACCACTCTGAAGTTGCCTAATTGCATCAAGTATTTCTTGGACTGTTAAAGCAGAATTTAGGACCGATATCTGTTCCGGAGTTAGGCCTGGAAAGGTCAAATTTTGAAAAAAATGACTGCATCCTCCTCGTCCTATCTTCACAATCCTGGGATTTATATAACTCAGAATAAAATTCTCTGAAGATCGCATTAATCTTTGTATGATCATGAGTCAAAATACCCGTGCTTTCCTTGATAGATGCAATAGTCTGAGGGGCCTTTTTTTTTTCTTTGCAAGAAATGCTAAGTATCTACCCGGTTTGTCGCCATATTCATATAACCTTTGTTTTGCAAATAATTTTTCCCTCTTAGCCGTTTGAGTAAGCGTAGTGTTTAGAGCTGACCTAAGAGACGTAATCCTTTGCAATTTAGTAATGGAAGGTCTATCAGTGTATGCTGTTTCAGCTGTTTTTAAGCGAGCTTCAAGCAGACGCTGTTGTTCTCCTTTAAATTTCTTCTGGGTCACTGAATAGGAGATGATCAAACCTCGCGTGTAAGCTTTGATGGTGTCCCACATCCTTGATGGGTTGCTAGCTGTACCTGAATTAATTTCTTTAAAAAGTTTTAAATTCTTGAGGGAAGTACTTTACAAATTTACTATCTTTCATTAAGAAGGGGTCCATACGCCAATGCCGAGGGGATGTCCCATTGTTCCTCGCCTTAGTTTCCATATACACAGCAGTGTGGTCGGAAATTGCTATACTACCTATTCTACAGGATGATAAGGAATTTTAAAAAAATCGAGGGGGCGAAAAAATATCAATTCTGGTATGATATTTATGTGGATTGGAGTAGAAAGAAAATTCTCTGCCCTGTGGATGAAGACATCTCCATACATCTACTAATCCTAATTCTTTGTTCAGATCCACCAATTGTCTAGATCTGGGAGATACTCCTGCAGTACTCTTGGGAATCCTATCTATTTCCGGATCCATAATACAATTAAAGTCTCCCCATATAATTGTATGACGGGCACCAAAAGCCATCAATTTTGAAAAGGCTTCCGTTAAAAATTTAAAGGGGTGTGCCGGGGGCAGTACAAATTTAAAATCCCATATTCCTCTCCACTTATGAGGGCCTTAATCAAAATATATCGTCCAGATTCGTATTTTATCTGCTTTAGGGTTTTGAAAGGGAAATTCTTCCGAACAAGAATAACAACTCCCCGGCTTTTTGAGCTAAAAAGAAGAAGAAAGGGCTGATCAAATCCACCCTGTCGTAATTTCAAGTGTTCTTTATCCGACATGGTGTGTCTCCTGTAGGAGAGCTATATCAATTCTTTCCTTCTTAAGATTTGATAATATTTTCTTCCTTTTGATTGGTGAATTACTCCCCTTGACATTCCAGGTGCACCACTCAACCGACTGATCAACCATAATCATCTGGGCCAATCCGAGACCCCTGGGGAGGGGGAACCCTATTCCGAACATCCCGAGCGTAGAGCATGTAATATTTACAAAAATAAAGCCTCTCTAATACACCCACAACAATACAATAAAAAACTATTTCTAAATAAAAAAAATAAAACGTATCTCAGTGGAGATTCTCAATAAAACAAGGAGTATTCAAATATAATACAAAGCTAGAGTTAACAGTGAGCACCCTACCCCCACCCACACTAACACCTGGATATATTTGGTAATGTTAATACCATATATAAACATATAAGTATAAAATTACCACCTCAACAAATAATAATTAAATATAATAATACAAAATAACAATGGAAAACAACCCCGCTCCTAGAGACAGAAGTAAAATTGAATAAGATAACCACCTCCCCCCACCAACATTAACCGAACCCCCCAACTTTTATACACATGCATACATCCCTCATATATAGATAAAATAATAAAAGAAAACAAACCGGGGGGGGGGGGGGTGGAGGAGAAAATCAAATCCCTCTCCCCACCCCCCCATGATAATATTAAACAGTAACGTAAGAGAAAAAAAGGGGGGATATAAACCAAAGCGGGGGGAAAGGCAAAACAACATCCATTATGTCTTACAGTTTATCTAAGAGAGTCCAAGAATTCCTTAGCCTTTTCTGGCGATCCAAAGTTATATACGGATCCTTCATGGTTAAAGGGTAACGTAGCTGGGTAGCGTAAGGAGTACCGAATATTTAAGTCCCTTAAACGCTTCTTCGCCTCGTCGAATGCCTTCCTCTTTCGAACCAGAGCTGGGGAAAAGTACTGGAATAATATGATCTTGGATCCTTTATAGATCATAGCTTGGGGGTCTTTTCGAGATTTCTCGAGGCTTCTAGGAATATCTGCCTCTCCCGATAGCTCTGCAGCCGGAACAAGACCGGGCGTTGGCGCTGCTTTTTCCCGGGCCCGCATATTGCGACCCGGTAGGCCCATTCTACCCTTACCTGGCCTGATCCAGCTTCCAGATTTAAAAGTTGTGGCAGCCACTGCTCCAGGAATGCTGTAAGCTGGCCTTCCTCTTCCCGTTCGGGATGGGCCAGCAAACGGAGATTTTTTCGACGAGCTCGATTATCGAGGTCGTCAATGTAATTCTCTAAGGTCCGGACTCGCTGTTCGAGAGTCTGGATCTGATCCACGGCCGATTGTGCTGCAGTATCGGAGGTCGCGGCCTTTAACTCCGCCCTTCCGACTCTGCGCTTGATTTCCTGGATATCTCGGTCGTGCTTCTGCAGCGCGGCCGAGAGTGAGTCCCATCGATTTCGGGACTTCTCAATGAAAGTGTCGATCTTCGTGTCCAGTTTGGAGATCATCTCCACAAGGCGTGTCACCGTAGGTAAGTCTCCCGGGGCGGCTGTGGACGCATCAGCTGCAGCTGGAGAGGGTGGGGGAGGGGTTCCTGCTTGTTGAGAGCTGCGGGTTGCCTTCCCTGTAGTCATTTTAAGTAAGGATTAGCTGGTTTAACTTTAATATTAAACAACTAATTAAATTAAACAACTATTATAAATGATTTGGTGAGTGTAGTGGGGGTGGGTGATCCACTTTACCCAAGTCTGGGAGGAGCACTGTAGACTCAGACTTGTTGGGTCGCCGCCATCTTGGATCCCCCGATTCAACAGCATTAACCACCCTCCAGTCTTCCGGTACCTCAATGTGTCTGTTGATAATGTAAATATCTCTGTTCGCGACACTGTAATCTCTTCCCTAGCTTCCCACAATATTCTAGGATAAGCCTCAGAAGCTACTGAGGATTGTTCTACCTTTATTTGTTTTAAGATTCCAGCACTTTCTCTTCTCTGTTCAGGATTCTTCCCAAGACATCAATATTTATTTCCCCAAGCTCCCGATCTTCCATGTCTTTCTGCATCGTAAATTCAGATAAGATTTTTTTTTGTTTAAGATCTCACCCCCGATCTTCCACTGGTTCCACACATAGGCGACCTTATTGATTTGAAGGGGCCCTATTCTCTACCAAGGTATTCTTTAGCCCTTACAGAAACTTGCATTAAGGCTTCTGAAAATTAAAACACCACATTTCCCCCATACCACCACCCACCACACCCTTATCTATTCTGCCATTCATATTCACGCCAACATTTAAAATATAACAGACTCAGAAACACATTCTCCTTTATAAAATGTGTTTCTAAGGTTGCAGTTATTTTTTTATTGAAATGTCCTTTCTCACTCATTTCAGCATGCTCCTGACTTACTGTCAGGCTAATACTATTTGGTTTCAGATAGGCAGCAGAAAGGGTTGTGGGACTTCTTGTTTCTCAATCTGAAAAAGGTAATTTACAGTGTCATCGGGTAATAGAGAAGACAAATAAAATGCTGCGACATATTACAAAGGGAATGGAGTCTAAAAATAAGAAGGTCTTGCAAAAACTATACAAGATACGAGTCAGACCACACCCAGAATACTACGAACAGTGCGAGTGCCAGAAGGAAAGATATTCTCCTATTGGAGGCAGGTCAGAGAAGAATCGCTTGGTTGATCCTGGGAATGGATGAATTTTCCAATAAGTGGTGGATTAGATTGAGGTTGAACCCATTGAAGTTTAGAAAACATGAGAGAAAAATTGAATGTAAGATTCAAGATTCGGAAGAGCTTTGATCGAGTAGATGCAGAAATGTAGGAAATTAGAAAGTACAGCACAGCAATAGGCCCTTCCGCCCACCATGGTTGTGCCGACCATGATGATATTCTCAACACATGCCATCTGCCTGCATATAGTCTATATTCCTCTATTCTCTGCCTGTTAAATGATTTTGTCGAAAACCATCTAGTATATAATCCAGGATTCTATCCATTACAGCAAAGACACTTCTTAGTTATCCAGTGGGGATGGAGACTACTGTCACACACAGTTACTGTACTATCCTTGCTGCAAGTATATTCAGTGCTCTGACTGTAACCATATTTGCATTCCCACCACTGGTTGGTCCCGATAACAGAATTCTGGCCAATGATTGCTGCTGCTTGTTTATTCCCAGCTCCGTCCAAATAGCCTCCAAATTTTGGACTTCACTTGCATTAACCTCATGCTTTCTTCACACCTTGTTGCCTTTTTGCCGATCCTGCCTCGATCCCAACAAACCTTCAATATTCCCTTCCAGCGATTATCATTCTGCAGCCACATCTCCGGAATGACGGTTCCATTACATCTGTTCACTGTCTTTCCCTCTGCCTTATGGCGAATGCAGTGAGTCATCAGAGATAGAACATAGAACATAGAAGAATACAGCGCAGTACAGGCCCTTTGGCCCTCGATGTTGCGCCGATCCAAGCCCACCTAACCTATACTAACCCACTATCCTCCATATACCTATCCAATGCCCGCTTAAATGCCCATAAAGAGGGAGAGTCCACGACTGCTACTGGCAGGGCATTCCATGAACTCACGACTCGCTGAGTGAAGAACCGACCCCTAACTTCAGTCCTATATCTACCCCCCCTTAATTTAAAGCTATGCCCCCTTGTAATACCCGACTCCATACGCGGGAAAAGGTTCACACTGTCAACCCTATCTAACCCCCTAATCATCTTGTACACCTCAATCAAGTCACCCCTAACCCTTCTTTTCTCTAATGAAAACAGCCCCAAGTGCCTCAGTCTTTCCTCATACGATCTTCCTTCCATACCAGGCAACATCCTGGTAAACCTCCTCTGCACCCGTTCCAGTGCCTCCACATCCTTCCTATAGTATGGCGACCAACACTGCACACAATATTCCAGATGCGGCCGCACCAGAGTCTTATACAACTGCATCATGACCTCAGGACTCCGGAACTCAATTCCTCTACCAATAAAAGCCAGTACGCCATATGCCTTCCTCACCGCACTATTTACCTGGGTGGCAACTTTCAGAGATCTGTGTACATGGACACCAAGATCCCTCTGCTCATCCACACTACCAAGTATCCGACCATTAGCCCAGTACCCCATCTTTTTGTTATTCTTCCCAAAGTGAATCACCTCACACTTAGCTACATTGAATTCCATTTGCCACCTTTCTGCCCAGCTCTGCAGCTTCTCTATATCCTGCTGTAACCTGCCACATCCTTCCTCACTGTCAACAACTCCTCCGACTTTCGTATCATCCGCAAACTTGCTCACCCAACCTTCTAACCCCTCTTCCAGGTCATTTATAAAAATGACAAACAGCAATGGTCCCAAAACAGATGGTACAGGTCACAGAGTAGGGAGGCTCGCAGGGGCTCGAGGATGTCAGAGTTAAACAGAGTTACATCTGGTCAAGAATGTCAGTGCGACAAAGGGGTTTGGGGATTGGAGGAATTTATACCGATATAGGGAGATGGATTAGCTTCTGAAGATAGGGATCGGGATGGTACAGGGAGAGGCAGGCAGACTGAGAGGAACGGACACGGGGTGTTTCCGGGAGAAGAGTATTGTGTGTACTATCAGAGATATGGAAGGTTGTAGCGACTGAACACGGTCAAAGATATAAGAAGGCTTCTAGGTTCAAGAAGGCTACATAGATAGGAACGCAATGGAGAATGCCAGGTTATTGGGTTGGAGACAGCGACACAGATGGGGAGGGTTGCACAAACTGAAAGTTTAAATAGATTAAGTTTGAAGGTTTGGAGAACGTTAAGGAAGTTATGATTTTTTTTCACAGAAAAGGAAGGGTTGTAGGAGTTGGAGAAGTTTACCCTGGTCGGGACGGATGGGGAGGTTCAAGGCAAATACATTGACATAGAGAGTGATGTTGTTGGGAGGGTTTACAGGGATAGACACGACTGCAGGGTTTACAGGGATGAATGAATTTAGTATCCACTGGAGAAGTTTAGGGATTAGGGTTTCAGGGATTGGAGAACCTGACAGAGACAGAGAGCATCGTGTGGACTAGAGAAGCTTCCAAATAGAAGAAGGATTATCGGTACTGGAGGATATTACAGAGATCATGGGCCAGGATTGATGCTTGGGGTTTCTGTGCTGTCACAGTAAGGACCGGTACAGCAAAGGTGAAAGCAGGACCCTCACAAGGTGATGGGAATGAAGCCTAGAATGTTGCTGTTCCTTGCCCAGCTCTGTATCTATGTCCTGTCTTCCGGGTCTGAATACAGAAGGTCACAAACTCCTCCCTCTGCTGTTTAATGTGAGTGATCGTACCGGCTGCAGGATTAACTGAAGGCTCCAGACCTCCCTCTCCAACTCTCTCTGGCTGACCAAGCATCTTCAATGAGGTGATGGATGAGACAGGAGTTAGCAACATCCTGATTACCTGAATGAGACAGAATTAGACAGAATGGAAAATTAGACTGATGCAGTGAGGATAACTCATGCAGAGTAGCACTGAGTCCAGCAGAGATCACGAAAATCCTAGTCTCTGTCCCCGGTCTGTGCTATTGCTGATCGGAGGATTATTTTGGTTCAGGAGCTCAGACCAGCTGCAAGAGTGAGAGCAGCTGAAAGAGGCAGCAATTAGACCCACACAGTGAGGGATACCACATAGAGAGATAATGAGTGATATCACCAAAGTGCAGGAAGGTGTCAGGATCAAACAACGGTCATAGTGAAAGGGTTCGATTCATTGTGCACTGGGATCAGTACTCAGTGACGGGTGAACTACGAAAGGGACAGGTGATGACCTCAGGTTATTCTCACCCGATTGTTCAATTTAATGCCGATGTCAACTAAACCCATCTAATTGCGTAATATCCTTTACGGAAGGAAATTGGTTATTGACAGCAAGTCTGGCCTACATGTGACTCCAGATGCAGAGCAAGGAGGTTGACTCTCAACTGGCCTCGAGATGACCTGGCAAGCAACTCAGCTCAAGGGCAGATCGGGGTGGACATGAAATGCTGGACAGAATGAGACAGCAACATCCCACGAGTTAATTAAAAACAACCCTGCTGGGAGCAGTGTCCTGGACAATCATGTCAATTGGTTTATGAACAGGACTTGAAACTGACAGAGAGAATGCAGGGACAAGGTTCAGGTGAAAGGAAGTTTCCAAATCCAAATAGAAAAGGTGAAGCATCAGAACAGCATGGGAATGTGGCTGAAGACAATCAGGAAGGAACAGGAAGAGACAGAGTTTAACTATAACTGTACATCAGTGAATTTTGTTAAAAGTCACGCAACACCAGGTTATAATCCAACAGGTTTAATTGGAAGCACACTAGCTTTCGGAGCGACGCTCCTTCATCAGGTGATTGAAGGAGCGTCTCTCCGAAAGCTGCTGTCCTTCCAATTAAACCTGTTGGACTATAACCTGGTGTTGTGTGATTTTTAACTTTGTACACCCGAGTCCAACACCGGCATCTCCAAATCAGTGAATTAGGCTGTGACAGGAAATTCTGGGAAAATGTCAATTACAATATTCTTTCCTTGGAATGGACAAAAGTATCTGCAATAAGGTAATAGACCTGTGACACCGAGATAAATAATATTCGATCACCAAAAAGATGTGGTTACAGGAGAAACAAAAGGTGGAACATAAATATCCAGTTGTACACATCCTTGAGGGGTCTCGGGGAGTGCAGGATTGGTTACCCTGACAGTAATGGGTGACAAAGGCATTACAAGAAAGCATTTGGCATCAGATGATGCAGCTGAATCATCCTGAGTGCAGATTCTGGGTAACACGTGTCAAAATCAGAAGCAGAAGAACATTTTTTAGGCTGTCAAACAATATTTCATTGCTAAACATTGTTATACATTCCAATGAATTCCTGATTAATGCAAAGGGACTGTGATAATTTTGGGAGACTTTTATCTTTGTCAAAAATGATATTCTCCAAACTTCTCTCCAAATGTTTTTGTCAGTGTTTCTTTGAATAACACAATTTGCAAATGGCCAGGGATGTGACTGTCTCAGATCGATCTTTGGGTGATGAAGTTGAGTGAAGGAGTAATGTCACACTGAGATATCCTCTGGGAAATTGTATAGTGGAATTCAATGGGGTGATGGATTTTTAAAGTGACCATAAAGCACACGCTACAATCACAACCAAAGCCATTTGCATGTATTTGAGAGGGGGACTGACCAAGGTAAAGAGGGGAAACAGTGAAGTGTATGGCTGGTAATTGACATTTAGAGTAATTGAGAAGTACATCGCAGAAACAGAGCCATCGGTGTCCAACTCGTTCATGCCACCCACACATCCTAACATAATCTCGTCTTATTTGCCAACACTTGGCCCAAATCCCTCTCAATCCTTCCTGTTTGTATACCCAACCAGATGTCTTTTAAATGCAGTTATTGTACCAGTCTCCACCACTTCCTCTAGCAGTTCATTCCATACACGCATCACCCTCTGCCTGAAGACGTTGTCCCTTAGGTTCCTTTTGTATCTTTCCCCTCTCACCCTGAAGCTAGGCTATCCGGTTCTGGAGGAGAAAGTGAGGACTGCAGATGTTGGCGATCAGAGCTGAAAATGTGTTGCTGGAAAAGCGCAGCAGGTCAGGCAGCATCCAGGGAACAGGAGAATCGACGTTTCGGGCATAAGCCCTTCTTCAGGAATGAGGAAAGTTTGTCCAGCAGGCTAAGATAAAAGGTAGGGAGGAGGGACTTTGGGGAGGGGCGTCGGAAATGTGATAGGTGGAAAGAGGTCAAGGTGAGGATGATAGATCAGACTGGGGTGGGGGCGGAGAGGTCAGGAAGAAGATTGCAGATTAGGAAGACGGTGCTGAATTCGATGGATTTGACGGAGACAAGGTGGGGGGGAGGGGAAATTAGGAAACTGGAGAAATCCGAGTTCATCCCTTGTGGTTGGAGGGTTCCTCGGCGGAAGATGAGGCGCTCTTCCTCCAACCGTCGTGTTGTGGTCTGGCGATGGAGGAGTCCAAAGACCGGCATATCCTTGATGGAGTGGGAGGGGGAGTTGAAGTGTTGAGCCACAGGTTGGTTGGGTTGGTTGATCCGGGTGTCCCAGAGGTGTTCTCTGAAACGCTCAGCAAGTAGCCGGCCTGTCTCCGCAATATAGAGGAGACCACATCGGGGGCAGAGGATGCAATAGATGATGTGTGTGGAGGTGCAGGTGAATCTGTGGCGGATATGGAAGTTTCCTTTGGGGCCTTGGAGGGAGGTGAGGGGGGAGGTGTTGGCGCAAGTCTTGCACCTCCTGCGGTTGCAGGGGAAGGTACCGGGAGTGGAAGTTGGGTTGTTGGGGGGTGTGGACCTGACGAGGGAGTCACGGAGGGAGTGGTCTTTACGGAATGCTGATAGAGGAGGGGAGGGAAATATATCCTTGGTGGTGGGGTCCGTTTGGATGTGGCGGAAATGACGGCGGATGATGCGCTTTACATGGAGATTGGGAGAATGGGATGGACAGAACCCCACTGGTCCTCACCTACCACCCCACCAACCTCCATGTTCAGCGTATCATCCGCCGTCATTTCCGCCACATCCAAACGGACCCCACCACCAAGGATATATTTCCCTTGGGAATAGTTGGGAATGGGAATAGTTTCTTAATTATGACATTCTCCATGCGATTTATGATGAAGCTGGTCTCCTTAGTCTCTGGAAGTTTTCAATAGGTTTCTCAGAATATTTACAGCAAAAATTGTGGCCACGCAGTCCATCATCTCTGTACCAGCACAGGATGAACAATATCCTCACTCTCACTCTGCTGTAACTCCATTAAACCGCAGAAATTTTGTTATCTGTGTCTGTTTTTAATTCAGAATATCCTGTTGAGATATAAACAATCTTACAACCTGTATAACCTGTGAATTAACAGTCTATATATATATATATATATGATATAAATCCGCACATCATATTTCAAATTGACCTGTTCTATTCATGTTGTCGTTCAGCATTCCATGTACCAAAAGTAATCTGTTCTCTTGATCTGCATTTCATTCCATTCCATTTGTTAGAACGTGTGATAGTTGAATACTCTGGACTGGGAGATATTACTGTACTCCCCTCACGTCTCCTCAGCCACTGCCCCTAGACCTTTCTGTATCATAGCCAATATCCTTTTCATTTGTTTTTTACCCCCACACTACCGCCTAACTGCAGTCGTGCTTATTTCTTCCCCCAGCACCCATATGTGTGTGCAGGTGTGAGATACAGTGAAGGACAAAAGGTCCACGAATCTTTATTCAGTTTCCACCAGCAGGAAGAAAAGAAATACCCGATGGGCCTGTGGCAAGCACAGTTCTTCACATCAAAGGACAATCCTGTGCGATCACACAGTGAAAGGGAGGGCATGGATTAAATCAAAATAGATTTGGAGGGGGAACTGATGCACTCCCCTCCCTGCGGCGCCCACCTCTCCCTGAACAACTCCAGGGTGTTGGTGGCCACCGCGTGCTCCTTCTCCAAGGACACCCGGACTCTAACGTCACCACGGAAGAGGGGCAGGCAGTCGGCCCTAACGACACCCTCCACGGCTCGCTTCCTGGATCTGTTTATGGCTAGTTTGGCCAGGTCGAGGAGCAGACCCACGAGGAAGTCTTCAGACCTGCCCTCCCCACTCCGTACCGGGTGCCCGAAGATCAGGAGCGTGGGACTGAAGTGCAACCAAAAGCAGAGGAGGAAGTTTTTGAGAAAATCAAAAAGGGAGTGCAAACGCCCACACCCAATATAGACTTGGTCCACGGACTCCACAGCACCACAGAACAAGCAGTTGGGCTAGGAGTCTGTGAACCACCGCAATCTGCGGTTGCAGGGGACTGCTGCGTGCAGCACCTTCCACCCCAGATCCCCGAGAGAAAGGGGGAGGACTCCCGCGTAGAGAGCCCTCCACTGGAGATCCCCACCGGCCGATAGGCAATGGCATGTCCAGGCATCTCCGGTCAGTGCATGAGGGAGAAGAGGTGGACTATATGCAGCAGCAGTCGACACAGGACCCGCCCTTTTATGTCCTTAAAAGGGACAAAACTAAAATTCCGGAGACGGCTCAGGTTGTGGGGCACAGGCTTCCGCGGGACCTACGGGACCTTGGGGCCAATGTGAAATTCCGTCCGGGGAGGGGTGAGCGCGGACGGGATCCCACCTCACACCTGAGCTTCCTCCAACTGGTGCACTATGTCGGGTCCGAGCACCGCTGCTTTAAGGTGACGAATGGCGGTGGCCACCAATATCCTTTTCATTTCGTTCCTTACTCGTTTATTTTTAACTTTTAATGAACAAGGTTATTGCACATTGTTATGGACCAGTTCCGACCCCTCAAAACGTTTTTTAAGCATGTATCCAGACCATAACTTTGCTAATTATTGAAGGTAAGTGTACAGTGCATATTCCCAGAGTGAATTAGCTGGTCAGATTGCCCAGTTTTAAACAAACGGAATGTGTTTTAAAAATTCAGGAATGAAATAAAACGAACCGAACATATAACACCCGAATAACTCTTCCTATCCAAGTCTGAAAGGCTATCACAACTTAATGACACTGGTCGAGATTGCTTGCAACAATCCCATTAAACAAACCCTTTAGGACAAAGATTAAAATTACATAAAAAGCTTCCAGGTTACGAAGTCAGCGGGCAGAAGGAGAGGGAGATCATCCAGTTTCAACGGTGACCCTGACTCAACTAACACTCGAAATGAACTGACCTTCGCAGCTGGAGAGCTGGCCACGTGTCATAGATTGTACTAGTATTTTTAAAGTCTCGAAAGTGTTCTGCCAGATGTATTATCTGTTAAGTATAAACCAAAGGACCCCATTCAAAACTGAGACATATTGGAAACTTGGGTTGGTTAGAACCTCGCTGAAAAAAGTCAAGGATAACATAACCATGCAAAGGGACCAAGTAAAAACTGTCCCTTCCCCCCGCCGATATGAAACTGAATCATCAATATCCAAAGACGGCTTCTGATTTCAGAAACCCTCAGAAATTGTGGTTCGTACACTAAAACACACATACATTTACTTACTATGAACATGCAACATGCAGAACTACATCCGAATTCAATGTATGGTACTCCCATCATTGAGTGCCTTGGCCTTTCTTTCAGTTCTCGACAATGCATCAGCCATCACGTTTTGAAGACCGCATGCACAATTTTCAAATTGAGTGGATGTAACTACAGTCTCTGGCGAAACCGTACAGCATTTTCTTTCTTAAATTTCTCCAATGGGTTTGGATCAGCATATATGGTTGTCTCAGATGTGTTGCTGGTAATATAGACGCTGAACTGTCGTATTACCAACACAAAGCTCAAAGTCTCTTTCTCAGCTTTCGAAAACTTCTACCAAATAACGTTCACCTGCTGGAGAAATGCCCAATAGATCATTCTATCTTCTTGTCATATTCCTGCAGGAGTGCAGTACTGACACCCACATCACTTGCATTTATAGCCTCCTGAAAGGCTTTGTGTAATCAGGTGTGACTGATACGGGGGCAGTGGTAACACATTTTCATGCCGTCAAATGCCCTTTGACAGTCGGGTTGTCTACTGAAACTTTTTGCCTTTCTTTTGCAATTCAGTGAGTGGAGCAGCCGCACTACTAAAATTAAGCACTGACGTTCGACAAAATCTACTCAATCCCAGGAACTGTTGTCATGCTCCTTTTGTCAATGGTACCAGAAATTCCCCAATCATCTTCGTTTTACATCCCATGGTACCATGTATCTGTGTCCAATAACATGGCCCAGGAAAGTGACTTGTATTTTGGCAAATTCACGTTTATCTAGGTTTATCACGAAGGCTGCCTTCCGACATTCATCGAACAAGTCTCATAGATGTTGTAAATATTCCGTCCATGAGTGACTAAAATCACCATGTCAGCAATATACACCACATAGTTGGATAATACGGCAAGTTATTGGTTAGTCTCTAAAATGTGGCTGACACGTTTTTCATTACAAATGTAAATTGCTTGTGTCACATTTTCAACACGGTCTTCCAACCGCAGAACTGGATATTGGCAACATGGCATTGGGTGAGTTGCAGTCACTGTAACTCACTTGGAGCATGTGTTCAATCCCCTTCTGAACCTGTGCCAACTTTAGAAGGTTATGCTTCTAAGGATATTTCTTAACCGTAACAGCATCTCCTACATCTACATTATGCACAATTAGGTAAGTACATCCCAGTTAACCTCCACATATCTCCTCATGTGATATTAAAAACACGTTCAGGTCATTCCGATTTTTCTCAGGAAGGTAACACAATAATTTATCCCAATTTTAGACAACTTCCTTATTGTCGAATTTAATCTGAGGAATGTCCAGTTCAGAATCCTCTTTTTTCTTTCTTCGTTGTTATCATTAACACCTTCTCCTCTTGCTTTCCTTCCCCTTCAAAACAGTTTTTGAGCATATTCGTATGACATAGTGAGATATCTTTCTGTCTGGAGTTCCTATGAAGTAGTTTCGTTTGCATTTGATAAGGTCCACTAAACCATGCTTTTCACGGTTCACCTATTACTGGAAGTAACACTAATACATTATCTCCTATAGCAATCTTGGATTTTTTTTTTTATTTCCCATCCGCTTCCTGTTTCATTACAAGCTGCAATACTTTTACATGCTGACGAGCCAAATCCCCAGTGCTATTATTCATTCCCTAAAATTTGAGACTTATTCCAAATGTTTTGCCTTTGATTTCTGATTTTCCAATTTCTCCTTAATCATTTTTAACGGTCCTGTCACTTCATTCCCAAAATCTAACTCAAATGGACTAAATTTGGTCGCTTCATTTGATGCATCTCTGAACACAAAGAGCACAAATGGAATTTCCTTACCTAATCATCTGGATAATCCTGACCATAAGCCCTCAACATGGTCTTTAATGTTTCATGTCACCTTTCTAGCGCTCCCTGTGATTTTGGCAGGTACACAGTAGATTTTAATTGCTTTATTCCTATGCGGTCCTTAACTTCCTTGAAAGTTTGGATATGAAGTTTGTACTTTGATCTCACTGTATCTCTATTGGTGACCTGTATCTTTTTTTTTTTAAAAAGTAATTCCTCTACAATCCGTTTTGCTGTGATTTTGTATCTTAGATTAGATTACTTTACAGTGTGGAAACAGGCCCTTCGGCCCAACAAGTCCACACCGACCCACCGAAGCACACTAGCCACCCACACCCCTACATTTACCGTTACCTAACACTACGGACAGTTTAGCATGGCCAATTCACCTGACCTGCACATCTTTGGACCATGGGAGGAAACCGGAGCACCCGGAAGAAACCCACGCAGACACGGGGAGAATGTGCAAACTCCACACAGTCAGTCGCCTGAGGCAGGAATTGAACCCGGGTCTCTGGCGCTGTGAGGCAGCAGTGCTAACCACTGTGCCACCGTGACGCCATCGGGAGATGGCCTCTGGAAATCAAGTTGATAAATCCATTATTGTTAACAAACACTGATTCCCACTTTATTGTTTGAGGTAGGAGACCTAGCCAATCAATTAAGATTCCTGTAAAGGGTTCCTCAAACACAGGAATATTTATTAAAGATGCAGGCTTCATTACCACCTGTGGATTGCCAATTATCTGATATGTATGCTACGCATGGCAAACTTCAACTACATGCTGGTGCAGTCCAGGTGTGTACAAATATCTTTGTATTTCAGCCTGTGTTTTCGTCACTCAGAAATGACCTCCATGTGGTCGCTCATGCACCACTCTCAGCACCTCCTTTCTATACTGCATTGGCAATACGGATTGATGCATTAATGCCCATTTCTCATCTCCTTGAATATGTGATAGTCTCCATATCGAATTTAGGAAATCATTTTTAAGGTAATAGCACTCAGGGATACACTCAGTATCCCTAATTTATATGTTTTTTGTTACAATTATTTTAAATCTTTATCTTTCTGCTGTAACTCAATTAGGTTAGCTGAGCTAAAAGAAAATTGCATGGTACGCTGTTTGCTTCTGTTTTGTCTCAACTATCTAATGGAATAACGTGTCTGCTAATGCCATTTCAGCTTCCTTAACTTTACATTGTTGATCTCTCTTGTTTCAACTGGTGACATTGGGACTCTGTTACCCCACAATCAGGAAAGATTACAGGTTAAGACTTCTGCATTACTTCAGTTGCCTGCTGGTTCTTCTGGCTTTGCTGGCTTTTCAACCAGAGAAGGCAGCACTTCTACGTGAATGAGCTATATATTTCGCAAAGACAATTCGTATTCCTGGAGCAGACAGTGTGTCCAACACTCCTACCACAATATCTCCACACGCTTCTTGACACTCTGCACTTGCTTTACATAATTTTGCCCTTTCTGTCTCACCGTGAATTCCCCTTAGCAGTACCTTTCCTAGAAATAGTTCTTCAGGAATACATATCTCCTCATCTTTCAGCATCACAGACTGAGAGGATTCTGTGTCCCTTGATATCACATTTTCTTTACCTGCTACTCCTGGCCTATGTGAATAAAATTTGTAGTTACATTTTATAAGCAGATCCGGCACTTCCTCCTTAACCAACCTCCAATAACCTTTCGCACTCTGATGCAGCTTTCTAGCTTGCACTGTGCTTTCTGTTACCGTTCCAACAAAACTCCCAGGCTTATTCTGTTTTCCGACATCTGTGTTTATTTTTCCTTAGCCCACCAGCAGAGTGATTTCATGTGACCTAAGTTATTGCAATGAAAACACCGGAGCTTATCTAACTTCTTTGTCCTCTTCACTGGTTTCCTTTTTATCCTGTGGTAAGTTGTTCTTATGATCTTCAATGTGATCTACGTTTCCCTTTCGACGTGAGGATTTCTCTTTGGCCCAATTTCTAATCCTCATGGACTGAAATTGATTCTGGAAGCCAAACCGTGTTGTATTGATTAATTCATAATGATCAACCACTTCAGCTGTTAACCGTGCTGTTTTCATTCTCTGCTCTTCCAAATGAGTTTGCCCTTTGTCTGGCAAGAATTTTTGAACTCCTCCAAATTAATTGTCTCTCAACAACCATCTTGCTTATTTTTAAAGCTCTTATCCATCGATCAAAATTACTTTGTTTGAGCCTTTCAAATTCAAAATAGGTTTGACCAGGATCCCTCGTTAGATTCCTGAAACATTGTCTATAGGCTTAAGGCTAACAGGTTATGGGGTCAGAATGGCAGAAGGAGGGAGAGCATCCAATTTCAACATTGACTCTGACTCAACTAACCTCAGACTGAATCGAACTGACCAACTAGAGAGCTGGCCACGTCCTCTTGATAATACAAGTTTATTTTTAAAGACTTGAAAGTTGTCTGTCTGCAGCATTATTGTTATGTATAAACGCCAATAAACCTTTAAGAAATCAGAAATATTGGTCATTTAGAACCTCTCTAAAAAAGTCACGAACAGCTTAACCTTGTAAAGGGACCGGCTTTGTGACAACATGCCACATATCACTTTAGACTGAATTCAATAAATGTAAGTCTTTCTGTTTTGAAGCCAATAAAGTGTATTAAGGTGTTTGGGAATTTATACAAATAATGCTGAAGCACATTGTGTGTTTAAGATACAAAATTGCCTTATTCGAGCAATTAGAGGAATTCCCAGGCAAATCCACATTTCCGGTGCATGGTCAGGGCAAATATTCCCACTGCAAATCTATTGGTTGATGCTTGTTCTAGTGAAGTGGAGCACGCTAACAACATATAGATTATGTGTTTGGGTGTGGTGGTAGGAGGTTCACGCGGTTCCAACATTGCAAATGGACAACAGAGCAGAGTCATCTCGCCTGCGATAAGAAAATCTCCATCATTCTCCGTCACAACTAACTTCACTCAAACAATTGGTGATGGGAGACCTAACCAATAGCAGCGATGTCAGCATCCAGTTCAGTCCAGATATTATTGTGATCTGAAGATACCACCCTGTAAGAAGTTAACCGATCTGTTTGTTCAGTGACTGTGATTGATGACAGTCTCCATGGATTCCAATTATGTCACTGGATGTTTTCCCTCTTCTAGTAGTAAGGGACCTCTTAAAACGCTTTATACCATTGTAGCAGCAGATGCATCACCTCCAACACTAACAGGGATTGCAGCTGCAGAGACAGGAAGAGGAGAGATAAACATCTGAGAATAGTTTGGAATGTTCCAGTAATGGATCAGAATTGAGAACATTAGACTGGAATGCTGCAACAATGGACAGGACTTTATCCTGGGGTCTTTTCTATCTTTCGTGGTATTGGTCAACATTACCAGATCGGATAGAAGCCGTACTGATGGTTATCCAGGCAGGTTACTACCCCATGCTCGCTATTGTTGGTGTTCCAGGTAAGTCTCTCCATCTCTATCCATTTGTTAATCCCATAAACCATGCTGAACTTCATTGCTATTTCTGTTACCTATGTTTGACAAAGACGGAGACATATAAGATAATCAGAGTGTTAGATAGAGTGGACAGGGAGAGCCTTTTTCCAAGAATGGTGACGACGAGCACGATGGGACACAGCTTTAAATTGAGGGGTGATATATATAGGACAGATGTCAGAGGTAGATTCTTTACTCAGAGGGTAGTAAGGGCATGGAATGCTTTGCCTGCAACGTTAGTAGATTCGCCAACTTTCAGTGCATTTCAGTCGTCATTGGACAAGCATATGGACGTACATGGAATAGTGTAGGTTCGATGGGCTTCAGATTGGTATGACAGGTCGGCGCAACATCGAGGGCTGAAGGGACTGTATTGCGCTGTAATTTTCTGTGTTGCCTTCAGTTTCAAATACAAATTCCATTTATTACCATAACCTTCCGATCCACCCAACAACCAAGTCCTCACAATCATCTGAGAACTAGGCTGTACACAATAACAAATTACCTTTTGCCTTGAATTGATTTCTTTCTCGGTATTCTCTCCATCACCAAACATATGCACTACAAGCTCCGTAATATTCCCAGTCCCCAACTTGACGTCAGTGCGTGTCCTAAATAAATCATTATCTATGCCTTGGTAAAATTCAGACGTTATGTTTCCAGTTCTCTTCTAAGCACTCTGTCTGTTACAAATATGTCCATCAGAACCTTGTTCTTGTCTCTAAACTAAATTCGTGACAGCCACATATGTCAGAGAAGCAATGTCGCTGGACATGTAATTCAAAGGCCCAGGTTTCTCAACTAAAGACACTGTTTCAAATCTTACCTCAGATGATGTCAGAACTTAAATTCAAATGACAGGAATTGGAAATAAAAGCAAATTTCACTAATATCAACAATAACAGCACAAGCCTTTTGTCAATAAGTTAATCGATTTCATTGATGTTTTTTGGTCAATAAATCCAGCATTATTACCAGGTCTGGCTTAAGACTGATGTTAGACCCACAGGAATGAGCTTGGTTGTTTACTGCCTGAAGGAATGATCTCACAGTAAAGGAGATTTAGAGAGCTCAACAAATGCTGACCTTACCAGCGATGCAGACATCCCATGTCATAACAATATCGAAATTTAAATAAAACAAAGAATACTGCAAGAGATCAGAAACAAAAATAAATAGAGAAGCTGCCGCAGAAACTGAGCAGATTTGGCACCCTTGGGTCGCGGGAAAAATAGAATTGACATTTCGAGTCCACTGTCCATCCATCATAACTGAACACAGCTTGAAAATATTGTGATTGATGTTGGTGACAGGGTTGTCTGTTATGAAAGGAAGAAGGGGGGAGTCGAATAGATAGAGAAAGAGAGAGATAAAATAACATCTGTAGTAAAGGGGAGAAGGAGTGAGTTGAATAGATAACGAGAAGGAGAGAGAACAAGAAACAAACAAAGGAATTATTGATGATCAGTTGGAAAGGAAATAAAAAAAAACGAGATTAATCTTATTTATTTTTCTTCTGTTCCGATATTACTGAAAATTGCGCCATGTCGTGTATAGTCCAAAGTCGTTGTTTAAAGTGAGTTATGTCCCTTTGTCTCTCTTCCATGTGTGTATTCATTACCTTCACTTATTCATTAGTGGGATGCTGGGCCAGTATTTAATTCCCTTTCCTCATTGTCAATGAGAAGGTGTTGGTGGACTGCCTTTCGGACCCACTGCAGTCCGTGCTCTGTAAATAGTCAGTGCTTAGTTCCGTGTGGTTTCATTTCTTTGAGATTTTGTAGTGAGTGGTATAGCTGAGTGGCTGCCTTATCCATTTCAAAGGGCAATTGAGAGTCAAATGCATTGCTGGAGTCACATGTAAGCCCGAGCAGCTGAAGGACATTAGAGTGAAGGACATTCCGTGAAGGACATTAGAGTGCTGGGTAGAATTGTCTGACAATTGACAATAGTTTCATAGCTTCATTTGATTCTATTGAATTCAAGTTTCACCATTTGTCGTCGTGGGATTCGATTCTGGGGTGGGGGTCAGCACATGGGTCCCTGGATCAATACTACCACAAAGACGTCATCTTCCCAACATCACCAACCATCGCCGTTGGCAATAGTAATGTGATGTTGGTGTGGCTATGATTGAAACACAGCTGTTCGCGAGGCTAAGGAATGGTTTTGCAAAATATACCTTCCTCCTTAATTTTGTTTTTATTAGAAGATTAAAGGATCGGAAGAGCCCTTGGCGAAAATGAACGTGATGTCTTTGATCATGAGTCACGAACAGAATTCATACCAGACAGCAAGTAATCAACATAGTAAATTGTAAACTGTCCTTCATTGAAAACTGATTCAACACAATAGGAATGAAGACACCTTCCTGCTGTCGTAGAGTGTTGTTCGGAAAGTAATTGGGGCACTATGTATAGATTATTTCTCCTTTATAAGGAATGATCACCTTGCCACAGAGAGGCAGTGTCAAGGAGTTTCACCGGACGAATTCGTATGGGTGATGGTATCACGAAGAGACTGTGAAAGAAATAATCTGTATCACTAAATAAAAAATGATTGTATTAAACCTTGAGGGTTATGGATCAACAATCATTATTTTCAAAACGGACCATTGACAGCGTTATTCAAAACTTGTGTTTATCTGCGATACATGCTTTCACAATTGGGCAAATATACAGAAAGGAAACGATTAGAAGGATAGAGGAAAAGCGTAGGGAAACGCGGTCAGCATGGATGGACATTTTGATCAGAATAGACCAGTTTGGGCTGAACGGCCGGTCTCGGACTCCATGATACTGTACTTTCCTGAGTGGGGCCTCATTTTCGTGAAGTGAGAGCTCCAGGTTCTGAATTAACTCTCAATGCCTCAATATGCAGCTGGTGTGTGACCTTGTACTGAACGTCATGTTGTTCAAAAATCTGTAAGTAGCCACATTCTGATAGAGTTCGCCATTAACACTAGCTTCCGGCCTCCATACAGAACACTAGCCTGTCATCTCGGTGATGAGAGATGCCTCCTTGAGACTTGGCACAAACCATCCGCTGTCCGTCCTCACTGTCAGCAAAACATGGTATCGTTAATGTAACACGTGTGTACCATTAACAATGGAGCCAGGAAGAGCAACATGGAGCAGTCTGTTTGTGTAGTTTATGCTTCATTGATTTGTCATGTTGGAGCATCAATGACATCCTTCTTTGTGTTACAGTCTGGAGGTGCTGAATGGCCTCTTCTCTTCATGCATTAGTGTGTCGAGGGGCGGAATGTCCTCCTGCTGGTCCCAGGGAAAAGGTTCATGGACATTATTGGACGACCCTTGGTTCTCGCTTAAAGTGTGATGTATTGACTAGGCTCCTTATCTTCATCGGTAATAGTAGACAGGCAGGGGGCTGGAAGAACACAGCAAGCCACACAACATTTAGTTCTCCAATTTCAGGTAACCTTTTTTTCTAATCCACCAACTCCCTTCCCAGCCTCTCCCGCTCCCTTCCATTCCACTGATCAATCCTTCTTCAAGCTACCACACAGATTCAGTCCTCCCATCGTCCAACCCAGTGATACCCCTTTACCTGTGTCCATCTATCCCCATCTCACCACCCTGCCTCCTCCTCTCCCGCCCGGCCCCTTTATCTTTAGCTCCCTTACTGCAGCCGCAGTCTTGAAGAAGGGTTATACCCAAGGTGTGGTCTTATCCACCTGCTGATGCTGCCTGGCTGGTTGTAGTCTTCAGCTGGCTGCATGTCTACTTTGGATTCCAAAGTGTGCAGAATTTTTATTTTCAAAATCTCTTCCTTTATAGTCGGCGCACAAAGCGAATGGGCTGTGTTTCTTTTTAACAATAGTTTTGATGGATTGAATGGCCTTCTCACATTCCTGTGACACCAGCTTGAGATGCTGCATGAGCTTCTTTTTTTAACCATGTAAATGTGTAGGGTCTGATCGCACTATTACATGAATGTTGCCGACACTTTAACACCACAAGTTTGAATGTTGTCTGTTATTGATACTTTAGCATCTGAGGAGGTGACACTGAAGAGGTGTCCTGAACATTGTGTGGTCTTCACTGAACATTTCTACGTCTGATCGTATGATAGACAGAAAGACATTGATGAATCAGCTGAAGTTGTTTGTGCCGAGAAAGTTTCCCTCCGGATCGCCGACAGAAATATCCAGGGACTGAGAGGATGGATCTCCACCAGCCACATTGTGTTCTGAATGTACCAAACAGTGGGGATTACAATTTTGTTCAGGTTCCTTGACATCTTGCTTAGTCAAATCCTGCCGTGTTGTCAGGGCCAATCACTGTCATGCTGCGTTCATATCTTTTGTTCATGTCAACAGGACAACGTATATGTGTGGGAAGTGTTTCCTTCTCTCAGAGGGCAGTGACTGTTAGGGCCTTTCTATTCCAGACCAGCTACATCATTAAAACGTTTGGGGACGCGGAGTGGTGTTAATGGATTGTGACACGTCCGGGACTTGAGGGCTACAAAGAATTGGGCATGAAAGAGAAATTCTGGCCAAGAACATATCAGCTACGACCTTACTGAATTGAAGGGCAGGCCTGAGGGGCCATGTAACCTGGTGTTATTCCAGTATACCCAAGTCACTTTGTGTCCTCTTCCATTTCCTGTGTTACTGACTTGAATTAGTTGAATCGATTGATACTGTTGCTGCATGATGTAAATTGCGTCATTTTTTTCGACTTGAGGGACTGATTAGTCTCCTCCTTTTACTATATATCAGGCTCAATGGGCTGGAAAGGTTCATCTTGTTCTGGTGTAATTGAACGCCATATAGTACAGATCTTCCACCATTGGAGAAAGTGAGCACTGCAGATGCTGGAGGTCACAGTCGAATTGTGTGACACTGGAAAAGCACGGCAGGCCAGGCAGCATCCGAGAAGCAGGAGAATCGATGTTTTGGATATTCCTGATGATGGGCTAATGCCCTAAACGTCGATTCTCCTGCCCCTCCGATGCTGCCTGACCTGCTGTGCTTTTCCAGCACCACGCGTTCTACCGGCCTGCCCCAGTCAAACTTCCTGGTCACGTCATCAAAGAGCAGGTCAGGCAGCATCGGAGGGGCAAGAGAATCGACGTTTAACAAATTCATCAGGCGTGAGATTCCACTCATGCTTACTATTCCTAGTCAAACCCTATTTTCCAAAGGCATCTTATCCCTCAGAATCTTCTCAAGTAATTTACCTTCCACAGATGTTAAACTTACTGGTCTATAGTCTCCAGGCTTTATTTTTCAGTCCTTTTTGAATAAGGGTACATTTGGAATCCCCCAGTCTTCTGAGATCTCACTTTTGGTAAATGATGATCAAAATTATCAGCCAGGACCACCGAAATTTTTTCTCTAGATCCTTGCAGTGTTCTTGAATATAACTGGTAAGGACCATAAAATTTATCCAACTTCAAACATTCCAGTACATCCTGTACCTCCTCTACAGTGATATGGACTGTTTCTAAGGTATCATATTCGACTTGCCCAAATTCCGAAGTATTCGTATCCTTCTCCACGTTAAGCACAGAGAAAAATATTTGTAGAAGACATCGCCCATCTCTTATTGTTACACACATACGTGTTCACGTTGGTCTTTGAGTAGTCCTATTCTGTCAATAGTTAATGCTTTTCCTTTAATATACTTAAAATACCTCTTTGAATTCACCCTGATCTTCTCAACCAAGGCTATCTCATAGCCCTTTATTGCTGTCCTGATTTCGTTTTTCAATAAAGTCCTGCATCACTTACATACCTCCAGGAGTTTCCTTGATCCCACCTGCCTGGACTTGAGCCACACCTCCACATTATTTTCAGGTCAAAGCCTCAATAATTCTTGCCATTCAGGGTTCCCCATTCCTGTTTACTTTCTTTTCACCCTCGCATGAACATATACTGTAGATTTTGAACTCTAGCTGTCACACTTTTAAAGGCCTCCCATTTGCCAGAGTTTCCTTTGCCTGCAAACAAACTACTGAAATCAACCCTACAAGCTCCTGTAATAAATACATCAAAATTCATCTTGCCACAATTTAGAACTTGAACGTGTGGCGCAGTTTCATATTCCCTCTCCATAACCATTTGAAAATTAATAGAACTATAGTGACTGGTCGCAAAATGCTCACCCACTGTCACCTCCGTCATATGTCCTTCCCTATTTCTTAAGAGTAGGTCAATTTTTTCCCTTCTCGAACAGGACCCTCTATATACTGCTTGAGGAAACTTTCCTGACATACTTAATGGATTCTATTCCATCAAATCCCTTAACGCTCCAGCAGTCCCATTCTGCCCCATTAAAACCCCTATTATGACAACCCTATAGTTCCTGTAAGTCTCCCCTCCCTCCCTGCATATGTGCTCCTCTAAATTACCATTGACTATTTGGGGACCTATAGTATAACCCCATTAATGCCTCCATCACGTTCTTATTTCTTAGATCCAATCACAAAGCCTCACTGGTTGATCCTTTATATGCATCATCTCTGATCACTGCTGTGATACTCGCCTTAATCAAAAATGCAAAGCCCCCTCTCCTCCTTCCACCAACTCTGTCCCGCCTAACGCACTTTACCCTGGTACATTTAGCTGTCAGTCCGGTCCCTCCTTTAGCCATGTTTCTGTAAAGGCTAAATATCCCAGTCCCACATATGTATCCACGTCCTGACTTCATCGGCCTAAGTGATCAGCTCTTTTGTATTGAAATAAATGTAATTTAATCCAGCAGGCATTCATTGCTCCCTATCGTGTTCGAGCCTGAACTGCCTCTCCAGCTTACTGTTTCTGATTACAGCATCTCCTTCCAGCATTGCACTTTCCTCCCTGATCTTGAGGGTAACTCCCACACCTCCGCCAATCTCGTTTAAACTTTCCCGTGTGGCATAAGCAAAACTGGCTGCCAACTTTTGGTCCCCCCTCCTCCATTGCATATGCCACCTGACCATCTTGAACAGGTCGACTCTGTCACAGAAAAGGTCCCAATGATCTAATTATCTGCATCCCTCCTCACTACATCAATTCTTTTGTCACATATTTATCTGCCATATCCTCCTATCGTTACCTTCACTAGCTCATGACACTGGAAATAATCAGGAGATTACCACTTTCGATGTCCTGGTTTTTAACTTTTCTCCAAGATCTCTGTTATCACTCTGTAGGACCTAATTCCTATATCTACCTGTGTCATTTGTGCCAACGTGCACAATGACTTCTGGCAGATCACACTCCCCCTTGAGAATGTTCTGCAGCCGCTCGGAGACATCCTGGATCCTGGCACCGGATAGGTAACACACCATCCTGGTTTCCAGTTTAAGGCCACAGAATCTCCGATCTGTCCCTCTAACAATCGGATCTCCTATCTCGATGACCCTGTTTGTCTTTATCCTTTCCTGCTGCTCCCCTGAGCCAGTCGTAGTGCAACCGACCTGGCAACTGCTGCTTTCCCATAAACAGTCATTTCCTGACACCCATCCCCCATCTCCCACCACACACAAAATCAGTAACCAAAATGGTATACATGTTTTCGAGAGGAATGGCCACAGGGGATTCCTGCACTCCCTGCCTACTCCCTTCGCCATTCCTGGAACACGACAGGAAGCAAGGAACGCCAGTTGGTTTAAATTGAACTTATTTAAATGAAACAGGGCGGACAGGTAATGCAGATAAACTGAGGGCGTGGATCTTTAAATGGGATTGTGATATTACAGTCTTTACAGAAACGTGGCTAAAAGAGGGATTTAGGTGTGACGACCTCACTAAAACATTTATCTTTGAAGTGCTCTGTATCTGGGTGATCCGGACAGCAGCCAGGTCCAGCTCCGGAACATGGTCTCCCAGGAGCTGCAGCTGGTTTCACTGCCCACACGTGTAGTCACCAGGGACGGCGGAAATCTTCCTGAGCTCCCACAACCTGCAGGAGGAATGTGCAACTGCCCTAACTGCCATCTCAACTGCTGTCAGTCTAGCGTTAAAAGGATTTTACCTGAGCTTCCCTGTACTTTTTGGTGAACTGCTGCTCACTGAAGCGTCTTGAACCAAAGCATTACTACCTACTCTGCTACTAACAACACGTCAATCGACCACTCCACATTTAGTTTTGGTTAGGGCAGGAGGGAGACACTAAACCGATGTAACATTTGGGCCTTATGTACTCCTTAACATCAGGCCCATGCTTGGACTTGAAGCGTGTCTTGCTGAGGTCTTCCTTCTAGTAGTGCTGACTGCGCTGATGCAAATATTCACTCCGACAGCCAATCCGCATTGTCGCAGTCCTCTGGTCTTTTCTGTCGATGAGTACTGCATTTATGAATTCCTTGAATCTATTTATTGCATTCCACACTATGTCTCACTCCGGAGGGAGAGAGGTTGATGGTCCAGTGAATACAAGCTATTACAAAAAGTTTGCCATTAGACATATGGGCGACAGCATACCCATCTGCTCGCTGAGTCTGCTTTTCCTCTCAATTAGCGTACATTTATTCTGGTAACCTTCCATCCCGTTTTCCTGCGTTTTCCCCACATTTAGTGACCCAGCCTCAAAAACCTTCACAATTTTCTACAATTGCTGCCTCCCACTGATGGGTACCAAACCGGGACCTCGGGTTCATGTCACATTACAGGTGACCACCATTGCACTACACACTCAGATACTCCTACACACACATACTCTCACATACACACGGACAAAGGTACACACAGACGTGCACACAGACACCCACACACACTCTTACAGACACACAAACTCCCACACGCACCCCTTCTCAGACTTAACACATTCTGTACTCACCACACACATTCACACATATATACACTTTCTCACACTCACAACCCCCAACCCAGACAGATACAAACAAAGACACACATGCACCCATATATTTTGGGGGGTGAATTTGTACTTGCAGGTTGCATTGTACTTTGCTCAAAAACTGCATGCATTCATGTAGAACTCTGAGCTCAAAAACTGCATGAATTTATGTAAAACTCCGTTATCTCACTTTTTAGATTAGAATCAATCTAAACGTTATGGCATAGAGAGAGAACTCGGGGGTCAACGCCTTCAATATATTGTCCAGCTATCACCATTGCTAACAGCTAACCCGAGAATGCAACTTTTAAAAAAGGGTTTAAGATTTACACATGAAAAAAGTGAAACTATCACTGTATTCTAACAGATGAAAGGCTTAACAGACAATGAATTTCTCAATGTATAATTTCAGTTACATCACACTGTAAATTTTTGCTATAAATTATGTGTGACGATCGAGCCCTCAAATATCACCTGATGTAGGAGTGTCGCTCCGAAAGATAGTGTGCTTCCAATTAAACCTGTTGGATTATAACCTGGTGTTGTGTGATTTTTAACTTTGTACACCCCAGTCCAACACTAACATCTGCAAATCATGGAAAATCATAGTTTTATTAGAGACAGTCAGCATGGCTTTTGAGGGGCAAGTCATGCTATACACATCTTATTGAATTCTTTCAGGATGGGATCAAACAAATTGATGAAGGTAGAGCAGTGGATGTGATGTATATGGATTTTAGCAAGGTGGTTGATGAGTTACCCTAACATCGGCTCATTCAGAAAATAAGGAAGCATGGAGTGACATTCTGCAGGAATCGGTTCTGGGACTACTGTTCTTTGTGATTTTTATAAATGATTTGGATGATAAAATGAAAGGTTGCTCAGCAAGCTTTACAATGTAATAAATATTGTTGGAGTTATACATGGTGTGGAAGGCTGTTGAAAGATGTAATTGGACATTGACAGGATGCAGAACTGGACTGGTACATGACAGATGGAATTCAAGTGCGGATAAGTGTGAAGTGATTCATTTTAGAAGGTCGAATTTGAATACTGAATGCAGGGTTAAAGTGAGGATTATTGGTAGTGTGGAGGACAATAAGGATCGTGTGGTCCATGTCATAGGACACTCAAAGTTGTCATCCACGTTGATAAGGTTATTAAGATGTATGGTGTTTTCATTAGCCTGGGATTGAGTTTAAGATTCGCAATGTTATAATGCAGCGCCAAAAAGCTCTGGTGGGACTACACTTAGAATATTGTGTTCTGTTCTAATCGTCTCATAACTGGAAAGACGTCATCGCGTCGAAGAGGGTGCCGAGGAGATTTACCAAGACGCTGCCGAGACTGGAGGGGATGTCTTACAAAGTAAACTTGAGAGAGCTAGGGCTTTTCTCCTTGGAACTATGAAGAATGGGACGTGACTTGATAGAGGTATACAAGATGACGAGAGGCATAGATAGAATGGGTAGCCAGAGACTTTCTCGCAGGGTGGAAATGGCTATCTCGAGCGGGCCTAATTTTAAAGTGATTGGAAGAAGGTTTGGGGAGATGTCAGAGGTAGGTTCTTTACTCAGAGAGTGGTGGGTGCTTGGAATGCACTGCCAGCGGTAGTAGAGTCAGATGCATTAGGGATATTTAAGTGACTATTGGATAGGCGCATGGATGATAGTACAATGAAGGGTATGTCAGTTCGTCTGATCTTCGAGTAGGATAAAAGTTCGGCAGGACGTCAAGAGTCGAAGGGTCTGCAATGTGTTGTATTGTTCTGTGTTTTATGTTTCACCCAGCCTGTGGATTCTTATCAATTGTTGAATGTGTGAGGGAGTGATGTGTGTGAGATCAGGAAGCTGGGGAGAGGCGTTAGCCCAAAACATCCAGTTATGTTGTTCATTGTTCCATTTACCTAAATGCCATTACAGTATGTGTGGTATCCTACACCAGGCAGGCTCCGCCAAATTCAGTTATTAACGTCATTCTTGACTTGTCATTTGCTGATGTTTTCTTCAGACACAATCTGTTAGGTGGCCCATGTATTAATTAGATGTTTTCTAAGTTGCGTGAATTGCGTAAAAATAATACATCAATTATGATTATTCAACTGAATTATAATCTCTGAAAACAATTAGGTTGATTCTATATTTATGGAACTATAATATAAACTCCTGTCAAGATTATCTAACACAGAAATAAAGAATGTACAATTTATTTTCAATCGAACAAACAATATGGATGTAACTCTTTTGGCGATCAGAATTACACACACAATGTCAGGATTCAAAACAATGCATTGTCACTCCAACATTTTGAAAGTGGTTGGCTTCTGAATGATTACATGTTCAGGGTAAGCAAACAATTGAACAATCAAATAGAATTAGCGTTCTTACACATTTATATATAATCAATCAGTTTAATCTCTCACTGAAATGTACAAGCTTCAGCTATTTGTCAGCAATTTAGAAATGGCTATTGTTCAACATGCACTGTGAATATTAAACTAAATAAATGATTTGTGCTATCAAATTTTAGTGAACAATAATTTGAAAACGTTTAACTGTTAGTAAGAATGTTATTTAATTTGAAATGCAGACAGTGAACAAAAACGATGAATATTTTATTGTGTGAGTGTAAAGTCAAACCTTTTCAAAGAGATTTGTGCCAAAGCAATGACAGATTTGTTTGAGTAATTGAATACAATATTTAAAATATTCATATTCTGAGCAATAATTAGACTATATAATGAAGTTGGCCTTGCAATACTTGCATTTTAAATGCTTATGCTGCACGAAATAATCAGATATTCGTGAGCATTTAGAATGGGAAATAATCGGATCCTGACTTTTATTCGCATCAGACACATGATAGAGTGCAAAACTTTAAAGTACAGGAGAAGACCATTGGCCACTGTGTGTGCACCAGATCCAGGAATGTCTCCCAAGTCCTTCCCATTTGCCAGCCCTATCTCTGCAGCCTGTTAAATCCATATTTCCAAATACATATCCAGTTTTTTTTAATGTTTATCCGCAACTCACCCAGGCAGTCCATTCCAAATCCTAACAACTCTCTCAACAAATAAGTTTTTCCTTATCTTATTCCTGACTCTTTTGCTGACAAGCTTGAAATTAGAACTCCTTGATGCTGTAATGCCAACTAACGGAAACAGAGTATTCCTGTTTTACTCTACAACGGTTTTTTCATACGTTTGAGCACCGCAATTAGTTCACATATTTGTCTGTTCTGCTCAGGGAAGAATAAAACTTGCAAGAACTGTAACAAACACGACATTGGGAAAACAGGCGGAAAACAGGCTGAAAACTAGCCACCTGGATACATGAACAACAACTGACCAGAAAAAAAAGTCATGACCCACTATCACTAGTATCCTTACATACAGATGAGGGAGTACACGATTTAGACTGGGTCTGCACATCCATCTAGGACAAGCCAAACAGAGACACGCACGAGAATTCCTAGAAGAGTAGCATTCCAACCTGAACTCTATCAAATAACACATTGACAAAAAGAACCGGACATAAAATTACCAATAGTGGAAATTACATCACTGACTCAAAGAAACCGAAACACATAAATAGCAACCATGTCATGACACCAGCACTTCACCAGAGGTTACCTGATAATGTTCCCTAGTACAGTGATGAACCATCTGAAAATGAACTCTCCAGCTCAGCGAGCAAACTGACTTGCAGAAGAAGCGCAATTTCTCTCATCCTCCCTTTAACTAAATACTTCACTCCAGTTATCATTCCGATTATTTTAAGGTTATTTGTGTTCTTCTGCAAAGTAATATAGTGACTTTCTGTGTGTGTTTGAATGTGTGTGTGCATGTGTGTGTGAGAGAGAGCGAGAGATCGAGAAAGAGAATAATCCTCTGTAATCTCCGGATTACTCCCCGTGCCATTTGGAAAAGAGGGAAGGATGAGGAAGACAGTAGAGCTTAATGTGTTGTTAACAGTCTAGTTCAGGGGTGAGAGTTCCAGATTGTTGGGTCATTAGGATCTCTTCCATAACAAATGGGGACCTGTACAAAAAATACAGGTTGTATCTTAACTGGACGAGCACCAACATCCTAGTGGGGAGGTTTTCTAGTGCAAGTCAGATGGATTTGAACAAACCAGGAGAGTGAGAACCAAAGCAGAAGATCAGGAACCGAGCAGAAGTAGAGGTGAATAGGACATCAGGCACGGCCAGTTTAATGACCATGCTGAGAAAATGAATCAAAACAGTGAGTTTGGAGTTGGAATAATTTATAGAGATGAGGCGCAGGTTTTTCATAGATTAACAAGTAAGGACGGAGAGTGTGGGGGATGTGAGGGAGTGAGGTGTGTGAGATCAGGGAGACAGTGCACAAGAAAATGTTAAAGGGGAAAGAGGTTGGGGTGGGAAATTCCGTGATAAACAACTAGCAGCAAAACACGGGAAAACTTGCTGCTTGTCAAAGTGAATACCTGGGAAAGAATCTATTATGCTTCAGATAAATAACACCCTTATTGCTAGAGGTCTGCATTATAATGGAGGAAAAGCTGCCTTCATTTTTCTGACTGCAGTTTTAATAATGGTTGCAAACAGCTAGAATAGTGTCAGTGCTGTTGTTGGACAATGCGTGCACTGAGCATATAAATTACACTGGATGTTCCCAGAGATGACTGGGCTGCCTTTGGTTGAGTGAGTGCTGAAGTTGCATGAGATGATGCTGGTTTGTAATATAGCCACAAACTGAGTACAGTAAAAGGAACAAAGCAGCAACTGTCATTGTTTATTGTTTCAGAATATACTATCGTAAGCATGGCTGCCACTGCACAGGATCATGCAATGAAAACAGACCTATCACGTCTGTGCCAGCAAGTGCATATCCAAAGACATTTTAAACGGTTGTGAGGTCACCTGCCTCAACCACCCATCTAGACAACGCATTCCAGATTCATAATATTCTCTCAGTTCTATACACATTCCACAAATCCTCTCTCAATCCACTCATGTTCACTTTAAAAGTGTGTCCCTTTGTTTTTGATCCGTTGACTAAGGAAAACAGCTGCTGTCCGTTCATCCTCTCTATACGCCATTTGCTCTTGTACACCTGTACCATATTCTCTCTTCAACCTTCCCTGCTGCAAAGAAAAAACGAGCAAATTATCCCTCCTCTTTCATATTCACTTTTGAGTACTCACTTGATTTGTTACTTCTGATTTGCATCTTCCCAATTTATCGGTGCTACATTTCATCAGACCATTGATCTGGCTATCTGAATAATCTGTTTCTATCCTCCTGTAACTTAACACTTTCCTCCTGACTGTGATCCACCCAGCTCATCTTTGTGTCATCCATAACATTGGTCATCATTCCACTGCTCCACACTTTATACATTCTCACAATCGTCATTTCTGAATATCACAAACAAACCGTGATTTCCTTCCGGTTCTGCAGATGTTATTCAGAGGATTATTTGACAATTCCAGTCTCTTGTTTTTCCTATTTTGGTGAATTTATAAATGATGTAGTTAACACATTTTATGCGGGAGCCACAAATAGCATTTACGACACAGAGTTGAATTCAGCTTTTACACTCTGCCTCTCTGCATGTTTTAGTTATAAACATTGTAAATAATTTAGGATAAACTAGGGTTTGGCACCTTGCAGTGGAACATTAGCATTTTGTGTGGCACTGTTCTTTGTAAAGTTCCCTGCAATTGCTCGAGCTGAAGAAATTTTTCATCTGCAGAATGGACATGGACTCATTCATTACTTGTTTAAATCAGCGAGTGTGATCACGATAAATATTCAAATAAATTCTATATTATGGGCAAACTGTGGAAGATCAAATCATATTCTTATATCCAACTTGATTTGGAAGCAAATATATACTGTAAAAAATCAAAAATATTGAAACACCACGTAGGGGAGAAAGAAACATGTCGTCTGCACTTGGAGATATAGAAATATATAGTACATATACAACCTGAACAAGAATCAAGTGATAAAAGAGAAAGTGCAAGGAATCCTTTCTATATTTTGAATGGAATCAAGATCCCTATTTTCTTGTACAGTGATGTTTTCTCATCCAATCTCACTTCCTCAAACACAAGCTTTTCCCTGTCACCAAAACTTCATCTGCCGCTCTTCCTCCTCCGTCCTACTCTTTTCTTACACTCCTACTTCCCTTGCACTACCCCGCCTACTGCTCCATATTCTTCCACTGATGATCTGTCTTCACAAATCTTCCGCCACTCCCACTGTAAGTTACACCAATTCCCCAGTTACTCCCACTTTCTCTGGCCATTTCTTCACCTTTTTGCTTTGCAACTGGGATGATGGGAGCCGCCAGCTTCTGTGCTGCTATTTGTCATCAGTTAATGATGAGGTTGAGATGATCAATGTCCAATAGGAACAGACAATAGTGTGTTTCTGTCAATGTTTCATACACCGTGAACAGGCTGGTTTTGTTCGCCATGGTACAGAGTGGAGTGTCTTTCTGTCTCTCTGTCACAGCGTTTAACCAAACAGCCTCATCACAAATAGTACACGCCTGTCCTCAGAATCAGAAATCCATGCATCAGTTTTCCCTTAAACATTGTGAGGTGAGTGAGCACATTGTTCAAACAGGCCGTGTACTAACCTTTTGTTCTTTATTCATTTAACTGATTTTCCAATATGAGGTGAAGTGAGATCAGAGTAACTTGCGTTGCATCAAAATAGTATTTAACTCATGTGACATCAGGGATCCTGAGTAAACTGTGGTCAATGGCAATCGCAGGAAATTCTGCGCTGGTAATTTCCTCACTGAACAATGACACTTTCCCCAGAGCTATGGGGAATGACATATAAATTCTGCCCTTGCTAGTGGCTTCAAAATCCATGGATAAATTTGCCCTGTTAATAACATCAAGATATATTATGTTTTCAGATTAGTCTAAAGTCTCCGAAAAGTAAGACCTTGCTGTTGAGTGTCACTCCAGTGAAATCAAGACGTTACAATAAGATTACCTTCCCAATTATTTTCAATAAATTACTTTCTGAGGACTGATCGTGCAATGTCAGTGCCACTGAGGTCAACGTTTTCTCTGTCCAGCAGCATCACATCATATTGTCTCAAGGTGGCACCACTCCACAATTCTAATTTCTTCACCAGCTTAATCTTCGTGGTTACCAGATGTACTGGGCACACAATTTGCAACAACGTGGAGATGCCCTTGACCCTCTGGAACCTTCCTCCCCTCTCATACCTTGCCCTCTGACTCCATGCCCTCCCCAAATTCCACCTCCTGTCGTTTATTCACCATCCCTCCCTGAACTTCCACTCTCTGATGCTGAATGTTCTGTACTCAGCAAATATCCGAACTTTACCTCTCTGTGCCCCCATTTTAATGAATTTTAGGCATGACAGTAAGTTGAGCTCTTCCGCTGTCTTCACCTCAGTGCCCATTTCTTTTGGCAAGATTCCTCTCCCTGTCCCATATACCCCGTTACCCAGCTGCAACACTCTCCCTCCACCTGAACCCCTCCCTCTGGCCTTTACCTGAACTAAATAGGTCCATTGAGAAATCTCCACATGACATTGATTGTCTTAATTTCTCTACACTCCCCTCACCAAATCCAACCTGTCACTGTCCCAACAGCCTATACTCCATGTGTTCAGATCCAACCCTGACTGTGTAACTCAACCTGTCCCGATACGTCTGGTGGACCGATTTCGAAATTGCAGAGTTTGAACGCCCACTCTCAGATATCTCCTCTAATCTGCCCCTGCACTATGACCCAACCGTGGCACATCGGGCCATTGTATCAACTATGATAACTAACCATATTTCACCTTGAGATTCCTGCCCCACTCATTCCTCCCCCCAACAGCCCCCAATTTGATGGTTCTCTGATAGCAGAGTTCGCTTCTATTTCCCCCAAAAAATTCACAAACAGAACTGCCTGGGCAGACCCATTGAATCAGCCTGCTCCTGCCACACAGAGGGAGTGCATGGATACACACGTTTGCCCCAGTTATGCCTGTTTCTTGTTGGGGTACGTCGACCATTCCCTGTTCCATTTCTATGCCAGCACCCATCCACAACTCTTTGTCCGATACGTAGATGATATCATCGCTGCTGCATATTGCTCTTGTCCGGAATTGGAAAAGATCACCGATTTCGCTTGGAATTTGAACCCTCTATCACTTTCACCTGGTCTATCTCTGTTTCCTTCCTTCCTTTCCTCAACATTTCTGCTTCTATTTCTGGAGATAGCCAGGCCACTGATATCCAGTATTAACCCACCGACTCCCACTGCTTCCTGGAGTATACACCCTCACACCTGGTTTCCTGCATAGACTCAATTCCATTCCCCCAGTTCCTCCGTCTCCACCGCATTGCTTCTGATGATATTAATTCAACAAGGAAGCCTTTGAAATGTCCACCTTGTTCCTCAATTAAGGGATTCCCCATCATTGTTGTCAACAGGGTCCTCAACCGAGTCTGACCCATCTCCTGCACTTCTAGCCTTTCGCTCCTCTTACCAATAGCAACGGAGTTTCCCTTGTCCTTACCTACTATCCTAGCAGCATTCACATGCAGAGGATCAGCAGCCCGCATTTCCCCCACTTCCAGCGAGATGTCCCCACCTGCTCATATTCACCTCTCCTCCCTTGTCCACCTTCTAGATGGATCATTCCCTCCAAGACACACTGGTCTACTCTTTATTCACTCCCACCACAGGTCCACTTCACTTTCCCCTGCCGGAGGTGTGATACATTCCCATTTACCTCCCTCCTCATCAGTATCCAAGGGCCCAACTATACCTTCCAGGTGAAGCAACACCTTGCCAACATTTCCCAGAATCCGGTCCACAATATGCATTGCTCACAATGTGGTCTCCTCTACATCGGGGAAATGAAGGGTAGACTGGGTGACCGCTTCACAGAACATCCAAGTTGCACCGCAGCAAATGACTCTGAGCTTTCAGTTGCCTGCCAGTTTAACAGCCCATCCTGTTGCCTGACCAATATCTCTGTGTCAAGCTTGGTGCAGTGTTCCAGGCAGGTTCAGTGCAAACTGGAAGAACAACAACTCATTTTCCATGTGCGGACCCTGCAGTCCTTTAGATTCAAAATCAAGTTCAATAATTTTCGGGCCTGAACTCCCCAATGTCCTAGCCTCCTACCCATACACCTGGCCGAGTTGTCACATTGCCTTCCATTACTCACACCCTATTGTTAGCTACTAACAGTCTCCATTAAGAGCTATCCATTCCCTTCTGCATATAAACCAACATTTTCCGTGTTACTCTCAGTTCTGAGGAAGGGGCACTGGACCTGAAACGTTAACTCTGATTTATTTGCACAGATACTGCCAGACCTGCTGAGCGATTACAGCAACTTCTGTTTTGTTTCAACATTGTCATCGCAAGGTCTCACAATGCAATACGTCATCAATACTTAGAGCCCTGTAAAATATAGGAACTTTGTAATTTCTCATTTAATGTCCATAACAAATTACTCGAGATTCAACTGAGATAACAGCTTTGCTGCTATCATTCAGATCAGACACTTTGTCACAGTTCAGAAAGAAGAAAGAAATCAAAAGAGCTGGAGTGAAACTCAATAGATCTGGCAACATCTGAGCAGAGATGCAAAAAAAAACCTTTGATTCGAATAGAACTTTTCAGAACAGTGTCACATCATATGACATATGTTTATTCTGTTCTTCTCTGCAGATACTTCCTCATCTTTTTCGTTTCTCGAGCATTTCCTGGTTGTACTTCATGTTTCCATTACCTCTATATTTCATGTTTCTTGACAGGTCTACATGTTAACCTTGGTAATATTTGGACAATGTGGCAGTTTCTTGTTTCTATTACAGTTGGTGTGTCTGTGACACCTGAATTACAACCGAAATCTGTTTCTTCTTTAAGATAGAAAGTAAAAACAATTCTGAACATCTTGTAAATCTCAGGAAATCTATTTTGCTTGAAAATACATTTTAGAGGCAGCTGAACTTCATGAAATAATAGGGATAGATTCTTGATGAGGGAACACTCTGATTGAACTAGCTTGTCTCCCCAGTCTCCAAAAGCTTTCAATGTATAACATAGAATTATTACAGCAATGGTGGTGAAAACTCAGCCCATTGTCTCTTCCTGTTTGGAATGAGCGATATTTCTACTATCATTCTCCTGTATCGTCCCCATAGCCCTGTACATTTTGTTATTAGCATTTCCTTTTAATTGTAAGCATCCTGCCATATATGAACAACATGATCAATCTCAAACAAAAACAGACGTTGGAGGGAAAGCTCAGCAAGTCTGTCTGTATCTGAGAAGAGACATCAAAGTTAATGCTTCAGGAGCGGTGACCCTGTTCAATATGTATTCCCAATGATTAAATGATGTGTACATAAAATACATACAAGTTCACTTTATCACATTTAAAATTATCCTGTTCAGTTCACATTGTCATTCAGCATTGCATAACCCAAACGTTGGCTTGTTCCTTGTTGTGAACTATGTTTAATTCTATCTGACGTTACGACTGATGAAGACTGGGGAATATCATTGTACTCCCCATGCAGTCTCCACAGCCACTGTCTCCATTCCGCCCTATCTCCTAGCTAAACCTGACTCATCAATTCATAAGCCTTAAAGAATAAGTTCACTTTTGGTTTTGGACTGAGGGGAAAGAAAGTGTAAAAATTACTGCTTTACAGCAAATAAAACTGCATTAAGATGTTTGGCAATTTGTATAAATTAATTACTGAAGCATAATCTATATGGAATGCCCAAGGTTTCTTTATTAGAGCAATGAGAGGACCATTCAGAGAAGTCCACACTTCCTGTCTATGTTCAGGGCAATTGGGCCCAGTGACAGTCTGTTGGCTGGGGTTTGTTCCCCTGAAGGAGAGATCAGCACAGTAACAACATCCTGATTGTGTTTCTTTTTTGTTTGGAGGGGCGGAGATTCGGTGTATTATGGTGACAGCATTGCAAACGTAGAACAGGGCAGAGTCATCTAGCCTGCGATAAGAAAACATCCATCATTCTCCCTCACAACTGACTTCACGAGAGGAATTGGTGATGTGTGATGTGACCAATAGCCAGCGATGTCAGCAGCCAGTCCAGTATAGATATATTGTGAACTGAATGCGTGTATTGAAAGCTAGAGCTGTTTGCTCAGTGACGGCGACTGATGTAAGTCTCCATGCATTGTAACTGTGTCACTGGAGCGTTTCCCTCTCCTATTGGTGAGGGGCTTCACTCAGTGCGCTATCCCAGTGTAGGATCAGATGCATCAGCTCCAACAATAACAAAGATCAGCAGCTGCATTGGCGTGGAGAGGACAGATCTGAATCTGAAAATAATGGACTGGATAATTACACAAATGGAGAGGAGGCTTTCCTTGGGTCTTTTCAACATTTTCCTCTGTTGGAAATTTCTACCTTATCGGATATTAGCGGTGCTGATCATTATTTTGGGCGGGGTGGAGGGTGTGTTACTAACCTATGGTGGAGGAACAACGATCCGAAAGCTAGCGGGCTTCCAATTAAACCTGTTGGACTATAACCTGCTGTTGTGTGATTTTTAACTTTGTACACCCCGGTCCATCACCGGCATCTCCAAATCATAACCTTTTCTCGCTATTGTTGGTGTTCTCTACTTCTGTCCATTCGTTAATCCCATAAACAATTTTGAATTCATTGCAATTTCTGTTATGTATATTTGCCAATGAATTAAACTTTTATCTTCAATTTCAATTGCAGTCTCCTTTCATCTGAATTGCAGACTACTCCCTTACAAACATCTGAGAACAAGACTGTGCACAACCTCGAGATCCCTTTTTGCCCTGAACTGATTTATGTCTCTTGTTCTCTCTGTCACGAACTCTGTCCACTACCAGCTCACAATATCCCCAGTCTCCATCTCTGCGTCAGTGCTGTGGCTGAACAAACCATTGTCTGCACGTTGGTAAAATTCAGACTTTATGTTTCAAGCTCTCTTCTGGCCACTTTTCCAGTTACAAGTATTTCAATCACAAAATTGATTTTGTCTCGGACATTACTTCATGATTAGGACAATGTATCAGAGTAGGAATGTCGCTGGATGGAATTCAGGAGCAAAGCTTATTAAACGAAAGACTTTGTTTCAAGCGATTTGTTTCAAGTCCAACCACAGCTGATGGCAGAAATCAAATGAAAATGATAAGAATTGGAATAAAAGTGAATTTCACGAAAAACAACCATAAAACCCACATTTTGTCTGAAAACCTTCATGTTTCACTGATGACCTTCGGTAAAGAAGTCTAATGCTACTACCCGGTCTGAGTTAAGTGTGACTTCAGACCCATATCAATGTGTTTGACTTTATATCGGCTGGTGGAATGGCGTCAGAGTCAGGGCAATTAGTGATGATTAGCAAATGCTGCCCTTGGCAGAGATGCCGACCTCCCATGGGATATCAAATTTGAAAGTTAAACCGAATAAAGACAAATGCTGGAGATGTGAAATTGCATAAAAATGCAAAGAAAAGATCAGAAAGTGCTGGGGAGCTTTTCTGAACTGAAAGCAGCTGGAAAATAGTGGGAATAATGCTGGTGATAGGGAAGTCTGCTTTGAAGGGGAGGAGGAGTGGGTTAAATCGATAGAGAAAGAGAGTGATAGAAGAAAAAGAGCAAACAAAGGGAATGATTATCAGCTGGGATGGAAATAAAATATGAGATCCACCTCATTTATTTTAACTTTTCCCATCTTCCTGAATATCATGCCCATGTCGGTACATGTATCCCCCACTTTTCAATAATTCGCGTTTTGCCACTTCCCTTTCCTCAAATCCTCCATTAGCACCTGTTTTCGCTTACCAAACAAAATCCGAAGAGGATTTTCACTTTTAACAAGGAAGGTAAACTTTTCGCACATAAATTAATGCTACTTCGCTTTACGCTGTATCAGCTTATGAAAGGCTTTTTAAGAACACTCTACTTTCAGATGCCGAGGGAAACCTGTATATATCTAAGATCATGTTTAAAACGATTTGATTCCACCTGTCTGTCTTCCCAGGGTATCGTCATCTTCTTATATTCATTAATGGGATAAAGGTATCGCTGGCTGGGTAAGCATTATTTCACTTTTTTTATTGCCCTTGAGAAGACCTTGAACCTCACGGGGCACTTGGACAGAGTGAGGCTTACAAGGTGACAGCTGATCAGGAGCTGTGAAAACCAAGATCGATGTTAGCAAGATTAATATTTTTTGAAAAGTTAGAGATGTCAATTCGTCAGTGTAATTACGGTAGGGAAGGAAGTGTTCCTGAGCATGCTGGTCCATGTTTTCAAGCCTCTGTATCTCCTCCCTGTTGGAAGAGGTTGTAGGAGATCATTACAGGTTTTGGAGAGATATTTGATGTTGCCAGCCTTTCGCTGACAATGAGAAGTATAAATGGATGGAAGGTTGTCTTCCATGATAGTCTGGGCTGTGCACAAAACCGTCTGTAGTTTCTTACGGTCCTGGGAAGAACGGTTACCGTCACACTATTATGCACGTCAATAGAATGCTTTCAGTTGCCAGTATGTAGAGCACTGGGAGAAGACAGTTCCAAAATATTTAGATGTAAATATTGTTAAATGGATATCCAACTTCTGGTTGCTGTTTTGACAGCAACTGAAATTTAACCAAGAAATTTAAATTCAGTCCAAGATACCAAAATACAATTGAGTTTATTGTATTACCAACATCCAACCAAAGAGCCATCACATGCTTCAAAAGAATAGAGAAGCCATCACCATCACAACGAGGGAAAAAGAGACCGACGCGTATAAGGAGAGAGAGAACACAGAGAGGGGAACAGAAGGACAGAGAGTTAAACTGAGAAAGGAAACAAAACAAGAATCAAACAGTCACATGGACATGGAGAAAGGGAGATAGTAAGTTCAGGGAAAGGAACAGAAGACAGAGAAAAAGAAAACACAGGGAAACAGACAGTGTGAGAGAAATAGTGAGATACAAAGCACACAGGGAGCTGAGGATGGGGTCACAATGAGCTGGGGATGGGGAATGGGAGGAGCTCGGGGTGAGAACCGTAGAGGCCTCGGAGTGAGCACTGGAGGGAGCTGGGGGGAGGGAGGTGAGAATTTACTTTGACATGTACCAAAATGTACAGGCAAATCATATTAAGCAAGGATATACAGAACCATGGCTGTAAAACATGTCTGAGAGGCATGCAGGTTACGCTGCACAGGGCGTGCGCGACGCGAGATCAACATGAACAAGATCAGCATTGATTGAGATTAGAAAGTACATTCATCGGTCTAACAACAGTCAGGAAGAAGCTGTTGCTGAACCAGCTGTTCTGTGTTTTCAAGCTTCTGTATCTGTTAGCCTGATCGAAGAGGTTGGAGGAGACCATTACTGGGGTGTGATGGTTCATTGATAATGTTAGAACAAAGAACATTTCAGCACAGAAAGAGGCCATTCGGCGGACCAAGCCTGCACCGATCCAAATCCTCTATCTAAACCTGTTGCCTATTTTCTCAGGTTCTGTATCCCTTTGGTCTCTGTGCATTCATGTATTTTTCCAGAAACATCTTAAATGAAACCACTAGTCACAGTTCTCCATTTTGAGAAACTCCCTCCCCCCACTACTCTCTGCCTTCGGTTTCCCAGCCAGTTTGTTATCCACGTAGCGAGCGCACCATGTCACTTCACTTTCTCCATAACCCAACCGTGGGGAAACATACCAAACGCCTTCCTGAAGTCCATGTGCATGACATTTACAGTCTCTCCCTCATCAATCAACTTTGTCACTTCCTCAAATAATTCTATTGAGTTGGTAAGACATGACCTCCCCTGCACAAAACCATGTTGCCTATCACTGATAAGACTATTTTCATCCGAATGAGAATAGATCCTATCCCTCAGTATCTTCTCGAGCAGGTTCCCTAGCCCTGACATCAGTCTCAACGGTCTATAATTGACTGGAGTATCCCTACTACCTTTCTTAACAATTCTCCAGCCCTCCGGGACCTTAGCAGTGTTCAAGGATGCTAAACAGATATCTGCTAATGCCCCAGCTATTTCCTCTATCCCTTCCCTCAGTAATCTGGGTAGATGTTGGCAGCCTTTCTGCGGCAACGAGCCATGTAAATGGAATCAATGTTTGAGATGTTAGAGTCTGTGTTGGTCAGAGCTGTGCACCCAACATTCTATAGTTTCTCAGGGTCCTGAGTAGAGCAGTTGCCGTACCAGGCTGTTGTGCACCGGGACAATACGCTGTCAATGGTGCATCTGTATACGTAGAGCATGCTGAATTTCCTGTATCACCTGAGGAAAGAGAGGCATTGTTGAACATTCCCGACCGTCAGACCTATGTGAGACGTTCAGGACAGGTTGTCAGTTATTATCAGTCCGAGGAACTTGATGCGCTGCACTCACTCAAACGGTTGATGCAGATGGAGTGTGTTCCCCTCCTTTCTTCCTAAAATCAATGCTCACTCCTTTACGTATACAGGATTAGAGAGAGGTCGTTATCAATATACCATGTCACCAAGCTTTCCATCCCCTTTCTCCATTCTGACGTGTTGTTGATTAATGTCCGCACTGCTATGAATGATGTCATCAGCGAACTTGTAGCTGGCGTTGTTTGGAATTTGGAAACTCAGCCGTGGATGTACAGAGAGTACGTAGGGGGCTGAGGACCCAGCCGTGGGTGTACAGAGAGGACATTAGGGGGCTGAGGACAGAGCTGTGGGAGTACAACGGGAACAGTAGAGGGCAGCAGACACGGCCGTGTGTGTGCATGGAGGACAGTGGGGGGGGGCTGAGGACACAACTGTGGGTGCACAGAGAGTTCAGTAGTTGGCCTGGGCACAGCCTTGAGTGGAAACGGACTACACTAAGGGGCTGAGGGCACAGCCTTGGGTGTACAGGGAGGACATTAGGGGGCTGAGGACAGAGCTGTGGGAGTACAAGGAGAACAGTAGAGTGCTGCAGACACGGCCGTGTGTGTGCATGGAGGACAGTGGGGGGGGGGGGGCTGAGGACACAACTGTGGGTGCACAGGGAGTTCAGTAGTTGGCCTGAGCACAGCCTTGAGTGGAAAGGGAGTACACTAAGGGGCTGAGGGCACAGCCGTGGGTGTACAGGGAGGACATTAGGGTGCTGAGAAAAAAACGTGGGTGTACAGGGAGTAGGCCGTGGGTGTACAGGGGGCTGAGGACACAGCCGTGGGTGTGCATGGAATATAGTGGGGGACTGAGGACGCAACTGTCGATGTACAGGGAGTGCAGTAGTTGGCCTGAGCACAGCCTTGAGTGTATAGGGAGTAGACTAAGGGGATGAGGGAACAGCCGTGGGTGTTCAGGAAGGACAGTAGAGGGCTGAGCGCACAATCGTGGTTGTATAGGGAGGACAGAGGGAGGCTGAGGACACAGCCGTGGATGTTCAGGGAGTTCAATAAGGGGCTGAGGGCACATCTGTGGGTGGACAGGGAGTACATTAAGTGGCTAAGGGCACTGCCATGGGTGTATAGGGACTATAGTAGGGAGCTGAGAGTACTGCCATAGGTGTACAGGGGGTATTGTCGGGTGTTGAGAACCCATCCTTCAGCAGCTTTAGTGTTGAGTGTTATTGTGGAGGAGGTGATTTTACCGATCTTCATGATTATGGTCTGTGGGTCAGAAACCTGAGGAGCCAGTTGCAGAAGGTCGAACCGAGACCAAGGTCGCGGAGTTTTGTGATTAGTCTGTCAGGGATAATGATTTTGAAGATGGAGATTTCGTCAATGAGCAGGAGTCTGGTGTAGGTGACCTTGTTGTCCAGATATTCCAGGGATGCGTGCTGGGCTCGGATATGGCATCCGTTGTGAACCCGTTACATAAGTATGCAAATTATAGGGTAGCAGGTCAGGCTGGGAGACTGGAGTGGGTGTAGGCAATTACAATCCTTTAAAAGCACTTCATGATTATTGAGGTCGGAGCCACTGGGTGGTCGTCCATAAGGGCACGGTCCATGTGCTTTCTCACTTACCAGAATGATGATGGTCTTTTTGAATCAGGTTGGGAGTTCGGCTTCAGAAGTGAGAGTTTTACTAGGTTTGCAGATGATACAATGATGATTGGGATGGACAGGTGATATTGAGGAAGTGGGGAGGCTGCAGAAAAACTTGGACAGGTTAGGACACTGGGAAAATACATGGCTGATGGAACGCAACATGGGAACGTGTGAGATTAAGTACTTCGGTAGGCAGAATACAGCAGACACTATGTTCTAAAAGGCTTTTTGAAATCTGAAGCACAAACGAAGTTTGGAGTACTCGTCCTCTTACAGTTAATGTGCAGGTTCAGTTGGCAGTTAGGAAAACAAATATAATGTTAACATTCATTTCATGAGCTTGAGAATACAAGAGCGGAGACATACTGCTGAGAATATAATGGGCTATGATCAGACGGCTTTTGGATTATTGTAAGCTGTTCTGGGGAAGGATCTACGGGTTTTGGACATGATCTATCTGGGAATGATGGCTTGTCATATAAGCGGCAGTTGAGCGCTCTGTGTCTGTACTCAATAGAATTTAGAAGAATAGGTGGGCAGCGCATCTGATAGAAACTGATCGATTACTACAAAGATTGATACAGTTAGAGTACAGAAAATATTTCCACTAATCTTAGAGTCTATGACAAAATGGCACAGTTTCAGAGTGAAGAGATAGGTTTAATGGCCTAAATATATTGCTATATCCCATGCCCTTATGGTCATACAGTCTATTATTCAGTGCAGAATTGTAAGTCTCTGACCTGCTCTTGTAACCCTTGTATCTGTATGTTGATTTGACTTCAGTTCTGGTCAATGGTAACCCCTGTAATATGGACGGTGATAGGATACAGTGTTAACCAGTGGCGCAGTAGTATGTTGAATACAAGCTGCTATCTATGAGTCTCATCTGGCGAGAGTACATTGTCTCTACGATGATTGCAATTTTCAGTCAGGTACTTTCGAATGATCGATCCTGTAACGCTAATATTGTTGCATTTAACAAAACAAGTGCAATTTATCACAGCACTCAGGAACAATATGTGGTTGAAGACTGAACACCTGTCTAATAACAGAAAGGTCTAAAATGTTAAGTATCAGAAACACTGCTTTCCTGTTCATGTTCAAATCAGACAACCTGTCACATCGAGGCGCTTTTCTTGGAACTTTATGAACTTATTTTTTGGCTATGGGAATCGCTGGATGGGCCAACCATTTCTTGCCCGTCCCTAGTTGCCCCCTTGAGAAGGTGGTGCTGAATTGCCTTCTTGTTCTGCTGCAGTCCACCTGCTATACGTTGAACCACAATGCTATGAGGTAGGGAATTCCAGGGTTTTGACCAAGCAGCAGTGAAAGAATGGGGATATATTTTCAACTCAGGATGTTGACTGGTTTGGAGGGGAACTTGAAGGTAGTCGTGTTCGCAAAAGCCTGCTGCGTTGTAATTCTACATGGAACTGCTCGTAGGATTTGAAGGTGCTTTCTGAGGATCTTTGGAGAATTTCTGCAGTGCATCTTGTCGATAGTATACACTGCTCCTACTGAGCGTTGGTTGTGAAAGGGGTGAATGCATGTGGATGTGGTTCTAAACAATTGGGCTGTTTTGTCCTTGATGGTGTCCAGCTTCTTTAGTGTCGTTGTGGCTGCACTCATTCAGTCAATTGGGGAGCATTCCATCTCACTCCTGACTTGTGCCTTGTAGATGGTGAACATGCTTTGGGAAGACAGGAGGTGAGTTACTCGTGCAGTATTCCGAGCTTTTGATCTGCTCTCATGTTTATGTGGCGAGTCCAGCTGAGTTTTTGGTCAATGGTAACCTCAAGTGTATTGATGGGGGTGGGGTGGGGAATTTAGTGACAAATGTGCTGCTGAATACCAAGTGTTTATATTGCTACTTACTGGTGATGATAATTGTCTGGCATTTGTGTGGTGCGAGTGTTACTTGTCACTTGTCAGCCCAAGCCTGGATATTGTCCAGATCTTGTTGCATTTTGGCAAGAACTGATTCCATGCCTGAGAATTTGCGAATGGTACTGAACGTTGTGCAGTCATTGTCGGATATTCCCACTTCTGACCTTATGATGGAGAGTTGGCCATTCATGAAGCAGCAGAAGATGGTTAGAGCTAGGTTTCAACAGGAGGGATACTGAAGATGTTACCTGATATGGTGACTAAACGTCTGAAAATGAACATTCCAGCTCATGGAGCAAACCTACATCCACATTATCCTGAGGGACTACTGCAGAGATATTCTGGAACTGAGATGACTGACCTCCAACAACAATGACCGTTTTCCTATCTGCCAGGTATGACTCCATTAATGAAGTACATCCTCGCAATATCCTTTTTGCTTGGGTTCTTTGATGCCAAATTTAAAGGAATGCAGCCTTGATTTCAAGTGCTGGAATTCAGTTCATTTTTCTATGTTTGAACAAAAGCTGTGTTAATGTCAGGAGCTGAGTGACCCTGGTGGAATCCAAACTGGGCGTCACTGAGCAGGTTATTGCTGAGCAGGTGCTGCTTGATAGCACTGTTGATGAGTCCTTCCATCACTTTATTGATGATGGAGAGTAGAATGATGAAGCGGTATTTCTGGGTTGAATTTGCTCTGCGTTTTATGTACAGAATATACTTGAGCAGCTTTTTTTTCCTCTTGTTTCACTCATTTTTGCACGAGTGTTCATCCTCAGGCTTGATGGTAATATTTGAGTGGTTTATATGCTGGGCCATGACATTACAGATTGTGCTGGAGTATAGTTCTTTTGCCATTGATGGACCACAGCGTCTTATGGATACTCAGTCTTGAGTTGCTAGATCAGTAGGAAGTCTGTGCCATTTAGCATGGTAATAGTGCCACACTACACAATAGAATTTATTTTCAATGTGACCGTGAGACTTTGCCTGCTCAACGACAGTGCAGTGGTCAGTTTTACCGATACTGTCATGAACAGATGTATCTGCAGTTGGTAGATCAGGTACGTTTTATTTCCCTCTCGTTCATTCCCTCACTACCTTCTGCAGACCCAATCTAGTAGCTATGTCCTTTAGGCCCCGAACAGCGTGATCAGTAGTACTGCTGCCAAACCACTCTTGGTGGTTGACTTTGAAGTTCCTCAGCCAGAATACACTTTGTGCCCTTTTCACAGTCAGTGCATTCTCTAAGTGTTGTTCAACGTGGAAGAGTACTGATTCAACTGAGGAACGACGTTATATGGTAATCGGTAAGGCTGCTTTGCCCACGTTTACATTAAAATCATGGGACTTCATTGGGTCCGGAGTTAATTTTCGGGACTCGCAGAGTAACTACCACCAGAATGTATCGCACTGAGCTGCCCTCTCTGCTGAATTGGTCCTGACCTTGAGCCAAAACATATCCAGTGATGGTGATAATCGCGTCTGGGGTATTTCTGAAAGGTATAATTTCGTGAGCATGACTATGTCAGGCTATTGCTTGACTAATCTGTAAGGCTGTTGTCGCAATATTGGCACTAAGCCATCAGATGTAAGAACATAGAACATAAAACTGTACAGCACAGAACAGGCCATTCAGCCCACGATGTTGCGCCGACCATTGATCCTCATGTAAGGTACTCCTAATGTACGAACCCATATGCATGTCCAGCAGTCTCTTAAACATCCCCAATGACCTCGCTTCCACAACTGCTGCTGGCAGTGCATTCCATGCTCTCAAAACTCACTGCATAAAGAACCCGCTTCTGACATCCCCTCCATAATTTCCGCCAAGCAGCTTAAAACTCTGACCCCTCCTGTTAACAATTTCTGCGCTGGAAAAAAGTCTCTGGCTAGCAACTCTCTCTATGCCTCTCATTATCTTTTACACCTCAATTAGGTCCCTTCTCTTCCTTCTTTTTTCCAAAGAAAATTGTCCGAGCTCAGTCAATCTCTCTTCGTTTGATACGCCCTCCATTCCAGGCAGCACCCTTGGTAAAGCTCCTCTGAATCCTCTCCAAAGCATCCACATTTTACCTTTAATAGGGCGACCAGAACTGGACGCAGTATTCCAAATGCAGTCGAAACAAAGTGTTATAGAACTGCAACAAGATCTCACGGCTCTTAAACACAATCCCCCGTTAATGAAAGCCAAAACACCATATGCTTTCTTAACAGCCCTGTCCACGTGGGCGGCAATTTTAAGGTATCTATTTACCTGCACACCAAGATCTCGCTGTTCATGCACACTACCAAGAATCCTGGCTTTCATCCTGTACTCAACTTGCAAGGTGGACCTACCAAAATGCAACACTTCGCGTTTATCCAGGTTGAACTCCATCTGCCACCTCTCAGCACATCTCTGCAACCTGTCAATGTGCCACTGCAGCCCACAACAGTCCTCTATCCTGTCAACGACACCTCCAACCTTTGTGTCGTCTGCAAATTGCTAACACATCATTCAATCTCCACATCCAGGTTATTAGTAAAAATTACAAAGCGTAGAGGCCCAAGAACAGAGCCCTGTGGAATACCACTCACCACTGACTTCCAGGCAGAATACTTTCATTCTACTGCCACTCGTTGTCTTCTGTCGACAAGCTAATTCTGTATCCAGACAGCTAAATTCCCCTTTATCCCATTCCTCCTGACTTTCTGAACGAGCCTACTATGGGGAACCTGATCAAATACCTTGCTGAAGTCCATATACACCACATTCACTGCTCGATCCTCATCAACTTGTCAGTGAGATGGTCAAAGAACTCAATAAGATTTGTGAGGCATGACCTGCCCCTCACAAAGCCGTGCTGACTGCATTTAATCAAGCCATGCTCTTCCAGATGGTCATAAATCCTATCCCTCAAAATCCTTTCTAACACCTTGCAGACGAAGGACGTGAGACTGACTGCTCTGTAATTGTTGGAATTTCCCTATTTCCTTTCTTGAAGAGAGGAATTACATTTGCCTGGCTCCAGTCCTCAGGTTCGAATCCTGTGGAGAGCGAAGATGCAAAAATCTTTGCAAGCGGCGAAGCAATCACATTTCTCGCTTCCAAAAGCAGCCGAGGACAAATCTGGTCTGGCCCTGGCGACTTGTTAATCTTAATGTTGGTCAAAATTTTCAACACATCAGCTTCCTCAATCTCGATCCGTTCCAGCATGTTTACCTGCTTCTCAATGGCTTCATTCAATACAAGATCCTTTTCTTTAGTAAAGACAGAAGCAAAAAATAAAACTCATTTAGGGCTTCCCCTTCCTCCTCAGACTCTATACGCAAGTTCCCTATGCTATCCCTGATCGGCCCTATTCTTTCTTTGAGCATTGTCTTACTCCTCACATACATGTAAAACGCTTTTCGATTCTCCCTAATCCTTCCTGCAAATCCTTTTTCATGCCCCCTCCTGGCTCTCCTCAGACCATTTTTAGCTCCTTCCTCGCCAGCCTGTAATCCCCTCGAGCTGAGCAAGACCCTTGCTTCCTCCACCTTATGTAAGCTGCCTTCTTTCTTTTGCCAAGAATCTTCTCCACTCTTGTCATCCAAAGTTCGTTTATCTTACCCCTTCTTGCCTGTCTCAGAGGAACACATTTATGTAATTCTCGCAACAACTGTTCCTTAAACAGTCTCCACATATCTACAGAGCCCTTTGTATGAAACAATTGCTCCCAGTCCATGCTTCCCAACTCACGTCTGAAAGCATCATGTTAGTAAGGAGGACTTTGCAGGTTCGACAGTTATGTTTCCAAATGGCTTTTTTTGGTGGTCAGATCGATACCTGTTGGTCCACCCGGTTTTATTTCTTTGAGATTTTATATAGATTGGTATAACTGAATGACACGCTAGACCATTGCAGATGGCGATTGGGAGTCATCATATTGCTTTTGGACTGGAGTGAGGATAAACGATTACTTTATTGGAGGATATTAGTAAACCAAATGGATTTTCTTCTGACAATCGGCAATGATTTCATTCTCGTCAATATATTCTTAATTACAGCTTTTATAAAATTATTGAATTGAATTTCCACCCTCTGCAGTGGCGCGATTCGAACCTGGGTCCACAGAACACGAGCTGAATTTCTGGATTGACAATATAGCGATAATACCATGAGGCCTACTTGGAACCAGCTGTTGCACTCAGCTGCTCTTTCTTGTGTTGCGCTGTTTTTCTTTCATTGCTTATGTTTATCTGGATCTTCATCCTACATTAAATCCTGATTGAAATGCACCGTCATAAACGTCTTCTGGACAGCTCGAATTTCATTCAGTCTATTTTGTTTGCACAGACATTTCAAGGCAGCTGTACATCAGAGAAGAACATTAAGATATAATGGGTGATTGTGCACTGTACCTGTCACGGGACCAGCTTATCTGTCCAGCCACCTAAAGCATTTATTGTGGGTAAGAGAACTGCCGAATTATCATAACACCGATGAAGGTATGTCAACCGGTTGTTGTGTCACAAGCACTTCAACTGCACAATTGGAGATGCAGTGTATGGAGATAGATGGTGTGAGAGAGAAATAAACAGATGTTGTGATTCTGTTCGCTGAGCTGGGAATTTGTGTTGCAGACGTTTCTTCCCCTGTTTAGGTGACATCCTCAGTGCTTGGGAGCCTCCTGTGAAGCGCTTCTGTGATGTTTCCTCCGTCATTTATAGTGATTTGTCTCTGCCGCTTCCGGTTGTCAGTTCCAGCTGTCCGTTACAGTGGTTGGTATATTGGTCCAGGTCAATGTGCTTATTGATTGAACCTGTGGATGAGTGCTATGCCTCTAGGAATTCCCTGGCTGTTCTCACAAATATTTTCGCAAACTTTGAAGAAAAAAAGAGAAAAAAGTGAAGTGAGATAAACTGAGATAGGATACAAAGGGGAGCAATTGACTGAGTCGGAGAGGAAAAGGTGTCAGATGAGGTTGAAGTCAGATAGATCAGAAGACAGCATTAGGGTCGATAAATACAGGCAGAAAGAAGTTGGAAGTTCTATATAGAAATTCGACTGAACTGCAAGCCCTTTGTCTGGGTGCCATACTCTGTGACCACTGGCTGTCATGCCAGATCACTTCTTTCCAATAATATCACAGAGCCGGTTTACTGACAGCTAAACAAAAACCAATAGACCAGTAGATTAGTTCCATGGAGATGGTGGATTTTTAAAAATAAACTGTGCCATGAGCAGCAGGAAATGATAACCCTAACCAACACTCCCACCCCACCTCCAGATACTGTGTGAGAGACTAGGCCAGAGAATCTCAGTGAGGGGTATCACTGACAGAGGGGAAATCAGCATCTCAGCTGTGGATCAAATAATGATTGATCAAGTTTGCACACCACTTTCCTCGTTTTCTAATCCACATTTCAATTTAAAAACTCAATATCAGGAGTGCATTTTAACAATATTATCTCTTTGTACTTTGCATATTTCGGTCTGTGTAGACAATCATTTTGTCCCTGTATTTTGTATTGCATAAATACATTTTATTAATATTGTCTCTGCTAATTCCTCATTGTGGATGTATCCTTGAATCTGTTCTTCATATGAGTTTTGAAGAGTAACGTTCCAATACTGATAACGAGGGAACATCCATGTACCTCTTCCCAGTTTGAAAAGCCATGTCCCCCAGTCCACTCCATCTTCTGTCTTTTCCCCATGTCATAATTACAATGTAATTGAAGTCAGTAAATGATACTTCATCACAGTTCCTTAACATTGATAACATCAACACCCACGCTTGCCCTCTCTGATTCTGGAATAACAATCTGAATTACATTTGGCACGAATAATTCTCTGTTAACATATGCATGCCGTTTGATTGTTATAAACTCATATTGTCTTAGGCACATGTTGCCATCAGATCATGGACAGAAGATGTTCTCTCAATGTTTTACTGATTTTGCAATGATTGATCAGTAATTATCGGATTTATTTCTCCATTTATGAGCAGAGAAGCATGTTTATGTTCAGTTAAACCTCTGGCATTACCTTTATATCCAAGGCAGAGTTGAATGATGACACACAATCAATCTGCCATCTCCAACATTCCTTCTTCAGTCACACTCACATATCACATCCAGAATGCATAAATGTTCAAAGTTATTTTGAATTTTAGTAAAACAGTATTAAATTGAAAGGTGTTAGCGGGAGCTATTTGTTCAGCGATTGTGATTATGCGAGTCTCCATGGATCCTATGGGTCACTAGAGAGTTTCCCTCTTCTATCAATAAGGGAATGCGTTCAATATATTATCCAATAGTATGAGCGGGAACATCACCCACACCAGTCACAGAGATCAGCAGCTTCAGAGAGAGAAGGAGGAGAGATCAGAACCTGGGAACAGTACACTTGAGTGTTCCAACAATGGATCAGGAACTGAGAACATTCGAATGAAAATTTACAGCAATGGACAGGAGTGTATCCTCGGATCTTTTCTGTCTTTCCCAGCCTTGGATATCATTAGCATCGCGGATTGAAGATGTACTGATGTTATTCTAGCTGGTTACTATGCTATCCTTGCTTTAGTTGGTGTTCCTGGTAAGTCACTCAATCTGTCTAGTGAAACGGCCTGAACTGAATTGGTGGTCATGATATGTAAACTTTGGAAAGGTGCAAGTCAATGTTTTCAGTTCCAATCAAAGATTCCATTCCTTACAAATTATAACTAGCAAATGATTATATACAAATTATGCACCAATATGCGAGGATGAAAAAGACTGTTCTCCTTGATTCATTTTCTCCTGCACAAGTTGACATTTGCATACCCTCCCCACTCACCAATCCTGTCCAGTACTACCATCGTGACATCCCAGTCCCATCCTCAACCTCAATACAACTCCTGAATAAACCATTGCTTGTGCCTTTGTTCATCTCCGCATACAGCTGTTTCAAATCCCCTTACGACGCGTCCATTGCAAAATAATTGCACTTGAGATATTTATGTTGTTCTCTGCACAGATGGGAAAGATGTAATCATAATCAAGAGCCACAGAAAAATAATCTGTTGATATCGGCTTGCCTCATGCCCATTAGAGAAGGCAATGGGTCATTTTTCCCTGGTCAGGTCTCTGTGTGACTGTAAACCCACAGCACTGTGTTTTACTCTTCACTGTCCTGTGGAACAGCTGAACCAGCCACTCAGTTCAAGGTCGGCATGACATGCTGGCCTGATCATGGCTGCACACATCCCGCGAGAGCAGATCAAAAGGAAAGATAACTCCCTTCCTTTGCCTGTATCCCATATTCCTGCAGCTGATTTCCATTCAGGTATGTGACCATTCACTGTTTTAGATGGATTCTTTGTGATTGACTCTCTCCCCTCGAGTGACGTCCATCTGAATAGGCACCGCTGCTGCTGGCTTTATTGATGTTAACCTACAGATGTAAGAATGTTTTAAATTCCACATCAGTGGTAGTGAATTTAAAATGAATGATTTCCTAATTCATACAAAAGAAATGGAGCCAGCTAAGTGAGGGAAATGAATTATTGCGATCAAACCTGAGAGTGTTGTTGAGGCAGTATTTGGGGCATTGTGGACAGATTTTCTCTCCTTTATAAGGTGTGAGCTCCTTATCACAGAGAGTGAACATGGGTTCCACCAGATTAATCCCTGCGTTGTTGGCACCATGAGGAGTGAGTGAAGGTTGATTGGGAGCCCTGTGAGAGAATACGAGGTGATTGCATTGCGCACTGAGTGGGATGGACAATCACCCCTTATGTTCTAAACAGACAATGGGATAATGATAAACTCCATGTCTGCTGTTTCACTCAGGATGCATGATTCTGGAAAGTTTAAGTGTTTCTGAGAACGTTGCACCATCCTACCCAACCCTCACTCCCCATGGCGATTGACAAAGTAGGAGAGGTCCGGGTTTTGAATAAACTCTCCCCAAATTAATACAGTGCAGTTGGTGTGTGATCCTGCACTGAATGTTATATTATCCACCACCCTGACAGCAGCCATAATGCCTTCATTCTAAAACAGTTAACTATTCCCATCAGCTTCTGACCTTCATGAAGAACAGGAATCCATCGTCTCGGAGATACCAGGTGCCTCCTTGAGGTTTAAACCATTGGACGATAAGATATAGGAGCAGAATTAGGCCATTTCGTCCATTGAGTCTGCACTACCATTCAATCATCGCTGATAGGTTTCTCAATCCCAATCTCTGACATTCTCCTTGTAACCCTTGATTCCCTGGATAATCAAAATCTTATCTATCGTCATATCAAACACACTCAACGACTTGGCCCCCACAGCCTTCTGTGGCAATAAATTTCAAAGATTCGCCATTCTCTAGTTAAAGACATTTCTCCTTTTCGCTGTTCTAAAGGGTATTCCCTTTCATCTAAGGCTGTGCCCTTGGCTTCTCGTCCAATTGAAACATCTTACCAACATCCACCCTGTGCAGATCATTCAGCATTCTGCATGCTTCCGTTACAATCACCCTCATCCTTCTAAACCTTATCGAGTATAGACCCAGAGTCCTCAAACATGCCTCATACGATAAGGTTTTCATTCCTTCGACCAGTCTCTTGAAGATCTTGTGAACACACTCCAGGGCCAGTTCATCCTTCTGGAGATATGGGGCTCCAAATTACGCACAATACTTCAAATGTGGTGATCAGAATCGTATACCTGTTTTATATTCAATTCCTCTCGTAATAAATGCCATCAATAATAAATGCAATTGCACTCTGAACTATTGCCTCAACCTGCAAGCTTACCTTCACAGAACCCTGCACTAGAACTCCCAAATCTCTTCGCACTTCAGATTTCTGAATTTTCTCCCCATTTGAAAAATAGAGCATGCCTCTATTCTTCGTGCCAAAGTGCATGATCTCACACTTTGCGACGTTGGAATGCATCTGCCGATCTGTTTACCTGTCCAAATCCTACTTCAGCCTCTCCACCTCCTCAATATGACCTGTCCATTTGTCTATCTTTGTATCATTTAAAAGCTTAGCCAGAGTGCCCCCAATTCCCACATCTAGATAGTTAACATAACGATTAAAAAGTTACTATTCCAACACTGAGTCTTGTGGAGCACCACTTGCCACTGGCTGCCACTCTGATAAGGACCATTTCATCCCCACTCTCTGCTTTCTGCCAGACAGTCAAGCTTCTATCAAAGATACTACCTTGCCTCTAACACCACGGACACTTGTCGTACTCAGACACCCTGTCCAAGGACTTCTTGAAGACCAGGTGTATAACATCCATTGGCTGTGCTTGGTCGAGTCTGCTCTTTCGTCTTTAAAGAATTCCAACAGATTTATCAAGCATGACCTTCCCTTGATGAAACCATAGTGACTTTGCCCTATTTTACCAAACACTCCAAGTATTCAGAAATCTCATTCTTCACAATGGATTCCAGGATCTTACCCATGGCCGAGGTTAAGCTATTCATGGTGGATCTATTGTCTTTTTCCTTACTCCCTCGTTAAAGAGGGATGTCACGTTAGTGGGCTTCCAGTGTTCTGAGATTGTTCCTTCCACTAGTGATTAGTGAAAGATCACCGTGATTGCCTTCATTCTCTCTTCAGCTATCTCCCTTATAATACCACGATGTATTCCATCTCGTCAAGTTTATTTAACCAACTTCGGGCCTTTCATTTTTATTTTCTAGCATGTTCTCCATGGTGTTGGCCATCATACTCAGCTCTGGCCCCTCAATCTCTTGAATGTTTAAGGTATTACTCGTGTCCTCCACCGTGAAAGCTGATGCAAAGTAATTATTCAGTCCTTTGCCATTTTCTCGTTCTCCACTACCATCTCTTCAGTATCATTTTCCAGCAGTCCGATGTTCACTTTTGCCGCTGTTTTGTACTTTATATATCGAAAGAAACTGTTACAGTCTTCCTTTATATTACCCCAGACATAATAATCTCCCTCCTCGTTTTAATTTGCTTCCCAATCCTCAGATTTCCAACGACTCTTTGCCACATTATATCCTTTCTCCTTTGCTTTCATGCTGTGCCTGACTTCCCTAGTTAGCTATGGCTGCCTTATCCTCCGTGCACCTTGACTCTTTTTCCTCAGGATAAACTTCTGCTGTATCCTGAATTACTCCAAAAATCTCCTGCCATTGATATTGCACTGTCTTTCCTGCTGGGCCCGACTCCCAGTCAATTCTACCCAGCTCCACCCTCATGTCTCTGTAATTGCCTTTATTCAGCTGTAATACCATTACTTCAGATTCTAACTACTCAATCTGAAATTGCAGAGGAAGTTCAATCATATCATGATCACTGTCCCCTACGATATCCTTCACCTTAAGCTCCCTCAACTAGTTCACCTGTACAAGCTGCTCCAAAAAGCCATCTCGTAGACATTCCACAAAATCCCTTTCTTGCAAACCACTACCAACCTGAATTCCCAGTCCACCTGCAAAATGAAATCCCACATGATCATTGTAACTTTGTCTTTCCTACATAACTTTCTAGCTCCTGGTGTATCTTGCACCCCAGCTCGCTGTACTTAACTCCAACTGTATTTTTTTCACATTTTTGATTCCTCAATGCTACCGACACAGATTCTACACGATCTGACCTTACTTCATTTCTTATTATTGATTATTGATTCAATTCCATTCTTAATAATAAAACAACTCTATCTTTTTGCCCACCTGCCTATTTTTTCGACAGGATGAATATACTAGAATATTCAGCTCCCAATCCTGATCCTCTTGCAGCGATGTCGCTGTAATGCCCACTATGTCGTACCTGCCAATTTATGGATGAGTCACAAGCTCATTTACCTTATTCCTTATACTGCATGTATTCCGATATAACAGTTCAGTCCTGTATTACCCGTCGCTCTTCTCATTGTCATTTGATTGCCCAGCCGTTGGTACCTACACGGACCCTGATCACTGGATTATTCCCCGCCCACTCCAAGTTCTTCTGCACCCCAGACGATATATCCCAAATCCAAGCACCAGTTAGACAACACAACCTTCAGGACTCTCAATCCCAGTCACAGAGAACAGTAGCTATGTCTCTAACTCCAATTATCCATCATTGGGCGGCACGGTGACACAGCACTGCCGCTTCAAAGTGCTAGGGACTCGGGTTCAATTCCAAACTCTGGAGCTTGTCAATGTGGACTTTGTAAATTCTTCCTGTGTCTGCATTTGGAACATAAACGCTTTCGTCTCTCCACAGTGTGTCTCTGTGTTTGCTTCGGATTTTTACCACCTTCAGTATTTTCGCTTTTGTTCGATGGAGAAATGCAGCAAATGTGACAGGCTTTTATACAAGCAGCCGTGCTTAGCGGGTTCCCTGGGTGTTTAGGAATCTTGCCCGGCCACCTCCGTGTGAGCAGTGTCACTAGATACCCATTCCATCCCTTTCAGTCCCTCAGTCAATTGTCACCACATGCAGCTTTTCCTTGTGCCATCCTGGCACTCCCCACACCCCATTGCCTGGCACTGGACTGTGCAAATATATGGCCCATATTTATACCTTGTCAAACAGGTTTGGTGGCGGGGATAGATATCAAATACTGTGGTCATTGGACTGAGTCAGGGAACTCCACTTTCCTGTTTAATGAGGTCACATTTAAGTTTTTATTATCAAGTCTATCCACTTTAAAGCAAAGGCCTTGCTGGAGTTGTGCTGCAAGGGTATTTGAATTTTGGAGACGCGTGAATACGTCACGTGCGAGTGAAGTTAGGAATAGGAAGGTCGCACAGTTAAATATACGGCCAAAGAGCTGGTAGGGGAGTCAGCACCTCTGATATGCGGATCATTGGGATTCCCGGGTTGGTAAGACCCACACAAGAAGGACAGGATAGTACTGAGCTGGCAGCAATCTCCTGGCAGGCAGGTTTGCTATGGTCCCTTAGAAGGGTTTAAATTAGTGGGTGGCGGCGGTGGGTGGGGGGCGGCGGGAGGGTTGTTGAAACCACAGTATTAGGTCCACAGGTACAGTGGCTGAGGAGGAATCGGAGATTAATACCAGTACAGCTAAGACCAACAGCAAGCAGGCAGAGCGTACTGAACACAATGGACCTGGCAGTTTGAAGTGTGCTGATTTTAATGTGAGGAGTCTGTTTGTTTGGACAGATATTTCGATGCTGCTGCATGTCAGAAAACAGGAAGAGATAATGGTTAATTCTCCACTGTGTCCTTCACTGGACCAGTTTGCCTCTCCAGGCACCTAAAGAGTTTATTGTCGATCAGAGAAATTCAGAATTAATACAGCACAGAAGGAGGCCATTCAGCCCACCATGCGTCCACGAGCTCGCCAACTTGACAATTTAAAATAAAGAGAATTATCAGGGATAGACTGAGAGGGAGAGAGAACAATAAACAGAGAGAAAGCAAGTGAAGTGAGATTAACAGAGTGGAGAGAAAATGGCGCGACAGAATGAGTGAGAGCAAGGCGTGTCAGATGAGCGTAAAGTTAGATTAGGAGACAGCATGAGGAGAAATACATAGAAACCTTTATGTAGAAACTGCCAGAGACTATAAGCCCTTTGTCTGGTGCCATATCCTGTGAGCACCATGCTGATACTGGCTGTCATCCCAGATCATTTATTGGCAATGACATCACAGAGCTGAGTTTCTGACAGCGAATCAGAATCCAAAAGACCAATTTAGATTGGTTCCAAGGAGAATGTGGATTAATTTAAATATTCTGGGCCATCATCAACATGTAGCTGTCTAGATACTGTGTGAGAAACAGGGCGAGAGAATCTCAATGAGGGGGACTACTGACAGAAGGGAAAACAGGGTCTCAGCTGTAGGTAAACTAATGATTGATAAAGTTTGCATGGTTTTCTAATTCACATTTCAATTTATATAGCTCCACCTAATAAGTGTACTTTCACAATCTTGTCTCTTTTTAGTTTTCATATTTTGGTATGTACAGAAAAGATTTTTTTGGCCTTGTATTTTGTGTTGAATAAACACATTTTATTCGGGAGAAAGAAAGAACCTGTTCCGATGGGACAGTCTTCATCTGAACCGTGCTGGGAGCAGAGTCCGAGTAAATTCTAACCAGGGCTGTAGACAGAGCTCTAAACCGATTTGGAGTGTGAGTGCGGGGTGGGGGCTCAGTTATAGGATTTAATTAGAAAAGCCGAATTAAAAGAGGAGGTAACAGTACAGAACTCAGGAGAGGTTATCAAAATCTCCAGTACAGACACAAATAGGATAGAGCATCTGGAAATGTATAACAATTAAACGTCAAGCACACTGATCAAACGAACGACAACGAGAAGAGGGATGATTAATACAGGACTGTAGGAGCTATAACTGAATGCATGCAGCATAAAGAATAGGGTAAGTGAGCTTGTGGCGCAGATTGAAATGAGCAGGTGTGAGGTGATGGGCATTACAGAGAAGTGGCTGCAAGCGGATCAGGATATTTAAGAGCATGTGTCCAATCAAAAAGATAGGTAGGTGGTTAGAGAGAGTGGATTTGCATTAGTAATATGAAATGAAATTAAATCAGTAGTAAGAAACGACGTAAGATCAGATGGTGTAGAATCAGCGTGTGTAGAATTGAGGAACCACAAAGGTAAGTAAACCGCAGTTGGATTCTTTTACAGGGCTCCAAAAAGTAGTCAGGAGCTGGGCGGCAAGTACACCAGGAGATAGAAAAGATGCATAGGAAAGGCAAAGTACAGTTACCATAGGTGATTTCAATATGCAGGTGGAATGGGAAAATAAGATTGTCAATGGTTCGCAAGAAAAGGAATTTGGGGAATGTATACGAGATGGTTTTGTGGTGGATCCCCCTCGGGAACAGATGATACTTGACTTAATGAGGCAGGTAAGATAAGGGAGTTTCAGGTGAAGGAAAACTTCGTAAGCAGTGTTCATAATATAGTTGAACTTATTCTGCAATTTGAGAGAGAGAGAGAAGATAAAACAGAGGTAACAGTATTTCAGCTGAATAAAGGGAACAACATAGGCATAAAGGAGAAGCTGTGTAGGATTGACTGGGAGAGGGGTCTAGCAGGAAAGACAGTGGAACAGCAATAGCAGCAGATTCCAAGAGTAATTCAGGAGACACTGCAGGGATTCATGCTGCGGAATAGAGACATGATTCAGGAGGATGAGGCAACCAAGGCTGACGAGAGAAGTCAGGGATTCCATGCAAGCAAACCTGCTAGAATACATTGAGGGAGTAACTAGCAGATTAGACCAAGGAGAACACTAGATGTTATCCTCTTGCTCCTCAAGAATCCTTTAACAAGATGCCACACAGGAGGCTATTGAGAAAGATAAGGGCCCATGGTGTTAGACGCAAGGTGCTAGAATGAATAGAAGCATGGCTGTCTGACAGAAAGCAGAGAGTTGGCATAAAAGTCCTTCTCAGGATGGCAGCCAGGGACAAGTGCTATTCCACAAGACTCAATGTTGGGACCACAACTTTTCAATTTGTGCATGAATGATCTACATGAAGGAACTGAGGGCATTCTGGCTAAGTTTTAAAACAGTGCAAAGATAGATAGAGGACCGGTAGCATTGAAGAGGTGGTTCGGCTGCAGCAGGATGTTCCAGCGCATCTCCTCAACTTCCCGCACCTCTGCCCTTGAACTCCACACTTCCAAATACAACAGGGATAGAACCCCTCTGGTGCTCACCTTCCATCCCATCAACCCCAGGATACAACGCATCATACTCCGCTATTTCCGCCACCAACAGTCAGACCCCACCACCAGGGGTATAATTCCTCCCCACCCATACCAGCATTCTGCAAAGAGTATTCCTTTCACAACTCCCTCGTGAGGGTCACTCTCCCTCCACCCCAACGCTGCCACCTTGCACTCCTGGCACCTTCTTTGCCATTGCAAGACGTATAAAACCTGTGTCAACACCTCCTCCATCCAATGCCCCAAAGGATCCTTCCACATCAGGCGAAGAATATCCTGTGCATCCAAACACTTCATCTACTCTGTCCGTTGCTCCTAATCACCTCTCAGTTTGGGATACAGGACATCAACTTGCAAAACGGTTCAGGGAACAATCTCAGACACACACATCCATCAACCGCACTTATTTATCCCTGAATATTTCAACGCCCCCTCTTACTACACCAAGGTCACGCAAGTGTTTGGCCTTCCCCACTGCCAAATACTAGCCAGCAGTCGTCTGGAGGAAGAAAGCATCATCTTCAGCTGAGGGACCCTTCAACCACATGGTATCAAGTGCAATTTCACCAATTTCCTCATCTCCCCTCCCTCCACCTTATCCCAAATCTAACCCTCCAACTCAGTACCACCTTCTTGAACTGTCCTACCTGTCCATCTTCCTTCCCATCTAATCACTCCAACTTCAACTCTGACCTATCACTATCACCACCCACCTTCATCTAGCTATCGCCTTCCAAGCTACCTTCCTCCCGGCTGCAGCCCCACCCATTTATCTCTCACCCACCCCCCCCCCGTTCCTGATGAACACTTTATGCCTGAAACATCGAATCTCCTGCTCCTCGGATGCTGTCTGACTGGCTGTGCTTTTCTAGCATCACACTTTTTGACTCTGATCTCCAGCATCTGCGGACCTCATTTTCTCATGCTGAAGGATTTTCACAGGTTGGGGAGTGAGCAAACAAGTGGCAGATGGTGTATAACGTGGGAAAGTGTAACGTCATGCACTTTGCTAGGAAGAATACAGGCATGGACTATTTTCTAAATAGCGAGCAAATTCAGAAGGCTGAAGTGCAAAAAGACGAGGGCGTTCGAGACCAGGAGTCTCGAAAGTTAAACAAGCAGGTTGTCAGTAGTTATGAAGACAAATAGAATTATGGCATTTATTTCAAGAGGGCTTGAAAATAAAAGCAGGGATGTTAGTCTGAAGCTCAATAAGGCTTTGGTCATTGCACATTTAGATTATTGTGCACAGTATTGGGTCCCATACCTCAGGAAGAATGTACTGGCCCCGGAGCGTTTTCCATGCAGATTCATGAGAATGGTCCCAGGAATGAAAACCTTAACATATGCAGAACATCAGAGAGCTCTGGTTCTATATTGGATATAGTTCAGAAGGATATTAGGAGGTCTAATTAAAACTTGTAGAATACTGAACTACCTGGACAGAGTGGATATTGGAAATGTATTTCCAATGGTAGGAGAGACTAGGACCCGAGGGTACAGAGTAAAGAGCAAAGAATAATAACAAAGATAAGGACGAACCTCTTCAGCCAGAGAGCGGTGAATCTCTATGATTCACTGCTACAGATGGCTGTCGAGGCAAGGTCGTTGAGTACATTTAAGAGTGAAACAGATAAGTTACAGGTCGAAAACGGGAGAATAAGAGATGAGACGTTTAACAGCCAACACTGAATGGCGAAACAGGCTTAATGGGATGAATGCCCAAATTTCTGCTCCAATTTCTTCTGGTCGTATGGTTATTATTGGCTCTTCTCATTCCTCATTGGAGATGCACCCTGGAATTTGATCTACATATGATTTATAAGTGTAACATTCCAATACTGATGACTAGGAAATATCATGTTCCCTCTCTCCAGTCTCAGCCGCCGTGCGTGAAATATCATAATCACACTGCAATTGAAATCCATTGAATGGTACTTAATCACAGTTGATTGACATCGACAACATTAACAGCATGATCCTCACTTGCCCTCTCTGATCCTCGGCTAACTATCTGAATTGTGTGTCACATCATATTCTCTGTTAACATATCCATGCCATTTGTCTGCTATAACTCATGTTGTTGTAGGCACATTTTCCTGTCAGATTATGGACGAGAAAAGTTCTCTCCATATTTTACTTACATTATAATCACTGATCAGTAGTTACACACTGTATGTTTTCATTTATAAACGGAAAAACTTATTTATGTTCTGACAATCCTTTGACATTACTCCCATACAATCAAGCTACCATCTCCAATATTCCTTCCTTTAGTCATTCCCATTTATCCCATCCCAAATGTGTAAATTTTAAACGTTCTTTTCATTTTTAATAAAATCAATATTGAAATGAAAGAGGTTAACTTGAGCTATTTGTTCAGTGTCTGTAATTAAAGTCAATCTCCGTGAATCCTAATTTTCCCAGTGGAGAGTTTCTATCGTTAATGGTAAATATGCTCTCTCAATGTGTTATCTCATAGTCTGAGTAGGAGCAACACTGACAGCACTTACAAGGATTAGCAGCTCGAGGGAGAGCGGGTGAAGAGATCAGAATCTGAGAATGTTGGACTGGAACGTTACAATAATGGTTCAACATCTGAGGACCTAGGATTAGATTTTTCCAATAATGTATCAGGATCTGAGAACATTAGACTGGAATGGTACAACAATGTATCAAAATCTAAGAACATTAGACTAGAATGGTACAACATTGTATCAGAACCTGAGAGCATTAGACTGGAATGTTCCAACAATGGATAGGCGTTTTTTTCCTGGGGTCTTTACTGGCTTTCCCAGCCTTGGATATCATTAGTATTGCGGTTGGAAGATGTACTGATGGTTATTCAAGCTGGTTACTATCCTATCCTTGCTATAGTTGGTGTTCCTGGTATGTCATTATATTTTTCTACTCAACCGGGTTGATCTGAATTTCTGCTCATGATATATAAATTTTACAAAGTGCAAGTCAATGTCCTCAGTTCCAAACAAAAAATCCTTTCTTTATAAATTATAACTAACAAACTGCTATTTATAAATTACTCACTGATATGTGAGAAGGAACCAGACGCTTCTCAAGCTCCCTAATCCATTTTATCCTTCACAGATTTACACCTCCATGTCCTCCCCACTCAGCAATCCTGTCCACTACCACCATCATGATATCCCAGTCTCGTCCTCAGTCTCAGTGCAATTTCTGAATAAATCATGATTTGTGCCTTTGTACAATCTGGATGCAACAGTTTTAAGTTCCTTCTAACTACAACTCCGTCACTAAATAATTGCTCTTGACGATGTTTAACTTGTTCTCTGCCCCTACAGGAAGACAGTTTATGGTGGTCAAGCCATTGACTCATAATCTAGAACCAAAGGATAATAGTCTGTTGGCATCTCATGAAGGAAATCGGTGAAATTTAAAAGCAATCATTATCATTTGTTATAAAATCCCATATGCTTGCCTCAAGTCCTTTAGAGAATTCAGTGAGTCATGCTTCCCTATTCAGGTTTCTGTGTGACGTCTGTGATGAACGTGTGGGTGCACTGTGCCTTTAAGAGAATTAAAAGTCAGCAATAACTTCTGACAGCAGCAAGTGTTCTGAAAAATAGATATGATATAACCTTTGGTTGAACAACTCAATTAGCTAATTGTCTCAAGACAAAAAAAAATTCAGCAAAACAGTTTAAATTATACTCCAAAATAGGCACCTGCAATCAAGTTTGAATTTAGTATATTGACAATCTTAAAGGCCAATGACACGTTCCAATGTTTTGGGGGTACAAGACCGTGGAAAATTGAATAGTTGAGAGGAGAACTACCAAGCTACCAGCATGCAAATACTGCCAGAAAAATAGCTCTCTTAAAGTTACTTTAATGATTATTAACTGGTGAAGCAGAAGCTCCAAGATGAAAAGAACACTGGAATATGTAGAAAAACCGAAAGCTTCCTGGTTTTGAGATTAGAAGTTTTGTTTTGCAAATCGTAATTAGCAGTTTTATCGGACTAGTATTGTGGAGGTTAGAGGCAGAAGTGAAAACAGTCGTTCGTTTATTATTCTGTTATACTTTAGGATGTAAAGTTGTTAATTTTTACTTATAATACTTTTGGACTCTAGGATTATCACAAATTACTGCATGGGATAAATCTTTTTTTCTTTTGATGGTTTTAATTAAGCAGGAGAATTTATCCTGTGTTATTACACTACAAACCCACAGCAATGTGTTTTACTCTTTAATGTCCTGTGGAACAGTTGAACCAGCCACTCAGTTCAAGATCAGCATAACATATTGCCGTGACCAGGGCCACATACATCCGGTGAGAGAAGACCAAAAGTAAAGTTGTCTCCCTTCGTTTGTCTATTTCCCGTATTCCTCCAGCTCATTTCTATTCAGGTAGGTGATCATCCCCTAATTTAAATGTATTCACTCTCATTGGAATTCTCCCCGAGAGTGATGCACATCTCTATAGGCAATCTGGTGCTGGATTTATTGATGCTGACATGCAGATGTAAGGGACTTATAAATTCCATGCCAGATGTAGTGCACGGAGAAGAAATGGCTTTTTGCGGCACAGGAAAGAAATGGTGATATCTAAGTGAGAGAAAAGGATTATTGCGATCATCCCTGAGAGTGTTGTTGAGGCAGTATTTGGGGTACTGAGGATATATTTTCTCAGATGTTTCACCAGACTAATCCCTGCGATGTTAAAACATGAGCAGTGAGTGAAGCTCTGTGAGAGAATAAGAGGTGATTGCATTGGACATTAAGGGGTATGGAGAATTACTCGTGGTGTTCTAAACAGGCACTGATACGGAGATAAGTTACATGCTTTTTTTCACTCGGCTTAGATGATTCTCGACAGTTTAAGAGCCTCTGAGAACGTTCCACACAACTGCACGCACTCCCTATTTCGATTGAGACAGAGACAGAGATAGAGAGAGAGAGAGGTTCAGGCTTTTGAATAAACTGTCCCAACATTAATACAGTACAATTGATGGGTGATCCTGCACTGAACGTCACGTTATCCATAATCCCAACAGCAGCCACAATATCTTCATTATAAAAGAGTTAACTCTTTCCAGCAACGTCTGACCTCTATGGAGAACATGGGTGTGTCTTCTAGGAGATGGAAGATGCCCCCCTGAGACTTGGCACAAAACATTTGGTTTCCCTCTTCACTGCCTGCAAATCGTGTTAACGTAGCACACGTTCTACAAGCAATGCAACCATGATTAACGTCATGGAGCCCCCTATCAGTGCAGTCTCGGTTTCATTGGTTTACCATGTTGGACTATCAATGACACTCTCCTGTTCCTGTATAACTCTCTCGTGGGGCTGAATAGCCTCATCCAGGTCTCATGGAACACGTTTAAGGGTCGGACTAGGCTCTGCCTGTTCCTGTTTAAAAGCTCGATGTACTGACCAGACCCCTTCTCTTCCTGTAGAACAGGCAGGAGGATTGAATGGGCTTTCCCTCTTTCTGTTCAGTAGTTTCCCCGGGATGAATGGCTTGCACATATCAGTGTCTGATCAGCTTGAATAAGCTGAATAAGCTCCTCTTTTAACTGTAGAAATGTGCAGTGTTTGGCCTTGCTGTTACATAAATGTTATCGATATATTAACAGCACAAACTGAAACGTTGTCCGCGTCTTGCTGCACATGGACACAAAATCGATGGGGGCAAAATGTTCTGAACATTCTGTGATCTTCAGTCATCATGCCTACTTCAGATCTTATGATGGCGAAAGACATTGATGGAGCAGCTGAACATGTTTGTGCTGAGGGGCTTAACTTGAGGATCTCCTGCAGAGATGTCCCGGAATTGAGAGAACTGTTGGCCACTGACCACAAACATCTTTCTTTGTGACCTGAAAGACCCAGACAAGTGGGATGTTGCACCTGATTCCCATTCAGCTCAACTAAGTAGGGGGTCCCGATGCCATCCTCAGTCAAATACTCCTTCATATCAAAGCCCTTTTTCTGAGTCCCTGTGTTCACGTCTTGTTTATATTAATAGGTGACGGTGTATGTGTAAGAAATGCTTGCCTCTCACTGTCAGGAATTCTCTGGGGTCGAGAGTTATGGGATCTACATCACTGAAAGTATTTAAAGAAGCGATAGATGGATTTTTTTACCTGACAGAGAGCTAAGGGGTGTGAAGAACTGGGCTTTAAAGAGGACTTAATGAGTAGATCAGCCATGATTGTATACAATGGCTTGGTCGTCCAAATTACTAATCCTGTTCCTTATGCCCTCATATTCTGTATTTACAAAGTTAATGATTGTAATTTTCCTGAACATTCTGTTATTGCATGTTGCAATTAGAGACAGCGAGATACTTTGTGAGTCATCTATGGGTGAGGTCTCGGGGCTATATTCACAAGGAACCTGAGTCTATAATGTGACCAACAAATGAAGCACAAGTTGCAGAGAGGAGACACTCTGTAAAGAGACCAGAGGCGTCCTTCGAATCCAGCCTCGATTTCTCAATAACATTTTACAACCCACACCAAACCGCGTGTGGCAGTCTGGAGGGAATGAATGATATCCAGTGTTACTGTGGACCAGGTATATGGAGGAAGTGGTCTCCATCTGCTCCTTGCAGGAGCGGTGAGGGGTTGAATGGAACATAGGAACATAGGACTGAGCAGCAGGAGTGAGCTATTAGACACTTTGTCACCGCTCCACCACGCACAAAGATCATGGGTGATGTGATTATTGTCTCAGCAGCACTTTAATCCCTGTATACCATTTTCCTGAATTCACTTGTCTGTCAAATGTCACCAAATACAATAATGAATAAATGCAAACATCCAGGCACCACAAACTTCTGGAGAAGGGAATTTCCACTTGAACAGCCCTTTGAGAATTTCTCATTTGTGTTCCAGCCAATGTTGGAGGGTCACTGTTTCCTTTTCTAGTCCCATTCCTCCACTGGTTGCACCAATCTGAAATTCAACCAGTTTAGTGATGTGGCCAATGATATAGAACACTGAGTCGGTCATTTTCTAGAAAAATATGAAACATAGAAAGTTGAACTTATAACAAATGGCAAAATCATAGAGTGCCCCGAACGTTATTCTTCCTTTGAAGTTATTTTGCTCATGTTAGTGTTAGTGGGATTTATTTCTGGAACAGTTGGATTTGGATGAAATCCATTTGTTTCAGGCAGTGGAGCGATTCCAATGAATCCTCACCTGGAATCCTTCACAAGTGGTAAAGATAACTCAGGGTTTTTCTGGTCTCAAACTTTGCTATCGGACGGAACAAAGTAAGAGAAAGAGATAAATCGGCTGCTGCTTCTCAAGCAGGGAACCTTTTTCTCCTCTCTATGTTGGAATATACGATAGGGTCAACTGCACATCACACTCGGCCATGTGTGCTCTCCTGGAACATTCTCTGGAAAACTCGATTATAGATTATATGCAAGTGCGTCATTCCTTCAATCGCAAAAAAAGTCCCCACTTTTTAATTTGATGATATGCTTACATGTGTCTGTGCAAGTTGTAAATGTCAGTAGGTGTCTTCATAATATGTGTGTTAATATCAATACGTCTTTTTCTTAAAGTTTATTCTCTAGCTTTAGTCTCCCTGACAAGAGATAATATGCATCCCGCTGATACACTTTTTAGAAAGTCATGGATGGTTCAATACTATTTCTCAGCTAAGATCGAAACTGATAATCCCCGATAACAAAAGGCCGGCATTCCAGGAATGAGTAAAGGGAAACCTCTTTGAAAATCTTCAAAAATAATTATATCCTTTCATTTTAGTTTAGGGAATCAAAACTGCACACAGTGCATCAGGTGTGGTCTCAGAAATGCTCTGTTCAGATGCAGTTAAACATTCCTGCGATTAAACCTGGTACCTTTTGCCAAAAACAACATCATTCCACTTACCTCCTAAATCACTTGCTGCATCTGCAGACAGACTTCATATGATTCATGTCCCTAGAACATGGAAACCACCTGTATCACAGACTTCTGCGATCTCTCTCCATTTACATTGATTACCGTTGTTTCATCCTTCATGCCAAAATTGACAACTTACCTTATGTTATTTCTGCTGAAGGTTTGCTCACTAACCTTCCCTGTCTATATCACAATGCAGACTCACTACCTCCATTTGACGACACATTGAATGACCATCTTTGTGTACGAGTTCATTGAACTTCAAGCCATTCTCTCCCCTTCCTCCAGATCTTTGATACAGATTGTTGATCATTGATGACCCCACAGTGATCTCTGAGGCACTCCATCAGTTACAGCTTTGCAGCCTGAAAATAAACATTTGTCTCTATTCTCTATTTCCTGTTAGCAACAGCTTCCCTCTTCCTGTGTAGCCATTCAGGCAGGTTGAATGGCCTCCTCCTGGGCTGCGTAATGCACTGAACGAGCTGAATTACTTCATTCTATATTCGTGTGTAATTCCTTAGAGGGGCAGAATGGTCTCCTCCTGTCTCATTGTAAAGATCCTATCTGACTGAATGGGATGGTCCCCAATCCTGTAACAGTATCAAGGGCTGGAAAGAGGTAACAAAACATGGGGTAGGGACAGAAGTTGTTCATTCGGCTGCACCATTCAGAATGCTCATGGCTGATTCGATTGTGTCTGACCATCCATTTCCTGTCTGTTCCCAATAAACACTGACCCTTCTGTCCAGCAAAGATCAATCGAGCTGAGCCTTGGAAATCTTCGATAACCGAGTCTTCAGTGCTCCCTGAGGATGAGGACACCACAGGTAGCACAACACTAAAGTGAAAGGGACGTCATTATTTCATTGTGGGACTATTTTATTTAAAGCAGTGTTAACTGAACAACAAATCACCACCTCTTTTCAGACATAAGGACAGAATAATTAGGAATAAATATAAATCATTCCGGACACCAAACCTGTCATACATTCCCAACTCTTTCCAACCAAATATGGATCACACCCAGCCTCTGCTGATGTCTCAGGAAGAGAATGCCTGAAAGCATAATACTGCAGGAGCATTAAGGAAATAAGCAGATTGAGGACAATCAGCCTACCGAGTCTGAAAATCTGTTCAATAATTTCTTATATGGACCTCGACCTCACTCCTCTGCCTTCTCCGTAGAATCCTTTACCCCCTTACAAATCAAAAACATATCAATTTGTGCCTGAATGCCACTAGTGTCTATTCCTCTGTGTGTCTTTATGTGTGTGTGTGTGCGCGCACGCGTGCCTGTATGTGTGTGTGTTTATGTGTGTGTATGTGTGTGCATATATATGTATGTGTTTGTGTGTGCTTGTGTGTCCATGTGCTTGTTATTTGTTCGTTTACGTGTCTACATGTGTCTGTCTATGTTTCAGTCTGTGTTTCCATCTGTGTTTGTGTCTATTTGAATGTGACTGTGTATGTCTCCGTTTGTTTCTTTGTGTGCATGCCTATCTCCTTGTAAGTATTGTGTGTGTGTGTGTGTGTGTTCGTATATTGGGGTGTTTAGTAATACTGCTGTATAATCTGCGTCTGTGTCTCTGTGCAGTGAAGTATCTGTTTTTTTTATTGGAAGTGAAAGGACTGTTGTTGGAACTGCCAGTGGGTTTAAAATGAGAATTGTCTTTTCCTGAACATTGCTCCTTATTCGGTCGGTGGGACATGATGTTTCAGAATCTCCATACGAGGCGTCCTGGTCCTCTTCGGCTCTTTCAGAGTCCTCCCCACATTGGGGGGAGGCGATGAGGGAACGGATATCGGGCACTGCACCACTCAGCTTGGCCCTTTCTGTCCTACTTCTCTTGGAATGGGAGAAAGCGAGGGAGTGAGGGAGAATGAGAATGGGTGACCCAGATGTTAGTGCTGGTGTAGGTGGAGGTGTTGTGAGGTGTCTGGAATGAGTCAGACCACAGTTTTGAATCCATATAGTATTGTTATTTGAGGGGGTATTGCGTAGGTGACAGAGAAATTGAGGAAGAAAGTTACTGAATTCAATACTGAGAGTGGTAGTGCCTGAGCCTCATTTGGAGATAGAGAGTGGACCTTGTTCGGGGTTAGGTGCCATAACAAATATCCAGTGAGTGTGAGGGAGTAGAGAGTATATGGTAACTCTTCTCCTGACAGAGCCAGGAGGACATTGTTGCTTGTACTGTAGTGTGGTGCATTTCTTCCGATCATCTCAGCGTCGAGGTGAACCTCCCCGAATGTCTTGTCCAAGTCTATCACTAATAACGACACAGACCTATTCCTCAGCATCCACAGAATCAGTTTAGGCAGAGCTTGCAGATAGCAAGGAGAAGCAAATATTGGTGTGTTACATATCGAAACCAACACGCTTGCAGATAATCTGAGAATCATATGCTGGAAATTAGATAGGCAAGTATTGTGGATGCTGCAGTCTTATTGGATGGTCTGAAGTTGCATCGAAACTATTAACGAAGTGACTGCTCAGGCTGTGAAAAATAAATTCTGTAAGTGTATATTAGTAGGTTGAAGAGTATGTTTTGAAGCAAACTAGAGAGTAGGTTATTTCGGAATTAATGTTGTGTGGTCAGAATGACGATTTACTAACCTTGCTCTGAAGCAGCTTTTAAGGAATAACGACATTGATAAAGTGCATTTTACACGGTGTCTGCATACCGTGCTTGAGCATTCTGGTCAAACATCATGGAAGACTGGAAGCTAGAGGGTCAAGTTCGCTCTAGTGAATTGGGAAAGTACAATATAACATTCAGTTGGAGATAAGCAATGATTGTTAGAGTCATAGAGTCCGACAGCACGGAGACAGGCCCTTCGGCCCAAACTGGTCCATTCCGACCAAAATGTCCATACACGCTAACCCCATTTCCCTGCCATTGCCCCGTATCCTTCTAATCCTTTCCTATCTGTGTATTTGTCCAAATGCCTTTTAAATGTTGTTGATGTATCCGCCTCAATCACTTCCCCTTGCAGCTCATTCTATGTGCGTACCAGCCACTGTGTGTAAAAAGATTGTTCCTCAGGTTCCCTTTTATTCTTTCTCCTCTGACCTTACACTGATGCCCTCTTGTCTGTGATTGCCCAACCCTGAGAGAAAAAAAAAGACTCGGCACATTCACTCTATCCATGCCTGTCATGATCTTACAGACTTCAATATGATCCTCCCTCAGGCTCACGCACACAAAAGTAAAAAGTTCTAGTTTGTCAAACTGCTCCCTATAACTCAGTCCATTGAGTCCTTGGTAACATCTTTTTTTTCAGCATTCTTTCCAGTTTAATAATATCCTTGCTATAGCAAAGTGAACAAAACTGAACATAAGGATACCAATATGGCCTCAGCAGCGGCCTGTATAACTGCAACATAACTCCCGAATTTTGATACTCAGTAAAATACACAGATTAAGGTCAGTGTGCCAAAATCTTTCTTTACTGCCCTGTCTACTACGGAATCAACTTTTAGAGAACGATGCACCTGAATGCCAATATCCCTCTGTTCCATTCCACTCCTTAGGACCCAACCATTCACTATGAAAGTCAAATCTTGATTTGACTTTCTAAAACGCAAGAACTTACACTGATCAATATTAAAATCCATTTGCCAATTCTCAGCTGACTTCCCCAGCTGATCAAAGTACTGCTGTAATTTCTGAAACTTATGATAACCTTCTTCATTCTCCATGATGCCGCCTATTTTAGTGTTGTCTTCAAACTTACAAATCATGCCTGTACATTCTCATCTCAGTCTCCTAATCATAGATATATGTAATATGCAGTGGTCCCAACACCAACCTCTGAGGCATTTCACTCGTCACGGACCTCCAGTCTGACCAGCATTCTTCCACTATTACCCTCTGCATCCTACCAGGATTACCCTCTGCATCCTACCATCAAGCCAATTTTGTACCTAATTTGCCAGGTTCCCCTCAATTCCATGTAAGTTAACCTTGCAGAGCAGCGTAACATGTGGAATCTTATTGAAGTCCTTACTGGAATCCATGTAGACGACGTATGCCCACCTCAACGTTGCTGGTCACTTCATCAAAGAACTCCAACAAATTTATGAGTCATGATCTCCTATGAACAAAGATGTTGATGAGGGGCTTTTGCCCGAAACATCGATTTTCCTACTCCTCGGATGCTGCCTGACCGGCTTTTCTTTTCCAGAACAGTTCTAATCATACGCCAAATCATATTCTGTCTTTGCTGTGGTTCTGTTCGCCGAGCTAGAAGTTTTTGTTGCAAACGTTTCCGTTGTCGGCAATGGAACGAGGACATGCCGCAACCCAAAGGACTAGCCACACGACCATACATCAGGAGCATTTCCGAACTGACAGCCAGACTACTGCGACCACTAGGACTTATAACAGCACACAAACCAACAGCCACACACAGACAACAACTCACCAGAACGAAGGACCCGATACTCAGCATGAGCAAAACTAATGTAGTGTACAAACTCCCATGCAAAGATTGCACAAAACACTATATAGGACAAACAGGAAGACAGCTAACGATCCGCATCCACAAACATCAACTAGCCACGAAACGACAGGACCAGCTATCCCTAGTAGCCACACACGCAGACGACAAGCAACATGAATTCGACTGGGATAACACTACCATTATAGGGCAAGCCAAACAAAGAATAGCCAGGGAATTCTTAGAAGCATGGCACTCATCGACAAACTCCATCAACAAGCACATAGACCTGGACCCAATATACCGGCCACTACAGCAGACAGCTGAAACTGACAACCGGAAGCGGCAGGGACAGGCCACTCTCAATGCCGGAGGAAACACCACAGAAGCGCTGCACAGGAGGCTCCCAAGCACTGAGGATGTCACCTAGACAGGGGATGAAACGTTTGCAACAAAAACTTCTAGCTCGGCGAACAGAACAACAGCAACGAGCACCCGATTTACAAATCTTCTCACAAACTTTGAATATTCTGTCTTTCCTAATGCACGTACATGCAATCTCTCCGAATCTGCTCAAGTGGCTTACCCACTTGATTTTAGATTTACTGGTCTTTAGTTCCCAGGTTTATCTTTGTAGCCTTTCTTGAACAAGGGCACAAGATTCGCTACCCTCCAGTCGTTTGGGAACTGGTTCATTGGCAGCGATGATGGAAATGAACCAACCAGGTCTCTTGCAATTTCTTCTCTATCCTCCTGCAGTGATCCTGAATATATCTGGTCAGGACCAGGAGTTTTTTGAAATACTGCCAAGTCTGAAAAATACGTCTATTTATTTCAGGTACAAACACCAAAAAGTGAGAAACTGACACAATGATGGTTAACATCACAAATTAGAAAAATTATTAATCATGGGAAGTGACTTCAGAAGAATTCCAGATATTGTGGAATCCTCAGAATTCTCAGCAATTAACAATCCAGAAAAGGAAGGCCATGAAACTGATAAGGAAATCAAAAAGAGAACGTGCATGATAACAAAATGGAACACAAATACTTTATAAATCTACGATCTATATTTCAAAGGAAACAAAAGAAAAGCAAGGTCAAATGTTTTTTTTGAAATTTATAATCAGGAGAGGGGAGGTTATTGCGAAGAACAGTGAAATGGGCAAGGAAATAACCAGTTACTTTGCATCTGTCTTGTAGGAAGATCCAGAAAATCACCCAGTAATACCAAGTGATCATATCGGACTTCCGGAGCTAAAAGACATAAAATCAATTCATATCAGTAACAAGATAGTACTTTAACATGTGGCTGGATTGAGCATTGCTGACTCTGACGAAACAGATGTACTTCCTATCAAAATGTCAGAAATAAATCACCAATAATAGTATTAATTGCCCTGTCAATGATTGTTTTATTTTTCTATACATTCTGCAAATACCGGAAGCTACTGTGGATCAATGGAAGTTAGTAAACGTGATCCATTAGATGAATGGAAGGAATTCAAACAGCTACAAAGGGAAGAAGAGGTAGTGTGGAGAACTGCAGACCAATTAACTTGACATCTGCATGGAAACTGTTAGAATCTATTACACAGGATGAATTTTTGATATTTAGAAATTAACAGCAACAATGCAGAGTATCAGCATGCATTTCTGATAGAGATAATATACTTGATAAACTTCGGAATTGTTTGAAGTTGCTTCTTACAACATAGATAATGGAGAACCGGTAGAAGTGGGATGTATTGAATTTGCGGAAGGGTTTCTAAAACAACTCAAACAGTGAGTTCCTAAAGGCAATGAATGTGAAGGGTATTTGCAGGAATATATGCAAGTGGAAAGTGAAAGTTCGGTTCGCGTTCATTTAAGAGAGTCAGAACATTGATGTAAAGATATATTGAAGCATCTTCACTAAGTGTTGGTGGGACTGTGCCTGGCGTAAAGTGTACGGTTTTGATGACCGGATCTCAGAAAGAATATACTTACCAGAAGAAGTGCAATGGACATTCTCCAGATTAATCTCTCAGATGGCGAGGTTGCTTGCTCAACTCGGCCTACATTCTCTCCAGTTTCAAAGAATGATAGGTGAGTCACAGTGAAACTTAGAAACTTCACATAACATGCTACAAGTTGGAAATTAACAGAATGCTTGCCTGGCTGTCTAATCCATAATCAAGGCAAATAACGGCAGGATATAGGATGGGCCATTTAAATCTGCAATAAAAAGGAAATTCTTCAGTTGCAGGACAATGTCTAACACAGGGGCACCGAAACCTCCTGGCAGGGCAAGATTAGAGAGACTCCCCAGATATTCTACAAGTGTGGCAAACGGAACAGAATAACCAGGGAACAGGTCGAACCTATTATTATCTTCCCAAGTTGCATCCAAATCAACTTAGTAGTAAGAGACAGAGGGTGGTGGTAAATAGCTGTTGGTGTGACTTCACGCCAGTGGCCAGTACAATTCGGAATTAAAAATCACACAGCACCAGGTTATAGAAGGTTTCAGAGAGCACAATCACCTGATGAAGAAGCAGAGCTTCGAAAGCTCGTGCCTCCTAAAAAGCCTGTTTTGCTGTAACCTAATATTATGTGATTTTTAACCTTATCGTTTGTCGCATTCATAAATGATGTAGATGTGAATATGGAGGACGGTGATAAGTAGTGCGATAAGTAAGTTTATGCAGGACACAAAGATTGCAGGAAGATACAGATGGAATAGCCACATGACCAGATCAATGGCAGATGGAGTGTAATCCTAATAAAATTGTGGTGATGCACTTTGGAAGAAGGAGTCAGACAAGGGTGTCCTCAATGAATGGCAGCACACTAGGAAGCTCAGATGGTGCTTCTCAACACATCAATGAATGTGAATGGAGAGGGCAATACACACGGTAAGAAAGCATAGCTGACAGTAAACATGGCCTTTATTCACCGATGCATAGATGATAAGAGCTATGCTGTACTTCGGTTTGGCCAAGATGGAATACTGTATGGAGTTCTGGGAAGCACATTACAGGAAGGATGTGATTGCACTGGAGGGGGTGCAGAGGAGATTCATCAGGACATTCCCTGTTGTGGAGCATATCAGCTATGGAAAAAGGCTGGAGAATCTCGGGTTATTAACTTTGGAACAGAAAAGGCTGAGAGGGATGTGATTCAGAAGGATAAAATTACGACCGTCAAGGTCAGGGTGGATCGGCAGCACTGTTCCTTTTAGTCAGAGGGCTAAGAACAAGGGAGCACACTGTTAAATTGAAGGTATGGAAGTTTACTGAGGACTTGAGGATTGTTTAACTTTAACCTAGTGGGTGTTGGGGTCTAGAATGCACTTCCTGAGAGGGAGGTTGTCACGGATGACCTCACAATCGTTAAAAACAATACATGGTTATGCCCTCGAAATACTGTTACATTCACGGCTATGTATCTTGTGTCATAAAGTGGGATTAATATTGACCGTGGTCTATTTCTGATGATACAGAGACTCTGCTACTTTGATTGTATGGCTATGGAATGTCAATCATTGAGCGACTTAAGACAGGAATTGATGGGTTTCTGAAGAGTATATTTACAAGCTTTATAAGAGTAAACTCTTCGTAACTTCTGAAATATGTCAATGGCAAAATTAAGGAGGAAAAAAAGGTGCAGCTTTCTTACAGTCTGATACCAGAGAATTTAAGACAGCAAAATAGAAGAATTGTTGAACAAATAATTTAGTATTTCTTCACAGAAGAAAACAAAACAAAAAAGAAATCTTCCCAACAATACTCGGAAACTTTAGTCTGGTGAGAAAAAGGAACAGAATGAAAATAGCAACTGCACAGTTTAGAGAAAGTATTGGGACTAAAAGTCATGGGTATAGAAAAAAATCAACAGATATTTATGAATTGGGAACCATATTTGTGAAAGTGATTTTTAACAAAATTATGTGGAAGCAATCAATGGAATACAATTGGAATTTTAGATATGCTCCAAGCTTATTGTGCAAGTTTAAATCCTATAGGACTGGGGCTAATATATGGTCATGGTTTTAGAATGGGAGATTTAGCAGGAAACAGTGAGTAGGAATAAAATAATTCTTTTTAGAGTCGAAGACTTGAGTGATATAACAGGGTTCGGGGCTTTGGACCTATTTATTCCCAATACACATCATATATTTATTTGAAGGGATCAAATGCAACATTCCCAAGTTTGCTGATGGCACTAAACGATGTCAGATTGTGAGTGGGTGAGGACGATGCGGAAAATCTCCAAAGTGATTGAGACTCGTGAAATGAATGGGTAAATATGTGACAGATGACGAGCAGTGTGGGTAGATATGAGGTCATGTACTTTGGTTTGAAAAATAGAACTGCAGCCTATTATTTGAAAAGGGATTGGTTGAAACATGTTGATCTGTAAAGGAACTTTCGCTGTGTTTTTTTCCCTTCTGCGCAGACCTGTGAAAGCCATCCTGGGCAGTGAGTTCCGAAGCCATAAGTCAATATTGGAAATGTCATTGGCATGCTGACCGATGTACATAGACCCACCAAATGGGTGACTGAAACATTGAAAAGAATCTGGGTCTCCCTGTACACCAGCCACTGAAAGCAATATTACAGGAGCAGAAAGCAGTTAGGAAGATAAGTGGTGTGTTGAACTTCATTTGAGGAGGATTTAAGTCCAGCAGTAAGGTTGTCTTACTGCAGCTGCACAGGGCCTTGGTGAGACCCCATCTCAAACATTGTGCAATATTGTGTGCAGTTTTGATCTCCTTACCTAATAAAGGGAGAGCAGTGAAGGATGACAAGACATCCTGGGATGACAGTCTTGTTGTGGGAAGCAGAGTTTGTGTCGACTGGGCCTGTATTCCATGGGCTTTAGGAAAATGAGTGGAAATCACAGTGAAATATATAAAACTCTGGCAGAGTGAGACAGATTGGAAGCAGGGATGATAAGTCCCCTAGCTGGGGAATCTAAAACAAGGGCCAACAGTCTTAGATATAGACGGGCCATTCTGCATTGAGATGAAAATAAAAGTCTGCACTCAGAGACTGGCGAACCTTGACAATTGTCTCCCAGATCAGTTTGCTGAAGCAAAGACACTGAATATAAATAAGGGTTTCCAGACACTAAAGTAATGGACAGAGAGCAGGAGCATGGTGTGAATATAGGTCTGTCATCATTATAAGTTTGTCTCTGATAATGCGGTAGCTCTGTTTCTGTGCCACACTATATTCTAGAAAACAGTGCAATATAAATAATATGGCCTATGGGAAACACGCGATAAGGGTGAAACCCACTCACCAAAATATCAGTAAAACACACACGCTCACACATTCTAAGTAAATCTCGACATCATATATTGTAATGCATTAGTACAGTAAATGTAACACTTTAACACGATAGTCATTGGCTGCAGCCCTGTACCTTTCACCAAAGTCCTCAACACAAACCGCGATAGCAGACTTACCACGTGATGCCGACGCAGAATTCCAGTTCTCCCCAAGATTCTGTCCTCGTTTGGAAATAAATTTCCTTCTAGATGTCGACCACAATTCCCAGTTTCAGCTCAATTTCAAGGCTTCCAGAGCGGACTGCATTCCTGTTTTAGCTGACCACATTGAGGGTGCATTTCGGAGACAGAGGCTCCTGAGGCTGCGTTTTGCTGTTCAGCTGGTGCCTGAAATGGAAACACGTCACAGTGAACAGGAGCTTGGTTTATAAAAGAAAGGTCCGCAATTCATTAATCATATTACAGCGAAATTGTATTTAATAAACACGCATCAAAGGAGAACTGTCTGTATATTGAATGGAGCAGCAATATTTATGGACTGAAGAGACGACGGCAGTTCCTATTTTATATTTCCAGATGTTCAAGCATATGAAGGAATATGAACACTATGTGGGGAAAACCTCATTTCTCCATTAGCTAGAACGGGGGAGGGCTCAATGTGTTGAACGGACTACTCCATCCCCGCTGTTTCTGTGCAGTCTGTGGGAATCCTCTGTAAATGTTGTCACAAACTCGCAGACGTTCTGAAGGAGGCCTCTGCAATGGCGTCAGGACTGTGTTTCGTATCTCCTTTTCCAATATTCAGGCTGGTACTGAGTGTTTCATCCGGGTTAATCCTTTAATACCCAGGAGGAATTGATTCAATTGAGTGTCTTGCTTGGCCTTTTCAGAGACCATTGAAGAGTGTTCCACATGCCTGTGTATCTAGAGTCACTTTTAGGCCAGACCAGGAAAGCACAGGAAATTCACTTCCTGAAAGTAAATTGGGGAAGCAAATTCGTATTTACAATTGACATTGAATTCAATGTCACTATTACTGACTCTAGATTTTAGATCACGATGTTTTATTAATTGTTATTAACTTCCACCAGCTGCCTGATCGTTAGCTGGTCTGGATTAGTAATCCAGTGACATTCCCACAACAGCACCATCTCCACATGGGGACATATCGGAAACCACACTGAGCAGGATATTTCTATGTCCTTGACAGCTCTGTCAAAAAGAGCTCCCAACAATTTGTCTTTTCTGATTGGACTGAGGGAGTGGTAATTGGTCAGATTGTAATTAATGAATTATTGTTATGACTGGATATAGTTCAGTAATTTTCCACATTCCAAGGGAGATGTCAGAGTTGAAGCCGGAATGAAACAGCTTCCCCAGGGACACGGCTTGCTGGTGCAGCACAATTCTTCAGTCCTATTGCAGGAATGCGGTCAGGACCCATTGCCTTTTTCGTATCTGCTGTGTTCAATAGTTCTTAATGTCACGTCCAGCGAATCGAATTGGTTTGAAGACTGGCATCTGTGGTTCTATGGGCATCATGATGAGGGTGAAATGGATCATCATCGCAACACTACTGGTTGAGGATGGTGCAGATACTAAATCCTTGTCTTTTGCGCTGTTGTGCAGAGCTGTTCCGTAATTTAGGATTGGGTTAGTTCTGGAGTCCACTTCTCCAGTAGGTTGCTACATAGTCCATTGACATTTGTGACTGGATGTGGCAGAACCGCAGACTTAGATCTGATCTGTTAGTCTTGGGATCATTTCTCGCTCTCCATCAGAAGTTAGTCCTGCTATTTGGAATGAAAACAATCAAGTGCGGTAAATTTAATGGGTTGTCATCACGTTTAGGTATACATGGTTCTAACTTTGGCATGTTCACCTACACTCGTCACTGAGTCATGGATCGACGGGACGGTATTGGTAGACTGACGGATGTCGGGGATGGAATCGCGTATAAGTGAAAAGGAAATTGCTTTATTTGAAACAAACATATAATTCATGAACACATTGCAGCCAAAGCGTGTTTAATAAACACGTGTCATCGCAGAACTGCACGTTTATTGAATGGAGAAGCAAAATTGATGGATAGCAGGGACAACAGCAGTTCTTATTACATATTTGAACATGTTTAAGCAAATTAAGGGATACGAACACTGTGTGAGGAAAACTGCATTGCGGAGATTTTCTCCATGAGCTAGAATGCGGATGGCTCAATGTGTTAATGACCTCCTCCTTTCCCGATGTTTCTGTGCAGTCTGTGGGAAACCTCTGTAAATGTTGTCACAAGCTCTCAGATGTTTGGAAGGAGGCCTTTGCAGAGTCAACAGGACTGTATTTCCCATTCCCTTTTCTGATAAAGAGGCTGGGGCCAGGTGTTCTGTCCGGTGTTATCCTTTAGGACCTCAGAACAGTTTCATATAACAGAGTGTCTTGCTTGGCCGTTTCTGAGACCATTGAAGAGTGTATCACATGGCTGTGTGCCTGGAATCACTTTTAGGTCAGACTAGGAAAGCACAGAAGATTTGCTTCCTGAAGTACATTGGGGAAAGAAACTGATGTTTACCATCGGTATTATCTTTTGGGTCACTGTTACTAACATCAGAATTAAGATCTTGATATTTCATTAATTATTTTTAACTTCCACCAGCTGCCAGAGCATTAGCCTGGTCTGGATTAGTAATCCAGTGACATTTCCACAATAGCAACTTTTCCACACCTGGACCTATCAGAAACCACACTGAGCTGGTTATTTCTGTGCTGCTTTACAGCTCTGTCAAAAAGAATTCCCACATTGTGACTATCGTAATAGAACTGAGAGGGAGAAAATTGGTCAGATTCTAATTATTCCTCTCTTAGGGAACTGGACATAGTTGAGTAATTTTCCACATTGCCAGGGAGATGTCAGAGTTGGAGCTGGAATGACACAGCTTCCCGAGGGACATGGCTTGTTGTGCAGCACAACTCTTCAGTCTTATTGCACGAATGGGGTTCGGGCCTATTGCCTTTGTCGGATCTACTGTGTCCAGCTCTTTCTTCATGTCACGTGCAGCGAATGGAATTGGGTGAAGACTGATCTGAGATTCTGTGGGCATCATGGTGAGGGTGAGGTGGATCATCGATGCAGCACTTCTGCAGATATACGTTTACACCGATGGACAGAGCTCTTCCGTTATTTAGGATGGGGGTATATCTAGAGTCCTCTCCTCCAGTAAGTTGTTCAATGGTCCATTGACATTTATGTGGATGTGGCAGGACTGTAAATCTTAGATCTGATCTGTTAGTCTTGGGATAGTACCTCGCTCTCTATCAGATGTTAGTCCTGCTGTTTGGAATCCAACCAGTCAAATGCGGTAGCTTTAATGGTTTATCATTACTTTTAGATACACATGCTTCTGACTCTGCCACGCTCACCCCACATTCATCAGTGACCGTAGATCAGCTTGAAGCCCATGACAGACTGGTGGATTATCTTGGGTAAAAAGTTACAGACTGTGATTGAATACAATTCTGCTTCTGCTGCTGCTGTTGTTAACTACAGCATCACATGATAACCCAGTTTGAGCTGCAATTCAATTCTGCTGACTGTCCCCCAGTTCACACCGAGGCCCATTCACCCATCACTCAGTGACCTCACCCTGTTTCTGATGTGGGAACACTTCCATTTCCATTTTCTCATTCTGCTGAGGGCTCTCCCTGGTGTCACGCCTGCAATTTGTTACATTACTCAAACACTTCAACATATTCATCAGAATCTTTTCCTTTCCCGCAATGCCATCTTCTGTGTTTGAAGTGAATTTGTTTCCCTCTGTTTCTCTCCGTGACCATGATTCAGAGCTCCGTTGTGTCAGTGACGCCAGCCGTATGTAGTTTCAGAGCCAATTAATTTGTGCACCATGCGTTTTCGTTCACGTCCTGTTGTAAGGCGATCCATGCAGGACAGGACGTTGGGCAGCTTTGACACACGTCTTTGGAACCTGTTCAGAAATAGAAATTGCTGAAGAAATTAAGCAGGTCTGGCAGCATCTTGTGGAGTGAAAATAGAGTTGATCTTTCGGGATCCAGTGACCCTTCCACAAAGCTCCCGGTTTCTCCAGCAATTTTTGAATTTTTATTTCCAGTATCCATAGTTATTTGTTTAATTGAAAGTTTGTGCTGTGCCTATACATTTATGGAGAAACTCAACAGGTCTGGCAGCATCTGCAGAGACAGAGAAACAGAGTTAACATTTCAAGCCCAATGTGACACTTCTTCAGAATGGAAAAGGATTGGAAACTGGAATTTTTAGTCCCTTGAGAGATGTGGGGGATGGATGACAGGGAAAAGAGGGTGTGGCAAATGTCAAACGGGCTTGGAGTAGTGGTGAAGTGGAAGATAATGTAAAATGGGTTTAAATATGGTGAGAGTCGGGGAAAGGGTTCTCTCTATTGAGTGCAAGATAAAGACACAACAGCACACGGGCATAGGGAGGCCAGGAGGGAGAATGTTGACCATGTTATATTAAACAGATATGATCACAGATATGTTTTCAATGTTGAGATCGTCACCCCCTTCAGCCAAAGGATTTCAGGTGTTTGCCTTCTTATTGGCACTAGTAAGAGTTTCATACTGCCTTCAGATTATAACATGGAGAAAAAACAATCGCTGTATGAAGTTTGGGCTGAGTGTTGTTTATCTGTCATTTTGAATATTGTTTCAAACCTGCAGTGCTTATTTTTAAATGATTGTTCTTGCAGTTAGTATCAGATGTAGTGTTGGAGGTTGAGGAGTGACATTATAGAAGTTTATAAAATCATGAGAAGCATGGACAAGGTGAATAGCCAAAGTCTTTTCCAAAGAATAGAGGTGTTCAAACATAAAGGACATAGCTTTAAGGTTAAAGGGGGAAGATTTATATGGGACAAAGGGGCAACCTTTTCACTGAGAGAGTGCCTATTCACTGAGAGAATGATGAGTGCACGCGCAGCCAGGTGTAGATTGGTACATGCAAGTACAGCTACAATATTTCAAAGACATTTGGACAAGCGTTTCAATGAGAAATGTTTTGAGGCATATGGGGCAAATGCAAGCAGGTGGGACTAGTTTAGTTTCGAAAACCTGCTCAGCGTGGACAAGTTGGACCAAAGGGACTCTTTGTGCACGATCTGACTGTATGAATCTGGAAAGTGAGGGAAAACGAAGAAAAGATGTAAGCAAATTGGCAAGATATATAAAAATAGGTATCATGAGCTTTTCCGTGTATAAAAAAAAGTTCAAGATGAGTGTGTGACCTTAGGTAGAAATGAAGTCAGGAAAGCATATTGTGGACATTTGGAGAGTCTAATTGCAGAATTGGCTAGAAGGAATAGGCAGATATTTCACAACAGTATTTGACGTCATTCCACACAGAGAAGGTACCGTAAGTATTTCAAAGACATAATCAAAATGGTACTAGAAGGGAAGTTTATGAACTGTCTCTATCAAAAGGAATAAGGTTTTAAACAAACAGATAAGACTAAGGCTAGACAGGTCAGCAGTAATTCATGTTTGGTTTTAACAGAGGTGTCTACCGAGTGACTGGTGGCACTGTGTGAAATATTCCATAACTCTCTGGATTACAGGAGTGTTCTAGCGAAACTGAAAACACTCCAATCTGGCGCCTGTCTTCAAGAAAGGAGAGAGAGAGAAAGCATGAACCATTTAGTCCAACCATTGTTGCTGAGAATCTGGGAGAGCCTGTTATTAAAGAAGGACTTGAAGGGCATTTAGAAAAGCTTCACATGGAGACAGCATTGTTTTGTGAAAGGCGATCTATTTTGCCTGTAAAATCATGCAAAGTTTTTCTGACAATCCCTGAGAATCTAAGGGGTGGATTGGTAAAGGGCGACTGGTAGACACGAGGCTTTCCAGGGATGTTCCACAACGTATCACAATATAAAGGTTCTTATACAAGAGAGATGACGGATAATGTATTAGCAAGGAATGGTGATTGGTTAACCCATAAAAATCGGAGAGTCAGGATTCATCGATCTTTATGATGAAGTCGTATCTACTGGTATACAAATATCAGTCTGATGGCTTTAGTTATTTACAATCTATAGCCTGCTGGTGGGAGCTGAGCGCAATGTACATCTGAATTTGCGGATGACATGGAGAACGAAAACACAGGTTGTTACTAAATGAGGAGAACTCCCAAACTAAAGAGCAGTACAAAGGGATTGGCATGATCCTGTGTATGAAACATAACGTCAGTATGCTGATACAGCAAGTAGCTAGGATGGTACTTTAGATGGGTTCCTGGAATTAAAGGGTTGAATGGAGGACTCCCGCCCTCGTGGTAAGCTTTTAAAGGCTCAAATCAGTGACGCACCTCTCCGGGCAGGCCCCTGGTGCAAACCCCCGTCCTTTGAGGTGCTGTTGTCGCTGAGAAATATCAGAAGCGAAACGTATCTGAACTGCTCCCAATGTCATTATATAGTTACTCAGATAAGGAGACAGAAAATAATCTCAGATGATTTTTGTGTTTGTTTTCTCAATGTAGTGAGTATGTGTAAATCTCTTCTCCGCAGATGGAAGGTTCATAAATAACAACAAGTGAAGGGTTGTGAGGCAGGAATGTGCAGTGTGGGTGAAATGCTGACGGGGTAGGAAATGACACTGATTCAAAGCATCCAGGAATACAATGCAAAACAAAATTATAATATAAATAAAAATTTAAAATGCAACGGTGACAGAATACAGTTCCAAAGGACCACAGGGCTGCTCTGTCATGAGAGAGAGCCCACTCGTGGTGGTTTACTCTGAGGGTCACCGCATCTTGGGTGATGGGATGAGTTTGAGAGGGCGTCCCCTTCATGATAATCTCTGTCAGTGTGGGGAATGGAACCTGTGCTGTTGACCTCCCTCTGCATCACAAACCAGCCGTCCAGCCAGCTGATTGGGCGGCTGTGTAACTGTTACAGATAGAAACAGTCAGAGACAAAAGGCTAGAGAAACTTTCGTAACAAGGAAAAAGATACAATTTAGATAACGGTCAAGATACCGGCTGAGAATAAAAATATTATCTGCCAGAAAGTAAATTTTATAAGGAGACAATTCTATAGAAGCTGTCTTTGACTGAATACAATAAAACGAGACAAGTGACTTAGCCAGAATTATTAATTGTAATTTGGTATTGTTAACCATAAATACGTGCATACATCTGACTGGTCTATGAAAAATGTGCTTATCATTACGTAGAAGTGGAAAGCTGATGGAATATATTGTTTGGAGAGTGTGTTCCCATTGGAAATGCCCTTGAACAGGCGCTTGAAGATAACCGGGGTAAAAGTGCCTGAGTGTTGGCTTGTCAGTGACAGGAACACGTGGGGTTGAATGAATGAAAAATCCTCTAACATGGAGATGAGAAAACCGTCAGATCAGCTGCGATCTTATTGAATGCTAGAGTACATTTGAAGGGCTGAATGGCCTCAAGATGGATTTGAATTGTATGTGATTTCAAAGACGTACATCTCTATTCCTCTCTTTATTTGTTACATACTGGGGCACTGATATTTCCCTGAAAATTGGAATTATTTAGAACATTATCTGGAACATTCCATAATTAGCATTCTTCTGAATATTCTATCGCCGTATGGGGGGTAATGAAAAGACGAGAGAGAGATAGGGAGCGAGAGAGAGAGAGAGGGAAACTGCTGCATGCAGTAGTGAGAGTATTGGAGCATGAGGCTTGTTTGTGGGTGGATGCTATAACAGATATACAGTAAGCATGAAGGAGCAGAGAGAATACAGTGACCCTTATCCCGGCAGAGCGGGAAAGGTTATTGATGCTTGTCCTGTATTGATGGACATTTCCTCAGACCGCAGATATTGCACTGAACTGGGTGGTGAGCTCAGACCACGCTCGGTGGGTCTGGTGCTGAGGCGTCCGCTGGGAAGAGAATGGTCCCCCTCTGTACTAGCCCATCCATCAGGACCTCTGGGCCCCTGTCGACAAACCGTGGTGTAATTGCCCCTTATCTGTCATGCTCAGAGTAAAATGCAGTGCAGTTAAAGATGGCACCAGTGCCAGTATTTCCGGAATATCCAGAGACATCCGGGCGATGTTGAGTACCTCCAGTCATGATATGTGGGAGAATTGAGCTGTCAATGAATGAGAGGGACACCATGGGGTGAGTGCGTAGTTAATGAGGTGAGTTTAATAAGATAGCACCCGGAAACTAGCTCGGCCTTGTGCAGACAATCCATCTGTCTCACTCAGTGAAAACGTCACTGAGACGAATTATTGTCAGATTCAGCAAAATAAATTGGAGATTCTGCTGAGAAGCATTCCCAGTTACAAAGCTGCGGAACAAATGTTATTGCAAAACTCTCCATCATCTGAAGTCAAACTAATATCCCGTTCACACATCATCCCTGGGAATACTGGCTCATGTTGCAGGATGCCGTTGAAATATCTTCACTTCAGCGATCTGAAACCTGTGATCTTCCATAAAATTGTCTCTCAATCTCCCTGTCTCGTTATCCTAAAATCATTTTTTTTTTGGTATTTAAACTGACTTCCCTACTATCTCTCTCTGGCAGTGATGTTAACACCCATATGCCTGCTTTGTCAGGGAACATTGGAGATATGGAGCTGTAAATGGATGGGAGCTGCACATCCTGTCACTTCCAGCATGACTGCAAGTTTCCCCACGCTGGGCAGTGATCTAACACAATGTTACTGAACAATGCACTGGGGTGGTGTACACAGCACTACATGCTGGGAGGGTAACTGTTCCAGGTTTACAGATGAACTCACTGCTATTCACTGTACAGCTCCCCATACTGAACAGATACCTTAGCCACGTTTATAGAACAAGCCCACTTTTGTGCGTTGCATATTACCCCATGATGGACAGACCATTTCGCCAAGGTTTCTGAATCAATGCAATGGTGTAGTCTGTACTGCTCCCCATGTTGGACAGATAGATAGTGAAAGCTGCACAGTATTTCATCCTGGACAGATTGCTGAGTTGTACTGAGCCTGGTCTGCACGGTAATCTCTGCTGAGCAGATATCTCAGCTGGTCTTATAGGTGTCTGGGCTGGGTCTGTGAGGTGGATTGTGCATCCGAGATAATTTCTCTTAGAGCTATGATTCCACCAGCTCAACGCATTCGCATTCCAAACACTGCATTTCTACAACTTATTGTCCATTAAGTAATTACCCAATTAAAACATGAATATCTGTCTTTCTTGGCACGGACCCGAACAGACGCAATATATGAAGAAAGTAGTCTCGACCTGAACATTTTTTTATTTTAAAAGTACTTGTTTGCTGCTGTGTTTAAGATGCAATTCGTTTGGTCAAAATATTCGAAATTAAACAAAACACAATTTATTCAAACATTGTAGACAAAATACAACAAAACAAGGGGAACTTGGAAAAACGTAATTTATTTGAAAACTCAACAGAATAATAGGTTATTAAATTACTAAACAGTACCTGCTCCAAAATTGTAACATCCTAGAAACACACACTTGACAAAAAACAAATTCAGGAAACATATTGTTTCACATGCAGCTCTCGAATTCAGGAGAAACGAACATCAAAAGACAATTCTGTGAGAAATCTCAGGGAGAGAGAGCAGCAGCTGGGAGAGATTTACTGCCTTCCAACTCTGCGGTGACCCCAGCAATAAATGGCAAAACGTAAAACTATGAATCCTTGTTATGTGAGAGCATGATCATCACTCCACAGGATCAGGCCGCGGCTGCAAGGACCACAGAGAATGGACTGTATCTATACCATCCATGGCAATATAGTAGCGTCTCAAAAATGCCTAACCCCACTTAAGCCTTGCATTTTTGATAAGATAAATGTCAAAGTTAAATATGAATAATTAAAGCCAAAGGATGCAGCAGGCCTGATGATCAGACACAGACGGCCTCGGGAGCTGTACAGGGGGATTGTATTATTCTCCCTGGGATTTCCAGAAATAGTTTTCTAAGCTGAACCAATTCCAAACATAAAACGTGAACCTTTCATAAATGAGATGGTCACTGAGTGTGTACCCTCCGTCAGTATAACCTGAACCTCACACCAGGCAAAGATTGTGCTGACACTCACTATGAAGTGAACGAGATTAATTATGGAACTTTCTAGGCCGGAGTTGTTAACATATTCATCATCTCCGAGGTGCAGTCCTCCGAAATATTCAATCGCTTTTCGAAGCCATCTGCCAGCTGAGAGGAATACATTGAATCCATCTCCCTGAGGAAGGTACAGAAGCAAACTTCTAGTTATACTAGGGAACAGGGTTTGGTAAAAATGACGAACTGCATGAAACTAAAATTAATGAAGAGTCTATTTTTGAACATCTCATCGAATTGAAGGTTGGTAAGATGCTGCATCTGATGAGTTCCTTCCCAGATTATTGAGAAGGTGGCAATAGAGCGAGCGAAATAATTACTGACTATTCTTTAAAGCTGGTTACATAACAGAAAAGATCCTGCAGACTGGACAGCAGGTATTGTAAACCTAAACATTTAAAACAGGATGGAGAGGGCAAACAGAAAACTAAGTAGCTTGATGTCAGCTGTGGGAACACTTTGGAACCTTTTATAAGCATGTCGTAACTCGACGCTTGAAGAATAATGTATAACTTGGTAGATTTGGCCTAGATTCAGTAAAGGGAAACCTGCTGAAGTTTGTGGACTCTGTCCGTTGGGTCATTGACAATTGAGAACCAGCGGGAGTGGAGTAATTGAATTTTCAAAAGTAATTTTACATTGTTGAATGCAGGAGGGTGGAGAATCTTAGAGTCCATGGGTAGGTAGTGGTGGAATATAAACCATATAGATTAAAAATTGGATAATGGGCAAATCGAGCAGAGTCGTGTTTTCTTTCTCTTGTCGGTATCAGAAGGATCAGTTCTTGTGCAATAGCTGTGCACAAGGTATAAAAGAATGATTCAGATGTGAACAACAAATACCATCATTGACATTTACGTTTGTTAAATGGTGAGAGGTTGGGAATGGCTCTCGTTGAACAGGACCTGGATGTCACTAACAGGGCTTGGTTATAAGTCACTAACAGAATCAATTCTAACCGTGGAGGATATGTGGTCAGTCATGGAAAATTATTAAAGTACCAGAGTAAATATATCTAACTCAATGGTAGTGTTTTGTTGAGCCAGTATTTGGGTAATATGTACAGGCTGAGACTGCTTTGTAAATAAGGAGCTCCATATCACTGAGACAGTGCAAAGGAGTTTCACCAGACAGAACCCTAGCAGGTTGTTACCAAAAGGAGAGAATGTAGTAAGTATCTGTTTAATCTGCAACGCTGTGAGAGAATAAGAAGTTGAAACTTGATGGTTATGAACGGACCCTCATTATGTCTCAAGCAACCATTGATAAGGTGGGAAATTCCATAGGATGCTTGATTCCCAATAGTTTACGTGCAGAGACCTCATGTCGATTGACAGTGAGGTACAGGCTCTGAATGAACTCGGAACACTTTCATGCACAGTTACTGTGTGACGCTGCACTCAATGTTATATTGTCCAAAATCATGTCAGAAGATCTAATACCTTCATTCTGGAAAAATTAGCCATTCCCACCAGCTTCTGATTTCCAGAGAGAACATGGGTCTGCTCTCTCAGCGAAGGAAGATGCCTTTGAAACTGGTTAAAAACATGTCTTCATTTCTACTCCCAGGAAACCATGTTAAAGTAACACACATGTACTATGAGTAAAAAATCTACGAGAAACAAAGTGGAGCAATTTATCTGTTTAGTCCCTGCTTATTTTGTTTGTGATGTTGGACCATCTCTGACACCTTCCTGTTCCTGGGTGACCTGAGAAGCTGAATGACATCTTCCTTTTCCTTTGTAAATGACTCAGAGTGTAAAATTGACTCTTTATGATCATGTGTAAGTGACGTGGAGTGTGGGACAGACTGCTTGTCGTCCTGTGTAGCAGGAAAGAGGGATTGAATGGGCTGTCTCTCTTTTTGCACAATAGTTTTGATGGGCGAAATGACTTTCCCACATTCTTGTGAAGCCAGATTGAGGTGCAGAGTTAACTCCTTCGTTCACTGTCGAAATGTGCAGTGTCTGCCAGCGCTGTTACATAAATGTTACCGACAGTTTAACAGCAAGGGCTTGAATGCTGTCCAGGTCTTGTTGCGCAAGGACACATACTGCTTTAGGACCTGAGGGATGATGAAGGGTTCTGAATAATTTGTAACCTCCAGTGAATATCCCCACTTCTGTTTGATGTGAACTCAATTGGCTGAATAGCTTGTGTCCACACTGCAGTGATTCCCCGCTGACAAACTGGAGATGCCTGGGCTGAGTTAGCTACACTGAGGATCTCCTGCAATGATGTTCCACAGCTGAGATGGTTGATGCCCAATGATGTTAAACATCTTCCATTCTGCTGTGCATGACTCAAAACAGCGGAGAGTTTGCAATGGATTCTGATGAAGTCTGATTTTTCTCAGGCTCCTTGATGTTATGCTCAGTTAAATACTGCCCTGATACCAGGGCCAGTCTCTCTTAGCTAAGCCCTTGTATTCACCTCTATCGCTCATATCAATAGGTCATTGTGTATGAGCAGAGCAAAGGTTTCTTCAGAGTGTAATGAACGTCAGGAATTCTCTGTTCAGGAGATTTATGGGAGCTAGATCACTGAAAGATCTCTGACTGGTATTTCCTGTTTCTGTGAACCACGTTGTAGCAGTAAGTGGCCTCCAACTGCTCCTGTCTAGCAGGTTGGATGGCTGAATGGAAGAATGGAGCATCGCACTCAACAACATGCTTAGGTCGTTCGACACTATGAAACTGCTCCACTGGGCACTAAGGTTGGGGAATATCGGGTTGTGGTCTCAGTCCCACTTTCCTGTTTGTATTTCATTATCCATAACTCAATCTCTGTTAAATATTAATGAACTCAGCTTGAATAAATGTGAACAAAGCGGCACCACATACCTCTGGGGAAGAGAATTACCACTCAAATTGCCTTTTTTAGGATTTCTCCTCATCGCTCTTACAGTGTCATATGCATGGAACCCTGTCCACATAAACCAAAAATCCCAATCTGATCTCAACCCATTTCTCAGCATTAGGCCCATCTTCTCTGTCAATCCTTCCTATGTACAGCTAAACGCCTTTTAAATGTTGGATGAAAATTTGGATGAAATGAAGCGAAATGAGATCCACAGTCTGGATGAAAATATTGTCCTTTACTGTCTTTGTCCTCTCAACTTAACCCTATGTCCTATAGTTTTGGACTCCCCTATCCTGAGAAAAAGACTTTGGCTATTCAGACGATCCATGCCCCTCATGATTTTACAAACATCTATAATGTCACGCCTCGGACTCCGTTGATCCAGAGTAAACAAGCTCCAGTCTGTCCAACCTCTCACTGTAGCTCAATCCCTCCATGCCCGGCAGTATTCTTGTAAATCTTTTCTCCACCCTCTCAAGTTTAACAACGTCCTTCCTGCAGCAGAGCGAACTGAAATAAACACAGTATTCTAAATCTGGCCTCATAAACATCCTGCCCAGTCGCAACATGATCTCCCAACTCGCATACTCAATGTGCTGACCACTAAAGGCAAGCATACCAAACCCAACTTCACCACCCTGTCTACCTGTGACTCCATTTTCAAGGATCAGTAAACCTGTACAGTTTTGTCCAACAATACTCCCCCGGGCCCCCCATTAATTGTGTATATCCTGCCCTATTTTACCTTACCAAAATGCAACACTTCACATTTACCTAAATTTAACTTAATCTGTCACTCCTTGGTCCATTGGTCCAAGTGATCGAGGTCCCATTGTACTCTGAGGTAAACTTTGCTGGCCACTGCACCTCCAATTTTAATGTTATGTGTAAACATAATATGTAGGCAAATCTTCGCATTCAAATCATTTATATAAATAATGAAAAGCAGTGGATTCAGTACTGATCCTTGTGACTCATTACTGGTCATTGGCCTCCAGTCTGAAAAGCAGTCCTCTGCCACTCTCTGTCTCCTACCTTCCCTCTAATTTTGTAGTCATTTGGCTAGCTTATCTTGGATCTATTTATGACCTAACCTTACTAACATGTCTGCCATTCGGAATCCTGTTGAATGCGTTGCTGAAGTCTATATTGACTGCCTCTACCATTCTGCTATCACCAATCTTCTTTGTCACGTTTTCACAAAATGCAATGAGCTTTGTTAGTAATGATTTCCCATGCACAAAGCCATGTTGACTATCCTCCATCAGGTGTTGCATTTGCAAATACCTGTAAATCCTGCTCCCCTCAATGCTCTCCAACAATGTGGCCACGAATGACGTCAGGCTCACTGATCGATAGTTCAGGACATTATTCCCTTTCCTCGTCCCACGTTTCCGCTGTTCACTGCAAATGTTAATGTAATGGGGTTGGTGACATCATCAATATAATAGGTCTCAGACTGGGTCAGAGTTAGGAACAAGTGAGGCAGCATTCTTTAATCTGCTAAAATTAACAAGTTTATGACCCAAACAAAGTTACTCAAACTACGATGGAAAGATAAATAACAGACAGTTTGGATATGGCAAATCTGTGCATCGATGTTTCCCTTTCGAAAAATACTGACACATGCACACATTTGATGGCAAACTGAAAAATAAAATATCTTCAGAGCGTTTATTTTAAAGAACTTTGCTCAAATATTAATTGAACTCGCGACGAAAGGGAACATGAGTGATTTTCCCAAACATCACTCGGCTTATGGAGCTATTCTGCTGTTACAAGCTGCTGGTAATGGGATCACTTCCTGGAACAGGTGGATTTAGCTGCATTGCCATGACTGCAGGCAGTGTGGCGATTCCAGTGAATCCTCGACAGGAATCCTCCATCGGTGGTAAAGACGACTGAGATATTTTCAGCTTACACACATTGCTGGAAGGCGGAACACGGAGAGAGAGGGAGCAACAGGCTGTTCCTTCTCAGGAAGATTACAATTTCTCCCTCTCTGGGTGGAATCACACAATAACGTTATCAGGCCCCAAACTGGACCAAATGATGTCTCTTTGAACAGTGTCTGAACTGTACGACTCCATCACATTCCCTGCTTCATGTCGGTACATCATTGCTGCTGTTGGACACCCAACCATTTATTTCGGAACAAATAGCACCACTAGATTTGAAGAAGTGTTTATGTGTTCATGTATACTTTTAAAATACAACTTGTTCTATCTTCACAATATTGGTATTTCGATGAATGCATCTTATTCTTGAATTACTTTTCCAGTCTTATTCTCCCATAGAAGACAAAATATTCATCATGTATTGACCAGCTCCAAACCGTATCTGATTCATAAGAACACTTCTCATTCTCAGGCCTAAACTTCGAATTGTACATAACATAATGCCTTCATCACGAGAACGAGCAAAGTGAAACATGTTTGAAAAGTTTGAAAAGCAATTTGTTTTTCATTTCAGTGGAGTTACAACCACATACAGTGCATCAGATGCCGTCTCAACAGCTGCCTGTGTAGATGCAGTAAAACATCCTAAAGATCAGACCCAATGCTCTTGGCAAGAAAAAGTATCATTTCATTTAATTTTCAAATCACATGCTGCCTCTCCAGACTAACTTGACGCGATTTATGGACCAGGGCACACGAATCACTTTGTACCACTGAGTTCTGCATTCTGTCTCCAGTTATATAATGTATGATTGTGTTATGCTTCATTCAAAACTCAAACTTTCTACCACACACATTAAGCTGTTATTTTGACGAAGGTTTACTCACTGCCCTCCCCTGTCTATATCCACTTGCAGACGTTCTGCCATCCATTGTCTGTATCCCGCTGCAGACGCTCTGCCCTCCACTGTCTGTTTCCCATTGCAGATGCTCTGCCCTCCACTGTCTCTATCCCATTGCGGACACTCTGCTCTCCCCAGTCTATATCCTATTGCAGACGCTCTGCCCTCCCTTGTCTATATCCAATTGAGGATACTCTGCCCTGCCCCTGTCTATGTCCCATTGCAGATGCTCTGCCTCTACTTGAAATCTTGTTGAATGACTATTGTGATGTATAAGCAAACTGAGATCCAATCCATTCAGCCCCTTCTTCCAAATCATTAACCTAAATTGTAAACTGTGTTGATGACCTCAGACTGATTCCTGAGAAATTTCACTAGTTAGAGCTTTCCAACCTGAAAATAAGTAATTATCTCGACTCTGTATTTTCTGGTAGCAGACCAGGGCTCTCCTCTTTCTATTTAACAGCTTAGCAAGGTTGCATGGCTTCCTGCTATACTGTGGAGCTGATTGTCGATTTGTTTCTGATATCAGCGATCCTCCATTCGGGCCATTTGTTGTCAGATGATTCGTACTGTCAATTATTCTGATCCCTGAGAGTTTGAAAGATGAGCACTGAATTTAGACTAATATTTGTGGGATCGCTTTCCAGTCAAAAATGCTGTCTTTCTGATGCAACAACAGGACCACCTCCAATGTCAGTCATATGCTTAATTTTGACCTTCAGACACTGAGAATCGGGTAAGAGTTCCTATTAGCCTGATGAATATGCGTTCCCTTAACAACACAACCAATAATGTCCATTATTATCTTCATTTTGGCTGTTGTGTTGACAATTTGCCGCAGTCACTGCATATTAAAATAAGCGATTGTCTTTGAGAGGTGACCTGATAGATGTTCATAAAGTCATGAGGGGCATAGATAGGGTAAATTGGCAAGGTATTTTCCCTGATGTTAGGGAGCCTAGAATTGGATAGCATAGGTTTAGGGTGAGAGAGGAAAGATATAAAAGAGACCTAAGGGGCAACGTTTTCACACAGAAGGTGGTACGTGTATGGAATGAGCTGCCAGAGGAACTGGTGGAGGCTGGTACAATTGCAACATTTGAAAGGCATCTGCATGGGTATATGAATAGGAGGGCTTTGGAGCGATATGGCATGTGGGACTCATTTGAGATTGGGATATGTGGTCAGCATGGATGAGTTTTCGTGCTGTATATCTCTCGATCTCCATGACTCTATGGCCCAGTCTTCACTGTTCCCTGGGAATGAGAATACCACAGACAGCACAACCCTAAGGAGATAGGAACTTATCTCAATCTTAAATGGGGAAACCTTTAAATTTAAAACTGTATGAACCTCACAGCAAGTCAGCTTCCCCTTTTTAAAATTGAGGTCACAACCAATAGGAAAGATACAGACCATTCAGCCCCTCAAACCTATCCCACATTTCCATTGACTCCGTTTAGTAAAGTATTTATCAAACTTAGCTGCAACTGTTCTCTTGGGTCGACATTTCCGATAGTGAAAACCATATAGCGAATGAAATTGGTACAGAACTACACTGTTTGATTCGTCAAGTCTGATCTGCTATTCGATCATGGCTGACATGTTTCTCAACGAAATTCGCCTGCCTTTTCACTGTAACCCTTGCTCCATTTATCAACCAACACATTATTTATTCACTTTAAATCTCACTTTAAATCTATGTCCTCTAGATTTGGACTTCCCTACACTTGGGTAAAGATCCTGACTATTCACTCTCTCCATGGTCTTCGTTATTTTATAGTCATCAAGAATGTGCAAATTTGACACCAATCAACACGAATGGCTGTGTTTTCAGTCAACCTCGGCTTAAATTCTGAAATTCAATACTGACTCCTCTTCCTTCTTCATCACATCACAATTCGAAAATCATTTTAACAACTTGTTTCGCCACATTGTGAAACACCTCTGTGGGATTTTAATCTAATCTTTTGGGCTCAGACATAGGCACACTACCACCACTTGGCAATATCCCTAAAGCTGCGACATTATTCTCCTGGGTGTTTGTTCATCAGGCAGTTTAGAAATACTGTGAAATACTTCCATGATAGTCAGGTCTTGAATACAGACATTCTGGTTCAGAATGAGAGACACTACCCCGCAAGTTCAGGTGTTGGAATCTAACCCAGAACTCTGGCTCAGAGGCATGGGCGTTACCCACTACACAAGACTTAAATCATGCCCAGAGTTTGGGTCACCTTTTAAATGTCAGCTTTCAACTCGGTGTGGATTCATTAAAATTTGTTTCACTTTTTCTGAATTACATAGTTAAACGAAGTGCATTGTTAAACAAATGAAATGTACTCAGCTCAAATGTAGGAAGTTGAGTTTATGTGCTCTGCCTTAGAGATAAACTATGAAGATCTTTAATTGCTTGGCTCTGATTTCCACCTTAAGTGGCTATTGTCTGTGATCTGCAATATGAGCGAAAGACATCCTGCAGACACATTCTTCACTGTAAAGAATCTGGAATAGATATTTATTACTGAACACCAGAGCTGAAAAAAGAGCATACTTTCTGGATCAAAAACGCCAATCACACTTTCTCGCCTCTAACGTGTGACTGCCCTCTCCTTAAAAACCACGAAGGAATCCAAGGAAGCTGATTACTCTCAAGCCTTTCGTCTCTCGTATTATCACTCACTGGACTGAGAAGTGGGAGATGGAGTGTATTTTCTATAAATACAATGTATCGCAATTTGGGAAAACAAACAAGGAGATGACATCTACAATTAAATGTCGGGCAATTGGTAGTGCAGTAGAACAGAGAGATCTAGGGTTCTGGTATATTTCTTTGAGGTTTGCATCATGCGCAGGCAGGGTGGGTATGAAGGCGTCTGGCTTGCAGGCCTTCTTTGCTCAGACCTTTGAGTACAGGAGCTGGAACATCATCTTCAGGTTGTAAAGGACATGCGTGAGGTCTCTCCTGGAGCAGTGTGCAGATCTGGTCGCCCAGCCATATTGAGGATATTATTAAACTGGCGAGGGCTCAGAAAAAAAATACCAGGCTGTTGTTGGGAATAGAGTGTTTAAGTTATCAGGACAGGCTCGATGGACGAGGGCCTTTTCCACTGCAGTGGAGAAGGTTGAGAGCTTATCAATCTTATAGAGGTTTATAAAACAATGAGGGGTATAGATAATGTTGAATGAAAGGTGTCCTTTCCTTCGGGTGGTGAATTTCAAGACTGAGGGTAATTTGAAGATGACAGGAGAAAGTTTTACAGAAGACAGAGTGTCATAGAGCTACCCAGCTCTAACCAACTTGTCCCTGCCAAACATATGTCCGCCATTAATATAGTTCCATTTGCCAGCATTTGGCCCATATACCCCTGAACACTTCCTATTCATGTGCCCATCCAGATGCCGTTTAAATGTTGTAATTATCTCAGCCTGCACAACGTCCTCTGGCAGCTTGTTACATAGAAAGCACCCTCTCTTTGGAAAAGTTGCCCCTTCGATCCCTTTTAAGTATTTCCCCTCTGAACTACAACCTATGTCCTCTAGATTTGGAGCGTACTACCCCGGGGGAAAAAACATTGACTATTGACACTCTCCATTCCACTTGTGAACCGCTATGCTTACCTCGCAACCACTAATGCTCCAGGGAAAATAACGCCGGCATATTCAGCCTCTCCATAAATCTCAAAAACATTCAATTCTGGCAATATCTTTATACATCTATTCTGAATTCTTTAAGGTTTCACGCATCTTTCCTTGAACAGCGAGACCGTAATTGCACGAAGTATTCAATAGTGGCCGAACCAATGTCCTGCACCGCCGCAATATGACCTTCCAACTCCTACATTCAACGTACTGCCCAGCAATCACAAGCACCTTCTTCACTATCCGAAATACCTGCGACTCCACTTTCAAAATACTATGAACCTGCACTCCAAGGTCTATTTGATTAGCAACACTCCCCAGGGACTTAACATTAAATGTGTAAGCCAAGCCTTGATTTTCCTTTCCAAAATGCAGCACTTCACATTTATCTAAATCAAACTCTATCTGCAACTCCTCAGCCTATTGGTCCATCTGATCAAGATCCCGTTATAATCTGAGGTTATCATTTTCCCTGTACTCCGCACCTTTAATTTTGGTGTCAAATATGAACTTACTAACCATACCTCCTGTGTTCCTATCCAAATCATTTATGTAAATGTTGAACAGCAGTAGACACATCACCAATCGTTGTGGCACACCACTGGTTACCGGCCTCCAATCTAGAAACAAACCTTCCACCACGACCCTCTGTCTTCTATCTTTGAGCCAGTTCTATTTCCAAATGGCTAGTTCTCCTTGTATTCCATGAGATCTCACCTTGCGAACCAGTCTTTCATGGGGAACCTTGTCGAATGCGTTACTGAAGTTCATATTGATCACGTCCACTGCTTTGTACTAATCAATGCTTTTTGTTACTTCTTCAAGAAAAACTAATCCAGTTCGTGAGGTATGACCTCCCATGTTGACTTTATCAGTCCTTGCCTTTCCAAATACATGTAAATCCTGTCGTTAGGATTCTCTCCAACAACTTGCCCACCACCAATGTCGGTCTCACTGGTCTATTGTTCCCTGGCTTTTCCTTGCCAGTTTGTTTCATATTGGCACCACGTTAGTCAGTCTCATGTATTCCAGCACCTCACCTATGGCTATTGATGATAAGAACATCTCATCAAGATTTCCATCAATTAATTCTCGAGCTTCCCACAGAGTACTTGTGTGTACCTGATCAGAATCTATGAAGTGCATTGTGATTACACATCGTTTGGTTCGTGTATGACATGAAAGTCAGCAGAAGTGATAGATGTGGGTAATTTTGCAATGTTTAAAATACATTTTATTAAGTACAAGAATAAAAGAAGGTTTGGAACGTTGGACTAGTTTAGTTTGAGTTTATCGTTAGAATTGAGTGTATGGGCTGATATGTCTGTTTTCAAACCCCCCTGTATAACGCTATGTTTCCATTTGTGTTTGTATGTCCAAGTATGTATCTACATATTTCTGTCCGCGCTTTTAGATTTGTGTGTGTCGATATGTGTATTTATGTGTATCTACCTCTCTGTGTTTTCTGCATTAGTGTGTGTATTTATGTTTGCATCTCTATCTCTGCATCTGTGTGCAATGTGAACTGTTTTGTTTCGCCGTGAATCATTGAATGGTGTACAAAGCCTCCCTTCTTTCCCCCTCTCTTTCTCTGTCTCTCCCTCCTTTGCTGAAAGTGATACAATGCCATGCTCTGCTGGTGTGTTTTCGGACTTGTCAATCCTTTCTTAGATGTAAGATTACTTGGAAGGGTAAGTCGTTAAACATTGCATTTTACAGGATGTGTGTGCGTGTGTTCGCGCGCGTGTGTGTGTGTGTCAATGTGTGTATGCCTCTGTGTGTGTCTGTTTGTTTGTGTGCCTGTGTGTGCAGCTGTGTATGCGGCTGTATGTATGTATGTGCATCTGTGTGTGTGGGCATGTCTTTGTGTGTCTCTGTGTTTCTGTGTGTGTTAGTGTGTGTCTTTGTTCTGTGTGTGTGCGTGCTTGCGTGTCAGTGTACATCTGTGTGTGTCCATGCGTGAGCATGTGTGTGGGGAATGTGGGTGTCCGTGTATGGGTGGTTGTGGGTATCTGTCTCTTTGGATGTGTAAGAGTCTGTGTGTGTTTACAAGCCTTTGTGTTGGTTTGTATGGGTGTGTTTTCTGTGCGGTGTATGGTAATGAGTGTATTCCTCTGCCTGTGTCACTCTGTGTGTATGTCTGTCTGTGTGTGCATCTGTGTGCCTGTATATATGTGTGTGTGTGTGTGTTTGTGTGTGTCTGTGTATGTGTGTGTTTTTGTGTGCTTCTGCGTCTGTGTTAGTGTGCGCCTGCCTGAGTGTATGTATCTGCTTAAGTGTGTCTGTGTTAGCGTATGTGTGCATATGTGGGGAGTGCGGGTGTCTACGTGACTGTTTGAGTACGTCTGTCTGTGTGTCTATGTCCTTGTGTGGCTGTGTGTGTGGGGTGTGTGGATGTCTGTGTGTGGACGGGGAGTGTGGATGTCTTCGTGAGTGGGAAGTGTGGCTGCCTGTTTGTTTGAAGGTATGTCGGTATATCTGCCTGTCTGTCTGTCTGTGTCTGTGTCTTTCTGTGTGTGTGTTTCTGTGTTGAAAGAGTGTGGTGCTGAAAAAGCACAACCGTTCAGGCAGCATCCAAGGTAGCTGGGAAGGCGATTGTTAAATGAAGGTGTTATGATGGTGATAGGTCGAAACGGTGGATGGAGTGGATAGGTGCGAAGGAAGATGAACAGGTTGTACAGTTCAAGAAGGAGGTGCCGAGTTGAACGGTTGGATCCAGAATAAGGTGGGGGGGAGGGGAAATGACGAAACTGTTGATATCTGTGGCTGTGTGTGTGTTTTGTGTGTGTGTGTGTGCGCGCGCCTGTGTATGTGTGTGTGTGTCAGTCGGCATGTGTACGTCTCTGTGTTCCTGTTTGTGCTCCTGTGTGTCTCTCTACATTTGGGTATGTGTGTGTATCTGCGTGTGTAGTGCCTGTGTGTATGTGTGCGTGTGTGTGTGTATGTGTGTCTGTGTTGACAGATTGTAGTGCTGAAAAAGAACAACCGTTCAGGCAGCATCCAAGGAACATTGACTGTATTTACAGACGGGGTGGATTGGCTTTTGACATATCAGCAAATTGAGCGAAGCAAGCGGTTAGGAGGAAAGTGGAGTTGAGCCCTGTTGTAGATCAGCCATGCTCTTATTGAATGACAGTGCAGGCTTGAGGGGCCGAATATACTACTCCTGTTCCCATTTCTTATGTTCTCAAGTTATGCTTTTGGAAGGTAACTGGTTATTTTCCTGGAAGTCGTGTTGTACAATATTGCATTCAAGGAGAGCAGGTTATTTTTTGATTTAACCCTGGGTGGTATTCCCAGCGAATCTAGGTCTGTAACTTGACTCACAACTCGAGCAGAGGTTACAGAGAGGGGAAGTCTGGAAAGAGGGGTTGGGGGTGGGGGTTCACTTCCTGACCCAGCCTGGACTTTCCAAGTACATTTCCGAAACTACACGTAACCATTGGCGTGGCCTCGATCTGCCCCTGTGTAGCAGGTTCAAAGGGCTGAATGGAACATCAGAACACTGGGCTGAGGGACACCAGGATGCACGTGCGTGTCAGTCGGCGGATGTACGTCTCTGTGTATCTGTTTGTGCGCCTGTGTGTCTCTCTGCATCTGGTTGTGTGGTGTGTGTTTGTGTGGGTGTGGTGTTTCTGTGAGTATGTGTATGTGTGTCTGCTTCTGTGAATGTGTGTATGTGTATGTATCTGTGTTTGACTGTGTGTGTGTCTGTGTGTGTGCATGTGTGGGTGTGCACATGTGTGTGCACATGTGTGTGTGTGTCTGTCTGTGTATGTGTGTTTGTGAGTGTGTGTGTCTGTCTGTATTTGGATGATGCTGTGAGCTGCTTCCCTCCCTCTGTCCCTCCGAAACTGAATCCCTGATGATTTTTACCCTCCATTCCAATCTGTACAGTGGTGTGGGGAGGCCATCAGAGACTGACAGTAACAGAAAGCTCGGCAGGTCTGACAGCATCTGTGGACAGAAATGAAAGTACCCTTCCTCAGACTTCGTGTCATGGGGATGTTACATCACTTTAAGCAGCAGACAGACTGCAGACTCGCCTTACACTGATGCACACAGATACACACAAAACCAATGCGGAGATATGGAGATACTCACTAATACAAAGAAACACATGCAGACATGGAGTGTCTGTCAGTATTGCTCATGCTCCACTGTGACCTTGTCAATATTTCACTTACTCTGTCTGGTGTACGTCCATATTTAAGTCTGTCCTCAGGGAGTGTGTTAGTATTGTACTTGCTCACAACAGCGAGTGAGTTTGTACTTCTGTGTGGAGTGTGACTTTAGGACAATTTCAATGTTTGTAGATACCGAACCTGGAAGAATTTTAAAGTGCGTGGAGGACAGTGTGGAAATCCAGCAGGACAATGACATGTTGGTATAGTATTCCGGTTTATGGTAGATCAGGATCAATGCAGAGCAGTGTGAGGTGATGCACCTTGGTAGGAATAACTCTGAAAGTCAATACAAAACATTCTGTACCAGTATAAAACGGGTGTAGGAACATAGGGCGCTGGGTGTATATGAGCACGGATTATTGAAGATGTCAGGACAAGTGAGGAGAGCAGTAATTATCTCAGATTAGTTTCAGTATCTGAGATGTTTACAGGGGGAGGTGGACGTGCTCCCTTCCTGGGAGGTGGTGGTGAAAATGTTTTGTGAGCCCACTCCGCTGCCCACAGAGACCGTGGGAATTCCACTTGTACCAGCTCGATACAAAAGGGAGATGACATCAAGGCCACGGCTTCGAAGTTGTGCCGGGATAAATAGAACTGCCAGTGGGTTTAAAGTGAGAATTGCCCTTCACTGAACATTGTTCCTTGATCGGTCGGTGGGATGTGGATGTCTCAGAATCTCCAGACGAGGCGTCCCTGTCCTCTCCAGCTCGTACCAGGGTCCTTCCCACATGGCGGGGTGAGGGGGGGTGACGGAATGGATGTCGGGCACTCCACAAACCGGCTTTGTCCTTTCTGACCCACTTCAGGCTGTTTCACCTGGAATGGGAGAAAGTGAGGATGGGAGGGTGGGAGTGGGTGTCCCTGCTGTTCGTGCTAGTATAGGTGGGGGATATGGTGAGGTTTTCCGAGGGAATCAGTCCACGCTGAGGTATCTATGCAGTGTTATTGGTGTGCGGGGTAAAGTGGAGGGAGAGAGAGGGAGAGAGCGAGAGAGAGAGAGAGAGAGAGAGAAAGGAAGACTGCATATTTTAGTGAGAGTGATGGAGAATGAGCCTTGTTCGGGGGCGGTGCTATAACAGATATACAGTGAGTGTGAGGGAGCAGAGAAAATGCAGTGATACTTATCCTGACAGAACGGGGAAGGTTGTGATGCTTGTCCTGCATTGCTGGACATTTCTTCAGACCGCAGATACTGCACTGAGCTGGGTGGTGAGCTCAGACCAAGCTCGGTGGGTCTGGTGGTGTGTCCCCCTTTGGGAAGAGAATGGTCCTGCTCTGTACTAGCCCATTCACCAGGACTTCCGAGTCTCTGTTGACAAACCGTTCTGCAATTGCACATCATCTGCCATGCTCAGGTAAACAATGGAGGGCAGCTTCGAAGGGGGAAAGCTCAACCGTGTGCCGATTGGCCTTTTGAAGATGGCACCAGTGCCAGGGGTCACGGAATATCTGGGGTCATGCAGGTGTTCGTGAGTACCTCCAACCATGAAGGAAAATCGACCTGGCCTGTGGTGGGGTAGGTAGTTCATGAGGCGAGTTATATGAGATATCACCAGGAAACTAGCTCAGTCTCAATGAGACGATCCGTCTGTCATACTCAGTGAAAATGTCACTGTGACAAATTATTGTTAGAAGCAGCCCAATGTGTCGAAGATTCTGCTGATCCTACTCACAGTTACAAAGCTGCCAAACAAATGATCATCCAATGCTCTCCATCATCTGAACTCACACCAGTATCTGATTCACCCATCTTTCCTGGAAACACTAGCTCATGTTGCAGGATACCGTTGAAATGTCTTCATTTCAGCATTCTGGATCCTGGGAACACATCCTTCCATGGCATTGTCTCTCAATCTCACTCCCACTGTCTATTCCCCAATCCCCTCCCATTTGTTGATGCTTAAACTGATTCCCCACCATCTCTCCCTGAAGTAATTTTCACACTCACAGCACACCTGTCTCATGGTACAATGGAGATATCTAGCTGTAAATGGATGAAAGTTGTACATCCTGTCACTTCCAGCATGGGCTGCAATTTTCCCTACGCTGGGCAGTGATCTAACACAATGTTACTGAACAATGCACTGGCATGAAGGGCACAGTTCCACACCCTGGTCGCATATCTCATCTGAGTTTATTGATCAATGCACTATTGTGGTCTGCATACCTTTCCACTCTGGGTAAATTGTGGTTACTTTGCACAGTACACCAGCCCGGCCTGCACAGCTCTCCCTGCTGAACACGTATCTCATCTGTGTTTATAGATCAATGCACTGCTGAGGTCTGCACACTGTTCTTCGCTGGACTGATTGCAGGGTGGTGTTCTGTTGTGCACTAGCCTGGTCTGCGCAGTGCTCCATGCTGAACAGATATCTCCTCTGGGTTTATGGTGTGTGGACCGGTTCGCTGAGGTGGATTGAGAATGTGATGTAACTAATCCTTTCAGTTGATATGGCAATGCCTTTATTTTTGTTCTCAATGATGTGATTGGTACCTCCAAATTCCGATTCCTCCGGCTAGCCCCATTCTTCAGTCTGCCTCCATTGTTTTGCAACATGTTGTTGATGAGTAGTTGTCTACTTTCAATGTGAATAACTATCCTGTCTATTTCCCTAGCTTTTGACATTGCTCAACCTGGAGCATCAGGATTCACTGCGATGAACCTCAGTAAGGTCACTCCATAGAAACAACGCTTCAGGGAGCATAGCCCCAGCCCTTTCATAATCTCCGTATAGCTCAACATCACTCGCCACCACCGCCCCACACATTACTGACAATATACTTGGATTTTTTTCTGCACGCTTTCAAGTTTAACAACATCGTTCCTACAGCAGTGAAACAAAATTAAAGGCTGTATTACAGAAGTGGCTGAACGTAGCGTATAGGTGAAAGTGATTAGAGCAGATGGGGGAGATTAGAGTCGAGCGTGTTGTGCTGGAAAAGCACAGCTGGTCAGGCAGCATCCAAAGAGCAGGAAAACCGATGCTTCAGGCAAAAGCGCGATTCCTGATGAAGGATATTTTGCCCAAAACGTCGAATTTTACTGCTCCTCGGATACTGCCTGACCCGCTGTGTTTTTCCAGCACCACACTCTTAACCCAGATGGCTTCCTTCTTCAAAGACAGCAATTGCCCCTCCCACATGGTTGACGATGGCATCCAGAGCATCTCATCCACTTCCCGCACCTCTGCCTTCGAATCCCACCCCTCCAAACGCAACAGGGAAAGGACATCCATGTTCCTCACCTTCCATCCTACCAATTCTCCAGATACAACGCATTATCCTCCCCCATTTGTGCCATCGACAAACAGATTCCACCACCAGAGATATATTTCCCTCCCCACCCTATGAATAACATTCCCAGCGTGCTTCCTTTGTCAGGTCCACGCCACCCACCAATCTAGAATTCACTCCTGGCACCTGCCACTGCAAGAATTGGAAAACATGCACCCTCATCTCCCCCTCACCTCCGTTCAAGACCACAAGGGATCCTTCCACATCTATCAGACTTTTACCTGCACTTACACAAGTCACCTGCAGCATCCGTTGCCCCTGATGTCTTATCTACATAGGGGAGACAGGATGCCAACGTGTGGAACACTTCAGAGAACATTGCAGGGGCACCCGCACCAGCCAGCCCCACCACCCTGTGGCGGAACACTTCAACTCTCTCTTCAACTCTGACAGAGGCATGCAGGTCCTGGGCCTCCTCCATTGCCAAACCTTAACCAGTAGATGCCTGGAGGAAGAAAGACTCATTTTCTGCATTGTGGCCCTGAAACAACATCCGAGCAGTGTGGATTTCTCCAGTTTCCTCATTTTCCTTCTCAACACTTTATCCCAGATCCAACATTCCAACTCAGCACCGCCCCCATGATGTGTCCTACTTGTCCATCTTCCTTCCCATCTATTCACTCCATCCTCCTCTCCGAAATGTCAACTATAACCCCCAGTTTATCTACTTATCACATTCTCAGCTATCTTTCCTCAACCCCATCCCCTTTCCATTTATCTCTCAGTACCCCTGGGCCATAAGCCTCATTCCTGGTGAAGAGTTTACAAAAGTGCCTGTGCTCCTCTGATGCTGCCTGGCCTGCTGTTTTTTTTTTCAGCACCACTTTCTCGACTCTGATCTCCAGCATCTGCCATCCTCACTTTCTCACTTGAGTCAATGTATCCAGAAATGTTTCTACCAGACATTTTATGCAGCTGGTCTGTTATTTTATCCCTATCTCCTTTATAAACTTGATGGGACATATACAGCCCTGCAGTGCCCTCGCAATACTCCGACACTCAAGAAAAACGTATTAAAAATTGAAAGATTTATAGTCCGTCGCTCAGTAACCCTCATCCATTACATCCAGACTCATTAAATATTCCATTTTATTGTGATATGAAATGTTCTGTAAGGCAATGGTTAACTGGATCTGTTTGTTCAGTGACTGTGATTAATGTCATGATTCGGAGATGCCAGTGTTGAACTGGGGTGTACAAAGTTAAAAATCACACAACACCAGGTTATAATCCAACAGGTTTAATTGGAAGCACACTAGCTTTCGGAGCGTGGCTCCTTCATCAGGTGATTGTCCTTCATTAGGTGATCACAATCACCTGATGAAGGAGCGTCGCTCCGAAAGCTAGTGTGCTTCCAATTAAACCTGTTGGACTATAACCTGGTGTTGTGTGATTTTTAACTTTGTGATTAATGTCAGTCTCCATGGATTCTAATTATCCCAGTGAAAGTTTTCCAATCTCTAATGATAAATGGGCTTCATCCAATGTGTTATGCCACTGTATAAGTGGGACCATCACCGACAGCATGAACAGCAATCAGCAGCCCCAGAGAGAGGGGGAAGAGAGATCATTATCTGAGAACATTAGACGTGAATGATGCAACAATGGATAAGAATCGGAGAACATTAGACATGAATGTTCCAACAATGGATCAGAATCTGAGAACATTAGACTGGAATTTTCCAACAATAGATCCGAATCTGAGAATATTAGATTGTGATGTTTCAACAATGGAACCGAATCTGAGAATGTTGAACTGGAATGTTACAACAATGCTCAGGACTTTATCCAATTTTGTTTGGCGTCTTTCTACATATTATTGGTTGCCATTATATGCATGGTTGTATTATGCTCTTCGCATTATTCAATATTTTAATTATCCTCTCCTGTCTATCGTTGGTGTCTTTGGTAAGTCTCACCATCCAGACATTTTTTCTACAAATCAGGTGTGCCTGCATTACTGTTCTTCATTTCGTCTTCACTTCTTGTCAATATTATTGTTCATATTGTGACTCTGAATCCAGATATTCACTCTGCAGATCAAGACTAACTGCATCGCTCAACTTGATGAATTACTTTCTCCCTCCTTGCTTCTGGCAGTGTTACTCATGGGTCTCTATGTTGACCTACTTAGTTTCAGATGTGAACCATTGTCTCCCTGTCCTTGTTATTTAAATATTGGGAGCGTGGAGGTCATTGACCTCTGTTATGTTTACAAGCTCCATTTCTATCCTGGAACTCCATCTCATCCCTGGCCAATATTTTTTCATTCATTTGTGGTCTTGGACATTGCTGGATGGTCAGCCTTGATAACCATCCTTACGTGCCCTTGAGAAGATGGTGCCGAGCTGCCTTCTTGAATCGTTGCAGTCCACTTGCTGTTGGTTGACCCATAATGCCTGTAGGGACAAATTTCCAGGAGTTTGACGCAACGAATGTATATTTCCAAGTCAGGGTAGTGAGTGGCTTGGAGGCGAACTTGCAGGTGGTGGTTAAAACAGACAAATCACAACTTTTGTGAAGCTGATTCCTGACACCATGCCCTGACCATTATTAACTTTGACTAAACAATGCGCCAGAATGTAATCCACTGGCTTAACCCATCTGCTGTTTGGACCTTGAGCTAGAAGTACCTTGAAGTGCAGACTTTATGATGACAACAATCTGCTGCTAACATTCTCGGGTTGAAGCCTGTAGAAACAACTCTAATTGGAACTCATACCAAACTCCCATCCATCTGACTTTCCTGCGCTCGCTGATCTATATCGCTATGGTGTCTGATAATGCCTTTATTTTAATATTCTCAAGCACTTTAACTCATCTGTCCATGAATCTTACTTCAGGCTCTCTGTGCCGATTATCCAAATTCCTGTCAGTTGTTCATATTTAACCTGGTTTCCTTCAAGTGTATTTTCTCTCAAGCATTGATTTTCGCATTGAAATACCCCAAATGCACACCCTCAACACACATACACCCACACAGACACACACACACACTCACACACACTCTCACACACCCACATACACACACTCACATACACCTTATACTGCTTCAATGAAGATAGAAATCATCCCCTGCTGTGTGTATTTGATGTGTGTATCGTTCCCATATGATAGTAATGTTTAGCAATGCACCGCGTGCTGGACAGATAATCCTGTGTACTGATCAATCCACTAGCATGGCCTGCCCAGTTCTCCACTTTGGTCTGTCACCTTGTCGCAGCTTATGTTGTTTGAAGTGTTCTGTGAAGCAAGTTCAGAATTTGATGAAACAATTCATTCCAGGTAATGTCGAAATACCTTTATTGAATATTCTCAATCTTGTAATTTTGGTCTCTAAGGGGTGAATTCAACAGTTAGTCCCACTATCCAGTCTCTTTCTCCATATTTCCTCAACACGCTCTCAGATAATTAACTGTCTGTGTCTGTCTTTAATGTGAATCTTTCTGTCCCTCTGTATCTTTCCCTGGCATTGGTTTTTGGCTCCTTAGTGTATCGATTATTGACATTGTGAAGCTCAGAAACAATGAAATGGTGTGTCTTGGGTTGTCGTTCACTTCCCGGTGTGTTCCATGTGGCTCTCCATGGACAGGAGTGTGTGTGCAAGGCTGTTGTTCACTTTCCGGTGTGCCCCATGTGGTGCTCCATGATGTTAGGTGATTCAGCAGCTTTAGCTCACGTTTTTGAAACTTGGTCTGTGCCGTCCACTTAACGTCTGACGTCTGTGTTTCTCCCTCTGAGCTGATCATGTGGTCAGTAACATGAGGACACCCTCGAGTATTATTGTAAAGGAGCAGGTATCTAACATCTCCCACAATGCTGTCACTTTAAAAAAAAAGTTATTGTCTCCTTCTCGTTAAAGAGAGATCTTAAAGGCCAAACTGTCTATTGCAAACGGCTGAAATAAATAATTTAGGAGGCTTTTAGGTTTTCTCAAATAATGATAACAATGGCCAGCTCTCGAAAATCAGGCTTTACAGTTTTTCTGAACTGTAACAGTCACCAGGTGCTTGGGTTCGGCGAAGGGTTTGATCATTCAGTAAATGACCTCTTGCGGCTATTCTCCCTGAAAACATTCTGGATCCTGGATTGGAGAACTGCATGCAAGACTGATTGGCATTGGATGTGTCCTTTTGCCAAGGGATGAGTTTTTGGCATGTTCATACATTGGAACAGTTCATTAGTGGAAGGTACGACATCTATTATTCTGTTAAGGTTTCCAATAGTTAAGTTATTCTGTATTCCGTTTCTCTTTGTATTTGATTTCTTAGTGTTTAAATAAATTGTGTTTTGATTAAAGTTGAGTGGTTGACCAGCCGCATCACATCTGGAACACCCATTTCAGATTTACTTTTACTATAAGACAAGGTTGGCGTCCAAACTATCCCTTTAAAATATTTTAAGGCACTCTGGTCTTATCCATAGCGAACTCGGGACTCTTGTCCGGTTAGAAATCGACAAATTGAAATGGGGTTCAGGTTTAGAATCCCTACAGGGTGGAAACAGGCCATTTGGCCCAACGAGTCCACACCACCCGAAGCGGTCACAACCCAGACCCTTTCCCCTACCCTATTATTCCACATTCACCCCTGACCAAGGTACCTAATCTACACATCCCTGAACATGCAGGCAATTTAACACGGCCAATTCACCTAATCTGCACATCTTTGGGCTGTGGGAGGAAAACAGAGCACCCGGAGGAAACCCACGCAGGCATGCGGAGAATGTACACAGGGAGATTGATGGGCCTAAACCGGCGTCTGTAAATTGATCGTGTATTTTGTTGAAATTGGTTAGTTTGAACAGTGCTTTGTTGCTAATGGGTTCTTTCTGTCTCTAAGAGTTGTCTGGGTGTGGAAGAAGAGAAGTTGGAGACTTTATAAAAGGTGAGCAAGGCAAACCTGTTAGAATTGTCAGACAAGCTGGAGTTGGGTTTGTGATTAAAAAGAGAGATAATTGCAGCTATAGTTTGGTATTTCAATTTTGGTGGAAACACCATCAGAATTTTGGAAATGGCTAGAATTCAATTGCAGATGTGGCAGCTTGAACATGAAAAATAATTGAAACAGTTTGATATATGATTAAACGTAGAATTAAAAGAAAAGGGAAGGACAAAGAAAGACAGAGAAAGAAAGAAGTAAAACAGGAAGAGAGAAACTTTCAACTTCAAAAGTTAGCAATTAGAGAGGAAAGTCGACTTAACAGGATGAAGATGAAGGTAGACGGTAGGCTGAATGAGGAGGATAGTGAGGATGATAAGCCTTATGGGAGCTGAAGGCCTGATGGGGATCTGTTTAAATACATTCAAGCATTGTCGACGTTCGATGAGAAGGATGTAGAAGCCTTTATAATTTTATTTGAGGAAGTGGCTAAACGAATGCAGTGGAGAGGGACGATGTAGATTTAGTTGATCCGAACAAAGCTCGTAGGTATAAGGAGTGAAGTATTTGCATCCCCATCGGAAGAGGTATCTGGCCAGTATGAGGAGGTGAAGAAAGCTATCCAAATTGCATATGAGCTTGTACCAGAAGGCTACAGACAACATCTTAGGAATCTAAAAAAGCTTCCCTGGTTAAATGTACATTGAATTTGAAAGAATCAACCGAAGTAATTTTGAAAGGTGGGTAAGGGTATTAAAAAGAGAGCAAACCTATGGCGCTCTTAGAGAGATTCTTACTTTGGAGGAGTTTAAAAATTCACTTCCTGCAGTCGTGAGAACTCGTGTGGAAGAGCAGAGAGTTAAAGTGGCATGATTAGAAGCTGAAATGGGTGTTGATTTTCAGTTGGCCTATAAATAAAGGTTTGGCTTCTGGGAGGGATTGAGAAAAATGTGCGAGATCTTCTTAAAACATATACCTGTGAGAGTAAGGTTTACTGGCATAGGCCATGAATAGCTGGTAAAGAGGTCACAGTATTAAGAGGTACAGAAGCATGTAATTTTTTTTAAGCTGTGGCATGAGGAGATATGTCATTCAGAAGGACTATGAGAGAGATGCGAAGTGCTCCATTATGTAACGTGTGGTTGGAGTGTCCAGTGAAACCATCAACAGAAATATTTCACAGTTGGGAAGGAGGCCTTGAGCTTGGTGTTGGCGTTGCAACATTTCAGCATTTAACTTGCAAATAATATGTCTGACACAAATCTATATACGATCATAACGCCTAAACGTTATTGGAGAAATTTAGGGAGATAGAGGTTCAGATAGAGGTTATTATTGTTTCCATTCAATCTGGAAGTCAGACAGATGACAGGAAGATAAACCGTATTTGCTGACAAGTTGTTGAGGCTTGGATGAAGAAATGCAGAGGTGTTCTTAGGCGGAAGTAAACTGGCTGAAATAGAATGGAGTTGTGAATGTTTGTATGCTTAGTTTCAATGCAATATATATGTATTATAGACGACTAAAACAGTAGGAATGAAGGTTTAAAATGAGACCATCATTGTATATTGAAGGTTCATTTTCTTTCAAAGTGGGAGTTATACTGTCACTTTAAAAAGGTTATTTTCTCTTGGGTTTTTTGAAGAGAGGTCTTAAAGGCAGAGGTGCAGAACTACCTACTGAAAACGGCGAAATTAAATAACCGAGGAGGCCTTTAGGTGTTATTAAGATGGTGGGAACAATGAAAGGCCAGTGCTCAGCTCTCCCAGACCAGGTTTTCTCGTTTTGTTTTTAGCTGCAGCATTCAGAAGCTGCTCGAGGTCCCAGAAGGGTTGGAAGCTTCAATAAACGATACCCAGCTGCTCTTCTCTGTGAGATCTCTCTTGAAGTGGCTTCCTCCTGGATTGGAGAACTGCATGATAGATTCTGTGATTGAATCTTTTTGCCAAGGGGTATGATTGTGAGATGTTCCTGTATTAGCACAGTTATTTAGTAGATGGCATTGTATCTATTGTTTGCGTAAGTGTTCCAATAAAGAAGTTATTCCAAATTTTACATCTCTGTGATTTTGTTTTAACTAGAACGGTTGAATGGATTACATTTGCTTAAAGTTGAGTGGTTTGACCAGTCGCAACACATCTGGAACATCCAATTCATGTCTACATTTAAAATAAGCAAATGTTAGGGTCTAGGTTGCCTTCTTAAAACACATGTAGCTGAGGGGCTTTTGACTGACTCCGGTTATTAAAAAGTTAGTGGAGGTGCTGGGGATGGTTTGCTGGAGGTTGTGTTGTGAGCTGCCTCAGTCATTCAGGAAGACCTGAGCGTTTGGTGACCCAACCCTGGATGGAGCATGGGGACTGTAGTTGCAGCTTCTGGGCCTGCAATATGTACACCAAATGGAGCAGAGGCTGCAGAGAGGATAATCTCTGAAACCACGCACACATTCACACTCTCCTATCTCACATGCGCACATGCATATTCACCCTCTCTCTTTCCCACACTCACATATACACTTGCCCTCACTCTCTCTCGCATACACATACTGTCTCTCTCTCTCCTCTTCACCCAAATACACATACACATACACACCCCTCTCTCTTTCACACGCACAAACACACAAACACGCATGTGCATGCATATAAATTTGTGTGGTGAATTTGCAATTGCACATTTGTATTTGCATATATAATCTATTTTTTTCAAAAACATACAATTTGTAGTCAGTTGGTCAATATAGTATTTATCACCTCATACGTTGGAAATAAACCTCGTCTGACTCTAGGTGAAGACACAGTCAGACCCGAAACAAGACCTCACGCCTGAAATACATTGTCTGACCGGAGGCGTCATTTTCTTTCCATCGATAATACCTGAAGGTATCTCCAGGCAGCGACTTGAAATAAACAGGGAGACTTGCATATTAATCAAGCTAAACTTCCCCTTCAATTCTAACTAAATAAAGATTTAATAGCCATCTTAGGTGTGTTCAATTTATGCGCATGATTTGTACACACTTTGATCATTTCGTTATACATCCTGACTCTCAGGTCTTCTTGGAGATGTGGCTTCCTGAAGAAGGGCTTATGAAAGAAACGTCGATTCTCCTGTTTCCTAGATGCTGCCTGACCTGCTGCGCTTTTCCAGCAACACATTTTCAGCTCTAAGGTCTTCTTGTCTCCCTAACATCTGGTGAAGAAACAGCTCACAGAAAGCTAGTGTTTTCAAGTAAACCTGTTGGATTATAATCTGGTGTCATGTCGATTTTGACCTTGTCCAACCCAGTCCAAAACCAGCATCTTCATATCATGGCTTTTATTAGTTAGCCCATCCTCTCTCCTAACATTTTTTTTTTCTAACACAATATGCTCTTGTCTTGCCTATTAATCTTTTATGAGGCACGTTTTGCAATTGCTTCCGGAAGTCCAGATATAATACATCTTAGGAACCCCTTCATCCATCTTGCTTGTCACATTTTTAAAATGTTAGTCAAATCATTCAAACATGACTGATCTTTAGTAATACTGTGTTAACTGTCATGGATCAAGGCTTGACTTTGAAAATCTCCCGTTATTAATTCCTTCATACCAGATTTTAACAATTCCCCTTCAACCCCAATAATTTGCCCAATACTTTCCATTCTCTAGTGAGGTTGGTTCTTCTCAGTTCTTCCCTTTCTATAACCAGCACATTCTCTTTCAATTCCTGTGAAACAGGCACAAAGCTGTAAAAGATCTTCTCCAATTGCCGTGTAAGATGAATGAGTGTCTGATTGGGCTCATTCTGTTCAATGTTTGATCAGGGATCGTAAGCATGAAGTCATCAGAGGGAAGTCATACCGAACGAATTTTATTGAATTTTTTCGAAGAGGTCATTTATATTGTTTTTCAGCCAGGCCTTTGACAAAGCCCCACGGGGGAAACTGATCAAGAAAGTACAGTCTCATGGTATCAAGGGCAACTTGGTAAGTGGCATTCAAATTGTCTTAGTGGCAGGAGACAGAGGGTGGTGGGAGAAGGCTGTTTATATGTCTGGAGAACAGTGTCCCCTGGTGTACCACATGCAATAATACTGTGCCCCTGATTATTTGTGGCAATTATGAATTATATACATGTGAATGTGGAGGGGAGTGGGGGGAGTGTAATAAATAAGTGTATGTTTGAAACAAAGACTGGAGGGGTAGTCGTCAGTTAGGAGGAAGGTCTTATGTTACAGGAAGATGCAGATGGAATGATCAGATGGGCAGATGGATGGCAGATGGAATGCAACGCTGATAAATACGAGATGATGCACTTTGAAAGAAGGAACCTTACAGGGGAGGAGTCAATGAATGGCAGCACACTGGGAAACTCAGACGGTGCTTCTCCACACATCCCAGAATGTGACTGGACAGGGGAATACGTTAGTTAAGAACTCACATGCGACTGTTGGCATAGCTTTTATTCAACGAGACATAGATTGCAAGAGTTACATAGGATTTTGGTTATGCCAAGCTGGAATGCTATGTATAATTCTGGGGTTATGCCAAGCTGGAATGCTATGTGTAGTTCTGGGATTATAGGAACGATGTAATTGCACTCTTGGGCTGCAGAGGATATTCACCAGGATGTTCCCTGGGATGGAGCATATCACCTGTGGAGAGAGGCTGAATAACCTCAGGTTGTTTACTTTGGAGCAGAGAAGGTTGAGGGGACGTGATTCAGAAGGATAAGATTACGAATGACATGGACAGGATGGATGGACAGCAGCTTTCCTTTTAGTCAAAGGACCAAGAACAAGCAACAGACTTTTAAATTGAAAGGTTTGAGGTTTAGAAAGAATTTGAGGATTGCTTTTCACCCAAAGCGTGTTGGGGTCAGGAATAAACTTCCTGAGAAGGTAGTTGTGATGGGTAATCTCACAACCATTAAACAGTAATTGGACAAACACTTGAAGTGTCATACCATGTTTTGCTATGGGTCGCATGTAACAAAGTAAGATTAACGTAGGTCATGCTTTTTTTTGATGGAACAGAGTCTACGCTTCTGTGATGGCTTCATTGTGGAGGAAGAAGCAGTTAGGAAGATAAATTATGTGTTGACTTTCATTTGAGGAGGATTTGTGTACAGGATTACGGGTGTGTCACTGTAGCTGTACAGGACTTTGGTTTATCATCAGGTTTAGTTACACGTGGTTCTGACTCTGGCATATTCACCCACACTCGGCACTGAACCATAGACTGGCTTGATGGTAATGGTAGACTGAGAGATTATCCTGGGGAGAAGTTACAGATTACGATTGAATACAATTCTGTTGCTGCTACTGTAATCTACAGTATCACATGAATGCCCTGTTTGAGTTGCAATATCTGCAGTTCAATTCTACTGACTGTTCTACAGTTCACGCCGAGAACCATTCACCCATCAGCCCTTTACTCAGTGACCTACTCTGGTTTCTGATGTAGGAACACTTTCATTTTAATATTCTTATTCCACTGAGGGTCTCTCCTTGATGTCATGACCTCCAATTTATTACCTTCTTTAAATCCTTTAAAATATTCATTTGATTGTTTTCCATTCCCATAATACGATCATCTGCGTTTGATGCGACAGCCTTATTTAGTTGCAGTGCCAATGAACGTGTGCACCTAATGCTATTGTCCACTTTCTGGTGTACAGCGATCCATGTCGGACAGGGCGTTCGAGCAGCTTTGGCACACGACTATGGAACTTGTTCAAAAACAGAAATTGCTGAAGAAACTAAGCGGGTCTAGCAGCATCTTGTGGAGTGAATATAAATTTGATCTTTCAGGTCCAGGCACCCTTCTACAAAGCTCGCAGTTTCTCCGGTAATATTTACATTTTTATTTCCAATATCTGAAGTTATTTGTTTAATTGAAAATTTGTTCTGTGCTTATTCATTTCTGGAGAAACTTAATAGGTCTGGCAGCATCTGCAGAGACAGAGAAACAGAGTAAGTGTTGCAAGTCTAATGTGACAATTCTTCAGAACTGAAACGGATTGGAAACTGGGTTTTTTAATCCTTTGTCAGAGGTGAAGGGATGGGTGACGGGGAAAAGAGGCATGGCAAAATATAAACGAGTTTTTATCAGTGGTGAACGTGAAGATAATGTGAAATAGCTTTAAATTAAGATGCGAATGGGGGAAGGGAGTACTCTCTATTGAGTACAAAATAAGGAAGACACAACTACGCAAGGTCATAGGGAGGCCAGGAGGGAGAATGCATGAAAAATGGAGAACGGCAATTTTGGGGTCAGGCTGTGAAGTTATGGAATTGAATATTAGCCCCTAAAGGTTGTACGATAGCAAAGTGTAAACTGAAATGTTACACGAGCTTGACTTGTGTTTCATTGAAACATTGCATCAGCCCAGAACTGAAATGTTAACATGAGAGCAAGGCAGTTTATTGAAATGGGAAACGATGAGAAGGTCAGGAATATTCCTCCAGAGTGGGAGTGTTCCTCAATGCAGTCTCTGTTTGGTCTCCCTAATGTGAAGGAGACTGCATTGTGAGCAGCAATGACAAGAGACTGGATTGAAAGAGTACAAGTGAAATGCTTCTTCAGCTGGAAGGTGTGACTGGGGCCTTGGACATTGAGGAGGGAAGAGGTGAATGGGCAAATGTTGTAGTTTCTGCAATTGCATGGGAAGGTGCCAGTGGGGAAGTGTTCGGGGTGATGGAGGGTGTGTCAGAGGGAATGGTCTTTGTGAAATGTTGACAGTGGAGAGGAGGCGAAGATGTGTTTGATGGTGCTGTCCTGATGGAGGGTGGTGGAACTGGGTAAGTATGATTCTGTGAATGTAGATTCTATTGCAATAGGCAGTGATGACAAGGGGACATCTATCATTGTTGTGGGAAGGAGGAAACGGAGTGAGGGCTGCACCACGGCAGATGGGACGGGTACAGCTGATGGCTCTGTCTTGCAGAGTTTGGGGATTTCTAGTTAGAAGGGAAAGTTGGTCACGTCAGAGGCTGCCCACTGGAATGTGGCAACATCAATCACAAACAACAGAGACAGAGAACCTGGGAGAATGGAGTCAGCCTCCGCCGACCATGTGTTCAGCCACATGTAGACGCCCCCCGAACGATGAAAAAGAACCAGATAGCTAAACGGAGAATTTCTGCCTCACTTCTGGTCTGAACTGGAATGTGAAAATAGACCCATAACAAGGTCAGTGAGTATACATGGGCAGACAATCAAGCAGATATTCCATAATACTCAGCATTTTTTTTTTCTATTGAAGCAGAAGGACTTGATAAGAAGGTGAACCACACATGGTTGACAAAAGCTGTCAAGTTTAACATTGATGAGCGTTAGTGTAAAGGCAGATTTAGGATGTTTATTCCAGAACAGATGCTGGGCATGCATTTCAGCTGTGCTTCCTGAAATACCCCCAGAAATCCCTGCTATTGCTGCTTCACCCTTTCCCTGCACGTCTCCCCTTCCTGCTGCCAGGTTCTCCCTCTCAAATTACAGAGCACATTCTCTCACATAATGAACCCTACCCACTTCACCTGCAGCTCTTTGATCAAGCCTACCTTCCCTGCACTAGCATCAAGCTGCATTTTGTTCTGCCACTTTGCCTCGGTCTCAGTGTGGCTCAGCCTCTCCAATCATGCTTTTTTATACCTCCCACTCACATCTCGTTCCAGAAAGCTTCCTTCTTAGAGTAAACCTTATTGAAAACACCTCTCCCCCTTTGCACTGAATTTACACTGTGATCCAAATTTTCAAAAGTATACTCAGCCTTCACCTCACTCTGCTAAAGGCAATTGCACGCTGACTGTGTAGAATAAGAATTATTTTTCTTACATAAATCTGGCCATAAATTAGTTTTCACTGTAGAGATCATCATTCCCTTTAGACAAAGGAATTCAGGTACTTGATGTCATATTGGCACTAGTCAGAATTTCACACTGCCTTAGTATTGTAACATGGAGAAAAAACAAATCACAGTATGAAGTTTGGCTGAATGTTGTTTACCTGTCATTTTGAATACTGTATCAAATTAGTAGTGGTTATTTTAAAATGCTTGTTCTTGAAGCTAGTATCAGATGGAGTGTAGGAAGTTGAGGGGTGACGTTCTAAATGTTTATAATGTCATGGGAGGCATGGATAGGGTGACTAGCCAAGGACCTTTAGACAGGATAGTAGAGTCCAAATATAGAGGACGTAGCTTTAAGGTGAAAGGGAAAAGATTTAAAAGGGATGAAGGGGCAATGTTTTCACACAGAGGGTGGTGTGTGTCTGGAATGAGCTGCCAGAGAAAGAGTGGTATATGTAAGTACAGCTACAACATTTCAAAGGCATTTGGACAAACATATGAGTGGGAAACGTTCAGAAGCATATGGTCCAAATGAAAGCAGATGGGACTAGTTAAGAGTGGAAAACATTGTCAGCATGGATACGTTGGACCAAAGGGTCTATTTGTGCGCGATATGACTGTATGAATCTAGAAAGCGAGGAAAATGGGAGAAAAGACATGATGTAAGCAAATCGGCAAGAAATATAAAAACAAGCAGCACGAGCTTTTCTGTGTAAATAAAGAAAGTCCAAGACGAATGTATGACCTTTGGTAGAAATGAAGTCAGGAAAGTACATTGAGGACGTTTGGAGAGAGTGCCTAGAGGGAGCAGATAGATAATTTACACCAGAATTTTACATCATTCCTCACAGGAGAAGGCACTGTAAGTATTTCGATGATGTAATGAAAATGGTAATGGGAGGGAAGTTCTTGAACTGCCCCTCGAACAAAAGGAGCAAGATATTTTGGGCGGCACGGTGGCACAGTGGTTAGCACTGCTGCCTCACAGCGCCTGAGACCCGGGTTCAATTCCCGCCTCAGGCGACTGACTGTGTGGAGTTTGCACGTTCTCCCCGTGTCTGCGTGGGTTTCCTCCGGGTGCTCCGGTTTCCTCCCACAGTCCAAAGATGTGCAGGTCAGGTGAATTGGCCATGCTAAATTGCCCGTAGTGTTAGGTAAGGGGTAAATGTAGGGGTATGGGTGGGTTACGCTTCGGCGGGTCGGTGTGGACTTGTTGGGCCGAAGGGCCTGTTTCCACACTGTAAAGTAATCTAATCTAATCTAAATTTTTTAATAAACAAATAAGAGAAAGCGTGGGGCAGGTCAGCAGTAATTCATAGTTGGTTTTAAAAGCAGCGAATACAGAATAACTGGAGGTACTGTGTGAAATATTCCATAACTTTCTGGATTACAGGAGTGTTCCAGCGAAACTAGAGATCCTCCAATGTGTCGCCTGTCTTCAAGAAAGAAGCGAGACTGAAAGCAGGAACTATTTAGCCTCACCATTATTGCTGGAATTATGCAGCAGTCTGTTATTAAGGAAGGCATTGCAGAACATTTAGAAAAGCTTCACACGGAGTCAGCATGGTTTTGTGAAAGTCGATCTATATTTTGCCTGCAAAATCATGCAAAGCTTTTGTGGAGATCCCTGAGAATGGAATAAGCGGGCGTGATAAAGGGGGACTGGTAGACATGAGGCTTTCCAGATATTTTTCATAAGGTTTCACAAAATAAAAATTGTTACAGAAGACAGAAGTTCATAGTATGACAGATAATATATTAACATGGGATGACGGTTGGTTAACACATAGAAATCGGAGAGTCAGTGTCAATGGATCTCCCTGGTAAAATGTATCTGCTGGAATATCAGAAATATCGGTCCAATGGCAAGATTTGTTTACCGTCCATACTGATAGCCTGATGGCAGGAGCTGAGTGCAATTTACATCCGAGGTTGAGGATGACACTGATAACCAAAAGGCAGGCTGTAATTTAATGGAGAGGAATTCCACAAAAGGAACAGAGCAAATGGATAGGATTTTTCTTGTTTCTGAAGCATAAGGTCAGCATGCTGATGCAGCAAGTAAGTGCGTTTGTTCGTTAGGCTGGTTCCTGAAATGATAGTGTTGAATTATTGAGTACATCTAAAATGGTGAGGCAATTATTCATTCTGGTTGAAATGAATGAGGATGATATAACTGAAACGTATAAGATACAGAGGGGGCTTAACAAGGTAGCCTTTGAGTATGTGGCTCTATTTCAGGGCAGAACCCCGAACACAGGAATGTAAGTACAGAATAAAGGATGTCGATTTCAAACTGAGATGCAAAGAAATGTCTTATTTCAGATGGTAGTGAATGTCTGGAAGTCTCCAACCCGGAGAATGTGGCGATTGGGTCACTGAATGTATTTACAGACCGGGTGGATAGGATTTTGACATATCAACGAGTTAAGGGATACAAGGGGGTAACGTGAAGTTGAAGTTGAGCCCTGAAGTAGATCAGCTGTGTTCTGATTAAATGAGAGTGATAGCTTGAGGGCCCGAATAGCCTCCTTCTGTTCCTATTTCTTACGCTCTTTTGGAAAGTTACTGGTTATTGTCTTGAAAATGGTGTTGTATGATGCTGCATTGAGGGAGAGCAGAGGATTTGTTTTAGTTAACCCAGGATGCCGGTAGATGGCTAAATTCACAGTAAATCTGGGTCTGGAAAATGACCACATCTGGAGCAGAAGTTACAGAGAGGGGAAGCCTGGAGGCAGGGATTGGGGGGATGGGGTCACTTCCTGACCCATCCTGGATTTTCCAAGTACTTTTCTGAAACTACACCTAACCATCGGCGTGGCCTCGATCTGCCCATGTGTAGCAGGTCCGAAGGGCTGAATGGAACATCAGAACACAGGGCTGAGGGCCACGAGTGGGCCATTCTGCACTTTGACACTACTCCACTAGTAATTAATGTCGTGGCTCATCTCATTGTCGTCCCAGCTTTACTTTTCTCTCCATGTATCGTTGTCCCTGATTCACCTGGCTATGGAAAATCAGTCGAAGCCAGCTTGATATGATATAAAGATTCATCCATCCCAAACTTATGGAAAAGAGAATTCCCACTTGACTGAAATCCCACTTCATGAATTTCTCCTCACTCCGGTTCTGAATGGTGTTGGAGCGTGTCACTGTTTTTTTTCTCTCGTCCCACTCCTTCACAGTTCACAACAAATCTTACATGTAACCAGGTTGGTAATATGCCGATGATAAAGTTCTCAGACTGGGTCAGGTAGTTAGCCAGATTTTTTTAGTCAGCCACAAGTAACTAATTGAGCTAACGGAGCAGCGTGTTGTCAGCACTGCTACCTCACATCACCAAGAAGAAATTTCAACCTCAGGTAACACTCTATGTGGAGTTTGCATTTTCTCCATGTATCTATGTGGGTTTCCTTGCAAAGTTCCAGTTTCCTGCCGCACTCCAAAGATGTGCAGCTTAGAGTGGATTGGCCATGCTAGATTGCCCATCGTGCCCAGGGATGTGTAGGTTAGGTGGGTTAGTAATGGGAAATGCAGGATTACATGGGTAGGATAGTAGGACATGTCTGGGTGGGACACTAGTCGTCGGGTCAGTGCGGATCTGATAGACAGAATGAACTGCGTCCACACGGTCGAGATTCTATAACAATGACAAGTTTTGGCAATAAAGATACCCAGTGTACAACTACCAGATTCACTCTCCTCGAGGTCTTGTATGTTTCAATAAGAGTAACATGTTAAAGTCTCCATAATATAAGACGTTCTACCTTGAATACCTGAAGTGAAACATCTCTGAACCATTTCTAAAGTAATTGTTTCAATTCTTGGATAAGTAGACAAAAAGTAACAACACACCATAGATGATTTTTATGTTTGTTTTCTCAGTGTGGTGAGTCTTTGGAACTCTCTTCCCCACAGAGCTATAAAGGCAGAGATATTGAATAGTTTTGAAGCGCAGACAGAAGGTTCATAAGTAGTAATATAGTCAACGATTATCTGGGAATGGGCAGGAACGTGCAGCATGAGGAAACGCTGACAGTGGTAGAAAATGGCACTGCCCCAGAACGTCCAGCAAAACGAAATGATAATCTAGAAAATATTTTAAAAAGCTAACAGTGTTAAAATAGTGTTCTAAAGGACCATTGGTCTGCTCTGCCATTAGAGTGAGACCACTCGTGGTGGTTTATCCTGAGGGTCACCACAACTTGGATGATGGGTTGAGGTTGAGAGAGCTTCCCTTTCATGGTAAACTCTGTCAGTATGGGGGAATTGAATCTGCGCTGTTGGCCTCCCTCTGCATCACAAACCAGCCGTTCAGCCAACTGAGTGGGAGACTGTGTAACTGTCACAGACAGAAACAGCCACAGACAAATGGCAAGACAAACCTTCATAACAAGGATAAAAGTAAAATTCAGATAATGGTCAAGATAACGACTGAGGATAAAACATTCTCTGCTGGAAATTGTATTTTATAAGGAGGCAAGTGATTAGCAGCTGTCTTTGGCTGAATAAAGTAAGGTGAGAACTGTGAATAAAACAGAATTACTAATTGAGATTGGATATCGATAACCATAAAATAAGCGCATGTTTTAAATTGATCTGGATAAAGCACACTTACAATTAAATAAAAGTATAAAGCTGATGGAATATATTGTTAGGAGAGTGCGTTCCCATGGAAAATGCCCTCAAACAGGGGTTTGAAGAAAACCGGGGTAAAAGTGCCCAAGTGTCGTCTGCTCAGTGACTGGAAGCTGGGGAGTGGGGGGGGGGGGGGGGGGGGGGGTGGTTGTAAATGACTAAACGTTCCTGCAACATGGAGCTGAGAAAACCAGCAGATCAAGCCTGAAAACTTGCTCAGCCTCGTGCAGTTAACACCTCTGTCATACTCAATAAAAATCACAGAAAGATAAATTATTGTTAGATTCAGCCCAATGAGTCAGACTCTGCTGACCCCACTCCCAGTTACAGAGCTATGGAACAAATGCTCATCCAAAACAGTCCATCATCTGAATACATACCAATATCCCATTCACCCATCAATCCTGAGAATACTGGCTCATGTTGCAGGGGACTGTCAAAATATATTCATATCAGCATACTGAAACCTGTGAACTTCCATGAAATATTCTCTCAATCTCCCTCTCTCTCTTTCCCAAAATTCTTTTGTTTGTTGTTATTTAAACTGATTTCCCCACCATTTCTCTCTCTGTCAGTGATTTTCACACTCACAGCACCCCTTGTTGTGGTATAATGGAGATATGGAGCTGTAAATGGCTGGCAGCTGCACATCCTGTCACTTCCAGCATGGGCTACAAGATTCCCCACACTGGGCAGTGCATTGGAGTAGGGGTACACATCTTTCCATGCTGGGAGGGTAACTGCTCCAAGTTTACAGATTAATTCACTGCTACTCACTGTACAGCCACCAATACTGAACAGAAACCTTGTCGCATTTGTAAAGCAAGACACTGGCATAGGCTGCATACCACCCCATGCTGGACAGACCGTTTCATTTAGGTTACTGAATCAATGCACCGGTGTGGCCTGTGCTGGTCCCCGTGTGGGACAGATATCTAGTGGCCTGGTGAGACCAGCGCAGTATTCCATCCTGGATAGATTATTCGGTTTTACTGAGCCTAGTCTGCACAGTATTCCATCCTGGACAGATTGCTGGGTTTTGCTGAACCTGGTCTGCACAGTGCTCCATCCTGGACAGATTGCTGGGTTGTACTGGGCCTGGTCTGCACGGTGCTCCACGGTAAGACATCACACCTGGGCTTAGATGTGTCTACGCTGCATCTGTGAGGAGAATTGAGCATCCGGGATAATTCCTGAAAGAGCTATCACTCCCCCAGCTTGGCGCATTCCGCTGTAAAACCCCGTATTTCTGCAACCTTTTTGTCCATTAATTAATTATCCAATTAAAACACGAATATCTGTCCTTTTTGCGATGCACAGGAGCAGACGTACCTGAACATATATGATGAAGGTAGTCTTGACACGAACATTTTATTATTTTAAAGATAAATGTGAGGTGCTCTGTTTCAGATGCAATTCGATTGGTCAAAATATTCAACAATTCAGCAAATTGCAATATATTCAAACACAGTAGGCAAAATACAACAAAAACAAGAGTAACTTGGAATAATTTCATTCTTTTGAAAAACATTACAGAATAATAGATTACTTAACTAATACACAGTAACTGCTCCAAAATGGTACCATCCTTGAAATACACATGGTTCACCAAACAAATTCAGGAAACAGATTGTTTCACATGCAGTTCTCCAATCCAGGAGGAAAGATCATCAAAAGACAATTCTGAGAGAAATCTCAGATAGAGTGTGTGGTAGCCACGAGATATTTCCTGCCTTCCAATCCAGCAATAAATGGCGAAAGGCAAAACTAAGAATCCTGGTTCTGTGACAGCTTGACCATCACTCCACAGCACCAGGCCGCGGCTGCAAGGACCACAAGGAATAGACTGTATCTACATTGTCTATGGCACTGTAGGTGTCTCTCAAAAATGCTTTACCCCACCTAAGCCGTTAAATGATGGCAAGATATATGTCAAAGTTAAACATAAATAAATAAATCAAAAGATGCAGCAGGCTTGGTATCAGACACAGATGGCCTCAGCAATTCCTACATCGCCAAAACACTGTAGAATAATCAAGCTTGTGAAGAGAAAGCATCATCTCACTCCGTCACCTCTCACTTTACAATTGCAGATGTATCATTAGCCCAATAGTCAACCATGTCAACATCCCACCCAGAAGAAGTATTTTTGTGACATATAAGGGATGCATTTAACTGGAGCTCTTTGTTCCGTGACTATGATTGATGTCATTCTCCATGTACGCTAAATGTGTCACTGGAGGGTTTCCCTCTTTCATAGTTAAGGGACTTCTTTAAACCTGTCATCCCGTAGTATTAGGGACAGCGTCATCCTCAACACGATAGGGATCAGCAGCTCCAGAGAGAGGATGAGGAAGTGAATCAGAACAATAGACTGCAATGTTCCGGCAATGGATCCGAATCTGAGAATATTAGATTTGAATTGTAAAACAATGAACAGGAGTTTATCTTTGGGTCTTTACTGGCTTTCCGAGGATTGGCCATGGTTAGATTTGCGGATCGAAGCCGTCCTGAGGATTATTCAAGCTGGTTATTACCCCATCCTCGCTATTATTGGTGTTCCTGGCAAGTCTATCCCTGTCAATTCTATAAACTATGGTGAAGATCATTTCTAATTCTGTTATTTATATTTCGCAAAGATGTACAGTATTTTATTCAGTTTCAGTCACAAACTCCACTTTCTTTAAATTAATTTTAGACTCTTCACTCATAAACATCAAAGAAGGAACAAGACTGTTCACAACCTCAATCTGACTTTTGCCCTGAACTGTTTTATGTCTTTGTATTCTCTCTTTCATCGAACCTGCCCACACCTATCTCGATAATATCCTCAGTCCCCATCTCTGCCTCAGTGCTCTTGCTGAATTAAACATCATCTACACCTTTGTTAACATCAGAATTTATGGCTCCCGTTGTATTCTGACCTCTCTACCAGTGATAAATATTTTGACCACAAACTTGTTGCCGTCACTATAGGTACTTCACAACAGGTACTCTGTATCAGATTCATAGTGTCACTGCACGTGTAATTCAGAGGCAAAGGTGATGACTCTAAAGGCATTGTTTGAAATCCTATCTGAAATAAAATTCTCCAGCGTCCAGAGAGAGAGAGAGAAAGGCAAAGCAAACAAAAGGATTGCGATGATGGACTGGAAGGAAAATAGAATGACAAATTATTCTAACATTCCTGTCTTTCCCAGATTCCCGAATATCACGTCCATTTAGGTATGTCCCTGATTAAAGTGAGTTATGTTCCCTCTGTCTCTCTTCTCTGAGTGTGATGATCTATTCCATTGGCAGTACTGGTGCTGCCCTTACAGTTGCTGAGATACAGAAAAAGGTGATGTTATAGTGTCAAATGCTTCTTTGGAGAGAGAAACTGTTACTGTGGGACTGTACGGAGATGCAACGGCTTTCTCAGACAGGAAGAGAAACTGAGGAGAGGGAGGCATTTCCAACACTGAATGGGTGCACTATGTGTGTGGGGCATTGACTTACTGCTGTCATTAGAAAGTCAGTGGAGTTTCTATGGATGGTGTTCTCAGGTTTGTTTTGTCAGCTGTTGAGTTCATTCAGGGAGACCCGAGGGTCTGGTGACCGCAAACTGGACATTGCATTTACAGAGTGTCTGGGTCCATGGTAAACAAATGGAGCGAAGACGACACAGAAGGGAAGCTCTGGAAACAAGGAGGACCAAAGCACTGCACTTTCTTTCCTGCGATTTCCAGGAACATTTGTCTAAGCTGGACTTATTCAGGTGTAAAGTGTGAAACGAGTTTGTTTCAAAAATGAGGTGCTCACTGAGATGTGTCCCTCCTTTAGTATAACCTGTAGCCTCACACCAGGGACAGGACTGTGCTGACTCTTACCATGAAGTTAACTGCTTTAATTCTGGAAATTTCCAGGCAGGAGTGGGCAATGTATCTACCATCTCTGAAGTGTAGTCCTCCGATGTATCACAAGCTGACAGAAGACAGCTGCCTGCTGAGAGGAATGCATTGGTTCCATCTCCACAGGGGAAGGTATAGAAACCAACTTCCAGAAGTACTAGAGAGACTGGTGAAAATGAGGAAATGCAGGAAATTTGAATTAATGAAGTGTATCCTTTTGGAAATCTAATTGAATTGTAGTTTCATAAGTTGCTGCATCTGATGAGCTACATTTCAGAGTATTGAGGAGATGAAAACAGAGCTAGTGAAAAAAAAATATTGATTATTCTTCAAAGCTGGTTAAATTCTGGAAAGGATCCTGCAGACTGGAAATCTGCTATTGTAAACGTAAATAGTTAAAACAGGACGGAGAGGGAAAACAGAAAACTTAATAGTGTAATATTAGCTGTGAGGGAAAAAAAAACATTGTAACCTTTTGTAAGGAATGTGACAACTAGACACTTGGAAAATAATGATATGATTTGGTAGAGTCGGCCGATATTCAGGAAAGGGAAATGATCGTTGAGAAACCTTTTTGTGGAGATTGTGCATTGTGACATCGACAATTGAGAACCAATGGGAGTGGATTATTTGAGTATTTGGAAGGTGCTTGACCTGATTGAATGCAGGTGAGTGGGGAATGTGAGAGTTCATGGGTGCGTAGGGGTGGAATAGAGGTAAGTGATACCTCTTCCTTTTCATGCAAAATGATTGAAACACCAGAGTTAGACCATCTTTGCCATTGGTCGTGTTTTGTTGAGAGAGTATTTGTTTGGTCTGCTTTATAGATAATGATCTTTTGTCACCGAGACAGTGCAAAAGAGGTTTACCAGATTAAACCCTGGCATGATGGGACCATGAGGAGTGAGTGCAGTGACTAGGTGTTTAATCTGAACGGTTTTGAGAAAATAAGAAGCTGAAACTTGATGATTATGTACGGACATTCATTATGTCCCAAACAGCTGAATAGTGTGAAAATTTCATACTTTTCATTGGATGATTGATTCCCGATAGTTTACATGCATTTGCAGAGCCCCATGTCTAATGACAGTGAGCTACGTGCTCTGAATGAACTCAGGACACTTGAATCCACAGTTAGTGTTTGACACAGCATTGAATGCCACTTTGTGCACCATCCTGTTAGCTGCTACTATAACTTCCTTTTGAAAGAGTTAGTCATTCCCCACCAGCTTCTGACCTCCATGGAGACCATGGATCTGCCTTCTTGAAGATTGAAGGCAATTATTTGGAGAATACTTTAAAAAGATTGGCTTCATTTCGAATGCCAGAAAACCATGTTAAAGTAACACTTATGTACTATGAGTAATTAAGTCATGTGGATCAATTTGAAACAGTCCATCTGTGCAGCCCTTGCTCCATTAGGTCAGAACATGTCTGACCCTTTCGTGTTCCTGTGTTAGTGGCTTGAGAAGCTGAATGACCTCTTCCTGTTCCTTTTTAATGACTCTGGGAGTGAAATCGTCTCTTTCTGATCCTGTGTAAGTGGGCGTGGGAGTGAGCAGATTCCTTCTCTCCCTGTTTTATAGGCAGGAGGAACTGAATGGACTATCCCTCTTTTTGCCCAGTAGTTTTGATGGACTGAATGGCTTCCCCATATTCATGTGAAACCAGATTGAAGTGCTGAATGTGCTCCTCGTTTTACTGTGGAAATGTACAGTGCTGTAACATGAATGTTATACAGACTTTAACAGCACAATATTGAATGTTCGCCAGGTCTAGTTGCACATAGACACAGACTGCTTCAAGAGCGGAAAAGGGACAACTTGTTCTAAACATTATGTAAACTTCAGTTAATATCCCCACTTCTGCTCAGTTTTGACTCAATAAGCTGAAAGGTCTCTTTCCAAACTGCAAGGATTCCCCGCTGACAAACAGAAGATGCCTAGGCTGAGGGAGCTACCTTGAGGATCTCCTGCAGAGATGCCGTGAATGACTCCAAACAGTGGAGAGGTCACATTCGATTCTCATAAAGTGTGATTAAGCTCAGGCTCCTTGATCTTATCCTCAGTCAAATACTGCCTTGAGTTCAGGGCCAGTCTCTCTTACCTGAGCCCATGTGTTTCCTCTTTTGTTCATATCAATAGGTCATGATGTAGAAGCCGAGAATGTTTCCTTCAAACAGAATTCTTTTACACAGAGTTAGGGGAGCTAGATAACTGAAAGGGACCAGTGGTGTTCCGCAGGGATTCTTTGTTATTTCTATGAATGCCTTATATAGGGGTGTTGAATAGTGAGTTAGCAAGTTTTCCAATGACACGAAGGTTGTTGGAGTGGTACAGAATGTGGAGGGATTTTGTAGGTTGCAACGGGACATTGAGAGGATGCAGAGCTGGGCTGAGATTTGGCAGATGGCGTTCAAACTGGCAAAGTGTGAAGTGAATCCCTTTGCAAGCTCGAATGTGAATGCGGAATACATGGTTAAAGGCAGGATTCTTGGCAGTGTGGAGGAACAGAGCGACCTTGGGGTCCGTGTCCACAGATCTCTCAAATTTGCTCGCCAAGTTGATGGTGTGGTTAAGAAGGCATATGGTGTGTTGGCTTACATTTGCAGGGGGATTGAGTTTAAGAGCCGTGAGGTTATGCTGAAGCTCTATAGAGCTCTGGTAAGACTACACTTGGAATATTGTGTTCAGTTCTGCTCACCCCATTATAGGAAAGATATGGAAGCTTTAGACCGAGTGCAGAGGAAATTGACCCAGATGCTGCCTGGACTGGAGGGCAAGTTTTATGAAGAAAGCTTGAGGGACCAAGGGTTTTTCTCATTGGAGGAAAGAAAGATGACAGGTGATTTGATAGCGGTGTGCAAGATGATGAGAGGCATAGATAGAGTGAATTGCTAGCGACTGTTTCCGAGGGCAGAAATATCTATCACAAGGGGTGATAATTTTAAGGTAATTGGAGGAAGGTTGAGGGGAGATATCAGAGGTGGGTTCTTTAGACAGAGAATGGTGTGTGTGTGGAATGCACTGCCAACAGTGGAAGTAGAGTCAAATACGTGAGGGAAACTTAAGAGATTCTTGGATAAGTATTTGGAAGAAAGTGAACGGAAGCATGTATGATCATAGAGTAGGATAAACGGGTGGCACAACATCGAGGGTCGAAGGTCCTGTGCTGTGCCCTACTGTTCTTTGTTCTGTGTTCTATGGAAAGTTCATAGAGGCTGGAAATGGATTTTGATGTGACAGAGAGGTGAGGGCTATGAAGCCATGATCTTAGTGAAAGGCAAGGCAGGCTTGGGAGGTGAACGACCTGCCTTTGTTTCTGATATTCTCACATTCTGTTATTGGAAAATTAGATTAGATTAGATTAGATTAGATTAGATTACTTACAGGAAGGTACCTGGAAGGTCTGTTATGGAATGTTGAAGTCAAGGAGCTCAGAGGACTTTGTGAGCATCTCTGGGTGAGGTATGGGGGCTGTATTCACAGTTAATCTGCGTCTACTAACAAATGGAGCACAAGTTGCAGAGAAGGGAAGCTCTGTAAAGAGAAATGAGTGACCGCTTTCATATTCAGCCTGGGTTTTCCAATTACATTTTCCAAATTTCCCAAACCGTGTGTGACAGTCATGTGGGAGTGAATGTTCGCCTCTGTTTCTGTGCACCAGGTGGTAGCAGTAAGTGGCCTCCAACTGTTCCTATCCAGCAGGTTTGAGGGTCTAAATGGAACACAGAAACAGGGGACTGAGGAGTTGGAGTGGTCATGAAATACTATGAGCCTTCTCCACCAGGCACTAAGATTGTGACTGACCAGGTTTGGTCTCAGCCCCACTTTCCTGTCTGTATCCCATTATCCATGACGCAGACTCTGTGAAATCTTTAATTAACTCCGATGTGAATACTTGCAATCAGAGAGGTACCACAAACTTCTGGGGAAGAGACTTCCCATTCAAAGACCCTTGTAGCATTTTTCCTCATCCCTGTGATAGAATAGGAGAGTCATACAGCATGGAAACACATCATTCTGTCCAAACTCTGCATGCTGATCAGGCATTCTAACCTAATCTAGTCACACTGGCCAGCATTTGGCCCATATCCCTCTGAACCATTCCTATTTATGTATCTATCCAGATATATTTTAAACATGAAATTGTACCCGCTTTCACCAATTCCTCTGACAGCACTTTCCGTGCACCCACCAGCCTCTGCATGAAAACGTTTCCCCTCAGGTCCCGTCAAAATCTTTCCCCTGTTATCTTCAACCTATGCCGTCTAGTTCTGGAAGTCCCTACACTGGGAAAAAAAGATGTTGGCCATTGAGACTATAAATGGCCCTCAGGATTTTATGAACCTCTATCATGTCACTGTTCAGTATCTAGCAGTCCAGGGGGAAAAGCCTCAACCTGTTCATCCTCTCCTGCAGCTCAATCCCTCAGGTTCCAGAAAATCCTTGTAAATCTTTTCTGCACCCTCTCAAGCTTAGCAACATCCATCCTTTCGCAGTGCAAACTGAATTGTACGCAGTATTCTTGAAGTGGCCTCACCAACGTCCTGTAGAAGCGTAATATGCGACCCCATCTCCTACGCTCAATGTTCTGACTGAACATTAATACTCTGTCCACCTGCTACTCCACCTTCAAGGAACTATGAACCTGCATCCGTTGGCCTCTTTGTTCAGCAACATTCCCCAGGGAACTACCCTGCTTTAACTTACCAAAATGCAAAACCTCACAGATGTCTGCATTAAATTCTATCTGCCAGTCCTTGGCCCTTTGTTTGTCAAGGGTGCCGTTGAACTCTGAAATAATCATCACTGTCCACTGCCCCACTTTTTATGTTACCTGTAAACCTACTAACCATGTCTCCGATAATCACATACAAGTTGTTTATATACATGATGAAAAGCACTGAGCTCAGCACTGATTCTTTCAGCACACCCCGGCCCACAGGCCTACAGTCTGGAAAACAACCCGTTATCTTCAATCCAATTTTGTATCTAATTGGTTAGCCTTTCCTGAATTCCATATGACCTAACCGTAGTGTTCTGTCTACGATGAGGAACCTTATTAAATGCCTTGCTGAAGTCTGTGTAAACAATGTACACCACAGTGCCTTCCTCAATCTTCTTCGTCACCTTTTCAAAATACCAATCGCATTAATGAGACATGATTTCCATCGTACAAAGCCATGTTGACTATTCCTAGTAAGTCCTCTTCTTTCTAAATGCATGTAAATCCTATCCCTCAGAATCGCCTCCAACAATCTCCTCTACACTGGCATTAGGCTGACTGAGTCGATATTTTCCTGTGTTTTTGGATCGCTGTTCCCTTTTCTAGTCCCACTCGTCCACTAGCCACAAAAAAAAAACTAGGTTGGTGATATGACCAATGATATAGTTCTCAGAGTGTGTCAGGGTCAGTGTTAGGGACAAGTCAGACAGATTTCTTTAATCTGTTAAAACAACATGTATATAACCAAAGCAAAGTCACTCAAACTATGGTGGAAAGAAGAATGACGAGTGGATATTGCAAATATGTATATTGATATTTCCCTCTGAAAAATACTGTCGAACACACACACACACACACGCGCGCGCGTGCATACACACGCACACACACACACATATGTTTGATATCAAACTGAAAAGGAAAACCTCTGCAAAGTTATCTTGAAAGAACTATGTCCAAGTATTATTCGAACTCGTGACCAAAGGAAGAATGAGAGATTGACCCAAATGCAATTCTACTTACAGAGTCATCAAGTCCATCAGCCCACACTGGTCCATGCTGACACGAATATCCTTCCTCATTAACCTCTTTTCCCAACACATGTCACTTCTCGTCCTTTCCTGTCCATGTACTTGTCCAAATGACTTTAAATATTCTTACTATAAATTCTTCAGCCACTTCCGCTGGCAGCTAATTCCCTTTGTGTACCACTCTCTGTGTAAAACAGTTTCCTTCAGTTTCCCTTTTATTCTTTCACATCTCGCCTTAAATTGATGCTCTGTAGTCCTCAATTACCCAATACTGGGAAAAAAGGTTGAGTCCACTCACCCAATCCATGCCTCTCATAATCTTGTACACTTCTATAAGATCCCCCTCAGTCTCCAAAGGAAAAAAGTTCTCGCTTGTCCAACTTCTTCCAGTAATTCATATTATTGAGTCCTGACAACATCTCTGTAAATTGTGTCTGCACTCATTTCAATTTAAAAACATTCTTCTGATCGCAATGTGACCAAAACTGATCACAACACTACATGTGCAGTCTCACGGACATCCTGTATAACTGCAAAATAACTTACCAATGTCTCTCCTCCATGGCCTGACCTTTGACTGCCAGTGAGCTTAAAGCCTTCTTCACTGCCCATGTTTACTTGTGACTCCACTTTCAGAGAATGGTGGACCTGAACTTCATGGTCCCTCTGCTCAACGAGGGCTTAAGGCCTTACCATTCACCATGAAACTCCTACATTGATCTAAGTTTGCAAAAAACTATTCCTCAGCCCACTTCTCCAGTTAATCAAGATCCTGCTGCAATTTCTGATAACCTTCCTCACTGTCACGATACCACCAATTTTAGTGTCATCTTCAAATTTACTAATCATGCATTGTGCATTCTGAAGTATATCATTGAAATAGATAATAAACAACAATGGGCCCAGCACTAGCCCCTGAGGCATTTCATGTGTCACAGGCCTACATCCCGAGAGCATCCTTCCACTATTACCCTCTGTTTGCTACCATCAAGCCAATTGTGTGTCCAATTTGTCAGCTCCCTCTGGATTCAATGCGATTATAACCTTCCAGACCAGCCTATGAAGAGTAATATTGTCAAAGTCTTTCCTGAAAACCATACAGACTATGTCTACCGCGCTGGCCTCATCAACATTCCTGGTCATTTCATCAAAGAACTGAAGCAAATGTATGAGGCATGATCTCCCACTCACAAAGCCATGCAATCGTTCCAGTCTAAAAACAACTATTAATAATAATTATTAAAATAAATAACAACAAACAATAATAAATAGTAATAAGATGACATTTTCAGTAGAGAATAAATTATCCATGGTATGTGATATTGGAACGTGCATCATGGGTGAAGGGCAGAATAGATTTTGTCCCTGTGTCATTGAACTGTGCTGAAAACAAGCAAGGGTGGTAATTTGGCTCAGAGGTTAGCACTGCTGCCTCATAGTGCCACGGATCCGAGTTTGGTTCCAGCCTCGGGTGACACTCTTGTGGAGTTTGCACATTCTCCCTGTGTTTGTGTGGGGTTCCTCTGGGATCTCCATTTTCCTTGCAGAATCCAAAGATGTACAGGTTAGGTGAATTGGCTACAGTCTTATGTACATTAGTCAGGAGTAATTACAGGATAGGGGCATGGGACTGGATGGGTTGCTATTCAAAGTGTCGGTGTGGCCTTGTTGGGCCAAATGGCCTGTTTCCATACAGTAGGAAACTGAAATAAATAAACTATTTCTAATATAACCCTGTCTTTATCCCTCAGAATCTTCTCAAGTAACCTACCTACTACAGATGTTAGGCTTCCCGCTCTGTAGTTCCCAGATTTTTCTTTGCTTCCCTTCTTGAATAATGGCACAACATTTGCTACACCTCAATATTCTGGAACCTAGCCTGTGGCTAATCATGATGCAAAAATTTCAAACAGGTCCGCGCAGTTTAATCTGTAGCCTCTTGCAGTGTTCTTGGATGCATCTGTTTAGGACCAGGAGATGTATACACCTTCGTACATTCTAATGCATCCATCACGTCCTTTCCTGTGACATTGACTAATCCCAAAATGCCACCACGACCATTGTTAATCTCCCAAGTCTTCTTGCATTTCTCCACCGTAAAGGCAGAGGAGAAATATTCATTCAGAATCTCACACATCTCCTATGGTTGGAGACAAGCATCTCCACTTTGGACCTTGTGGGGTTATATGCTCATGTAGCTATTCTTTTAACTTTAAATACTTAAAGAACCTCTTTAGATTCACCCTAATCTTCTCGGACAAGGCTATCGTGTGCGCCCTTTTCGCCCTTCTGATTTCCTTCTTTGGTAAACTCCTGTATTCCCAGTATACCGCCAAGGATTCCCTTGATCCCTGCTGCATGGACCTGAGTCACATCTCCTCTTTGCTGGTCAAAGCCTCAATATCTCCTGACATCCAGGGATCCCTCTTCCTGCCAACCTTGCCTTTTACCCTCACAGGAACATATAGACCTTGAATTCCTGCCATTTCACTTTTAAAGGCCTCCCACTTGCCAGAGGTCCCTTCGCCCGCAAAAAGAAAACTCCTCCAACCAACACCTACAAGCTCCTATCTAATTCCATCGAAATTCGCCTTTCACGAATTTAGAACTTGAACATGTGGACCAGTTTTGTCCTTCTCCATAAGTATTTTAAAACTAATAGAACTATGGTCCCTGTCCCAGCGTGCTCCCCCACTGTCATGTCAGTCACCTGTCCTGCCCTATTTCTTAGAGTAGGTCAAGTTTAACCCCTTCCCGAATTGCACCCGCTACATACAGCTTGAGGAAACGTTTCTGAACACACTTACTAGCTACACCCCACCTCAGTCCTTAATTCTATGTAATTCTCAGTCAATGTTCGGAAAATTAATATCTCCTACTATGGCAATCCTATTGACCCTGCAAGTTTCCCCAATCTCTCTACATGTTTTAATTACTCTAATTCCCCGTTTACTATTTGGGAGCCTATAGTACAACCCAAATAATATCATCATTCCCTTTTTATTTCTTAGCTTCTCCCACAAATCCTTTTGGTTGTGGTATGTCCTCGTTCTGTGGTCTTTCTCTTAGTCATCTGTTGATGAAGTTGCGCGGGTATCCGTTTTGGCGAATACCTTGTATAGGTGTTCCTCTTCTTCTTCTTGCAGTTCTGGTGTACTGCAGTGTGTTGTGGCCCTTTTGAATAGTGTCCTGATGCAGGACATGGTCAGGAAATGAAACACCTCGTCAGCGGATCCAAACACTCTCTACAATCAACACAGGAATTCTTGGACATCATCAGAAATATACACATAGACAAAGAAGAAACCATGATATCATTCGACGTGACGGCACTGTTCACTTCGATTGACAAAACCCTAGCCAGAGAAACAATAGCCAACCTACTGGACATACAGAACAGAAAACAGGACGCTGAACCTATCAACAAAGACGGCATACTCAAACTACTGGACTTGTGCCTCACAACACACTTTGCATTCAACAACCAGATATACGAACAAATCAACGGAACACCCATGGGATCACCAATCTCGGGACTCATAGCAGAGGCAGTTATGCAAAGGTTAGAACAAACAGTCCTACCACAAATTCAACCCAAACTCTGGGTCAGATATGTCGATGACACGTTTGTAATCATTAAAAATAGGGAAATAGAGAAAACACACCGGATCATCAACGCCACACTCACAGGAATCCGATTCACGAAAGAAGAAGAAAAGGACAACCAACTCCCATTCCTAGACGTGATGGTACAGAGAACACCGAACGGAGAATTCACTACAAGGTTATACAGGAAAGCCACACACACAGACCAAGTCCTAAACTATGAAAGTAACCACCCCAACACACACAAACGAAGCTGCATCAGAACACTATTCAAAAGGGCCACAACACACAGCAGTACACCAGAACTGCAAAAAGAAGAAGAGGAACACCTATACAAGGTATTCGCCAAAAACTGATACCTGCACAACTTCATCAACAGATGCCTAAGAGAAAGACCACAGAAGGAGGACATACCACAACCAAAAGGACTAGCCACACTACCATACATCAGGAGCATCTCGGAATTGACAGCCAGACTACTGCGACCCCTAGGACTCATAACGGCACACAAACCAACAGCCACGCTCAGACAACAACTCACCAGAACGAAGGACCCGATACCCAACATGAGCAAGACGAATGTAGTGTACAAAATACCATGCAGGGACTGCACTAAACACTATATAGGACAAACAGGAAGACAGCTAACAATCCGCATACATGAACATCAACTAGCCACGAAACGACACGACCAGCTATCCTTCGTAGCCACACACGCAGACAACAAGCAACATGAATTCGACTGGGACAACACTACTATCATAGGGCAAGCCAGACAGAGAACATTCAGGGAATTCCTAGAGGCATGGCATTCATCCACAAACTCCATCAACAAACACATCGACCTGGACCCAATATACCAACCACTACAGCGGAGAGCTGAAACTGACAACCGGAAGTGGCAGGGACAGACCACTATAAACACCGGAGGAAACATCAAAGAAGCGCTTCGCAGGAGGCTCCCAAGCACTGATGATGTCGCCTAGCCAGGGGACGAAACGTTTGCAACAAAAACTTCCAGCTCGGCGAACAGAACCACAGCAGTTAAAATAGATTGCTTCAGCATAAGTGAAAAAAAAAGAGCTTTTGAGAAGGGAATTACTCCAAGGCAAAAGAAAGGATAATCTGATTCGCAAGATTCTGAAACATGCCAACATAGTGATAAAGACGGTTTTTAAAAAAAAAATTGATGATTTGTAAGAGAACACGGATGAAATAATGAAATTGTAGCAAAAGAAACTTTGAAGCATCACTACAAACGTTAACTTATTCTGATCTCATTAAGAAGGTGTTCATCCACAAAAACAGCAACTCAAATTATCTTTAAGAAGCTTGCTGTGTCTTTGAAACTATTTATAATAGTAGTAACTTCTAGTTAACGCTCTGGTAATTATTAATGGACACAGATTTCAACGTAATTATAAAACCTTAAAGAGATGCCTGGCATCTCAAAAAAAACTTTAACAGCAGAAATAATGATAATATTATGAGTTTGGTAACAGAATCAACTTTGTAATGTAAAATATGGTAATGGAATTTGTAAGAGATAGCATGCCCAATGAAGAATAGAGTTAATGCAATCCTTCAAGATAAACAATGAGGGGTATGACTAAAAAGGGCACAAACACTAACTTTGGAATGCAATATAGAAAGATCCCAAGGACGAGAGATAACAAAACTCGTGAAACATCCGAAACAAATAAGTTACTCGGTTTGTCCATGGGCGTGTCCATCATTGATCAGTTGTTTTACAAAATTGGTTCCGCAGAAGGGGAGTGGAGGGGACACTGACCACGTTGTGTATGATCTTTGCAACACAGAACGTATAAAAATACTGTATTTTTGCTGTAAAATTGAAGTGTATCATTGATCTCTCTTTTGATCTGAGCTGAGGATCAAGGAAACCATTGTCTTCTCCTGTCAAAGTCAGATTCGAGGAAGATCCTTTGGTACTCTCCTTACATCAACCAGTCTTTGTTTGAACTAAAGTCCATTCCGTGCCTGTGTCCCGTCTGCCTCCAGAGTATTTGTCTCTCGCTGGGGAATTTTGCTCCCACAGTAAGCAACGATATACAGTTCAGAGGGCAAAGGAAAAACTTAGTCTGAGGCAGACAGGCTACACCACGAAGGGCATGTAATAGGCAAGATCAACGTGAGCAAATTCAGCATTATTTGAAATTAGAGAATCTATTCCTCAGTTTAATAATGGCTTGGAAGATGTTGTTCATGAGCCGCTGGTTTGTGTGATCAAGCTTCTGTGTTGCCTGCCTGATGGAAGAGATTGTAGAAGATACAGAGTGTGATTGATAATGTTGTCAGTCTTTCTGCGGCAGCGAGCCGAGTAAATGGAGTCAATGGATGGGAGGTTAGCTTCCGTGATGACATGGGCTGTGCGCACAACCTTCTGTCATTTCTCTTACTGTCCTGGGCAGGGCTGTTGCCACACCAAACCATGATGTACCCGGATGGTTTGCTCTCAGTGGTGCATTTGCAGACATTGGGGAAGGTCTTTGTGGACATGCCAAATGTCCCGAGCTGCCAGAGAATGAAGAGGCGTTGCTCGGCCACCTCAACTGTCACATCTACATGGGAAGTCCAGGACAGGATGTCGGTTATCGTCGTTCCGAGGCAGTTAATGCCTTCCACCCTTTCAATTTCAGTTCCATTGATGTAGATGGGGGCATGTCCTCCTCCTTTCTTTCTGAAGTCATTGATCAGTTGGTTAGTTTTGCCGATGTTGAATGAGAGGTTGTACTCATTGCACCACATCACCAAGCCCTCTATTTCTGCTCTGTCTTTTGACTTGACATCATTATATGTCTGTTCTACTATGATGGTGTCAACAGTGAACATGGAGATGGCGTTCAATCTGAATTTGGCAATACAGCCATGTGTATGCAGGGAGTATAGTAGGGGGCTGAGGACACATCCTTTGGGATTTCCGTGTTGAATGTTATTGTGGAAGAGGCACAGTTACCTATCTTCACTGATTGCGGACTGTGGGCCTGAAAGCTGAGGATCCAATTGCAGGGGGTGGAGCCGAGACTATGGTCACTGAGTTTTGTGATCAGTCTGAAGGGAATGAAGGTGTTGAACGTGGATCTATAATAAATGAGCAGGAATCTGACGTAGTGTCCTTGTTTTCCAGATATTCTAGGGATATGGATTCACTATGGACCCATTCCACTGGTAGGAAAATTGTAGGGGATTGAGGCAGGCTGTGAGACTGGAACTGATGTGGGCCATGACTAGCCTCTCAAAGCACTTCATTCCCACCACCCCCCCCCCCCACCCCAGTCTCCTGCGCTCTAAAGAGAAATGTCCCAGTTCATCCAATCTCTCCCTATGACTCAGACACTTGAGTCCTGGCAACATCCTTGTAAAGTTCCAGTTTAATACCATCCTTCCTATAGCAAGGTGACCAAAACTGAACACAGTGTTGAACTTGGAACGATTTGAAACTGTAAGTTGTACTCTGCTGCCAATTATTTTGCTGCTGTGATATTGTTTTATTATTTGTGGTATTCAGAAATCTTATTATTCATGAAATCCTCTGATGTCAATCCCCTCGGGTGAACGTCCTCCTGACTGCTTGAATTTGAATCAATCTATTTTGTTTGGACAGATATTTTGAAGCCGCTGCGTATCAGAGAACAGGGAGAGATGATGGATGTTAGTGCTGTTTGTGTCATTTACTGCACCAGCTTGTCTCTCCAGGCACCTAACCTTTTAGTGTGGGTCAGAGTACCTCACAATTGTTACATCAGAGAAGGAAATTATTCAGTCCATTGTGGGTCCATGAACATAGAACATTACAGCTCAGTACCTGCAACATCCTTCAGCACTACCCACAGCTCCACCGACCTTACTGTCAACCGTAAATTTACTAGTTCATCCTTCTATACCCTCATTAAGGTCACATTCAAAAGGACAAACAGGGTCGCCCCAAAACAGATCCTTGCAGTATACCACTTGCAACTGATCTCGAGAATGAACATTCCCCATCAGCTACCATCCTCTGTCTTCTTGCAGCTAGCCTATTTCTGATGCAAACCGCTAAATCACCCTCAATTCCACGTCTCCGCATTTTCTGGGAGAAAGTAAGAACTGCAGATGTTTGAGATCAGAATCTAGACTGTAGCGCTGGAAAAGCAGAGCAGGTCAGGCAGCATCTGAGGATCGAGGAGAAAGTGAAGATTGCAGATGCTGGAGACCACAAAACTGATTCTTGATGAAAGGTTTACAACCGAAACATCGACTCTCCTACTCTTTGGACACTGTCCTGCTTTTCCAACACTACACGGTCCATATTTTCTGCATTCGTCTACCATGGGAGACCTTATCAGTACCTGCAACATCCTTCAGCACTACCCACAGCTCCACCGAACTTACTGTCAACCGTAAATTTACTAGTTCATCCTTCTATACCCTCATTAAGGTCACATTCAAAAGGACAAACAGGGTCGCCCCAAAACAAATCCTTGCAGTATACCACTTGCAACTGATCTCGAGAATGAACATTCCCCTTGATAAGGGAGACCTTATCAAACGCTTTACTGAAATCCACATACCCCACTTTACGGAATTCCACTTGTTTGGTCACCTTCTCAATGAACTCAGTAAGATTTGTGAGGCATGACACACCCTTCAGAAAGCCGTGTTGACTATCCCGAATCAAATGATTCCTTTCTAGATGATAATACATCCTATCTCTTATAAACCTTTCCATCACTTTAAAAGCAAACAATGTAAGCCTGGTATATAATTACTAGGTTTGTCTCTCCTCTATTTCTTGAACAAGGGGATAGCACTTGCTGGCTTCGTCTTCTGGCACTATTCCTGTAGAGAATTGTGATGTAAAGATCCGAACCAATGGTTGTGTAAACTCCTCGCTAGCTTCTCAGAGAATCCTAGCCCATCTGGCCCATGGGACTTATTTTTTTTTTCAGATTCTCCAGAACCTCAATCCAGTCGAGTCTAATAGCATCTCAGTATTTGACTCGACCTCATTGTTATTTTTCCATTGGGACTACTGATTAAAATATTTATTTAGCGCCTGTCCGATCACCTAGGACTACACACACAACTTCACTCTACTGTCCTTGATTGGCTCTAATCTTAATTTTGTCATTCTTTTATTCGTGACATATTGGTTGAAAGCTTGAAGGTTTTCCTGGATCCTACTTGCCAAAGACTTGTAGGACTTGTCATGCTCTGTCCTGGCTCTTCATAGCTCTTTCTTTAAGTCCATCCAGGCTAAATAGTAACTCTCAAGCATCTGAACTGAACCTCCACGTTTCATCTTTACATAAGCTTCATTCTTCCTCTAGACAAGAGATTCAACTTCTTCAGTAAACCACAGCACCCTCACTCGACCACTTCCTCTGTTCCTGACAGGTATAAACTGATCATCGACACACGGCAGCTGTTGTTTGAAAAAGTTCTACATTTGAATTGTGCCCATCCCCTGCAGTTTCCTTTCCCGTCCTATGCATCCGAAAACCTTTCCTAATCGCATCATAATTGCCTTTCTCCCAGTTGTAAATATTGCCCTGTGGTATATACCTGTCCCTTTCCATCACTAAGGTAAATAGCACTGAATTGTGGTCACTGTCACCAAAGTGTTCACCTACCTCCAAATCTATCACCTGGTCTGGTTCATTACCCAGTACAAAATCCAATTTGGCCTCGTCCCTTGTTGGCCTATCTACATACTGTGTCATGACACCATTCTGAACACATTGGACAAAAACTGACCCAAGTAAAGTTATTAAACTGTAGCTGTCCAGTCAATATTTGGAAAGTTAAAGTCCTCCATAACAACTACTCTGTTACGTTCGCTACCATCCAGTATCATCTTTGTAATTCTTCCTGTACATCTCTGGAACTTTTCAGAGTGCAATAGAGAACTGTCAAAAGGGTGACCTCTCCGTTTTTGTTTTTCACTTCTTCCCATACTATCTCAGTAGACGAGTTCTTATCAAGCATCCTTTCTGTCAAGTTAATACTGTCTTTCATTAACAATGCCACCGTCGCCCCTTTTAGTAGCTTCCCTTTTCTTAATGAAGCATCTAAACCCCGGCACTACAACAATCGTTGCTGGCCCTGCTCTATTCATTTCTCCAAAATGGCCACAACATCAAGATGTCCAACTGCACAATTTGGAATCAGTGAGTGATTGGAGGGCTGTTAAACGAGGGTGAGTTGGACAGATCAGAAGACAGCATGAGGAGAGGTATACAGGAACAGACAGAAGATGGAAGTTTTATTTAGAAATTCTCACGGACTGCAAGGCCTTTGTCTGGTGCCATACCCCGTGAGCACTGTGCGGATACTGGCTGTGGTCCTAGATCATTTATCGCCAATTATATCACAGAGCTGAGTTGCTGACAGTTAAACAGAAACCAAAAGGCCAAGCGATGTTTATTTTTAATGTGAGAAGGTGGTTTTATTGAAATAGACTGGGTGAACAGCAGCAGGAACTGAGAATCCTGCTCGATACTGAGATACTGCGCCAGAGAACCTCAATGAGGTGGATCACTGATGGAGGGGAAATCAGCATCTCAGCTGTGGGCCAAATAATGATTGATATAGATTGCACACCACTTCCGTTGTTTTGAAATACTCATTTCAATTTAAGTAGCTCAATATCATGAGTATATCTTATCTCTTTATACTTCCCATAGCTTAGTATGGATAGAAAATCAGTTTGTCCCTGTATTTTGTGTTCAATAAGCAGACTTTACTTCTCATTCCTCACTTTAGATATGTCCTTGAACCTGTTCTCGACATGAGTTATAAAGAGTAACATTCCAATACTGATGACTTGTGAACATTATTGTCCCTCCCTCCAGTCTGAACTGCCACGTCCCCAATTCTGTCTGTGTTCTGTCTCCTCCACAATACCATAATCACACTGTAATTGAAGTCTAATAAATGACACTTCATCACCGTTCATTATCATCGATTACATCAATAGCACTGCCCTCTCTGATTCTGGAATGACAATCTGAATTGCATTTGTCACGTACAATTTTCTGTTAACATATCCGTGTCTTATGTCTGTTATAACCCCACGTAGTCTCAGGCACAATTACCCTCAGATCATGAACTATAAAAATTGTCTCAATGTTTTATTGAAATTATAGTTCTTGATCACTAGTTCCAAGATGTATGTCCCCATTTATAAACAGAGAAGCATGTGGACATTCTGATACACTTATGGCATTGCTCCCATATCCAAGGTAGGTTGAATGGTTGCACTGAATTGATCTACCAGACTCAAGATTTGTTTCATCAGTCACCCTCACATATACCATCCAGAATGCGCAAGTTTTAATCATTGTTTTGAACTTTAATAAAACAGCATTGAATTGAAAGTGGTTGGCCGAAGCTATTTGTTCAGGGTCTGTTGTTGATGTCATTCTCAGTGGATCGCAAATGTGTCACTGGAGGGTTTGCCTCTTCTATTAATTAGGGACTTGGTTCAATGTATTATCCAATAGTATCAGCAGGACCATCACCGATAGCACTAGCAGGGATCAGTAGATCCACAGCGAGGGTGACGATAGATCAGAATCTGAGAACATGAGACTGAAATGTTCTAACAAAGGATCAGAATCTGGGAACATTAGATTGGAATGTTCCAACCATGGATCAGAATATAAGAATATTACACTGGAATGTTCCAACAATTGATCATAATATGAGAACATTAGACTGGAATAATACAATCACAGATGGGAGTTTATCCTGGTGTCTTTACTACCTTTCGCAGCCTTTGATATCATTACCATCACGGATCACAGATGTTCTTTGGATTATTCAAGGTGGTCACTATCCTATCCTCGCTGTAGTTGGTGTTCCTGGTAAGTCATTCCATCTGACCAGTAAACTGAGTTGAACTGAATACTGTTCATATTCAAATTTTAGAATTTGGAAGTCATCATTTTCAGATCCATTCAAATTTTTATTCCGTACAAATTATAACTAACAAATTACTATTCACAACTTACACAACAATACACGAGGTGAAACTATACTTAAGCTCCATGATCTTTTCATGGACTTCTTAAAATCCATGAGCTTTTTTCTCCATTGAGACTTATATGTCATCCCCACTCACCAATCCTGCCCAAGTTCTCTATCAGAATAGTTCAGTCTCCTTCTCTGTCTCAGTGCAATTGCTGAATAATCCATCGTTTATGCCTTTGGTAAATCCAGAACGTCCCTCTCACCCCACACCACTCCCTATTTCGATTGAGAGAGAAGGAGAGAGGGTCAGTCTTTGACTAACCTCGCCCCACGTTATGAATGTCATGTAATCCACAATCCCGACAGGAGCCTCAATAACTTCATGGTAAAACAGTTCATAATTCCCATCAGCTTCTACTTCCATAGAGAAAGTGGGTCTGTCTTCAGAGATAGAAGATGCCTCTTTGAGACTTAGTACAAAAAATTTGGCTTCCTTCCTCACTGCCGGCAAAACATGTTAAAGTATCATGTGTCCCACAGGCAATGGAGGCACGAGGAACATTGTGAGCCGTCTGTGAGTGCATTCTCTGCTCCAATGGTTTGTCATGTTGGAGCATCAATGAAACCTTCCTGTTCCTTCATAAATGGCTTGAAGGACTGAATGGCTTCCTCCTGGTTCCGTAGAACAGGTTCAAGGGACTGATTGGGCTCTGACTGTTTCTGGTTAACAGCTTAATGTACTGACCAGAGACCACCTCTTCCTGGGGAACAGGCAGCACGATTGAATTGACTGTCCCTCTTCTTGTTCAGTCGTTTCGATGGGCTGAATGACTTCCACACACCCGTGTGTAAGCAGCTTGAGGTGCTGACTGAGCTCCACTTTTAACTGTGAAAATGTGCAGTGTCTGGCCTTTCTGTTTCATGAATGCTACCGACACTTCAACAACACAAACCTGACTGCTGTCCAGGTCTTTCTGCACATGGACACAGAGACTGGTTCAGGAGCTGAGGGGTGACAAAATGTTCTGAACATTGTGTGATCTTCAGTGAGCACCCCGCTTCTAATCTTATGATGGATTGGGGGGAGTGGTGCCAGGGGTGTGGGCGCATAGACATTAACGAAGGAGCTGAAGATATTTGTGCTGAGGAAGTTAAGCTGAGGATCTACTGAACAGATGTCCTGGGACTGAGAGGATTGTCAGTCACCGCCCCCAAACATCTTCCTTTGTGCTCTGAATAACCCCAACCAGTAGGGAGGGAACACCTGATTACCATTAAACTCAAATAAGTAGATGGTCCCGTTGACACCCTCAGTCGAATATTTGTTTCAAGACCATTCATTCTGTCCTGAGACCCTATGTTCACCTCTTGTTCGTATCAATATGTGACGGTGTCTTTGTGGGAGTCTTTTCCTCCCGTGTGAGGGAAAACAATGTCTGAAATTATCTGGAGTAGAGAGTTAAGGGATCTTTATCACTGAAAGTATTTAAAGAGAAGGTAGGTGTATATTTGACCCACCAGAGAGCTCGCGACTGTGATGGATTGGGCATTAAGGAGGAGTTAATGCTAACAATAGATCAGCCATGCTCGTATACAATGGGTTGACCGTCCGAATTACCTGATCCTGTTTCTTACGTTCATATTTTCTATAATTACAAAGTTAATGGTTGTAATGTTCCGAGACGTTCTATTATTGACTGTTGCAATCAGAGAGAGAAAATCAGTTTTGAGTCATCTCTGGTTGAGGTATGGGGCTTTATTCATAATGAATCTTGGTCTAGACAATGACCAACAAATGAAACACAAGTTGCAGCGAGGAGGCACTTTGTGAAGAGACTAGAGGCATCTTTTGAAGCCAGACTGGATTTCCAAGTAACATTTTCCAACACTCACTAAACCGTGTGTGACAGTCTGGAGGGATTGAATGAGATCCTGTGTTACTGTGGTATTTGGAGCAAGTGGCCTCCATCTGCTCCTGTGCAGGAGCTGTGAGGGGCTGAATGCAACATGGTCACATGGAATTGTAGAGCAAGAGTGGGTTTTCTGACACTGTGTTACTGCTCCACCACGCACTATGATCTGATTATGGTCTCAGCAGCAGATTTCTGTCTGTGTACCATTTTCCTACTCTAATTTGTTTGTCAAATGTTTAACACGCACAGTTTTGAGTAAATGGAAAATCCAGCCATCACAAACTTTAACAGCCCTTTGAGAATCTCTTGATCGTGTACTGACAAATATTCGAGGGCCACTGATGCATTTTCCCACTCCTCTACTGGTGAAAGCAAACATCAAATGCAACCAGTTGAGTGCTGTGGCCAATGAATTAGGTCTCAGACTGGGTGAGTTTCTCGAAAAATGTGAGACACAGAAAGTTGAACTCTGAACAACGATGATCGAGAAAAATGATCGAGTGTCTCAAATATTTTTCTGCCTTTGAAGTTCTCCTGCTCACACACATGTCTGGGAATGCAGATTTCTTCCAGGAAAAGTTGGATTTGGCTGAACTCCCTTTGCTTCAGGCGGTGGAGAGACTCTTATGATTCCTCATCTGGAATTTTCCACGAGTCGTAAACATGACTCAGGGATTTTCTGCTCTCACACCTTGTTTTCAGGCAGAGCAAAGTAAGAGAGAGAGACCAATTGGCTGCTGCTTCTGAGGCAAGTAATATTTTTCTCCCTCTCTGTGTGGAAAAATACAATAATATCAACAGAACAGGACCATGTGCACTCTCCATGACCATTCTCTGGAATGGATGATAATGGACTGTATGCAGGTGCAGCATTGCTGTTGTTGTGCACAGTGTCTTTCATTAGCCAAAAAAAGTGTCTGCTCTATAATTTCATGACATGTTTATATGTGTCTGCGTAACTTTTATAACTGGGTTGATATCTTCATAATATTTGTGTTTATGTCAATACATCTCATTCATAAACAATTCTCTGACTTTAGTCCCCTTAACAAGAGAAAACATGTATCCAGCTGAAACACTTTTTCTGAAAATCGTGTTTCAATAAGATTTCTCATCTCAGACCTAAACAGACAATCCTCGATAACAAAAGGCCTTCATTTCACGAAGGAATAAAGGGAAGCATTTTTGAAAATCCTCGAAAGGAATTATATCCGTTTTTTAGTTTAGAGGATCAAAATTTCACGCTGTGTATCTGATGTGGTCTCAGCAATGCCCTGTACAGATGTGGTGGAACATTCCTGATTAAACCCAATATACGCGCAATGTACTCAACGAGCTGAATTACTTCATTCTTTATTCCTGTGTAACTACTTCGAGGGGCAGAATGGTCTCCTTCCATCTCAATGTAACGATCCTGTATGGCTGAATGGGGTGGTCCCCTAGACTGTAAGAGAATTGAGGGGTGGATTGAGGGAACAACACTTCGAGTAGGGGCAACAGTATATCTCTGTAACAGCATAGAGGGCTGGATTTAAGGAACAACACATTGGATAGGGGTGGCAGTTTACCATTCGGCTGCACTATTCAGAATGCTTATGGATCATCCGATTGTGTTTGCCCATCCTGTCTGTTCCCAATAAACATTGACTCTTCAGTCCAGCAAAGATCAGTCGAGCTCAGCCTTGAATATCTTCAATAACCGAGTCTTCACTGCTCCCTGTGAATGAGGATACCACAGGTAGCACAACACTAAACGGAAAGGGACATCCTTATTTCATTGTGGGACCCATTATTTTCAAATTATGTTAACCTCACATCAAAACGCTGCCCCTTTTAGGCTATAAGGATACAATAACTAGGAATAGACATAAACCACTCCACTCTCCAATTCTGTCCCACATTACCACTGGCTCTTTACAATCAAATATGTATCAAACCCAGCCTCTGATGCTGTCTTAGGAAGAGAATACCTGATAGCATTACAACGCACGAGCATTAATGAAAGGAACAGAATTAGGCCGTTCGGCCCATCAAGTCTAACATGCCATTCAATCATTTCTTATATGTTCCTCAACATCATTCTCCTACCTTTTCCCTCGAATCCTTGATCTCCTTATAAACGAAAAACTTATTTATTTGTGCCTTAATGACACTAGTGTCTGCGTCTTTGTGTGTGTGTATGTGTGTGTGTCCATGTGCTTGTTATCTGTGCATTTTTGTGACAACGTCTGTCTGTTTGTGTATCAGCCTGCGTGGTTCTATCTGTGTTTCTGTCTGGTTGTGTGTGACTGTCTATGTCTCTATGTGTTTCTATGTGTCTATGCTAATCTCCTTGTATGCATTGTGCATGTTAGTATATTGTGGTATTTACCAATACTTCTGTGTATTTCAATGCCTGCATCTCTGAAATGGGGTATCTGTTCTTTTGCGAGTGACAGAGATGAGGTTGGAACTGACAGTGGGTTTGAATTGAGAATTGCTCTTTACTGAATATTGCTCCTTACTGGGTTGGTGGGACGTGGATGTTTCAGAATCTCACACAAGGCCCCCTGGTCCTCTCGGACTCTTTCCAAGATCCTCCCTACATGTCGGGGTAGGGGGATGACGGAACGGATATCGGGCACTCCACCACCCTTGCTGTCCAATTCCAGACTGTTTCTCCTGGAATGGGTGAAAGGGAGTTAAGGGTTGAGTGTGGAATTGGGTGTCACTGCTGTTAGTGCCCGAGGGGGAAGGGTAAGATGTCCGGAGGGAGTCTGACCAGTGTCTTATCCATGTAATTGGTGTGCGGGGCTATTGCGTGAGTGACAGAGAAAGTGGGGGAGGGAAAGTGCTGAATTCAATCGTGAGAGTGGTCGTGCTTGAGCCTTATTTGGAGATAGAATGTGAGCCTTGTTCGGGGGTAGGTGCTATAACAGATATACAGTGAGTGTGATGGACCAGACAGAATATGGTGACTCTTATCCTTACAGAGCTGGGAAGGTTATTGATACTTGTCCTATATTGCTGACCAATTCTTCAGATCATCCCAGCGTCGAGCCTCCCTGTACGTCTTGTCCAAGTCTATCACTAATAATGCCACAGATCCTCTCCCTCAGGTCCCACAGAATCAGTTTTGGTGGATCTTACAAACAACAAGGAGAAACAAACCTTGGTGTGTTATATATCGAGACCAAAACTAGAGCGCAAGTATTTTGAATCATATGGTCTGTAAATTGGATATGCAAGTATATGCAAGGGGAAGCAATGACATTGTGATATTATCACTGAACTCTTAACCCAGAAACCCAGGAGGTGTTGTGGGGACACGGGTCCGAATCGTGCCATTTCAGATCGTGGAATGTGAATTCAATAAGTATCTTGGATCAAGGGTTTATGATGACCAAGAATGCATTGTCGATTTTTGGAAAAACTCATCTGGTTCACGAATGTCCTTTAGGGAAGGAAACTGCTGTCCTTCCCTGGTCTGGCCTGCATGTGACTCCAGACCCAAGACAACGCTGTTGACTCTTAACTGCCCTCTGCTATGGACAATAAATGCTAATTATAAATGTGACGCCCTCGTCCTATAAATGAGTAACAAATAATCGTGGGTGCTGCAGTAATATTGGATGGTGTCAAGTTGCATTGAAACTGTGTTAACTAAGTGACTGCTCATGATGTGAAAAATAAATTGCAGAAGTGTGTATCAGGTAGGTTGGAGAGTATGTTGTGAACCAAATTAGAGACCAGGTTATTTCGGATTTGGTGTTTTGTGGTCAGGAGAACTAATGACTAAACTTGCTCTGAAGCAGCTTTGAGTAATTGTGACATTAATATGTTGCATTTCACATACCGTCTGCATGCAATATAGAAATTTTGAATGTTATAGTCAAACATCGTCGCAGCCTGGAGGCTAGAGGGTCAGGTTAGTTCCAGTGAATTAGAAAAGTACAATATAACATTCAGTGAGAGACAAGCAATGGTTGTTCCAGTCCATAGAGCCCTACAGCACGGAGATATTCCCTTTGCTCCAAAGTGGTCCATTCCGAACAAACTGTTCATTCACACTAATCCCATTTCCCTGCTATTGCCCGGTATCCTTCTAGTCCTTTCCTATCCAAGTATGTGTCCAAATGCCTGTTAAATTTTGTTAATGTACCCACCTCAACCACATCCACTGGCAGCTCCTTCCATATTCGTACCACCCTATGTGTAAAACAAATTGCTCCTCAGGTTCCATTTTATTTTTTCTCCTCTGACCTGAAATTGATGCCCTCCAGTCCGTGATTGCCCAACCCTGGGGAACAAAGACTGAGTGCATGCACTCTATCTATGCCTCCCATGATCTTATGCACTTCCATCTGACCCCCCATCACTCTCATACACTCTAAAGTAAAACGCCCTGACTTGTTGAAACTCTTCTTAAAATCCAGACCATAGAGTCCTTCCAACATCCTTGAAAATTTCTTGTGCACTCTTTCCAGTTTAACAACATCCTTCCTAGAGCAAAGTGAACAAAACTGAATATAACGCTACAAGTATGGCCTCACCAACATCCTGTATAACTGCAACATAACTCCCCAACTTCGATATTCAGTACCCTGACTGATGAAGGTCAGGGTGCCAAAAGCCTTCCTCACTGTCCTGGCTATCTCTGAATCAACTTTCAGAGAACTGTGCACCTGAATTCCAGGGTCCGTCTGTTCCATTACACTTCTTAAGACCCAACGATTCAACATGAAACTCCGACCTTGAATTGACTTTGCAAAATGCAAGAACACCACATTTATCCACATTCAACTCCATTTGCCATTTCTTGGCTCACGTCCCCAACTGATCAAAGTCCTGCTGCTATATCTAATAACCTTCCTCACTGTCCACGAGACCATATTATTTGGTGTCATTTTCAATCTTACTAATCATGCCTTGTACATTCTAAACTAAATCATTATAAATAAAACAAACAATAATAGTCCCATTAGCGAACACTGAAGCACTCCACTAGTGACAGGCCTCCAGTCCGACAAGCATCCTTCCACTATTACTCTCTTCTTCCTACTATCAAAACAATTTTGTATCTAATTTGCCATGTTCCAAATCTATTCCATGCAATCTAACCTTCCAGAGCAGTATACCATGTGAACTCTTATTGAACGCCTTACTGAAATTAATTGAACTACGTATACCACCCTGCTCTCGTCAACATTGCTGGTCACTTCATCAAAGAACTCTAAAAGATTTATGAGCCACGCTCTCCCATACACAAAGCCATGCTCCTGCTCCTAACCACACCCTGCCTTTCAAAATGTACGTACATCATATCTCTCAGAATCTTCTCAAGTACCTTACCTACTACAGCTGCTCGGTTTACTGGTCTATAGTTCCCAAGTTTTTCTTTGTAGCCCTTCTTGAACAAGAACACAGCATTCCCTGTCCTCCAGTCATCCGGGATATCACCCGTGGCCAGCGATATGTAAAGATATCAGCTAAGCACCTGCAATCTCTTCACTGTCTTCGATATATCTGTTCCTCGATATATCTGTTTTATGGAAATGCTGCAAAGTTTGAAACAAAAGTCTATTTCTTTGAGGTAAATACACCAAAGAGTGATAAAGTGACTTAATGATGGTTAACACCACTGTGCCACCGTGGGCGGCACAGCGCCTGAGACCCGGGTTCAAGTCCCGCCTCAGGCGACTGACTGTGTGGAGTTTGCACGTTCTCCCCGTGTCTGCGTGGGTTTCCTCCGGGTGATCCGGTTTCCTCCCACAGTCCAAAGATGTGCAGGGTCAGGTGAATTGGCCATGCTAAATTGCCCGTAGTGTTAGGTAAGGGGTAAATGTAGGGGTATGGGTGGGTTTTGCTTCGGCGGGTCGGTGTGGACTTGTTGGGCCGAAGGGCCTGTTTCCACACTGTAATGTAATCTAATCTAAACAAATTGAAGATTATTTTAATTATAAGAAGTGACTTCAGAAGAATTCCAGACATTGTGGAAACCTGAGAAATGTCAGAAATTTACAATTCTGCAAATTTACAATTTACAAAAAAGGAGGGCCATGAAAATGATAAGGAAATCAAAAAGCAAACATGCATGCTCACACACAGGAACACGAGGACTGCACAAATCTGCAATCTGTATTTCAAAGGAAACAAATAAAAGTAAGGTCAAATGTGGAAATGTGTAATTGGGAGAGGAGAGTTTGTTGTGGAGAACAGGGAAATGGTCGAGAAAATAACCGTTACCCTGCATCTGTCATCATGGAGAAAGGCCCGGAAAATCATCCAGAAATACCTAGTGATCGTATAGGGCTTGTGGAACTAAAGACACATAGTCAATTCATATCAGTAACAAGGTAGTACTTGAACATGTAGCTGGATTAAGCATTGTCATGTCTAACGAAACAAATGTAATTCATTTCAAAATGCCACAAATAAATCAGCATTGAAGTATTAATTGCAGTGCCAATGGCTGTGTTTTATTTTCCTGTATATTCCACAGAGGCTGGAAAATCATTGTAGATAAATGGAAAGTAATAAACGTGATCCAAGCATGGTAGGTAGATGAATGGAATGGAGCCAAGCATCTGGAAAGGAAAAAGTGATAGCGTGGAGAAATGCAGACCAATTAACTTGACATCTGTAGAGAACCATTTGGAATCTATGAGACAGGACCCGATATTGGATATTTAGAAATTAACAGCAACATTGGAGAGAGTTAGTATACATTTTTGAAGGAGAAATTATACTTGATAACTTCGGAATTTTTTAAGGTTATTGGGAACAATGTATGTAAGCGGAAAGTTAAAGTTGGGTTCACTTTCAATTAAATGAGTCAGAATATCGATGCAATGAAATGTTGATGTATTTTCACAGCGTGTTGGTGAGACTGAACCTGGAGTATTGTGTACAGTTTTGGTGACCAAATCCGAGAAAGAATATACTGACCACAGAGGACGTGCAATAGACATTATCCAGATTAATCCCACAGATGGCGAGATTGCCTGATGAGGAATCATGGCCTATGATCGCTAGAGATTCAAAGAATGAGAGGTGATCACAGTGAAATTTAGAAAATTCACAAAACATATGACAAGGTGGAAATGAACAGAATGCTTCCCCGGCTGTCTACTCTACATTTAAGACAAATAGTGGCAAGATAAGGGGCAGGTCATTGAAGACAGCAATAAGGAGGAAATTTTTCAGTCGGAGGGGAGTGACTAACACAGGGGCATTGAAACCAGTTGGCAGAGCAAGATTAGGGCGAATCTCCAGATAATCTACAGTGTGTCAATCAGAAAAGAATAACCAGGGAACTGGTAGGACCCGTTAATGACTTGCCAAGTTGCATCTAAATCAACTTTAGTGGTAAGAGACAGAGGGTGGTGGTAGAAGGCTGTTTGTGTGACTGGAGGCTAGTGTCCAATGGTGTACCACGGGAAACAGTGTTGTGTCCCTTATTATTTGTGATTCGGAGGTGCCATTGTTGGACTGGGGTGGACAAAGTTGAAAATCATACAAAACCAGGTTATACACCAACAGGTTAATTCGGAGGCACGAGCTTTCAAAGTGCACAACCACCTGATGAAGAAGCAACACTTCAAAAGCTAGTGTCTCCGAATAAACCTGTTGGACTATAAACTGGTGTTGTGTGATCTTTAACCTTTTTATTTGTGGTATTCATAAATGGTGTATCTGTGATTATGGACGGGGTGGGGAGAGTGAGATGAGCAGGTTTGTGTTGGACACAAAGATCGGCCGGGTGGTTGGCACTGGAGAGGAAGGTCTTATGTTACAGGAAGATGGAACGGTCAAACAGTCAAATCAATGACCGATGGACTGTAACCTTGATAAATATGAGATGATGCACTTTCGAAGAAGGAACCAGACTTGGGAGTACACAATGAATGGCAGCACACTAGGAAGCTCAGAGGGTGCTTCTCCACACATACCCGAATGTGACTGGACAGGGTAATACACAAGTTGAAAAAGCATCGGGGCCCGTAAATATAGCCTTCATTCATCGAGGGATCAATTATAAGAGTTTTTCAAATGGTAGGCTGCCGTGTTCTTTTTTTCCCATCAAAGGACACATCATCACATCTACCCACATTGTTTTTCATTGCCCCGCCTTTGCACAGACACAACACTTGCCTCAGTCGCATTGGAGCTTCTCTTTCATATTCCTCACCCACTCACAATCCGACATTGATTAGTGCCATCAGCAGGCTTTGAAATATTGCATTTGATTCCCTCCAACAAAAGTTTTTGGTGTGTATTTGAAATAGCTAGTTCCCAAGCACTGAATCCTGCTATACCCCGAGTCTTCCGTTGTAAAAAAAAAATTGTTTTATTCCTACTCACTGTTTCCTGTTAGGTCTCCAATTCTAAAAGCATGCCCTTCTATTAGCCGCAGTCTGATATGTTTCTAATTTGCATAGTAGGCTTGGGGCTTTATCAAAAAGCTTTCTGCAAATCCAATCGTATTGCGTTGATTGTTTCTCCATAGTATTACTGAAAGTCAGTTTCTCAAATATTCTTTCCATCTGATAAATCTCTGTTGCCTTTGTCTCAGCCCATTACTTTCAGTTAAATTACTTTCTCCATAACGTTTATTTGCTAATTATATTCTATTCCCTTTCCTCTCACCAGATTAAAGTTTCCTACTATTGCTGGGAGGATTGCTTCTGTGAAGACATAAAATAAATATTTGCTGCATTTTTCTGCCATTTCCCTGTTCTCCATTCTCCATTTTGTGGTTTCAGAAAAGAACGAAGCTGCACGTTCTTTTCCCTTAATTTTGACATTGACATACTTTAGGAAGTGGTTACAAGTACACTCTTATAACCTTTGTGTATACAGAGTGTTCTGAAACACATCAATTCCTGTCGTAAGCTTTTCAATAAATGACCTTGCACAACCATGCACTCATAGAAGCATAGACTCTGCACCATCAGACATACAGCACTGGCTACATTAGTCCCACTTTTCTACACGAGCCCCATAGCTGGGAATGTTATGACACTTCAAGAGGTCATCCCAAATACTTTGTAACAGCTGGGAGGTTACCCCTGACAACTCCCTCTCCAATAGTACATTGGAGACCCCAAACCCTCTGGGTGCAAAACAATCCTCAAATTCTCTCTAAATCTCAAACCCTTCACTTTAAGAATGTGCTCCCCCTTGTTCTTCTCCCTCTGACTAAAAGGAACAGCTGCTGTCTATCCACAATGTCCGTGCCCCTAGTAATCTTATCCGTCTGAATCATGTCCCCTCAGTCTTCTCTGCTCCAATGTCAACAACCCGATCTTATCCAGCCTCTCTCCATCGCTGATATGCTGCATCTGAAGGAACATCCTGGTGAATCTCCTTTGCACTCCCTCCAGGACAATCACATCCTTATTGCAATGTGGCTCTCAGAACTACACACAGTATCCATCTTGGCATAACATATCTATGTCTCGATGAACGAGGGTTATATTTACGGGCCCCTATGCTTTCGCAACTTGTGTATTACCCTGTCCAGTCACATTCAGGGATGTGTGAGGAAGAACCCTCTGAGCTTCCTAGTGTGCGGCTATCATTGAGTACACCCTGTCTGGTGCCTTCTTCCAAAATGCATTTGAAAAGGTTGGAAAATGTTACTCTCGAAAGGGGCTGACGCCTTCATTTTGTTTCATTCTTCACCGACTTCCGCCGTCCATACAGGACAGTGAGTTCTGAAGCCAGGAGTCAATACTGTGAATGGAAATGGGACACTTACCAGTGTACATAAACCCACCAGTTGGGTAGCTGTAACATTGAAACGTATCTGGATCTTTCTTGACAACAGCCACTGAAAGCAATATGACAGGATCAGAACGCAGTTAGGAGGATGAATGGTGTGTTGACCTTCATTTCAGGGGGATTTGAGTCCAGGAGTAAGGGGGTCTTACTGCCACAGTACAGGGCCTTGGTGAGCCCCCATATCGAACATTATGCAGTATTGTGTGCAGTTTTGGTCTCCTTATCTAACAAAGGACAAAGGACAAAGCACAAACATTGAATGAGATCAGCGAAGGATGACCAGACTGATCTTGGGATGACAAGCTTATTTTGGAAACAGAGTTTGGGGCGACTGAGCCTGTATTCCATGTGTTTTAGCAAAATGTGTGGAGACCTCAGTGAAATAAATAAAAGTCTGACAAGGCGAGACAGATTAGAAGCAGGGATGATAATTTTAGAGCCATTTCAGATACCATTGAAGAGTTTATCACATGTCTGTGCGTCCCGAGTCACTTTTAGGCCTAACCAGGAAAGTACGGGAGATTCACTTCCTGAAAGTACATTGAAGAAGCAAACTACTGTCGACAATCGACATTGGTTCAGGGTGACCATTACTGACACCAGATTTTAGATCTCGATAATTTATTATTTGTTTTTAACGTCCACCTGCTGCCAGAGCATTATCATGGTCTGTATTTGTAATCCAGTGACTTTCCACAACAGCACCATCTCCACATGGTCACCTGTAAGAAACAACATTGAGGGCGTTATTTCTGTGCTGCTTGACAGCACTATCATAAGACCTCCCACCAATTTGACTGTCATGATGGGACTGAGGGAGTGGTAATTGTTCAAATTGTTCATATTGCCCTTTTAGGGGTCTGGATATATCTGCATAATTTTCCACATAGCAAATGCCAGGTAGAGTAATTTGCAGTAATTTGCCAGGTAGATGTCAGAGTTGGAGCTGGAATGAAGCAGTTTCTCCAGGGACACAGTGTGCTGTGCAGCACAAGTCTTCAGTTTCTATTGAAGGAATGGGGTCTGTGTAAAAGACAAGGATGTGGTATCTGCACCATCCTCAGCCAGAAGTGTTGAGCCGATGATCCAACTCACCGTTGCCATGATGCCCACAGAATCACAGATGCCAGCCTTCAACCAAGTCGATGCGCGGCAATTGACATGAAGAAACAGCTGAACACAGTAGATACTACATTTGTCTTTGTCCTTTACTACATCCTTGTCTTTTACACTGAGGATGTCGGGCTATTTGATTATTTAGGATGGGGATGCTTTTAGAGCGCTTTCCTCTGTCGTTTGTTTAATCGTCCATCACTATTTATGATTGATTGCGGCAGAGCTTCGATCAGATCTGTTGGTCAAGTGCAGTATCTTTAATGTGTTAGCATCATGTTTATGTTCACGTGGTTCTGACTCTGACATGTTCACCCACACTCGTCACTGAGCCACAGATCGTGTTGATGGTAATGGCAGATTGAAATATTATCCCTGGTCAAAAATGTTTCAGGTTATGTATGAATGCAGGTCTGCTTGGTCTGCTGCCGTGGTGTGCAGCAATACATGGATACACAGTTTTGAACTTCAATATCTGCAATGCAATTCTGCTGGCTGTTCCCCAGTTCACATCGAGAACTATTCACCCATCAGCTCTCTACTCAATGACTTACTTTGGTTTCTGATGTGATAGTACTTCCGTTTTCAAATTTCCGTTCTGATGAGGTTCTCTCCTGGGTCATGCTTTCAATCTGATACATTCCACAAAAGCATTTAACTGATTTTTATTCAATTGTTTTATTCATCTAAATCTTTTCATTGAGTAATGCCATCTTCTGCGTTTAAAGTAAATGTCTTTCCCCCTGTTTCTGCCTCTGACCATGATTAAGAGGTCTGTCGTGTCAGTGATACCAGCCTTATGTAGCTTCAGAGCCAATGAATTCTCTGGATTCCCAAAAATCTTCATCACATTGTATGTTTACTCTTTTGGTTTGATGCTGTCCCTGAGTTGCCTTATCGCTCATGGCTGTCTGGTACCCATTTGTATGTTTCATCTTCTTTGGGATGAATTTGATTATCTTCTGAATTATCCCCAAATAATGGGATGGTCTTTCCTGCTCGGCTCCCCTTCCAATTAACTCTCCTCCCGAATGTCTTTGTAGTTACATTGCTCAATTATAATCACATTACATCAAGAAGAGAGCAAGAGATATAAATCGAAAGAAGGAGTTTTGAGAGAAGGAACACGAAGAATAATTGGGGGATTTTTTAACTAGATACAAAGAGAGAAGGAGAGAGAGAGGGTATAGATATGGTGATGTGAGAAATACGAAAACTAGATTATTGAAATAAGTAGATGTATATCTCTCATTGTTTAGGCAATTCCTGTGTGTTGTCGTCCTTTGTACAGTGCATGTACAACAGAGAAATATGTTCAAATGCTGGGTCTGATGCAAGAATTTTTCTCTCCAATAATACTAGCTTTGGAAAGAACCCAACAGGCCAATATATTTAATTCCTGATAGAAAGGGGATTAACTGAAATACATTGGGACACCATAAGCAAGATTTATAACACACATCCTGATAAGAACAGGAGTAGGGAATCCCAGAAAAGGGGGAACGTTGAGAGAAATGGAACATATCACTTCAGATGAGGAACAAATAATGTTTTAATGTTTTATAATTTTTTTACATCATGTGCACCATTTTTCGTTAACTGTGTCTCCGTTTTTCATTCAGAATGTGTTGTACACATATGAACAATCTTCCTTATCTGAACACACATTGATTAAACAGTAGATATAAAATCATTTTCCCTCCATTTCAACTCTCCTGTTGTCGTGCTACGAGGATACATGAACACCAGCTGGCCACTATAAGACATGACCCACTATCCATACATACAGACAAAGAAGGACACCACTTTGACTGGGACTAAACACACATATCCTAGGACAGGTAAAACAAAGACACACACGAAAGGTCATGATAGGCAAGGCAACCTAACCAGAAGTACATTAATAAGCACAGCAATTTAGATCCTATCCATCTTCCCTTGAAAAAAAGAACTGGAAATGACATCACCCACCTTAAGAAACCAAAATCTATAAACCGAGAGATGGGACATATCACCAGTGTGTCACTGGAGACTCTCACTGATGATGTTCCTGAGTCATGGTGATGAAACATCTGAAAACAAACCTTCAAGCCCAGATACATATAAATTGTTATTTTTCTTTAAATAGTGGAATTTGGGACATCTCCGTCACTCATGTTTGAACAGATTACGAGACGAGGTGAGCTTTTCTGGGTGTGTGTTTTCAATTAACAGGGGTTCGACTTCGACATCTTAACGGTTTGAGGGCTTGTTGTATGAGATTTGAACAGATTTGGGGTATAAAGGGTCCCAGCAGACTCCATCACTTGACAGTTAAATAAAGCAGATGAGAAAATTCATTTAATTTTGTTTCCTTGTGGTTGGTTAAATTAAAAGAAATGGCTTTTAAATGGCTAAAGAGGTTCTGGGGTTTGAAGATGATTCCAAAGTTTGCTAAGACAGTTTAGAAAGAGAGACGAAGGGCATACTTTTAGATTTAACAAATAGATTAGAATTGGGTTTCACCAGGGACAAAAGGAAAGCTGAAATTGTAATAGAATTGGTCAGGCACTTTGATGTATCAGACAAACAGGCAACTGCAGTCGAGTGAGAAAAACTTACATTGCAAATATGGCAACTGGAGTTAGCAGATAAAGAAAAAGACAGAAAGCGTGAGAGAGATAAAAAGAGTAAGAGAAAGAGGCGAAACAGAAAGAAAGAGAATTTGAAATTCAGAAGTTGGGAATTAGGTAAGAAAGTTAACTTAGCAGGATGAAGATGAAGGGAGGACGTAGGGATGTATACAACTATGTTAATACATTGCCATATTTCTGTGAGAAAAATGACAAAACCTTTTTATTGCATTGGTAATATTGGTTTGGCAGATGGTGTGTCCAGTGAACTTATGGGTAACACTAGTTCAGACTAAGCTGGTGGACAGGACTAGTGAGATATCTGCAGCGCTAGCAGATGAGGGGTCAAGAGATTATGCAGATGTCGAACAGGTCATTTTGAGTGTTTATAAATTGGTACTAGAGGCATATAGACAGAGGTTCAGAAATATAGAAACGGAACGAGGTCAGAGTTATGTTGAGTTTGAAAAATTAAATACAGTCAATTTAATACATGGGTGTTGGACTTAAAAATGGGGCTCGAAGGGAGATTATTCTGCTGGAGAAGTTTAAAAACTCACTTCCAGAGATGTTAAGAATTAATGTGAATGAACAGAAAGTTCAAGAAGTGAGAAACGTGGAAGAAATGGCAGGAAAATATGCATTAGAGCATAAGATGAAATTTATCCTGTGAAGGATAGAAATTGGGAGAAGGTTGGGGGGTCTTACGCTGCAAGACATAGAGTAAATCACAGTGACAATAGTTTATCACAGGTGAAAAAATAAGCCCAAGGGGTTGAAAGGTGGTGAAAGGCCTCACGTGTTCACACTATAATGTGGTGGAACACATAAAAATTACAGTGCCGATGGTTTAAGAAGGGCACTGGGAAATACTGTTTTCACTGCAGTAAGCTGGGACAATCAGTGCTGGGCATTGAAGGAAGTCACTTTGGAAAAAGCTGTGGCAAAAGAGGTTAAGCCGGTGACATTAGTGAAACCCGTAAAAGAGACTCCAAGCGGAGCCGAGGAGCTGCAGGAGAGTGTACATCCTATGCAGGGGCTGTGTATGGAGTCAGTGCCTGATCTCTATAAAGAATTCGACTCTGTGGATAAAGTTTACTCAGAAAGGTGGAGGGGGTAGGGGGGAGGGAGTTGTGGATAAGAAATTATAATTTTGTGAGATACGGGATCTGCTCAGTCTCTAACGGTTGAGAAGTGAGGGGCCGGAAAAGCAAAACAGATCGGGGAGCATCCAAAGAGTAGAACAGTCGACATATCAGGCATAAACCCATCGTCAGAAATGTGGTGGGGTGACGAGGGGGCTGATAGATTAATAAGACAGGAGGAGCTGGGCTGACCGGAGGGTCACCGAGAAGGTGATTGAATGAAGTAGTTGGGAGTGATCGTAATATGTCAGAGGGGAGCGTGGACCAGATAGTTGGGAAGGAAGAAGGAAAGTTGGGACAGTTCAAAAGAGTGGTGCTAATTTGAACGATTGGATCTGTGATGAGATTGGGGAAGGGGAGATTTGGAATTTGGTGAAGTCAATGTTGATGCTGTATATTTAGAGGGTTTCAGCTGTCCTACCGCCTATCCACCTCACCCTCCTCTCCGACCTAATACCGTCATACCCCACCTGTATCTACCTATCACCATCCAAACTACCTCCCACCTAGCTCCACGCCCAACCTCCTATTTAGTTCTCAGCCTCTTTCCCCCTGCCTTGCCCCCACTTTCCTGATGAAGGATTTGTACCTGAAACGTCAACTCTCTTGCCCCACGGATGCTGCCTGAACTGCTGTGCTTTTCCAGCGACACAATTTTCAGACTGCATATGCAGTCCTGTCAGGATTGCCTGAATAATTAGGATAAAGATGCCCCATTAAATTGCTTCCCACCGGAGATGCCCCAAATAGATCTACTCAGTGTACTTCCTTTGTGTTAATGATCGTACATGAAGTGACAGGTCCTTTGAAATTAATTAAGTATTAATTGATAAGACCGAAGTCGGAGATCTCGCACTTGGATTTTGTATGTGAGGTGACGGAGAGACTAGATGGAGTAGGTGGATTAGCTAAACAGCACCTGAAGAGGTCACAGCATAGAGTGAAGCAGTTGGCAGGTAAAAACTCTGAAACTTTTTCGATTTCCCGTGGGGACGACGTATTAGTATTGCCACCAGTGGTAGGAAATCCCTTCAAGCCAGGTTTACTCGCCCCTTTCAAATTAAAAAAAAATGTTGAGTCAGTTAACCTATGGTAAAGATACCAGATATGACAAAAAACGTTATCGTGTATGCCATGTGAATGAATAATGCTCCAGCCACATTTAAGACTCAGGAACATAGTTGTGGTCAGATAAACAAATTGTGCAGTTATTCTGTATGATGTAGTGATCTTTAACAAGTGATTGAAAGCTCACATGTTAAAGTTGCCAGAGTATGTTGAACAATTACAAGAAGCAAACTTGGTAATAAACTTAAAGAAAACAAAATTCACGAAGGCAGAGGTGACGTTGCTGGGACATTACATTGGACATGGAAGGTTGACCCCATGGAATACAAAGACGAAAGGCTTTGAGGAATTTCCACGACCATCCTCGAAGAAAGAGGCGTTTCGATTTTTGGAACTAAATGAATTCTATTGGAAGTTTGTTCCAAACTTCAGCAGCGTATTGGCACCTCTGATGGATTTACTAATGAAGATCACAGAATTGTGGTGGACAGAACAATGCCAGGGGGCTTTTGAGAATTTTAAAGCAGCATTAATCACCGCACCAGTTTTAGCTGCACCAAGTATTTTGAAACCCTTTGGAAATTGTGTTTGTGCTAGGGATATAGGGGTCGGAGATGTATTGATACAGAAAGATGATGATAGAATTGAATGGCCAGTTGGCTACTTGTTGACAAAACTCAATATCTGCTAGAAAAACAATACAAGATCTCCATTACTGAAAAAGAATGATTGAGTTTCGTAATGCCCTGACACTATTTTAATGTTTATATGACAAATAAATTGTCAGAGTTGGTTGTGGACAACAACAACAACAATCTTCTCGCATTTTTTAAGACTAGTTAAAGCCAAAATATGAGACTGTTTCATTGGAGTCTTATGTTACCGACGTTAAACCTACAAAATGTACATGCTGTCGGTTCTAAAAATGTGATAGCAGATGTGTTATCGCGAATTTAAAGGAAAAAGTTGAGATAAAATTTGACTTATTCCAGTGTTATATATATGTGCAGAATTGATACAAATGGTACAACTTAGATTAATGACTTTTGTATTTCATAATAATGGGATTAAGAATTAAAGGAAAAGAAAGGAAGCCATCTTTCTATAATGATGGTTCATTTTATTTCTGAAGGGGGGAGGTGTTATGAAGCCGAAAGCATGTCTGGTCACTTTAAGACTGAACGGGTTTTGCTGAATAGAAAGTACAGCCACAGATGCCAGCTAAAGGTCAGGCTGTTCCACATGTCACCATCAGCTGGGAAATGGAAACCTGAGTTTTGGTTGCTGTTTTGACAACTACAACTAAAGAGTTTAAATGACGCTTACCAGACCAGAAGCCAACGAAATTTCGATATTATTGTTTGGGCACCTGGAAAGTATGAGATTTATTATAATATGGGAAGTATATAAACACAGGATTTTGAACACTAGAGGGAGAGTCGCTGCCATCCAATAGCAGAGTAACTGCTTCAGAGCAGGACCGCTAACTGGCAATCTCAAACACTCTCTATAAAAGATACATGTTCATGTTAAACCTACTTACAGTTAAAATAAAACATGATCCTGGGACATCAGCAGCTGGAAGAGTGAACACAGCGGGGAAGATGGAGACTGCGTGGTATTGAGATTATAATGTTTAATATGTGGATTGTTGAAATAGCATTCTTTTATAGAGTTGGAGTCAGATAGTATGTAGTTTAGAAAAGAGAGGCTTGCATCTCTGAATAGTTGTTGTTTAGTGTTCACTACTAAAGTTAAGAAACTAACTTTTTAATTTTTGTTTAAATGGTGGAATGTAGGAGATCTGTGTCACTCATATTATAACAGATTACGACGTGAGGCGAACCTTTCTGGGTGTTTGGTTTTAATTAACAGAAGCGTTCGAATCCACCTTGTAAATGTCCATTCACGCTAACCCCATTTCTCAGCAGTTGGCCCATATCCTTTCCTACCCACATATTTATGCAAATGCTTTTGAAATGTTGTAAATGTACTACCTTCAACTACATCTGCGAGCAGCTTATCTGCATACCAGCTCTCTGTGTAAAGAAGTGTCCACTCAGGTTCCTTTTTGTTCCTTCCTCTTGAACTTTATACTGATCAGATCTCGTCCTCGATTCTCTACACCTTGGAAAACACTGAGAAAGCATTCACCATATCCATACCTCTATATACAGCTCTATAAGATCCCCCCCGCACCCCTCCCCCCCAGCCTCCTACACTCTAAAGGAAAGGTCCTAGCTTGTCCAACCTCTCCCTATAACTCAGACCATTGAGTCCTGGCAACGTCCTTGTAAATTTCTTCTGCACTCAATCTCATTTCATGACATCCTCCCGATAACAAGGTGACAAACACTGAACACAATACTCCAAGTGCGGCCTTACCAAAGTCCTGTGTAAGTGCAACATAAATTCCCAACTTCTATACTCAATGTCCTGCCTGATGAAGGCCAGTGTGCCAAATGTCTTTTTTACTGCCCTGTCTATCTGTGACTCAACTCTCAGGGAACCTTGCACCTTAACGCCAAGGTCTCTTTGCCTACTATACCTCTTAAGACCCTCCCATGCATTATGAAACTCCCAGTTTGATTTGAGATTCCAAAATGCAAGACCTCACACATCTATATTAAATTCCATTTGCCATTTCTCGGCCCACTTGCCCACCTGATGAAAGTCCTTCTGCAATTACTGACAAACTTCCTCACTGAGCACGATACCACTTATTTTAATGTCATCTGCAAACTTACTAATCGTGCCTTGTACATTCTCAACCAAATCATAGATAATAAACAGGTATGGACCCAGCCTCCAGTCTGACAAGCATCCTTCCACTAAACCCTCTGCTTCCTACCAACAAGCCAACTGTGTATCCAATTGGCCAAATTTCCCCAGCATTCCAAGTGATGGAACCTTCCAGAGCAGCCTGCCATGTGGAACCTTAACAAAGGCCTTACTGAAATCCATTGAGACTACGTTGACCGCTCTGCCCTCATCAACCTTTCTGGTCACTTCACAAAAGGACTCTAACACATTTGGGAAGTATGATCTTCCACTCACAAGTCTATGCTGACTGCTCCGAATCAAACCCTGTGTCAGTAATGGGTGCAGTCAATGGTATGCTGTCCGTTATTGTATGATGATTCGAGTACATAAGTAAAACCATCTTCCTGCTGTTGTAGAGCGTTGCTGAGAGAGCATGAGGGGCACTCTGTACAATTTTGATCTTCTTTGTAAGGAATAATCGCCTCACCACAGACATGGATGATGGTATCATGAAGATAGAGTAAAGAAGCTGAGTGTTTAATCTGTAGAGCTGTGAGAGATAAAGAATTGTGATACTGAAACACGAGGAGTGGCAGCGATCAATTAGTTCCAAAAGAGATGTTTCTAGGGTGAGAAATTCCATACTTTACCCAGGATTGATTGGTTTGATTTATTGCCACGTGCACCTCAGTACAGGGAAAACTTTATTTATGAGCAGTGGAGGCAGATCATAGTAAGCATGGCCAGACAGATCATAGGGTGGTAATAGGCTTGGACACAGTAAGGCATACAGGTTACTCTGCAAAGGACGTGCACTAGACAAGAGCAACATGAACACGATCAACATTACTTCAACATAGAGAGTCCATTCATCAATCTAACTTGGCTTTCCTAATAGTTTATATGCCTTTAATAACTCTCCCCATGTTATTGTGCAGTTGGCGTGTAAACCCGTACTGAACGTTATGTTGTTCACAATCCCCAACAGCAGCCATAATACCTTCCATCAGAAGGTTAGCCATTCCCACCAGCTTCGGCCCTACATAGAGAATACCAGGCTGCCTTCTCGGAGATGGAAGATGCTTTATTGAGACTTCACACAAGACATATGGCTTCCCTCCTCACCACTATAAAACCAGGTTAAAGTCCCACGTGTGTATCATAAGCAACGGAGCCACGAGGAACAACGTGGAGCAGTCCGTCCTTGCAGCTTCTGCTCCAATTGTTCATCATGTTAAAGCATCAATCTGGAGACAGTGAGGACTGCCGATGCTGGAGATCAGAGTAGAGTGTCGATTGCTGGAAAAGCACAGTTGGTCAGGCAGCATCCGAGGAGCAGGAGAATCGACGTTTCGTACATAAGTAGTTCATCAGGAATCAGCATCAATTACATCATTGGGTCCCAGAGTCAGTGCGTTGATGGGGGAATGACCTCATACTGTTCCTGCCTAAGTGGCTCAAAGGGATGAATGGCCTCGCCTTGTTCCTGTGGAAGTGTCGCAAAGGGCTTAATGGCCTCATCCTGTTGCCGCGTAAGTGACTCATGGGACTCACTGGCTTCTTCCTCGTCCAATTGGATAGGGCCAAGGGCCTGATTGAGTTACCCCGGTTCCTGTGTGACAGCTCGATGTGCGGACAAGTGCGATGATGCTGCAGCTTTATAAAGTTATTTTGTCTTGGTTTCTTATAAGAGAGAGATTGCACGATTCTTACTATTCTGGTTAGTTAAGACCACTTGGGTAAACAGCTAGGGAGGCCTTAGGCTTATTTTAATGCAGACTGAATGGGTGTGGACAACTCTCACAGATTAGGATCTCTGGGTTTTGGTTTCTCAGTAACTTCAGAAACTATTGGGGTCTCCACAGAGTTGGAAGCTTCAGGGAATGTCTCCTCGTTGCTACTCTCCCTGAATGTTTCTCTTGATGCTGTTTTTAATTCCTGGATTGGAGAAATGTTTGTGACAATCCGTGTCTGAATATTCCTTTTTCCAGCGGCTGTGTGTATGCGATTTTCCTATATTGGAACAGTTCATTAGTAATAGTTCCTAGATCTATTCTGTTAACTTGTCCAATAGAATTAAGTTATTCTAAATTCCCCTTTCTTTGGTTCCATTTTATCTTTCATTTTTAAATAAATGGTGTTTTGTTTCACACCGAGTAGTTTGACCAGTCACATTGCATCTGGAAAAGACAGTTTACATTTCCTTTAAAATACGACAACATTAGCATTACACTAGCGCCTTCAAATATTTTCGAGGGGCTGTGGTGTGGCCCATCACACTAGACTCGTTCTCTTCCTGATTAATAGGCTGGCGGCACTGAATGGGCTGTCCCTGTTCTTCTCCAACAGTGTCAATGGGCTGAACGACTTCCTCATATTCCTCTGAAACCAGCGTGAGGTGCTGAATGAACTCTTGTTTAACTGTGACAATGTGCAGTGTCAGACAGTGCTGCTACATGAATGTTACAGACAATTGAACAGCACAAACCTGACTGGTGTCTGTGTCTTGCTGCACATGGACACAGACCAGTTCAGGAGCTGACAGTGGACAAAACGCTCGGAACATTGTGGAATCTTCAGTGATCATCCCCACTTCTGATCTTATGGTGGGGAGGGTGGGTGCGGGGAGACATTGATGAAGCAGCTGATGATGTTTGTGAAGAGGAAGCTACCCTGAGGATCTCCCATAGAGGTGAGCCAGGACTGAGATGATGAACATCTTCCTTTGTGCCATGTTTGACTCCAAACACTGGACAGTTTACTCTGATTCCTATTATGTCCAGTTTTGTTAAGATCCTTCCTGTCAACAGAAGGCAACCACTGCCTTGATATCAGGGCCTGTCATTTTTACCTGAACCCTTATGTCAACCTCTTTTGTTCACATCAAGAGGCCATGGTATAGGAGCAGCAAGTGTTTTCTTCAAACAGATGGTATTGAATGTAAGAATTTCTCTTCTCAAGAGTGTTGGGGGACCCAGATGACTGAAAGTGTTTGAAGAGGAAGTCGATGGATATTGACCTGTCAGAGAGTTGAGGGCTATGAAGAAATGCGTATGAAAGAGGATATGAGACCAAGAGCAGATCAGCCATGATCTTAGTGAAGGGCAAGGCAGGCTTGGGGAGTGAACGACCTGCCCCTGTTTCTGATGTTTTCGCATTCTGTTATTGGAAGGTTAGTGGGTGTTATTTTCATGGATGTGCAATTACTGAATATTGCAGCCAGGAGACCAGAGAATTTTGTGAGCCATCTCTGGGTGAGGTATATGGGCTGTATTCACAGCGAATCTTGTTCCACGACATGATCAATAAATGAAACACAAGTTTCAGAGACGGGAAGCTCTGTAAAGAGACATGAGGAGCCTCTTTCATACCCAGCCTGGGTTTTAAAAATGCATTTCCCAAATCACTTCAAAGCATGTGACAGCCTTGAAGGGCTGAAAGGTCTCCTCTGTTTCTGTGCATCAGGATTCGGACCCTGTCACGGTGGACTCTGCAAGACATGTCAGATTGTGGACATAGATACCACCATTACGCGTGGGAACACCTCCCACCTTTTACATGGCAGGTACTCATGTGACTCAGCCAACATTGTCTATCATATACGTTGCAGGCAATGATGCCTGGAGGCATGGTACATTGGGGAAACTGAGCAAAGGCTTTGACAACGGATGAATGGGCACCGCACAATAATCAACAGACAGGAGGGTTCCCTCCCAGTTGGGGAACACTTGAGTGGTCCAGGACATTCAGTCTCGGACATTCGGGTGACCATTCTCCAAGGTGGACTTCGGGACAGGCAGCAGAGGTAAGTGGCCGATAGCTAAATTTGGTACCCAACGGTACCCATAGGTAGGGCCTCAACCGGGATCTTGGGTTTATGTCACATTACATGTGATCACCATTGCACTACACACACACACACAGATATTCCTACACACACACACTCTCACATACACACGGACACAGGTACACACAGACGCGCACACAGACACCCACACACACCCTTATAGACACATGCACTCCCACACACGCACCCCCTCACAGACTTAAGAAACTCTGCACTCACTACACACACACACACACACTTGCTCACACTCACAACCCCCACCCCAGACAGACACACACACAGACAGACAAAGACCCGCATGCACACAAATATTTTGTGTGGTGAATTGTTTTGTACTTGCAGAGTTACATTGCACTTTGCTCAAAAACTACATACATTCATGTAGAACTCTGAGCTCAAAAACTGCACGAATATATGTAAAACTCTGTTATCTCACTTTTTTGATTGGAATCAATCTAAACATCAGGTCATAGACAGAGAACACATGGGGCTAACACCTTCAACATATTGTCTAGCTATCACCATTGTTAACAGCTAACCCGAGAATGCAACTTTTAAAAAAATAGGATTTTGTGATTTACTCATGAAAGAAGTGAAACTATCATTGTATTCTAACAGATAAAAGGCTTAACAGACAATCAATTCTTCAATGTATAATTTCAGTAACATCACACTGCAAATTTTTGCTATAAATTCTGTGTTACGATCGAGCCCTCCAGAATCACCTGATGAAGGAGCGTCGCTCTGAAAGCTAGTGTGCTTCCAATTAAACCTGTTGGACTATAACCTGGAGTTGCGTTATTTTTATCTCTATGCATCGGGTTATAGATGTAAGTAGCCTCCAACTGTTCCTGTCCAGCAGGTTTGACGGGCTGAATGGAACACAGAAACATGGGACTGAGGAGCAGGTGTAGGTCATTAGATACTTTGACCCTTCTCCACCAGGCACTAAAATTGTAACTGATCAGGTTGTGGTCTCAGCCTCACTTTCCTATCTGTGTCCAATTATCCGTGACTCACTTCCCTGTCAAATAATTAACTAACACAGCTTTCCATCCATGTGAACATAGAGGCACAATATAAACTTCCAGCGAAGAGAATTCCCACTTGAACGGTCATTTTAAGAATTTTTCGTCATCCCTCTTATAGAATCAGAGAGTCATGCAGAACGGAAACAGACCCGTTAGTCCAGTCTGTTCACTCCGATCAGATATCAAATCTGATTTAGTCCCATTTCCCAGCATTTGTCCAATAGTCCGCCTGTGAATGTACCCGCCTAGACCACTTCCTCTGACAGCAGTTTCTGTACATACAACACTCTCTGTGTGAAACATTTATCTTCAGATCCCTTCTAAATCATTCGCTCTCTCCTCTTCAACCTATGCCCTCTTGTTCTGGACTCCCCATATCCTGAGATTAGAACGTGGCTGTTCAGAATATCCATGCCCCTGATGGTTTTATACACCTCTATAATGTCACCCCTCAGCCTCTGATACTCCAGGAGAAAGCACCTCAACCTAATCAACCTCTCCCAGAAGCTCAACCTCCAGTCCTGGAACATCCTTGCAAATCTTTTCTGCAGAAACCAAGTTGAACGCAGTATTCTTAAAGTGGCCTCACCAACATCCTGGGAGAGTTGGACTTGGCCGAGTTCACTTTGCTTTAGGCAGTGAGGAGATTTCAGTGAATTCTGGTCAGGGATCATCAAAAGGGTAGCATGGTGGTTAGCACTGCTGCCTCACAGCACCAGGGACTTGGGTTCGATTTCAGCCTTGGGTCTGTGTGGAGTTTGCACATTCTCCCCTTGCCTGTGTGAGCTTCTAATGGGTGATCCAGTTTCGTACCACCGATGCAACATGCCACCACAACTCCTATACTCAATGCTCTGACGATTAGGTTAAATGTGCAAGATGTGTTCTGCACCACTCTGTCTACCTGCGACTCCACTTTCAAGGAACAATGTACCTGCAGCCCTAGGTCCCTTTGTTGCACAACACGCCTCAGGACCTTACCACTAAGCATATATTTTCTGCCCTGATTTACCTTCCCAAAATGCAAGACCTCGTATTTATCTAAATTACATTTCGTCTCTCACTCCTTGCCCATTTGTACCATATAATTGTGGTCTCGTACTCTGAGATAATCGACTACACCACCTTTCTGATGTAATCTCTAAACTTACTAACTATGGCCCCAATTTTCACATCCAAATCCTTGATATAAATGATGAAATGCAGTGAGCTCAGTACTGAAAATGCAGCACACTGCTGTTCACAAGCCACCAATCTGAAAAATACCCTTCTTCCGTCAAGACAATTGTGACTCGCTTCCCCTGTGTCCCAAGTGACCGAACCTTACCAATCTGTCTAACAGTCGGAATGTTATGAACACCTTGCTGAGGTCCATATAGACATATCTACCAAACTGCCTACATCAATCTTTGTCAACTCTTCATAAAACTAAAACAAATTAATGAGACATGATTTCCCATGCAGAAAGCCACGTTGACTATCCTGATCAGCCCTTGTCTCCCCAAATGTATATAAATGCTATCCTTCAGAATCCCCTCCATCAACTTACCCACCACTGACATCAGGCTCACCGGTCTATGGTTCCCCGGCTTTTGGGGTCACTGTTTCCTTTTTCGTTCCACTCCTCCACTGCTCAGAACAAATGTTAAATGCAACCAGGTTGCTGATATGGCCGATGATATCGGTCTCAGAATGGGTCAGGGTCAGTTTTAGCAACAAGTCAGTCCCTTTTCTTTAACTCGTTTATGATCCAGAGCAATGTTACTCAAGCTATGATGGAAAGATGAATGGAAATGTGTTTGGGTATTGCAAATATATAATCGATATTTCCCTGTTTAAAACACTGAGACACACACACACAAACCGGTTCACAAAATCTCTGTAATTTAAATTCGAAAGAACCTTGTCCAATTATTAGTGTAATTCATGATAAAAGTAAAATTTAAGATTGTCCAAAATGTTATTCTGATTCTGAAGATATTCTACTCACACAAGCTGCTAGCGATGGGATTTCATCCTAGGACAGTTGGATTTGGCTTAATTCCCTTTGCTTTAGGCAGTGATGAGATTCCAGTGAATTCAGGTCAGGAATTACCCAAAGGGTAGCACGGTGGTTAGCATTGCTGCCTTATAGCACCGGGGACTTGGATTCGATTCCAGTCTTAGGTGACTGTCTGTATGGAGTTTGTACATTCTCCCCATGTCTGTGTGAGCTTCTAATGGGTGGTCCAGTTTTCTATCACAGCTCAAACTGTGTAGGTTCGGTGGATAGGTCATGCTAAATTGTCTAGTGTATAGGGATTTCTAGGTAGGTGCATTATTCAGGGGTAAATATAGGGGGGTGAGTTGGGAAGGTTGGTATGGACTTGTTGGACTGAAGGGCCTGTTTGAACACTGCAGGGATTCTAAAAAAAAAGAATGGTAACAATGACTATAGGTTGTTTTTTTTTTAGCTCGCACACATTGCCGTGAAGGAAGAATGAAGGAGAGAGAGTGCAATAGGCCATTCCTTCTCGGGCAGATTACATTATCTCCATCTCTGAGTTGAATCACACAGTAATGTCATCCTCTCCCAAACTGGACCATGTGAGTTCTCCTTGTACATTGTCCAAACTATGTCTCCATCACATTCCCTGTTCCATTTAGGTGCATCTTTGCCGTTGTCATACACAGAGCTATACCCTTAGCAGAAAATGGTCTTGGTCGATTTGAAACATGTTTACACGGCCCAATAAAAAGTTTAATGTACTCAGAATATCTGTGTTAAAATGAATGCATTTTTTAACAAATACAGAAATTGCTGGAATAGCTCGGCAGGCCTGTCAGTCCCCAGCATGCCTTTTGCATGCTGTAGTTGTACCTGACTCCACCACTTCCTCTGGCAGCTCATTCCATGCACACACCACCCTCTGTGTGAAATGGTGCCCTTTAGGCCTCTTGAAAATCTTTCCCTTCTCACGTTCAACCAATGGCCCTCTGGTTTTGAACTCCCCTAACCTGGGGAAAACACTGACTACTCAACCTATCCATGACCATTCTGATTTTATAAACCCGTACTGCTGCGAAATGTGACTCCAATCAACACGATTAGATGTACTATCATTCATTCCGGGCCTAAATTCTGAAATTTAATACTGACACCTCTTCCTTATCTATCAAGTCACAATTATAAATCCGTTTTAATCAGTTGGTTCAGATGTATCATGAGACACTTCTGTGGACTTGACACCTAGACCATTGTGGCCGGAGGTAGGGAAACTAGCATCACTCAGCAATACCCAGAAGTCTGTAACATTATTCTCCTGTGTGTTTGTACATCAGCCTGTTCTGACACGCCGTGACATTCCTCTGCAACAGGCAGGACTTAATGCAGTCCTACTAGTCCAGAGCTACGAACAGTACCACACAAGATCAGGAATTGAAATCAAATCCAGAGTTCTGGCTCAGAGGCAGGGACACTACCCACTACATTACCATACCCAGACTTTGCATCATTAGCTCGGTGTGGATTTGCTATAATCAGGTTACCACTACTGAGCAACACAAAACACTTTGTATTGTTAAACAAATGCAAGGTATTTGTCTCAACTGTAGGACATTGACTGCACATGCTGCGCCATCGAAATTAACTATGAACGTCTTTAATTGCTATTATCTGCAATCTACAATATTAAGGAAAGAACTCCTGTGGTCACAGTCTGCCCAATGAAGGGTCTCGAATAGATTTTTATCACTGAACACCAAGACGAAGAAAAAGCATAATTTCTGGTCCCAAAACACCGATCAGTATTACCCAACTCTCACGTGTGACTGCCCTCTTCCTGAAACCATGAAATGATACAAGGCCGCTGATTACTGTCCAGCATATCCTCCCAATTGACAGTCTCTGCAATCTGTCCCTCCTCCACCTAACCACACAAGGCAAATCAAGCTCAGGGTCTTTGTGAAAATCAAGGCTGTAGTGTGCAGGCCACCTGGAGAGCTAATTTAAATTGAAGGGGGAGGGTGAGAACGCAATAATATCACACATTGGGCTGAGGGGTGGCAGATGGAGTTTAGTTTGGATTAATTCGAGGTATGGAATTTGGTAAATTAAACAAGAGCAGGACCTATGCAATTAAAAGCAGGGCCTTAGGCAGTGTTGTAGAACAGAGACCTAGGCCATCAGGTATAATTATTTAAAATTTGCATCTCATATAGATAGTGTTTAGCAGGGGGTTTAGCACACATGTCTTCATTGGTCAGACCTTTGAGTATCGAAATTTGGACGTCAATGTTGAGGTTGTACAGGATATTGGTGAATACTGTGTCCAGTCTGGTCATCCTGCCCGCTCATTCCATAAGCACACCACCCTCTGGGTGTAAAAACTTCCCTTAGGTCGCTTTTAAAGTTTTCCTCTCTCAGCTTAAACCTGTACCGTCTAGTTTTGGTTTCTCCTACCCTTAGAATATACCTTGACTATTCACTTTGATAGTACTGACCTTGATATTATTAAACTGGAGAGGATTGAGCAGACATTACCTTGGATGTTATTAGGAATGGAGGCAGTGAGCTATAAGGAGAGGCTGGGATAGGCTGGGACTCTTTTCACTGGAGAATATGAGATTAAGGTGTAACTTTACAGAGGTTTATAAAATCATGAGGGGTACAAATAAGCTAAAGGGCTGATGTATTTTCCCTAAAGTTGGGGATTCAAAACCGAGGGATATTTTAAGGTGCGAGGAAAAAGATTCACAAAAGTCATGAGAGGTAATTATTTTAGACAGAATCTGGCTTGTGTGTGGAATGAACTTCTAGAGGAAGTGGTGAAAGTAAGGACAGTTACAATGTTTGAAGGATATTTAGATCAGTAATGGATAAGACATCAGTTTGGATGGTGCTGTGAGCAGCTGCCCTCTTCCTCTTTTTCTCTGAATGGTTTTCACCCTCTGCTGATGCCTGTGCAATGGCGCATGGAGGCCAGCAGAGGGTGACATTGCATCACTTTACGCACCACAGAGACTGCCAGACCTTCCCCAAATAGAGATATACAGATTCGAACACAGGAAATGTTAGGACACGGCATTGAGCTCATCTGGTAATTTAAACTAAACATAAAGAAATACTCAATTCACCTTATAAACTGCTAAAATATGAGTGACAGAGAAATCCTAAATTCCACTGTTTAAATAATAACATCAATAACACTGAATGTGAACATTTTACATCAAGCATTCTGAACTCTGAGACCCCCTTTCTCTTAACTGCTTATTCCCCCACTCCAACTCTATAACGGTATACTCTTTCAATAAGACTCTTAATAAAATTGTACTCATTTAATTTCAAAATCTCACAGCAGCTGTTGTTTGCATGTCTTCTTGCGGCTGTATATCTCCCTGGCCATCTTCTTTCTGTTTGCTGTGGATATGTTTCATATGGAAAGATACATTTGATAAAGAGTGTTTCCTTATCTCTTGATTCTGTGTTGATCGCATTTGCTCTGTCTGCAATTTTCTAAATGCCTGCATTAATATTCACAACGTCAGATCATCTCATTGGTTCAATTTTTGAAAACCAATAAATTCAAACTTGATTTGGTTTTAATACTCTGGGGCATAATTTAAACTGATTGGTAAAATTCGAATTGTTGTCCAAACAGCTACCATCTCAGGGATCTATTTCACCGCCAAATGTGACATAGTTTCAGTTGTCCTTGACACTCTGAGTCTGCCATCCTCTCATATGCACAGGCGCTTGTAAGCTCTCAGTTCAGAACAGCTTTCCATCTCTCTTAAAAGTACAGTACACATTTCAACTTCATTACATTAATACCCTGATATCAATACAGATACTTGGAACCAATCCGGATTTCTCTTGCTCTATAGTTTGTCAATATTTCATTCACTTCGTCTGGTTTGTATCAGGAATTTTGTTACTCCATTGACAGCATGTCATTATTCGACTCCGTCGGGGGAAAATATCAGTATTCCACTATCAGGATTTCAGTTGTTTCATGGCGACTGTGAAACTATAACTATCTCAATGTTTGTAGGTGGCACCATGTCTGGAAGAATTGTAAAGTATATGGAGGACAGTGTGGAACTCTAACAGGACAGTGACACGTTGGTGTAGTGTTCAGATGTATGGCAGATGGGGATCAATGCAGAGCAGTGTGAGGTGATGGACTGTGGTAGGAAAGACAATGAAAGACATTTTAAAACAAGCTGTACAGTTATAAAGGGGGCGCAGGAGCAGAGGGTCATGGGTGTATATGAGCACAGAATGTTGATGATGTCAGGACAAGTGAAGAGAGCAGTAACTATCAAAGATTAGTTTCAGTATCTGAGCTGTTTACAGTAGGAGGTGTAGGAGGTGTAGTCACAGTGCTCCCTTCCTGGGAGGTGGTGATGACGATGTGTTGTGAGCTCACGCTCCTGCCCACCAAGAGCGTGGGGATTCCATTTGTACCAGCTCGACACAAAAGGGAGATGGCATCAGGGCCAAGGCTTCTAAGTTGTGCCGGGGGAAAACGGAACTGCCAGTGGGTTAAAAGTGAGAATTGCCTTTCACTGAACATTGCTTCTTACTAGGTCGGTGGGACATGGATGTTTTAGAACCTCCATACGAGGTATCCCAGTCCTCTCCGACTCCTGCCAGGGTCCGCCCCACATGGCGGGGGGAAGGGGGTTAAGGGAACGGACATCGGGCACTCCAACACCCGGCTTGGCCCTTTCTGTCCTATTCCAGGCCGTTTCTCCGTGAATGGGAGAAGGGGAGGGAAGGGAATGAGGGTGGGACTGGGTGTGTCCCTGCTGTTAGTGCTGGTGTAGGTGGGGGGACAAGGGGAGGGGTTTAGTGGGAGTCAGTCCACAGTATTGTATCCATGCTGTGTTATTGGTATGGGGTGTGTTGTGAAGGGGGGGGGGAGAGAAACATGAAGGTACTACATGCGGCAGTGACAGTGTTGGAACATGAGCCTTGTTCGGGGGTCGGTGCTATAACAGATATACAGTGAGTGTGAGACAGCAGAGGGTATACAGTGACCCTTATCCTGACAGAGGGGAGAAAGTTATTGATGTTTGTCCTGTATTGCTGGGCATTTCTTCAGACCGCAGATACTGCGCTGAGCTGGGTGGGGAGCTCAGACCATGCTCTGTGGGTCTGCTGGTGTGGCTCCCTCTGGGAAGAGAATGATTTCCCTCTGTACTAGCCTTTCCACCAGGACCACCGTGCCCCTGTCGACAAACCGTGGTGTAATTGCCCCTCATCTGCCATGCTCGGGGTAAACTGTGCAGGGCAGCATCAAACAGAGAAAGGTCAACCGTGTGCCCATTGGCCTATTAAAGATGGCACCAGTGCCAGGGATCACAGAATATCCAGGGAGATCCAGGCAATGGTGAGTACCTCCAGACATGATGAGTGGGAGAACCGGGCTGGTATTGAATGAGAGGGACACCATGGGCTGGGATGGGTAGTTCATGAGGTGAGATCGATACGATAGCACCAGGAAACTAGCTCAGCCTTGTGCGGATGATCCCTCTGTCACACTCAAGGTAAATGTCAATGAGACACATTATTGTTAGATTCAGCTCAATGACTCAAATACTCTGCTGGCCCTACTCCCAGATACAAAGCAGAACAAATACACATCCAATACTCTCTATCATCTGAACACCCACCCATATTCTGTTCACCCATCATTCCTGGAAACACTGGCTCACTTGCAGGATTATGTCAAAATGTTTTCATTTTAGTAATCTGAAGAGTGCTAACACAATCTTCCATGACACTGTCTCCCAGTCTCCCCCTCTCTGTCTATTTCACAAACCCCTCCCATGTGGTGATATTTAAACTGATTCGCCCGCCACCTCTCTCTGGCAGCGATGTTCACATCCACAGCAGTACTTTGTCATGGTACAGTGGAGATATGGAGCTGGAAATGGATGTGAGCTGCACATCCTGTCACTTCCAGCATGGGCTGCAAGATTCTCCACGCTGGGTAGTGATCTAACACAGTGTTATTGAGCAATGCACTGGGGTGGTGTACACAGTCCTATATGCTGGGAGGTTAACTGCTCCTGGTTTACAGATCAATGCACTGAGGTGGTGGACACAGTCCTACATGCTGGGTGGGTAACTGCTCCTGGTTTACACATCAATGCACTGGGGGGTTGTACACAGTCCTATATGCTGGGAGGTTGACTGCTCCTGGTTTACAGATCAATGCACTGGGGTGGTGTCACAGTCGTACACGCTGGGAGGGTAACTGCTCCTGGTTTACAGATCAATGCACTGGGGTGGTGTACACAGTCCTAAACGCTGGAAAGGTAACTGCTTGTGCATTACAGATCAATGCACTGGGTGGTGTACGCAGTCCTACATGCTGGGAGTGTAACTGATCCTGGTTTACAAATCAATCCACTGGGGTGGAGTACGCAGTCCTACATGCTGGGAGGGTAACTGCTCCGGGTTTACAGATAAATACACTGGGGTGGTGTACACTGTCCTACAAGCTGGGAGGGTAATTGCTCCTGGGTTACAGATCAACGCACTGGAGTGGTGTACTCAGTCCTACATGCTGGGAGGGTAACTGCCCCTGGTTTACAGATAAATGCAGTGGGTGGTGTGCACAGTCCTACACGCTGGGAGGGTAGCTGCTCCTCGTTTACAGATCAATGCAGTGGGTGGTGTACACAGTCCTACACGCTTGGATGGTTACTGCCCCTCGTTTACAGATCAATGCACTGGGGGGATGCACACAGCCCTACATGCTGGGAGGGTAACTGCCCCTGTTTACAGAACAATACAGTGGGTGGTGTACACAGTCCTACATGCTGAGAGGCTAACTGCGCCTCGTTTACAGATCAATGCACTGGGGTGGTGGACACAGTACTACATGCTGGGAGGGTAACTGCGCCTGGTTTCCAGATCAATGCACTGGCGTGGTGTCCACAGTCCTTCATGCTGGGAGTGTAACTGCGCCTCGTTTACAGATCAATGCACTGGGGTGGTGGACACAGTACTACATGCTGGGAGGGTAACTGCGCCTCGTTTACAGATCAATGCACTGGGGTGGTGGACACAGTCCTACATGCTTGGAGGGTAACTGCGCCTCGTTTACAGATCAATGCACTGGGGTGGTGGACACAGTCCTACATGCTCGGAGGTTAACTGCTTCTGGTTTGCAGATCAATGCACTGGGGGTTTGTACACAGTCCTACATGCTTGGAGGGTAACTGCTCCTGGGTTACAGATCAATGCATTGGCGGGGTGTACACAGACCTAAATGCTGGAAGGGTAAATGTTTCTGGTTTACACATCAATGCACTGGGGTGCTTTACACAGTCCTCCATGCTGGGCGGGTAACTGCTCTGGTTTACAGATCAATGCAGTGGGTGGTGTACACAGACCTACATGCTGGGAGGGTAGCCGCTTCTGGTTTACAGATCAATGGACTGGGGTGCTTTACACAGTCCTCCAAGCTGGGAGGGTAACTGCTCCTGGTTTACAGATCAATGCACTGTGGTGAGGTAGACAGCCCTACATGCTGAGGGGGAGGGGGGGGTAACAACTCCTGCTTTACAGATCGATGCCCTGCGGTGGGGTACACAGTCCTATATGCTGGGAGGGTAACTGATCCTGGCTTACAGATCAATGCACTGGGGTCGGGTACACTGTCCTACATGCTTGGAGGGTAACTGCTCCTGGTTTACAGATCAATGCAATGGGGTGGTGTACACAGTCCTACATGCTGGGATGGTAACTGCTCCTCGTTTACAGATTAATACACTGGTGTGGGGTACACTGTCCTACATAGTGGGAGGGTAACTGGTCCCGGTTTACAGATCAATGCACTGGGATGGACTACACAATCCTACATGCTGTGAGGATAACTGCTCCTAGTTTACAGATTAATGCACTGGGGTGGGCTACACAGTCCTACATGCTGGGAGGGTAAATGCTCCTGGCCTATACATCAATGCATTGGAGTGGTGCACACAGTCCTACATGTCGGGAGGGTAACTGCTCCAGGTTACAAGTTCGTGATCACTGCACAGCTCTCGGTGCTGGACAGATATCTAATCCGTGTTTTTCGATTAATGCATGGGTGTGGTCTCCACTGCTTTCCACACAGAACAGGTAGGAGGCTGAAGGAACACAGCAAGCCAGACAGCATCAGGAGGTGTGGAATTTGAGATTTCCAGTGTCAACCTTGTTCAGGACTCCTGAAGCAGCGTTACTCCCGAAACGTCGATGTCTCCATCTCCTGATGCTGCCTGGCTTGTTGTGTTTTTCCAGCCTCCTGCCTGTCTACTTTGGATTCCAGCACCAGCAGGTTTTTTTGTCTCTGTCCCGGCTTCCCATACTCGACAGATGGTTTAAAGATAAATGCTCTGACATGGTCTGTGCAGTGTTCCAAACTGGCCAGATTGCTGAGTTATACTGAGCAATACATTGGCCGGTCTGCACCGTGTTCCACGATGAACGGATATATCCTCTGGGTGTATGGTGTCTGGGCTGGTTCTGTGAGGTGGATTGAGAATATGGTGTATCTAACCATTTCAGCTGATCTGGCAATGCCTTTAGTTCCCATTCCTGTGACTGGACCCTCCGTCTCTCACCCAATTAATGTTACAGTGTGCCCAGGCACAGTACATCATGTTGGTGAATACTCACTGTCCTGGCAGCAGCCACAGCCTCTTCATTCCCATTATCCTCGGGTCTCCACGGAGAAAGGAATGATGGCCTTTCAGATAAAGGCTGTCCCTTTGGTACAGGGGTCAAAGCATCCTCCCCCTCACCAAGTCCCACTACCAACCAATACCTGGTGTATACTGAGAGTAATGGGGCCACTGGGAACATCGGGGAGCAGACCATCAGAGAGATGGGACCATACTTCCCATGTCTGGACAGGTCAGAGTGAACCCTCCAGTACAAATGGTATCACTAAGTCCTATAATCCCTCTCCATTGATGTAATACACAGCCTGTTATTCTTCCTGAAGAAAAACAAAATCACAGGTTCACAGTTACCCACATTATATTTTTTTAAGAATGAACAGGATGTTCTACACTTATGTTTTATTTTCATTTAAACTCCCACGCTACCGCTTAACTGCGGTAGTGCTTACTTTCTTTCCCAAGCATCTATGTTGTGTGTGTGCAGGTGTGGAACAAAGTAAGAGACAACAAGGTGCACGAATCTTTATTCAAATTTCGACTACCAGGAAGAAAGGAAACACCCGATTGGCCAGTGACAAGCAATGACCTTCACATCAAAGGGCAATGCTTTGTGATCAAACAGTGAAGGGGAGGGCAGGGATTAAATCAAAATGGAGTTGCAGGGGGAAATAATGTACTCCACTCCTTGTGGCATCCACCTCTCCCTGAACAACTCCAGGGTGTTGGTGGAGACCGTGTGCTCCTTCTCCAAGGACACCCGGGCCCTAACGGAACCACGGAAGAGGGGCAGGCAGTCGGCCCTAACGACCCCCACCACGGCCCGCTGCCTGGACCTGGTTATGGCCAGTTTGGCCAGGCCCAGGAGCAGATCCAGAAGGAGATCTTCAGGAGGCCCTCCCTCCTCCATACCGGATGCCCAAAGATCAGGAGCGTGGGACTGAAGTGCAACCAAAAGCAGAGGAGGAGGTTTTTAATAAAATCAAAAAGGGAGTGCAAACGCCCACAAGCCATTGGGCTCAGAGTCCGTGAACCACGGCAATCTGCAGTTGCAGGGACCGCTGGGTGCAGCACCCTCCACCCCAGAACCCGAGAAAAAGGGCGAAGACTCCCGCGTAGAGCGTCCTCCACTGGGGATCCCCACTGCCCGGTGGCAAATGGACATGCCAAGGCGTGTCTGGACAATGGGTGAGGGAGAAGAGGTGGTCGGTGTGCAGGAGCCGTCGATACAGAGCCCGCCTTTTTACATCCTTAAAAGGGACAAAATTAAAATTCCGGAGGCAGCTTGGGCCAATGTGAAATTCTGTCCGGGCTGGGGTGAGCGTGGACGGGATCCCACTGCACAATAAGCATCCTCCAATTGGTGCACAATGTCAGGTCCGATCACCGCCGTTTTATGGCATCGGATGGCGGTGGCCACGTACCGGACGTCTACCGCTGCCCTGCTCGCTATATCCTGTAGCAGCGTCCAGCCCAGGCCCCCGGCACCCAGCATGTCCCTGACCCTGGTCACCCTCACCGCCACGGCCGTCCCCTCCGACAGCCACTCGAACCTGGGAGTGCAAGGGCGCGGATTCCTGAGAAACGGCTCCCTGACGACAGCCGTTACTCCTGCCGGAGGGTAGGTGTGACGCAATTCGACCATGTTCCACACAGTGATCAAGTCCTGTAAAAGACAGGCAGCATCTTGAGGGCGACCTCCAAATCGTCGTCGACGAACAGGAGCTGCGTGTCATAGTTGAGATTACGCACTTGGCGGAAAAAATATGTTGCCAGGGTGCACCACCTAGGAGGAGGCTCGACGTAAAGGTATCGCTGCAAGGTCTGAAGGTGGAACGTTGCAACATGGGTGCGGACACACACCAGCAACTGTCCGCCCTCCTCAATAGAAGACTCTGAACCTGCGCAGTGACCCAGTGCACCTTTTTGTCCCAGAAGAAATTACCAACGTTCTGTGGATGTCAGTGACAAAGCCAGGAGGAGGGACCAAAGTGACCAGCCAGTACCACAGCATGGCGGCCACCAGCTTATTTAGGACCAGCACTCGACTCCTGTAAGATAGCACTCGGAGCAGTCCTGTCAAGCGGCCTAGGCGAGCCGAGACTTTGGCCTCCAGCTTCTGCCAGTTCGCCGGCCAGGATTCCTCTACCGGGCTGAGGTAGACTCCCAGGTCGAGGAGATGGGTGGTACTCCACCTGAACCCCCGTAACTCCTCCGGCAGGGAGTCCACCCGCCACGGACCGACGAGTAGTCCGGAACATTTTCCCCAGTTGATCTAGGCGGAAGACGTTACCGAGTACACGGCCTGGCACTCGCACATCCTCCCCAGGTCAGCCGGGTCGGTCAAAGTGAGGAGCATGTCGTCGTTGTAGGACGAGAGGACCAACCCCGTGCCCGTGCCGCGCAGAACGAGCCCTAACAGCCTCCTCCGCAAGAGGCGCAGGAAAGACTCCATGCACTGGGAATAAGTTGGCCGGACAGGGGGTGGCTTTGAAGTTCTCCTCTCCGGAAGTGAAGAGGCGCCGTCAGGGACCCGTTAACTTTAACTAGGCACTCTGTGGCAGTGTACAAAAGTTGGATCCGGGCGAGGAACTACATCCCGAACCCGAATGCCCGCAGCATCCCGAGCAGGTACGCATGTTTGACCCTGTCGAACGCCTTCTCCTGATCGAGAGACAGGAAGGCGCTCGGTAGACCAGCCCGTCGACAGAAATGGATCAACGGACAGGTGGATGTTGTCATGGATAAAACTCTTGATGGCCTGAATAGCCTGCTTCAGTACAGGTGTAGTTGGGAATGGTGCAGCACGATTTGGAACCATCAGTGAACAGCCCACTACTGAACTTTATGATGGAGGGAAGGCTGCAGCTGTTGCTAGCCCACAGTGCCTCATGGATGACCATCTTCCATGTGCTCGGTCCTTTATAAATATGTCCTACTACACAGGAGGGAGTGGTACATAACACAGTGAGCGGGGTCTTCAATATGAGGCTGAGACTGTCCCTCCACCAGTACTGTGTGTTGGCTGTTCCGACAGGTACTTTTAGGGACAGACCTCTCTGTGACAAGGAGTTTGGTGAAAATGTTTCCCTTTTGTTGGTTCCCCCATCACTTCCCCTAGTCTGGCTGCTGGGTATATGAGGCCTCTCCCTTCTCAGTCAGTGGGGAGCCTGTGGGGACACTCTTGGTGATGGACATTGAGTCCCAAACCCAGAGGACGGTCTGTGCCTTATCATTCTCAGTGCCTCCTCTGATTTGTTTCAAAAGCGAGGGGAACTGAGTTATCACCGGAGGGACAGGTGAGGGGCCGGGATGTGCATCCTCAGGCGATTTCCTTGACCATCTGTGACCTGTTACCATGAGATTTCCCAGGTTTTGGAATCAATGTTGGGGAATTGCAGGGTAACGCCTTCACTGTCTGCATCCCAGGGAGTGCCAACCGCTGGTGGGTCTGCCCTGCTGGTGGGACAGGATATACCCAGGGATGATGATGGGGCTTCATGAAACAGGCCTGATACCGTGAGTATGATTGTGTCAGACTATTTCCTGACTGGAGGGTGGTGCTGGAAAAGCACAGCAGGTCAAGCAGAATCTGAGGAACAAGGGAATGAACGTTTCGGGCATAATCCCGTAATCAGGAATGAGGCTTGTGGCCAGGGGGGCTGAGAGATAAATGGGAGGGGCTAGGGCTGGGTCTGGGGCCGAGGCTGAGGGGAGGGGAGCTGGGAATGTGATCGGTAGATAGGGGTGGGGGAGAGGTGATAGGTCAGAGAGGAGGGTGGAGTGAATAGGAGGAAAAGGTGATGGACAAGCCAAGGAATTCCCCGGAACGCTCTGTCCCCAACATTCCATAACTGCCATTCCCCGGAACGTTCTGTCCCTGACATTCTATAACTGACATTCCCCGGAAAGGTCTGTCCCCGACATTCTATAACTGATATTCCCTGGAAAGTTCTGTCCCCGACATTTTATAACTGACATTCCCCGGAACGGTTTGTTCCCAACATTCTATAATTGACATTTCCAGGAAAGTTCTGTTCCCGACATTCTATAACTGACATTCCCCGGAACGTTCTATCACTGACATGGTTTGTGAACGGCCGGACGTCAGTGAATTGAACAAACGATAAGATCCCGAGGGAAGAGATCCCGTTCCAGGGAGAAGGAGACACTGATCCGAAGGCCCATCTGGCAGTTAAAGTGGTGAATACGTTTTCCATGTGGTTATATTTCTTCATGGCAAAGGATCGACCACAATTTAGACCAAAATACAGAAATTCCCAAACTCCGTTTGTCTTCAGGAAACTGGGAGAGAATCCTTCAGGACAACAATGTTTCCACCCTCCGTAGTAAAATCTGGGAAGGAGTGACCTGTGTCTGCTCTCGAGTGATCGAGTGTGTGGGAATGTTCTAGAAACTATCTGCCCTTATGGATGTGTCTCTGTGTGTTTGGAGAGGGAGGGTTTCTTGTGGTTTATGTCACATTTTTGTCAGTAATTCAGACATTCCCATTTGTTATTTCACCTGCAATTATTTTAATAAATCCCTGAATACAGGGACACATTTGAAAATCTCACTGGGTCCCCTATCAAAAGGGTCCCTTTGCCTCCAGGCTGATGGATTATGCGTTTGTTTTCCTTCCTCACAGTTAACCTAGTGACCATCTACGTCCTGCTTTATAAAGATTGTGGATTGTCTCCATGTGTCAGACGTTACCTGGGGGCCATCGCAGCGGCGGATCTCCTGGTCATTATCCTCGACCTGATACTGAGACACATTCCCATTGTTTATCGGGAACAGTTTTATTTCCTGAAGGACTCCCTGCCCGTGTGTAATATCCACGCCGTCCTGCTTTATGCAGCCACTGACTGCTCTGTCTGGTTCACCGTCACTTTCACCTTTGATCGGTTTGTGGCCATTTGTTGCCAGAAGCTGAAAAGTAAATATTGCAGTGACAAAACGGCGGCTTTGCTTCTGGGAGCAGTGACTGTGCTGAGCTGTTTAAAGAACATTTCCTGGTATTTTATGCTCACTGGTCGGTATCCGCTGTGGAACCAGCCCTGGTTTTGTGATGTAACAGGCGCTGTTTATTACTCCAGTGTCTGGGTCATAATCGAGCTCCTCCATCACATTCTAACTCCATGTGTCCCATTTCTCCTGATTCTACTGTTCAATGTTCTCACCGTCAGACACATTTTAGTGACCAGCAGAGCCCGCAGGAGACTCCGCGCTCACACCAATGGGGACGCTCAATCTGACACAGAAATGAGAAACCGAAAAAAATCCATCATTTTACTGTTTGTGATCTCGGCCAATTTCATCCTGTTATGGTCAACGTTAATGCTGTATTCTATATGGAGACGGATGTTGTATGTTGTGTATACTCCTGTGTTTCTCGATGGCTTTGTGCGGGAATTGGGCTTCATGCTGCAGCTCCTCAGTTGCTGCACAAACACCGCGATTTATGCCGTGACCCAGACTACGATCAGGCAGCAGCTGAAGAATGTGCTGAAATATCCCTTCACCCAGATCCATCCATCCATCAAATTCCCTCATTAATCAATCCATCCGGGATTTTCTCATTTCAGTTCAGTGTTTCAGCGATGGAGCAGCCTGTCGCTATGGTAACAGACTGAGGGTAGCGCTGGTTTGTCCATTCTTATCCCACAGGGGGGTGACAGGGAAACATTTCAATGTTTCTCATAACTCAGGGTCGAGTGAGAAAAGGCACATTCCCACTGACTGTATCCATCACTTCCATTTGTAAACAATAAAAATGTTGATTAAAGCGTGCCGAGCAGCAGAGTGACCGATGTTGTTGTGTATCTTTGTGTTGGAGAAGCTGAGCAGGAGAGAGACAGATTCAGCCCCAAGTCCTGGTCCTCAGGGGATGGGAGGACACCGCACTCAGGAGCTGGGTTTAACTCCCTCTATCCCCCCACTGCAGCCTGGCCTCCCAATTTCCTCTCTCCTACTCTTTCTCATCACCTCTATCCCCCTCTCTCTTTCTGCACACTCACTCTTTCACACCACCACTCCCTTTCACTCCCCCTCTCTACCTCACGCACCCCTAACCCCCGTTTTTCACCTGCCTCCACTCTTCCTTCTACCCTTCATCCTGCCGTCTCTCCCTCCCCCCGCAATTCCATCTCTACCTCAATTTCCCCTCCTCCTATCTGCCACATCTCTATCCTCTCACCCCCACCCGCACCCACCACAAGCAGCCTCACCACCAACCCCACCACCAGTCTCTGGGTCAGAGGTAGAGAGAAGGATCAGGGCGATGGTGTGTGTCAGAGAGGGAGGGAGGGAGAGGAGGGAGAGAGATTCATTCAGACAGAAACGGAGGGAGGTGGGGAGAGAGAGACAACGAGGGAGAGAATAGGAGATACAGAAGGTGGAGAGAGAGAAGGAGCGGAGAGAGAGAGAGATGGGGAACAAAGGAGAGACATAGGGTGAGGGAGGGAGAGAGATGAAGACAGGGGAGGAGATAATGAGAGACAGAGACGAGAGAGAGAGTGATACTGAGAGAGGTGCGAGGGAGGGGGCGAGAGAGAAATGGGGCAAGTCTTCGAGACAGAAAGGGACAAGGAGAGACAAAGGGGACGAGACAGATGGGAAGGTGAGAAAGAGAGAGAGGAGGAGAGAGGGAAGAGTGAGAGAGAATGAGGAGGGAAGAGAGAGAGAATGTAAAGGGGCAAGAGAGAGATAGAGGAGACCTGAATGAGAGAGTCGAGAGAGAGAGGGTCGAGAGAGGGGGGGGGGGGGGGCAAGAGCGAGAGACAGAGAAAAGTAAAGAAATGAAAAGAGAAGAAAAGAAATTGAGAAAAGAAAAGAGAAAACAAAAAAGAAAAGAGGATAAAAAAGGGAAGGAGGGAAGGAAGGATGGAAGGAAGGAAGAACGAAGGAAAGAACGAACGAAAGAAAGAAAGAACCAAAGAAAGAAAGAAAGAAAGAGCCAAAGGAGAGATTGAGAGAATGAGTGAGAGGGCGAGTGAAAGAGAGAGGGCGAGAGAGAGAGAGAGTGAGGGCGACAGAGAGCGGGCAACAGAGACTTAGAGTGTGAGAGAGAATGATAAGGTGAGAGAGAGAGAGAGAGAGAAAGACGGGACGAGAGAGATATAGAGAAGAGAGAGAGGGAGTGAGAGAGAGAGGAGGGCAAGAGAGAGAGAAGGAGGGGCAAGGAGAGAGGTGTCACAGAAAGAAGGAGCTGGAGAGGGAGGCGGTAAGAGAGTGAGAAAGAGAGATGAGCAAGAGATTGAGGAGGGACGAGAGGGAGAGGGAGCAAGAGAGAGAGAAATAGGGTTCGAGTGAGAGAGAGGGAGGCAAAAGACAGATAGGAGGTAAGAGAGAAGGGTCGAAACAGAGGAGGCGAGGGAGAGAGAAAGGGAATGAATGAGAGGGAGGTGGGAAGTGGGGGGAAGAGAGAGAGCGAAGGCAAGAAAGAGAGTGAGGGCAAGAAAGAGAGTGAGGGTGATAGAGACAGTGTGATGGGCGGAGAAACAGCGCGAGGGTGAGAGAGAGAGACTGATGTTGAGAGAGACGAGAGAGAAGAAGTGTTTGACAGAGAGGGGGCGAGAGAGAAAGGAGGCGGGAGAGAGGGTGCGGGAGAGAGAGGGTGACAGCGAGAGCGCAGGGGCAAGAGAGGACGAGACAGAAAGAGACAGAGAGAGAGACACAGAGAGAGAGAGAGAGACATAGAGTGAGAGGGAGGGACGGAAAAAAGAAACGAGAGAGAGAGAGAGAAAGAGAATAAGGGGAGAGAAGAGAGTCGGCGAGAGCAAGATAGAGATAGAGACAGATAGAGAGCGCGTGTGTGAGAGAGACAGTGAGAGAGAGACAGTGCGAGTAAGAGAGAGAGATGGAGAGACCGAAAGAGAGAGGAAGGGTGGGGAGGAGAGAAGGGTGCGTGAGAGAGAGGTGGGGACGAAGGGGGCGGCGGGAGAGACAGGATGAGAGCGAGGGAGCGAAAGAGTGGGGTGAGAGAGAGGAGGTGAGAGAGGGAGAAAGCGAGAGACACAGACAATGAGAGAGAGAGAGAGAGAGAGACAGAGGGCGAGCAGTAGAGAGAGAACGAGAGAGACTGAGCGAGAGAAAGAGAGGAGCTGAGCAAAAGAGAGATAGGAGAGAGGGATGGGGTCGAGAGAGGGAACGAGATAGGGGGCGAGATAGGGCGGAAGATGGGTGCAAGAGAGGGAGAGACAGGGGGCGAGAACGAGAGAGGGAGGAAAGAGAGGGAGATGAGGCGACAGTGACATGAGAGAGTGTGTGCAAAGGGGGTGGGTCCAGAGAGAGACATACATAGGGGCGAGATGGTGGGGAGAGAGCGACAGAGCGAGAATGGGCGAGAGAGAGGGTGAGGGGGGTGAGAGAGAGGGACGAGGGAGAGAGAGGGGGCGAGAGACCGCGGGGGAACGAGACAGTGAGAGAGAGCGGGAGGCGAGAGAGAGCGGGAGGGCGAGAGAGAGTGGTGGGGCCAGAAAGTGAGGGGGGAGAGAGAACGCGGGGAGGCGAGAGAGAGAGGAGGGCGAGAGAGTGAGGGGGCAAGAGAGAGGGGGGTGAGAGGGAGAGGTGGCGAGACAGAAATGGGGTGAGAGAGAGAGGGGGCCGACAGAGAGCAGGAGGCGAGAGAGAGAAGGGGCCGAGAGAGTGAGTGGGCCGAAAGAGTGAGGGGTGTGAGAGACTGAGGGGTAGAGTGAGAGAGCGGGCGAGACAGATAGAGGGGGCGAGAGAAAGGGGGCAAGAGAGAGTGGGAGAGACAGAGAGGGGGCGAGAGAGAGGAGGTGAGGGGAGGCTGTGTTGGTGGGGTGTCGGACAGGGCTGGGGAGGGGGCTGTGTTGGACGGGTTGGGGAGGGGGCAGTATTGGTCGGGGTTGGGGAGGGGGCGGTGATGGACGGGGTTGGGGGAGAGGTCGGTGTAGGACTGCGTAGGGGGAGCGGGGAGTCATGATCGGTGGGAGGGGCTGGCACGGTTGTCAACAGGGCGTGGGTGTGGGGAGCGATGATGAATGTGGTAGGCTGGGAGGGGTGTGTGGAAGGCGGTGAAGGTGAGTTTGGGGGCAGTGTGTGGACGGCTGTGAGGGTCAGGCTGGGTCAGTGTGTGGACGGCAGTGAGGGTCAGGATGGGGGGCGGTGGGTGGATGGTGGTGAGGGTCAAGCTGGGAACGGTGTGTGGATCGCGGTGAGGGACAGTCTGGGGTGTGTGTGGACGGGGGTGAGGGTCAGGCCGGGGGTGGTGTATGGGCGGCAGTGATGATCAGGCTCGGGGCAAAGTGTGGATGGCGGTGAGGGTCAGTCTTGGGGCGGTGCGTGGACAGCGGTGAGGGTCAGGCTGGGGGCATTGTGTGGACGGCGATGAGGGTCAGGCTGGGTGCAGTGTGTGGACGGTAGTGAGGGGTCAGGCTGGGGTCAGCATGTCATTGGTGGTGAATGTCAGGGTGGGGGCGGTGTGTGGAAGTCAGTGAGTGTCACTCTAGAAATGGTTTGTGAATGGCGGTGAGGGTCAGGTTGGGGGCAGTGTGTGGACGGCAGTGAGGGTCAGACTGGGAGCGGTGTGTGGACGGCGGTGAGGGTCAGGCTGGGGGCAGTATGAGTCAGGCTGGGTGCAATGTGTGGACGGTGCTGTGGGTCAGGCTGGGGGTGGTGTGTGGACGGCAGTGAGGGTCTGGCTGGGGCTGTGTGTGGACATCAGTGAGGGCCAGGCTGGGGGCGGTGTGTGGACGGCAGTGAGGGTCTGGCTGGGGCTGTGTGTGGACATCAGTGAGGGCCAGGCTGGGGGCGGTGTGTGGACGGCAGTGAGGGTCTGGCTGGGGCTGTGTGTGGACATCAGTGAGGGTAAGGCTGGGGGCAGTGTATGGGCGGTGGTGTGGGTCAGGCTGGGGGTGGTGTGTGGCCGGCAGTGACTGTCAGACTGGGGGAGGTGTGTGGCCGCCGGTGTGCGTCAGGCTGGGGGCGGTGTGTGAGCGGTGGTGAGGTTCAGGCTGGGGGCAGTATGTGGGCGGTGGTGAGTGTCAGACTTAGGAAAGTGTGCGGCCGACAGTGTGGATCAGGTAGGGGGTGGTGTGTGGGCGGCGGTAAAGGTCTGGCAAATGGGTCTATCTTGGATGGTGTTGAGGGTCAGGCTGGGTGCGGTGTTTGCGGACAATGAGGGTCAGGCTGGGAGAGGTGTGTGGGGACAGTTAGGGTCAGGGTGGTGGAGGTGTGGGGGACATTGAGAATCAGGCTGGGGGCGGTGTGTGGGCGGTGTTCAGTTTCAGGCTGGGGACGGTATGTGGGGTGCGGTGAGGGTCAGGCTGAGGGCGTTGAGTGGACGGCGGTGAGGATCAGGTTGTGGTCAGTGTGTGGTCACCAGTGAGGGTCAGGCTGCGGAAGATGTGTGTACGGCGTTGAGGTTCATGATGGGGGTGGTGTGTGCACGGCATTGAGGGTCATGCTAGGGGCTATGTGGGCGGCAGTGAGGGTCAGGCTGTGGCCCTATGTGTGTGGCAGAGAGGGTCAGGCTGGGTCAGTGTGTGGGCAGCAGTGAGGGTCAGGCTGGGGAGATGTGTGAACGGCAGTGAGGGTCAGGCTGGGGCGTAATATGGGTGGTGGTGTGTGTCAGGCTGAAGGTGGTTTGAGGGCAGCGGTGAGGGTCAGGTAGGGGTCGGTGTAGCACGTCAGCAGTATCAGGTTTGGGGCGGTGTGTGGGGAGTAGTGAGGATCAGACTGGGGGTGGTCTGTGGACAGCAGTGAGGGTCTGGCTGGGGCGGTGTCGGACAGACTGGGTGTGGTGTGTGGAAAGCAGTGAGGGTCACGTTCGGGCCATATTGGACGGCGGTGAGTGTCAGGCCAGGTGAGGTGTGTGGACGGTGGTGAGGGTCAGGCATAGAATGGTGCTGGTCGGCGGTGAGAGTCAGGTTGGGGACGGTTTTGGACGGTGGTGAGGGTCAGGCTGGGAGAGGTGTGTGGACGGCAGTGAGGGTGAGGCTGAGGCGGTGTGGGCATAGCGGTGAGGGCCAGGTTCGAGGTGGTGTGTGGACGGCCATGAGAGACAGGTTGGGGGAGGTGTTGAATGGAATTTGGAGTCAAGCTGGGGGCGGTGTGTGCACGGTGGTATGGGTCAGGTTGTGGGTGGTGTGTGGACAGTGGTGAGTGTCAGGTTGGGACGGTATTATACGGCGGTGAGGTTCAGGCTTAGGGCGATGTATGGGCGGTGTTAAGTTTCAGACTGGGGACGGTATGTGGGGTGCGGTGAGTTTCATGCTGAGGGCGGAGTCTGGATGGCAGTGAAGGTCAGTCTGGGGGCGATATGTGGGCTGCCCTGAGCGTCAATCTGTAGCCGATGTGTGGACGGCTGTGAGGGCCAGGCTGGGGATGGTGTATGGACGGCAGTAAGGGTCAGTTTGTGGGCAGTGGTGGGCGGCAGTGAGTGTCAGGCTGGGGTGGTGTTGGATGGCGTTGAGTGGCAGCCTAGGGGAGGTGTGTGGCTGGTGGTGTGGGTCAGGCTGGGGGTGGTGGTGAGTGTCTGGCTGGGGGCAGTGTGTGGTCGGTGGTGTGTGTCAGGTTGAGGGCCGTGTGTGTGGCGGTGAGGGTCAGGCTTCGGCCAGTTTGTGGATGGTGGTGAGGGTCAGGCTGGGGGCAATGTGCAGACGATGTTGAGGATCAGGTTGGATGGCGGTGAGGATCAGCTTCGGGGTGGTGTATGGGTGGCGGTGAGTGCCAGGCTGGGGGCGGTGTGTGGACAGCGTTATGTTTCAGGCTGGACAGTATGTGGGGTGCAGTGAGGTTCAGGTTGAGGCCGGTGTGTGGACGGCAGTGAATATCAGACGTAGATCGGTGGTGGACGGTGGTGAGTTTCAGGTTAGGGGCTGTGTGTGTGCGGCAGTGAAGTTCAGGCTGGGGGTGGTGTGTGGACAGCGTTGAGAATCAGGCTGGTGGCGGTGATGGGCAGCGGTGAGAGTCAGTCTGGGATAGTATGTGGTGTGCGGTGAGGGTCAAGCTGTGGGCGGTGTTTGGACGGCGGTGAGTGTCAGGCTGGGGGCGGTGTGTTGGGGGCAGTGCTTGGGTAGCGGTGAGAGTCGGGTTGGGGGCGGTGTGTGGACTATGGTGAGGGTCAGGCTGGGGACAGTGTGTGGACGATAGTGAGGGTCAGGCTGTGGATGGTGTTGGATGACAGTGAGGGTCAGGCTGTTTGCAGTGTGTGGACAGAAGTGAGGCTCAGGCTGGTGTGGTTTGTGGATAGTGGTGAGGGTCAGGTTGAGGGCGGTGCATGGACAGCCGTGAGGGTCAGGCAGGTGGCGGTGTGTGGATGGCATTGAGTGTCAGGCTGCGGGGCGGTGTTAAACGGCATTGTGATTCAGGCTGGGGGCAGTGTGTGGACGGCCCTGAGGGACATGCTGGGGGCGGTGTTGAATGGCGTTTGGTGTCAGGCTGGAGGTGGTGTGTGCACGGCGGTATAGGTCAGGTTGAGGGTGGTGTGTGGATGGCGGTGAGTATCAGGCTGGGGGCGGTATGGGGATGGCGGTGAGGGTCAGGTTGGGACAGTATTGGATGGCGTTGAGGGTAAGTCTGAGGGCGGTGTATGGGCGGCGTTAAGTTTCAGGCTGGGGACAGTATGTGGGGTGTGGTGAGTTTCATGCTGAGGGTGGTGTCTGGACGGCAGTGAAGGTCAGGCTTGGGCGGTATGTGTGTGAGCTGAGGGTCAGACTGTGGCCGGTGAGTGGACAAAAGTGAGGTTCAGTCTGTGGGCGGTGTGTGAGAGGTGGTGAGAGGCCAGGCTGCGTGAGGTGTGTGGCCGACGGTGCAGGTCAGGCTACGGGCGGTGGTGAGAGTCTGGCTGGGGGCGGTGTGTGGACGGTGGTAAGCGTCAGGTTGGGGGCAGTTTGTAGGCGGCGGTGAGGGTCAGGGTTTGGGCTGTGTGTGGATGGCGGTGAGGGTTAGGCTGTGGGCAGTGTGCAGATGACGTTGAGGATCAGGCTGGGAGCCGTGTTGGATGGCGGTAAGGGTCAGCTTGGGGGGGTTGTTTGGGCAGCGGTGAATGTCAGGCTGGGAGCGGTGTGTGGATGACAGTGACAGACAGGTTGGGGTGGTGTATGTACGACGGTGAGGGTCAGTTTGGAGGCGGTGTGTGGGCAGTGAAGAGCGTCAGGCTGGGTGCGGTGTGTGGATTGGTTGTGAGGGTCAGGTTAGGGGCAGTGTGTGGACAACGGTGAGGGTCAGGCTGGGGGCAATGTGTGGATGACGGTGAGGGTTAGGCAGGGGGTGGTGTGTGGATGGCGGTGAGGGTCAGGTTGGGATGCTATTGGACAGTGGTGAGGGTCAGTCTGGGGCCAGTGTATGGAACGCATTATGTTTCAGAATGGGGCCGGTATGTGGGGTGCGGTGAGGTTCAGGCTGAGGGTGGTGGGTGGACAGCAGTGAGTCTCAGATTGGTGACGGTGTGTGGACGGTGGTGAGGATGGTGTGTGGATGGCGGTGTGTGTCAGGATAGAGGCGGTGCGTGGACGTCGGTAAGGGTCAGATTAGGGACGGTGAGTGGACGTCGGTGAGGGTCAGGCCGGGGGCGGTGCATGGACCACAGTGAGGGTCAGACCGGGGGCCACGCGTGCACATCGGTGAGGGTCAGGCTGGGGGCGGTGTGTTTATCGCGGTGAGGGTCAGGCAGGGGGCGGCCTCTGGACGGCAGTGAAGGCCAGTCTTGGGGCGGTGTGCGGAGGGTGGTGAGGGTCAGTCTGGGAACCGTGTGTGTGTGGCTGTGAGGGCCAGGCTGGGGGAGGTATGTGGGTCAGGCTGGGAGCGATGGTGAGGGCCTCGCTGGGGGCGGTGTGTGGACTGTGGTGAGTGTTAAGTTGGGGGCAGTGTGTGGGCAGCGGTGAGGGTCAGTCTGGGGGCCATGTTGGACGGTGGTGTGGGTCAGCCTGGGGGCAGTGTATAGTCGGCGATGAGTGTCAGGCTGGGGTCGGCATGTGACCGGCAGTGACAGTCAGTTTGAGACTGTATTGGGCGGCGGTGAGGATCAGGCTGGGGGCAGTGTATGGACGGCGTTATGTTTCAGGCTGGGGACGGTATGTGGGGTGTGGTGAGGTTCAGTCTGAGGGCGGTTGTAGGTTGGTATACTGCAGCTTTATCGAGCCCTGGTTAGACAACACTTGGTATATTGCATTCAATTCTTGTTGCCTCATTTTCAGAAAGATTTGGAAGCTTTAGAGAGGTGCAGAGGAGATTTATCAGGATTCTGCCTGGCCTGGAGGGGAGATCTAATGTAGAAAGTTTGAGGGAGTTAGGGCTATTCTCCTTGGAATGAAAAAGGAGGAGAGGTGACTTGATAGAGGTGAACGAGATGATGAGAGGCTTAGATAGAGAGGATAACCAGATACTTTTCCCATTGCAAAAATGGAAATGACGAGGTGGCATAAATTGAAGGTGATCAGACGAAGATTTATAGGCGGTGTCAGAGATGGGTTCTTTACACATCGTGTAGCTTTTGAGTGGAATGCACTGCCAACAGTGGTAGCAGAGTCCGATACATTCGGGACATTGAAGCAATTCTTAGATAGGCAAATGGATGACAGTAAAATGTAGGGTCTGCAGGATAAAATGTCATCACAAAATTAAGGCCAAAGGGCATGTGCTATACTGTACTGTTCTACGTTGTAAATAGGGAGACTCACAATGGCACAAAGAAGTTTCCGAGAGCTGGAGAGATGGGATCTGAATGAAGAGACACAAGTAGTAAGGGTTGCTAGGATTGTCAAGGGTAACAGAGATAGCAACGGTCTGATCTGGAGCAGACGACCCAGACTGGGATGGGTGTGAGGACGGGAGGTAGTTTCACAGGGAGGGAGGATAATAATGCCACAAGAAATTACACAGCTATAGGGCCTGCAGGAGGTCATGGAGATGGGAACGTTGGGAGGGATGAAACAGTTTACAGGCACAAGGATGTTGATAGGATAGGATGGTTGGAGACATTTTCACAGATAAGGAAGTATTAGTAACCTCCTTCAGTTTAGTCAAAGTGGGAAGGTTTGTAGGGGAGGGTGGAATTTACATAGATAGGGATGTAAGAGCTGGAGAAGGTTATGAAGATGAGTAGATGGATGAAGAGATTGGAGGAGCTTGCATTAACACGGTGGGAGATAGCCACAGGAGGATGTTACACAGATAGTGAGTCTTTTCGGAACTGGATCAGGAGTGTAACAGGTATTGGAGTGAGTTCTACAGACCCTGACTGCAGCAAGGACCTGAGAGGTTTGCAGGGTCTCCACAGATTGATCGTGTCGTTCGGACTGGAAGAAGATATGGAAAGATTAAACCCAATGTATGCTATTTTCTTTTTCCTGAACAGAGTCTCAATAACCCTCAGCAGACAGTGATCCCTAAACCTGCCAGCTTTTCCCTTCACTCGAACAGGGCCATACTGGCCCTGGATTCTTAAGCTCACACTTTTAAAACCCTCCCGTTGCCAGTCATTCCTTTTCCTTCAAACAGACTCACCCAATCGATCGAAATTATGATGTGGAGGAGCCGGTGTTGGACTGGGGTGGACAATGTTAAAAATCACACAACACCAGCTTACAGTCGAACAGGTTTATTTAGAGACACTAGGTTTCCGGGCACTGGTTCATCAGATAATTGTGGAGCACAATCACAAGGCACAGAATTTATAGCCGCAGGATAGCAGTGTGACGGAATGTAATATCATACACATTTAGTTTCTGACTTTCATCTTTGATGGATGATCACCTGTGCTTCGAAAGCTGCTGCTTTGAAATAAACCAATTGGACTATAACCTGGTGTTCTGTGATTTGTAATTCACCCAATCCAGCCGAATGGCCCCAAACCTGGCCCTGCTCCAGTTTCATCTGTGGACCTGTCTGATATTTTTCCATAGCTATGTTAAAACGAAGACAGTTGTGGTCACTGGACCCGAAGTGCTATCTGACTGACACTTCAGTCACTTTCCAGACATCGTTTTCTGAGGGGAGGTCCAGTGTTGCACCCACCTAAGTAGAGTTAGGCTGTGTTAGAGTTGCATCTTGGTTTAGGAAAATGTCTTGGACACATTTGACAAATTGCACTCTGTTTCGGCCTTTTACTCTGTGGGTGGCCCAGTCCATCCAGGGGAAGTTAACACCTCCAACCAATACTACATTATTATTTCTATAGGTACCTGCACTCTCTCTACACACCTGCTCCCCAATATCCATTGGGTTTTTGGGAATCTAGCACACTGCCCCAACAGAGTCCATCTCCTTTTGTTCTGACCATACGGCCTCATGTACCTTCTGACCATATGGCCTCATTTGATGATCCCTTAAGCGTATCCCTTCTAAGCACTGTTGTTCTGCCCTTCCTTATCAAAAGTTCAACTCTCCCATCTCACTCACTCTGTCAGACCTGTAGCTTCTGTATCCTGGAACACTGAGCTGCCAGTCCTGCCCTTCTCTCAGCCATGTTTCTGTTATGGCTATAATATCCCAGTCCCCAGAGCCAATCCATGCTCGGAGATCGTCTGCCTTGCCAGTCAGGCCACGTGCATTGAAATAAATACACGTTAAACCAGTAGTCTTTTCCCTCCCTTGACTGTGCCCCAGGATATCCAGAATAGGAAACTTGTTCTCGGTGGCTGACATATTTTTCCCCTGACTGGCCGATGGTACCTCTCTTACTCAGAGTCCCTGTCAACCTAGTTTAAACTCTCCCCAGGAGACACTATCAAATCTCCCTCACAGAGATCCTGGTGCCCCTCCGGTTTAAGTCAAACCTGTTCCCCCTTGTACAGGTCACCTCTACCCCAGAAGAGATCTCAATGATCCAAACATTACCTCATCCCCCAGCTCCTCAGCCACACATCTATCTAGCCTATCTTTCTATTTCAGTCCTCAACGGGGCAGGTGGCACTGGGAATAATCTGTAGGAATCTTCCCTTGAGGTCATCCTTTTAAACCTCTTACCTAACTCCTGATACTCATTTCACAGGACCCTATCCCATTGTCTACCACTGTCATGTGGACCGATGTGCACAATGACCAATGGCTACTAACTCTCCCCTTCAGAATGTTCAGTAACTGCACAGAGACATCCTTGACCCTCGCACCCGGAAGGCAGCACAAAATCCTGGGATTTCTGCTGCAGCCAAAGAATCTGCTACCCCCTCACAACTGAGTCTCCTATCAGTAATACGATCAATAGAGAGGATCTGACAAACAAACACTGGAAGGACGATCTGCAGTTGGGTCTATATTTGGAAAGTGGGAGCATATTAAAGTGAGACAGTGAGAATTCAGGGCCAGTGTGTTCATGACGAGGGAATATAAAGACAGCAAGTCCACCGATTACTGATCAAGCGATATCGTGAGATTGATAAAGAAAATACAGCGTAGTAAAACCAGGCAAAGCCATCCAAAAGTATAGGGACTGCAAGGGGGTCTTTAGAAATGAGGGGAAAACAATGGCCATAAAATATCCTTTTCAGATACTATAAAGGAAAAGCCACAAGGTATTTTATCAGTGTAGTTAGAATAAGAGGATTACTGAGGAAAGAGCAAGGTTTATGAGAAACCTAAGGGACGATCACTGCATGGAGCCAGAGGAAGTAGGTGAGGTCTTCAACGAATACTTCCCATCTATATTCACACAGGAGAAAGACATGATAGCCGGGAATTTCACTTGGGATGGTGAGGCTCTAGAACATGTTAAGATCGATAAAGGGGAGGTATTAAATGTTTTCACAGGCGTAAAGCTGGAGAAATCCCCAGTGCCCAATGAAATGTATCCCAGGCTGCTATGGGAGGTAAGGGAGGAGATTGTTGGGGCCCTGGCGGAGATATTTAATAGACAATAGACAATAGGTGCAGGAGTAGGCCATTCTGCCCTTTGAGCCTGCACCGCCATTCAATATGATCATGGCTGATTATTAATACTTTGCTGGCCACAGGTGAAGTGCCGAATGATTGGAGGATAGCTAATGTGGTTCCTTTGTTCAGGAAGCGCAGCAGGGATAGGCCAGAAAATTACAGAGCAGATAGTCTGACAGCAGTGTGGGAAGTGGGGGGGGGGGGGGGGGGGAGGGGATTATTGGAAACAATTGTGAGGATCAATCAACACTTACAGAGGTAAGGATCATCGCGGCTTAGTCATCACAGATTTGGTAGAGGAAGATAGTGCCTGAGAAATTCAGTGGAGTTTTTTGAAATAGTGTCTAAAAATATTGATGAGGGCAGTGCAGATGATGTAGTTTACATGGACTTGAATGAGGCCTTTGACAAGGTCTCACATGGAAGGCTGGTCCAAAGGGAAGAGCCCGTGGGATCCAAGGCAAGTTGGTAAATTGGGTCCACAATTGGTGGATGGACTTATCAGTGTTTCAAATTCTTTCACCAGCGGGTGTACCACAGGGATCGGTGCAGGAGCCATCGCTGGTTATTATGTGCATTTATAACTCGGATGCGAAAGCAGAAGAAATCATTAGTAGGTTTAAAGATGACATGAATGGTGAGGGTGTTGTCCACAGTGAGGAAGATGGTCTCAGTCTACAGTCCGATGTCAATCATATGATAATCAGAGCAGAGTTTAGTAGTGATCGAAGGGAGGTAATATCCTGTGGAGGGGGGGGTGCAGGGGGCGGCGAGGAATGATAAGCGAAGGGCAAATATAATGAACGGTAGGTTCTTGCTGAATTCTGAGGAACACAGGGACCTTGGTGGACAAGTCCATAGACCCCTGGAGGTGTCAGCACAGGGAGACAGGGTGGGGAATGGACCTGCCCTGGGGGTGGAATGGGGACCGACATCCTGCTGGAGCGGTTTGAGAGGATATGAACTAGTTTGGCAAGGTATTGGACCTTAAACTGTCAGAAAGCCAGATAGAATTTGAGGCTGGTAAACAAGTTAAAGAGAGCAATTTCAACAGAAAAGGCAGGCAAGAACATAGCAGCGAATAGCGAAAAGGGAAAAAAAAAACTGATAATTAAACTGCATTTATTTCAATGCGAGGGGCCTGACAGCTAAGGAAGTTGAACTCAGGGGATGGATGGGAACATGGCACTGGGAGATTATCAGCCTTCTCCGATCTCAGATAAAGAGCCTGAGCTGAGCTTGTCTATCTTCACCATGGCGATCGTGTCATGCTGGAAAAGTATAGCAGGTCAGGCAGCCTCCAAGGAACGGGAGAAACGACGTTTCTGGCATAAGTCTTTCATCAGAAATTAGTCTTGTGGGTGGGGACTGAGAGGTAAATGGGAGGGGGTTGGGGTTTGTTTAAGGTAGTTGGGAAAGCGAATGGTGGATGGAGGCGGGGAGAAGGTGATAAGTCAGAGGGGGAGAGATGAATGGGTCCGGAGGGTGGAGCTGAGTTGGATGCTTCAGACTGTGAAATGTCGGGGGAGGGGAACTGATGAAGCCTCTGAAATCCACATTTATCCCGTGTGGTTGCAAGGTCCCAAGGTAGAATATGAGGCATTCATCTTCCGGACGTCAGGTGTGAACGGTTTGATGGTGTCTTATGCCCGAAACCTCAATTGTCCTGCTCTGCAATTCACATGACAGGAGAGATGTGAAAACCAAGGACTGAAAAAAAGGAGAAAAACGTATAGATTCAGAGTGAATGGAATTCGACACAGTGCGGACAGAAACCATGTGGCCAGTTGAATCTGCACTGTGCCGGGGAAGAGATTCACACTCCCCCACTCTAGCTTTCTAAACACGCACTTGTGATCCACCTACAAAAATAGAAATTTCTCCAAAAGCTCAGCGATTCAAGCAGAATCCGTGGAGAGCAATCAGAGTTGGCATTGCGAATTCAAAACAGTTCAGAGGAAGGGTCTGTTGACCCGAAATGGTCATTCTGTTTTTTCCCGAGCAGCAATTCTGACTTTTGTCTCTTATTTACAGCACTTGCAGTCCATTCAGATTTTGTTTGCCATTTACCGGAATTGCACACCTTTGCACTGTGGGAAGGAATCGGAGCAGCCTGAGGAAACTCACACGGGAGAGAGAGAGCAGGAGTGTGCAAATTCCACACAGTCAGTCACACAAGACTTGAATCTAAGGCGGATTTCTGACGCTGAATGGCGCAGTTCCACCCACTGATCCCTCTCAATATGCAAGAGCACGTTCTGGAAGCGAATTGAACCCGACCTCACGCAGTGACAGGCGTTGGTACTACTCAGGAATTCTACGCAAAAAGAAGCCTATTTGTTAATACTGGAAATTAACATTCGCTTAACTATGCAACTCTTTTTTTCAAATTACTTGGCCGATACCCTTGTATGTCTTGGCATCGCAAATTCACATCTGAATACTTCTGAAAGTTATGAGAATTTCTGCCTCTGTAACATTTGCATGCATTGAGTTCCAGATTTTATTCAAGGGCTGTTTCAAAATATTTGTCTGCACATTCACTCAAATCTTTCCTCTTCTCTTCTTAAATCTATGCCACCCTACCCTCCCCCGTGATCGATCTCACTGTCAAACAGAAACGTTTATTTCAGTCTATGCCATCCATATTCCTGATTATTTTGTACAACTCAATCATGTTTCCTCTCAATCTCTTCTGCTCTGAGAAATACGCATCCAGTCTATCCAATTTATCTTGATAACTGAAACTCTTCTACCCAGACGATATTCTGGTAAATCTCTGCTGTATCATTTCCAGTGCTATCATATCTGTGCTATCATAGGAATTGCAGAATTGCACACAATAGACAAGATAGAGCTAAATGAGCAAGTGAAATAAATGAAGTAGAAGTCCACAGAAAGAGAGAGGTATTTTCGAATAAATTTTCTTTTCCTCAGTGTTTCCCTGTATCCTTTTCCAGAGCCTGATGTTCTAATAATCTCTGGTCTATGTGGTAAAAACTGCTACATGTGAATTGATGTCGCAACCACGGTATCGAAATGGATTGACTGGTTTGAAGGTGAGCACGTGGTTCCTCTATGACGGCACAAAAGCGCATGAAATGCCAAAGCTGGGAGTGTTCCTGGTCAAAGGCGGGGAGGAAGGGCATATTTGTCTCTGTTTATTAGATTATTAAGAAAGAACAGCAGCATTAACCCGAACTGCAGATTGGCTCAGCGGAAGCGTGCTGGAGCCTTTAGCGAGAGGTCGATTAATTGAAAGCATTCTCTGAAATTTTCCTTATCAATGCGCTGTTTTGTTACTTTGACAGTAAGACCTGTTTTTGACCACATCGTCTCCACATCAGCCTCTTGCTCCCAGTAAAGACTCCAATCCAGCGTACATCACTTTCACTCCTACACAGCCACATGTCATGTTCTCATTCCCCTCTGTGATAATTAGAATTGACAATGCCATTCTCTAAGTTGCAGCAATGTAGCATGAAGTTGGCAGAGTACTCACAAAGAAGAACAAAGAACAGATAAAATTTACAGCCCAGGAACAGACACTTTGGACGTCGAAGCCACTGTGTCAATCTATCACCCAATTCCTAAACATCTGTATCATTCTGCACCCATCTACTCATGCATCTGTCCAGGCGCACCTGAAATGAATCTACTGTGATTACCTTTACTACCTCTGCTGGCAACACGATCCAGGCACCTACCATCCTCGGTGTAAAAGACTTCGAACGATTATGTTTCTTAAACTTTTCACCTTTCACCGTGAATGTTTCACCTCTAATTATTGAATCCCTCACCTTGGGAAAAAGCTTATCCCTATCCACCCTGGCAAAACCCTTCATGATTTTGTAGACGTCAATCGGTTCGCCCTCAATCTCGTTTTTTCTAATGAAAACAAACGTAACCGACTCAAACTCTATTCAGAGCTAGCATTTCCATGCCAGGCAACATCCTCACAAACTTTCTCTGCACCCTTTCCTAAACATCCACATCGTTTGGGGAATTTGGCGCCAGAACTGTACACAACATTCTAAATGCGTTTGAACCAAAATCTTGTACAATTTTAGCATGACCTGCCAGCTCTTATACTGAATGCCATATGCCTTCTTGTCCACTCGATCCACCTGTGCAGCTACCTTCAGGGTACAAAGAACCTGAACTCACAGATCTCTCACCTCATCAACATTACCCAAGGCTCTTCCGTTTACAGTATATGTGGCTCCAGAATTGGACTTCCCAAAATGCATCACCTCACATTTTCCTGGATTCACCTCCATTTGGCTCTTCTCCGCTCAACTCTCCTATAAAACTATATTCTCCTTCATTCTTTGACAGTCCCGTATGCTTTCTGCTACTCCACCTGTCTTCGTGTCATCTGCAAATCTAATGGCGATATTTGGGCTCGCAACCTTTGGAGACTGGAACATTGCACCTGCTCGTAATTAGATTCAATGAACAAAATGTGGAATATATGCCGACCCAGAGGAAGAATGACAAAACGGTTTACTTTACACAAAACCCATTCATTCATGTCCCTTCAAGAGGGAATTCTGCCGTCCGTTATGAGACCTGCCAACAAACCCACAATAGTACGGTTCACCCATACATTCCCTCTGACTCGGTTCAAGGAAAGTTAATTATGAACAACAAATGTTGTTCAGACTATTATGGACACACTCCAGGGAGAATAAGGAAGGATAAAAAAAATACATGGATGATGGGGAAAATTGGGATTCGTCTCAGCGTGGACTCAACTTCAACTGATTATCCAAACTAAATAGACAAAATGATACCCACGCCGCCGTGAAGTCAGGTCCATGGCGTCGGGATCTGCAGAAAGGGATTCAATTGCCAGCTGACATGTAAACTCACTTGCTTAGGCACAATGTGGACAGGGTATTCACCACTCCCATATGTATGAAGGAATCAGTCAGTAGACCAACCTGCAGAGTTGCCATCATGTTTACAAATGATAGCAAGGATCCGATTCTGTTGTTATTGCAAGTGTTCATCCCATCCAGCAATAAACCATGTTTGGATGCCTGTTTCCAGTGGAGTACCACTGTTTCCTGATGTAGATCAATAATTCAAACTTAATTGGAGGAGTCATGTTTAGAAGTTTACAGACGATGTAACAATTGGTCATGTAGTTAACTGTGATGAATAATATCAGGGACCACATGGATGTATCAATCAGGTGGAATGGAAAAATGACCAATGGAATTGAATCCAGACAAATAAGTAGTAATGAAACTGGGGGAAAAAGAAATATTGGAGTGAACATTCAGAGATCTCTGAAGATTGTTGGACATGGAGATCAGATGTTTGTGAGGTTTTTTGGATATTTTTATTGTTGACCACAGGCCCAGGATGATATTCAATCTTTAGCAACCGCCAGTTTAGGAAAGAACTGAAGGAATGAGCACAAGTCTGGTCAATGCAATAATCAACATTTTTAAAAATTGTAAAATAAAAGGCGGAGGGCTGAAGTATAACTCTTTGCCCATCAAGACCGCTTCACCCCTCAATGATTTTACCACTGATTCCTCTCCAGGTCTTGCTGGTATGTACCTTGGAGGGTAGTTTGTAAATGGTGACGTTTCAGTGCATCTTCAAACTTGTCGTTATAGCCCGTACAGTTTTTGAGCTTTGTCTGTCAACAAAACCTTAATGACTTACTTCAGGGAAACTTCTAGGAGGTGCTCTCTGCTGCAATTGCGCCTTTGTAGTTCAGGGAATAAATATTCCGGTGTTGAACAATGTACACTTATGTGACTGTATTTTCGTTGAGTGTGTCCATTTCCTTCAGTGGTATTAAAGCGGTACCCAACTAGGCAAATTGAGAGGGTTCTGTTAAACATCTAATTTGTGCGTTGCAGACGATGTGGCCTTCACGGAGAAAAGAGTTGAGTTAATAATCAAACAAAGTCGACCGACGGACATTTTTTTGTAGTCAACTTCTTTATATGGGCGATCAGGTTCCATTTCTCCTGAATACTAGCTCCCAGGACGATTACACGGAGGAATTCAGTTACAATGAAGCCATTGAATGTCAATCGAATATTATTAGATTCACATTTGTCAGAGTAATCAATGCTGTATTTGGTCCTTCTATGGATCAATCTGATTCCAATCGCTTTCTGATTTCAAGTTCCAATTCCCGTCTGCGCCTGAAATTTCAACCCGTTTCCTCGCTGAAATATCTCCAGCTGTCTTAATAATATGTAAGGATGCTGCAGGGGACAGCAGAGATTTACGAGGATGTTGCCAACTTTGTATAAAATGGAGCTTCGTGAAATTATTGGTTAGGCTTGGATTATTCTCGTCGAAACAAAAGAGGTGGAGGGGAGAATTATAAACGTTCAATATTCTTGGAATTTTGACAGAAGAGAAACGGGTAGGTGGTTTGCCCTATGCTGTGAGGAGAGCACCAGAGGACAAAATCTCGGAATTAGATATTGCCCATTTAATTCAGAAATGAGAAGTAATTTCTTTGCTCAGGGGCCAAACAATCTGTGGCATTTTTCAGCAACCGCTGTTGAGACTGCGTTGTTGGGCATTTTCAAACTGTGCCAGATAGTTAATCAGAAAGATGATGAAACTTTGTCGAGGTAAGTGAGCAGAATCGAGTTAAAGATTATCAGATCAACCATGAGTTCGTTGAATGGTGGGGCAGACTCCATTGGCTGAACGGCATACTTCCACTTGTTTAACATTTGGTCTAACGCCTGATTTTATTCATAAGTTCAGAATTGTGAGGAGATGGGATGAAGTGATAGAAAAGGTTTAATCAACAGATCATACAGATCAGAAACAAGGCTCAGAACTCAGGAAGAAGAAATGTCCTGTGACCCGGGGATAACAAATGACACTGGGCCCAGCACAGGTGGCTGTGTACTGAAGCTGTGATTGCTGAAGAAAGTTGGTGGACTTAAGACAGTTGGCAAGTCTGTGATCACGCTGGATGATGGATCATTGTATGGTTCACACACAGCAGAAATTTGTGAAAGAATGAAAGGTTTGTCTCATTGGAGAGGTTTTCTGTGGTTCCAATTCCAAGTGACTGTTTGAAATACTGACCAGATCATTGTGTGAAGTGTTAGATTAAAATACTCATGAACAACCCCACTGGATAAACGTGCGCTCCCAATCTCTTGTTATTTGTTTCTCTTTCTTTCGATGAAAATGTATAGAAAGACAAGATGGAATGTGGTGTGGAAAGAAAAATGTGTTCCTTCTCATTACACAAATTTAATCGAAAATTTAATAGAATGACTGCTCTCATTCTTCATTTCGACTTTAATGTGGTGTCGATTATTCGTGAATCTCCCGTGCAGTGAAGGGCAAGAACAAGATTCTCGATCCAGTGTATACCAGAGGTGTGAGGTGCAAAGAAAAACTGCTGGAGCGGTCTGTAAAGTTAGCAACCAGAGTGTGACTCGAATCCGTGAATGTGGAGCACAGCGGTATAATAACCCACCACCATAATCTCTCGGTTTCCTCAGCACATTTTGTAGAGGGGAGACATGTGACCTGATCGGGCTACATGTGGTGAACGTCATTGGTGAGAAATTTCCAGAGCCGAATCGAATCCACACCATTGTGTTTCTACTTTCACCAGAATTATAATAACAGCAAATTCCAATAAATGACCATGCTGGTCTGAACGAATAGCTGTCATTGATACATTCTGAGTCAGAACTGTGTCAGAATGAAACAGACAACCAGAATTTTCCGTCATATTCACACCTACATTTGACTCATAATTTCTTCAGTCACTTTCTCTCTCACGTGAAGAAGCAGCCATGGAGAGGGAAGTAAAGACGAAGTTGTAGCTCAATGGCCTTTCTCATATGGCTGAACCTGAATTGGATTAAATCGCAAGAAATGGTGTTTTGTTCTTTCATTTTAATTTTGCTGCAACTTCACAATGTTCATTGTAATATCGCAAGTTAATTAGATTTGTCTCACTGGAACGATTAATGTGCTATTCAAATTTGCTCCGACTTTATTTTAGCTTAAGGAAAATATTTCTGAGAAAATCAGAGGGTTAAAGTGCAAAAGAAAACCCACCAGTTTTGTTGCTCGTTGCTTTGGCAAATTTCACTGAGTATTAAATGGACCGAAAATCATGGTGTTTGTTGTCACATCTGTAACGCATATGATTAAAGCAGGAAGTCGATCTCCAAGCAACTGGTCACTTCCTATTCATTATGTAATATCATCCCTTCACAAATAAGAAAAATCCACTCAGTTCCATTTACAATGATTCAGGTAAAATATTGTGCCAAATCTTTCAAAATCCAGAGTTTTTGGAACCAAGTCTTATTCATAAGACCATAAAACATAGGAGTGGAAGTAAGGCCATTCGGCCCCTCAAGTCCACTCCGTCATTCAATCATGGCTGATGGGCATTTCAACTCCACTTACCCGCATTCTCCCCGTAGCCCTTAATTCCTTGTGACATCAAGAATTTATCAATCTCTGACTTGAAGACATTTACCATCCTGGCCTCCACTGCACTCTGCGGCAATGAATTCCACAGGCCCACCACTCTCTGGCTGAAGAAATGTCTCCGCATTTCTGTTCTGAATTTACCCTCTCTAATTCTAAGGCTGTGTCCACAGGTGCTAGTCTCTTCGCCTAACGGAAACAATTTCCTAGCGTCCACCCTCTCCAAGCCATGTATTACCTTGTAGGTTTCTATTAGATCTCCCCTTAATCTCCTAAACTCCAATGAATATAATCCCAGGATCCTCAGCCGTTCCTCGAATGTTAGACCTACCATTCCAGGGATCATCCGAGTGAATCTCCGCTGGACACGCTCCAGTGCCAGTATGTCTTTCCTGAGGTGTGGGGACCAAAACTGGACAATGTACTCCAAATGGGGCCTAACTAGAGCTTTATAATTTCTCAGTAGCACAACGGTGCGTTTGTATTCCATCCCTCTTGAGATAAATGACAATTCAGCTGCACACGTTCACGAAATTTCTTTACATTTAAAGTCAACCCACTTAGACATTGTTTCTCTGCAACTTCCGACAGACTACACCCCACCCCTACACCTTTACCTAGCCACACGCTGTCTCTCTCTTTTTGAAATTTATTCCTTGCATGTCACTAAATGTGCCTTTCCAAATATTTTGAAAAACAGATTATCGGAGTGACACCAATTCTGCTCTCATCATTTCCAAGTCGTTAAAAAGTTTTATCAAAGGTTTTGAATGCCTGACGTCTAGAAGTTTACTCACTGGAAAGAGGGAGTTTTCCAACTACTAACTCTGTCCAAACATTCCATAATGTGAAAAATCCCAATTAGGTCTTTCTTGGTCCAGGGATAACTGTTCTCAATTTTCCAAGAAGACAAGTGAATAAAATCTCATCCTCAGTAAACCCCGTCAGCATCGTCTCTAATGGCTTTACACACCAGCAAACACCATCATTATCCTCTCTGATAGAATCTCAGAATCCTACAGCGCAGAAAGAGCATTTCAGTCAATCAAGCAGGTGTCGACACTCTGAAGAGCATCTCACCCAGACCTAGCTCTCCTCCCTATTCCCTTATATTTCACTAGAAGGGGCAACCCTCCCCCTTATGATGTCAAAGAAACTTGTTGGACTATAACCTGGCGTCCTGTGACTTCTGACTTATCCCCGCGTTACCATGGCTAATTCATTAAACGAACTTAATTCACTCCCTGGGCACGAGAGGGCAATTTAACTTGGCCAATCAACATAACCCTCAGACCGAACAGCAGTGCGAATTACTGAGCCAATGTTCCATCATCGTGAGCAATTGCTGTATCATTTTTAATGGCTTAATACCCTAGTAATTCAACCTCATCAAAGTAAATCAACCCAGATTCAATGTATCGAAACGCTACTCTGTACTTTACAATCTGATTCGTGCTGCGGGAAATGATTCTGCACTCATATTTAAATGCTTTTACGCTGTTTCTTCCTCACCTTCCTGCTTCCAATAAACTCTTCAATCCGGAACAAGTCTGTCAAATGCTTTTCATTCCAACACAGTCACAAGGTGCAGTTTGCAGAGGTCATGTTTTGCACTTTCACTGACACTCTGCCTCCCTCAGAGCTGCAGTCCTTCCCCACACTGATTCAGGCAGCACTGTCCTTCCTGTGATATGCCCCTTCGAGAATGGAAGGACAAGTATCAATACTCGCACTTGGGAATGGAGCGACAGTTTTAAAATATTTACATTGTCCCCAGTGGAGAATTGAGCCCTGTGACAGGCGGGGACACTAACCACTATACTACTGAGAACAAGAGTGTCAAAGGAGGCCCTTTGTGGCCACACTTGTCAAAAACAACTGCCCATTTCACAATGTTTATCCCACAGCCTTATATGTCTTGGCATCACAAGTTCACATCTGAACATTTATTCATGTTCTAAGGGTTTCCGCCGCTCTGAACAATTCAGACAGTGTATTTCAAATTCCAAACAGCCACTGGCTGATAAAGCATTTTCGCACATCTTCTCAAATCTTTCTGCCTTTCTCCTTAAATATCTGGCCCCTGTTAATCGATTCCTCCATCAATGTGAAACTCGTTCAGTCAACGCTGTCCATACCCTAACTCAATCATGTCTCCTCTACATCTCCTTTGCACTGCGACAAAAAGTCCACTCTGTCCTGTCTTTCATCCGAACTGAAACTCTTCATCCTAAACAATATCCCGGTAAATATCTCCTGAAATGTTTTCAGTGTGATCACATTCCTGCGATAATGTGACTTGCAAACTGCACACAACACTCTTGCTTGAACCTAATGAGCATTTGTTTTAAAATTTATGTATTAGTATGAGATCGATTCTGACTAAGCAGAATTTATTACCCATTCCGTATTGCCCATAAGGCAGTTGAGACTCAACCATATTGCTATGAGTCTGAAGTCACATGCAGCCCAGACCAAGTAAGGACAGCAGATTCCATCCTGAAATGACGTCAGTGAACCAGATGCTTTTTTTTTTCAACAATTATCAATGGATCTAGAGTAGTCATTAGATTCTTCATTGCAAATATTTGCTGAATCCAAATTTTACAATCTGGCATGGTGGGCCTCATCAGTCCTATGAAATTGTCACAAGACCAACGCAAAAAGCCATAATAGCTGATATTGTACAATAAAATGTCTTTTCCACCAAACTGCCCTGGGTATATTCCATGAACCTGAAGCTCCAATTGTCTCTGGCCTTTGTCAGGAAAACTACTACATGGGGATTGATTTCACAACCGCGGTATTCAAATGGATCGACTTGTTTGGAGGTCCCGATGGTGGGATTGGGGCACGTTCACCCAACAACAGTGACCGCAGCAGCAGCACAGACAGAACAGTATGAATGTGAAAGAGAGTGATAGATTGTGCATTGCCTCAGAGAAATGGGAGGAGGGACGGAAAGGAGGTTAAATGAACGTGGGAAGGAGAGAAATCTCCGACAACGGGTGTGTTTGAATCCTGATATATGAAACGCAGAGATGTGAGAGAGCGGAATTTGAAGATAAAACAATTAATTTCTTACCATGTGTCACAAAAAGGACAATGGAGAGAACACTGAGTGCCGTGATTTGGTTTCAAATCGAGGTTGCTGTGGTCACAATGCAAAATACCGACAACCACGCTCACAGTAACCACAGAACAGGATGCTTACAAGCAGCAATAAGTATACTAGCAGAGGAAATGTTCGGAAGAACAGCAAATGTACAATATCAGTACACAGTGAACAGTGACAGGTATGTGGGAACTGAGAATGAGCTGAATCTTTCAGTTCGATGTCCTCAGAGGCTGTGGAGATCCCTTGAATGAGAATGTTGAAAAATGAGATTCATTGATTTCGACAAAACATCAAAGACTCGGGGGCAGTACAGGATATTGTTGAAATGTATGCTTCAATAGCATTTTAGTAAAACATCAGCACAGCCGCCCAGATCCAACCGGAAATGGGGATGGGAATGAGTGCGCAGAGTTACTCTCTGGCTCCAGTGATGCAATAAGTGAGCGTGCTGTCCTTCTATGATGGTACAGAGGCACAAGAAATTCCTCAGTTGAGTGTGATCCTGCTCAAGGGAATGGCTCCTTGGATGCTGCCTGACCTGCTGCGCTTTTCCAGCAACACATTGTCAGACAAGGAATAGTTGTCCCCGTTTATACTACCATAGCGATTTCCGGTGCACCTATTTAAGACAGCTGAGTGCCACAAGTGGAGCGTGTTGAGCCCTTAACTTTGCAGTGGTGGATTTAAATGATGATTTTGCTATTTGGATCTGTGTTTTCGACACTGGCGGTGGCAGCTACATTTGCTTGCATCAGCTCAGTATCACTTTCTTCCTCACAGTCAAGACTTCAACCTGGAGAAGGTGGTATTGGAGTGATATTTTAAACTAGTCATCCTTGGCAACTGGAACACGGAAATGGTGATGTTTAAGTTCGACGAATAAAACCTGAAATGCAAGCCTGACCTCAGGAACAGAGATAATAACTTTAATTTCCTGCAATCTCATTCATTCATGTCCCTTATGCAGGGATTCTACCATCTTCACCTAGTCCTGCCGACGAGAGACTCTAGGACCAGAAAAAAACATGAGCTGATGCTTAATTCAGGAATCCCCATCGTGTGGGGAAGCAGGCTAGTCGGCCCTTCCAGTCCACATATCCATCCAAACACATCCCACCAGACCCCACGGTGTTCCCTATCCCATAAGCCTGCATTTCCGCTGTTGATCCCTGTAACTGGCACATCTTTAGTCAGAAGGAGAAATAAAAATACATACACCCAGAGAATGGGCAGACTGCCCACAGGCAGACACCCGAGGCTGGGATCGCAATCGGGTTTGTGGTGCAGCCAGATAGCAACAAACAAGTTGGCGAAGAATAAATGCTGTCCTGACCTGTCATACTCACACCCTGTGGGTGAATGAGGTAGAATGAAAACACATTCACAACATGGAAAACGGGATTTGGATCTGTGTGAGCACAACTTGAAATGATCGTTCACCATGGGTAGAAAAAAGAAGGCCGATACCACAGAGAAAGCAGGGCAATGTGAGAACTGCTGGAAGCGATTCAATTAACCACAGAAATTGAAAACTCATTTAATCAGGAACACTGTGGACAAGCCGTTCATCAGTCCCGTGTGTGGGAAGGGATCACTGAGCAAAACAACCTCCGGAGACTCCAGCAGGATTACATATCCAATCAAGTGTTCGATTATACTGTCAATGCTGCTGTTAATCCCAACCAGCTATTTGTTCCAATGCGTCAATCATAGTCATACAGCATGAAGGCATACGGGCCCGTCACTCAAACCAATCCATGCGGAACATACTGCCAAACTAATGTAGTCCCATCTGCCTCCTCCTGCATCCGTTGAGTGGTTATAATGCCCTTGTAGTTTTATTACTGTGTCATTATCATTAATCAAAAAACCCAGGTAATATTTTGTGCACAAAGGGTTCAGGTCCTGGCATGACAGATGGTGGAGTTTGAATTCAATAAGCACCTGGAATTGTAGAGTCTCGTGATGACCTGAATCAGTTGTGTGGAAAATCCAAACAATGGAGTTCGGAAAGCAAACTGTCATATTCATCTGCTCTGTCCCACAGGAGACTCCAGATGGATAATGCAGTGGTTGACTCTTAAATGTCCTCTGGGAAATAACTGATATACTCGGCATGAATACATTTATTTTAAAAATCCTACTTTCCCATTCATGTTTGGAATCAATTATCCATTAAATGTTGCAAACGTACCCTCATCCAACGCTTCCTCAGCAAGTTAATTGCACACGTAAAACACTTTCCCTAAAAAAATGCCTCACATCTCTCTCTTTTCATCTTAAACATATGCCCTTTCGCCTTGAAATCCCCATCCTGGGAAAAGTCACCTACCGTTAACTCTAACTTGCTTCTCAATAATTCATAAACTTCTGTCAGGTCGCCATTCAAACCCCTAACCTAGAGTGAAAACAGTCTCAACTAGGGGAAAGTGAGAATTGCCGATGAGAGATCAGAGTAGAAAGTGTTATGCTGGGAAAGCACAGCAGGTCAGGCAGCATTTGAGGAGCAGGAGAATCGACGTTTCGGGGAAGAACCTGATGAACGACACTTGCGCGAAAAAAATATTCTCCTGATCCTGGGGTGCTGCCTTACCTGTTGTGGTTTTCCAGCACCCCAATCTCGAATCTGAAAATAGTCTCAGCCGATCCAGCCTTTCATTATAACTCAAACCTTCCACACACGGCAACATGCGTGCATACTTTTCTGAACCTGCTCCAGCTGAATAATATCATTTCTCCAACTGGGCTGCCAGAACTGGACATAATATTCCAGAAGAGGCTTCATCAATGTCCTGCAAAGCTTCAACATAACGTCCCGACTCCTATAAACAAAGGACTGAACAATGAAGGGAAGTATGTTAAATGCCTTTGAACCACCTTGTCAGTAGGTGATGCAAACTACAAGGAATTATGCACCTGCACCCCTAGCTTCTGTGTTCTCCAACACGACGCAACTTGTTGTTGTACCAAAATGCAATACCTTCCATTTATCCAGATTGAACTCCATGTTACATTTTTCAGTCCAACGACTGAACGATTAAGATCCTTTTGAAACTTAGCTAATCTTCCTCACTGTCTACAGTTCTGGCGTTGCCTGCACACCGACAAAGCATGCCTGCAGTGTGTTCCACTTTTTTCTCATATAGATCAATGATTCATATTTACTTGTAGTGGCCGTGATTGAGCAGTGTGCAGATCAGACAACAGTTAGTCATGCAATTAACCATGAGGAAGAAAGCTGCAGACTGCAGGGAGATATTAAACAATTGGAAATGAAAATGGTGAAAGCAATTCATTCCAGGCAAGTTGGTGACAGTGAAGCAAGTTCAAACTTCAAACCAGCCGCCCACGCTCCAGTTGTGGCACTCAGCTGTCTCAGCAAGATGCACTGTCGATTGCTATAAACGGAAAAAAAAAATCCCTTCTGCTTCACCTTTGACCAGGAGCATTCCCAACCTCGGAATTACTTGCGCCTCTCAACTGTCATAGAAATGCCGTGCATTCACCGGTTGTGTCACTGGATTCCTCGAGTATCTCTGCGACCTCATTCCCATCCCGACTTCCAGTTGGATTTTCGCGACTGCGCCACTCAATTCCTCTGATTCTGGGGCTGGGAATTGGGACTATATGGCAGCAGTGGTTACTGCCTTGTGGGGGGAAACTGGTGAAGTAGCCGATGCTAAACTGCATTACTGTTGAAGCATACATTTCAACAACACCTGCACTGTCCCCGGAGTCTTTTGATGTTTTGGAGAAATCTATTTATCTCAGCCTTCCGCATATTAATGATGGAATCACCAGAGCTACTGGGGGAACCGATATTAAACGGTCAGCCCATTCTGAGTTCCCACATATCTGCCACTGTTCGCTCAGCACTGATGTTATACATTTGGTGCGCTGCCTAACATTTCCTATGAGACTGTACTTATTGTGCATCAGCAGTCTGCTCGTCTGTGGAATGCCGTGATCGTATAATGGTTAGTACTCTGCGTTGCGGCCACAGCAACCTCGGTTCGAATCCGACTCACGGCAGTAATTGCTCTATCTGTCCCAGGTTTTTGTAAAACTCAAAGGAATCAGTTGTTTTAACCTGGTAATTTTCTCCAAGGTGATGATCTTTTCCCTTCAAATTCTGCTCGCTCACATCTCTGTGTTTTATATTTCAGAATTCAAATCCACCCGTTCTCAGAGAGTTCTCTCCCTCCTTCGATCACTAACTGAACTTTCCGTCCCACACACCCATTTCATTAATTGAGAGATGCCGGTGTTGGACTATGGTGTACAAAGTTAAAAATCACACAATACCAGGTTAGAGTCTACCAGGTTTAACTGAGCACTAGTTTTCGGAGCGCTGGTCGTTCATCATGTGGTTGTGGAGTCATTTCCTATTTCATTAAGGCACTGCAGAATCTAACACAGACTCTCACATTGATACTGTTCACTCTGTGCTGCTGCGGTCATTGTTGCTGGGTGAACGTGCCCCAACCCCACCATTGGGACCTGCAGACCAGTTGATCCATTTGGTTACCGCTGTTGTGAGGCCAATCCTCAGGTAGCAGCTTTTACTGTTATGGACTTGCGATTATTGGGGGTCTTGCTCAGAAAAATGACACAGGACGATATCGAGGAAAAGCGACTTCATTGGGAAAGATTAGTTTCACGGGTTTCCTGCAATGGCCGAGCGCTATTACCATGGACTGTTAATTCAGACACCAAGCAAATGAACCAGGGACCCATGTTTGACTCCGACCATGCCAGGTGTTAGAATTGAGATTCAATAAATATCTGGAATGACGAATCTAATAACACCTATAAATCCATGGTCAATTGTCGAAAAAACAAAACCATCGGGTTCACTGACGTCCTTTGAGGAATGAACATGCTATTCTTACTTGGTCGGGCCTCGATGTGACTCCAGACTCACTGCAATACGGTTGAGTCTCAACTGCCCGCTGTGCATTTAGGGATCGCAATCAATACTGCCGAGCCAGTGACGCCTTCATATTGTAACAGAATAGAAAAAAAAAGTTAATTCGGCTCTAACTAGATTACTGTGTGCAATTCTGCAATTCACAGTATAGCAATGATGTGATCGCACTGGGAACGTTGCAGGAGAGATTCAATGGGATATTGTCTGGGCTGAAGAGTTTCAGTTATGTGGAGAGATTGGACAGACTGGGGTTGTTTGTTGCCTAGCAGAGGAGATTGGAGAAGACATGACTGAGATGTCCAAAATAATGAGGGATATGGATAGGATAGACTAAAAGAAGCTTTTGTTATTGATGGAGGGATCGAACACTGGGGCCAAGAGATTTCGGGAAAAGACAGAAAGTTTTGAGTAGATGTGCGGAAAGGGTCAGAGAGGTGGAAACCCTTCCAACCTGAAAAAAATTGGGATGTTAATTTGCAATGCCAAAACATATAAGACTATGGGCTAAACAATGGAAATCTTGATTCAGGTCGTTAAGCAGTTATGTTGGACAAGTGTGGCCACAACAGGCTGAAGGACTTCCTTCGATGGCGTCCTCCACAGTATCGTGGTTAGAAGTCCCCTCCTGTCACAGGGCTCAATTCTCCACTGGGGGCATCGTAAATGTTTTAAACCTGTGGCTCTGTTCCCCAGTGAAGGTTATTCATGCTTGGCCTTCCATTCTCGATTGGATATGTCACAGCAAGGACAGTGCTGTCTGAATCAGCTGGAGAAGGCCTGCAGCTCCTGGGGAGAGAGAGTGTCAGTGAAAGTCCAAACACGTAACTTCAGCAAACTGCACATTGTGTTTGTGTTGCAATGAAAACCATTATATAGAGTTGTTCCTGACTGATGTGTTTATTTAAAGCAGGAATCTGAGGAAGAAAACAGAGTAAACCCATTCAGACCTGAGTGCAGAAACATTTCCAGCAGAACTACTGAGGTTGTACAGCGCAGAACCGCGTTTGTATGCATTGAATTCCGGTTGATGGGCGCAGCTTGCTTTCACTCGGCTGAGTTACCAGTGTGTAAATGATACAGATAGTGTTCAATGTGATGGTACATTTGCTCAGTGGTTCAAACTGCAGTTAAGTCTGTAGGTTAGGTAGATTGGTCATGTTAAATTGTGCTGATGTGTCCAGACAGTGAATTCAGTAAGTTAAGTGATTTAGCCATGGGTAACGCAGTGATAAGGTCAGCAGTCACATGATGCCAAATTTTATTCCAGCAGGTTTATTTGAAATCACAAGCCAGGGGCCTGTGGGAATAGAGACGGGAGCTAGATCTGGTTGAGATGCTGTTCAGAGTGTCCCTACAGACTCGATTGGCTGAACTGCACTTTCTGCCTTGTAGGGAATCTGTGATTCTATCAGAGAGGACACTGCCAGCGTTTATTGTGCTGCTAAGGCATTAGAGATGATACTGACGGCGTTTAGTGGGGATGGCATTTTATTTATTTGTATGTTGGAAAATTTGGAACTGAACCAAGGAAACCCGAATGGAAGTTTTCCAGGGTATGTGAGGTTTGGCGAGAGTAAATAGGTGGCAAATTCACTCTTTCAAGTTCGTATATTTCTGAACGTCAGACTTTCAACACTATCGATGTAGGACAAAGAAATGATGGGAGCAGAATTTCTGTCACTCAGAGAATCCGTTTCCAAAATACTTGGAAAGGCACATTTAGAGACACACAAACAGTGAGTTTCACCAGGAGAGAGACAGCCTGTGGCCAGGTAAAAGTGTAAAAGTGGGGTGTGGGGTGTAGAAAGTGCAAGGAAACAATATCTAATTTGGACGACTTCAGATGCAAAGAAATATCGGAAACGTCTGCAGCTGAGTAAGATTCAGCAAAAGAAAAACTCAGAGTTTTGAAAGATTTCTATTAATATTCCACATGAAACATTATAAATGAAACTGAGCAGATTTTGTATATTGTCATTAAAGCTATTCCATAATGAACACGAAGTGACCCATCTTTTAGAGATCGATTTCCTGCTTTCATCCCATGGCTTAAAGGTGGGAGGACAATCGCCATGATGTTGGGTTCATTTGACACCCACTGAAATCTGCCAAAGTAACTGAGCATCAAAACTGGCATCTTGTTTTGTAGTTTAACCTTCTGTTTTTCTCATCAGTATTTTCTTAAGCTGAAATAAATTCGGAGCAAAATTGAATGCAACATTTAACGTTCCAATCATATAAATCCAATTCACTTCCGATCATTGCAATGAATCGAGTGAAGTTGCAGCATAATTAATAAAATGAAACGATCAACACTGCATTTCCGGGAATTTTACCCACTTCAGGTTCAGCCATATGAGAAAACCCATCGTGCTAAAACATCACTTTCACTTCTCTCTCCATATATACTTCTTTACGTGAGAGAGAAACTGTCTGAAGAAATTATAAATGTGCGTGTGAATGTGACGGGAATTTCATGTTTGCTGGATAATTCTGAGACAGTTCCGACTCGGAATAAATCAAAGACAAGGTATTCCTTCCAATGACGAGGTCAATCCCTTGGATTTTGCTGATATTATTATTCCGCTGAAAGCAGAAACATAATGGTGTGGATTCGATTCCGCTCATGGAATTTCTTATCCCCTAGGTACACCATATGTAATCTTGATGTGGTCACATGTGAGCCCCTTTGCCATGGGCTCAAGTGGCCCAGGGGTTTAGGGTTGCTCTTCCATTGCGCATGTGTGGATTTGAATCCTTCTCTGGCTGTTATTTCCATTATAAGCAGCTGTGGTTTCCCTTTGTGCCTCGCATCTTTAGGATACTTTGGATGGAGAATCTTGCTCTTGTCCTTCATTGCACTGGAGATTTGTGATAAATCGATACCTCATCAAAGTTGTAATTAAGCAATTTGTTTCTGTTGTAAGTTACATTGGGATAATGAAAAGGAGTGCAACGTTTCTTTCCTCCTTTCATTCCGTCTTGACTTTCAATGAATTTACATCAAATGAAAGGGGAACAAATAAGGAGAGATCGGGTGCAATAGTTTATCCAGTGGGCTTGTGAATTTTAATGTCACACTCCACCCAAAGTTCTGATCAGTATTTTAAACAGCCAATTGAATTGGATCTGCAGAAGATGTTTCCAATGAAACGAATCATTCATTCGTTCACAACCTTTTGTTGTGTGAATCATACCACGATCCATCATCTAGCGTGATCACCAAGTTGGCAATAATATAAGATCCACGAATTTTCTTTAACAATCACAGCGTCTGCACATGCCCACCTGTGGTGTGTCCAGTGCCATTTATGACTCCAAGCCACAGCACATTTCTTGTTCATCAGTTTATGAGCCTAGTTCCTGATCTGTCTGATCAGTTTGAGAAACCTTTTCTATCACTTTATCCCATCCCCTCAGAATTCTAAACTTATCAATAAAATAAGGCGTTACATCAAATGATATAGGATTGGAAGTCGGCCATTCAGCCCATCGAGTTTCTCCACCATTCAACGAACTCGTGGCTGATCTGATAATCTTCACCTCCATTCTCCTGCCTAACCTCGATAATGCTTCATCGACTTTCTGGTTAAATATCTGTCTGGCACAGTTTGAAAATACACAACAACTCAGCCTCAGCAACAGTTTCAGGAAAGAGTTCCACAGAATCACTGGGCCCTGAGCAAAGAAATTCCTCCTCATTTCTGAATTAAATAGGCAATATCTAATTCTGAGTTCATGTCCTCTGGTGCGCTCCTCATACCAGAGGGCAAACCACCTGACCGTATCTACCCTGTCAAGATCCCACGAATATTGAACGTTTATAATTATTATTATGTGATTATAGAGCTCCATTTTATACAGGATTGGCACCATTTTTTTAAATCTCTGCTGTCCCTTATACCGCCCTTACATATTATTAAGGCAGGTGGAGAAATTTATGTGAGGCAACGGTTGAAATTTCAAGCACAGACGAGAATTGGAACTTGAAATCAGCTAGCAATTCGAATCAGATTGGTCCACACAACAAAGAAATAGTGTAATTATAAATCTGACAAATGAGAACCTAATCATATTCCAATGACATTCAATGGCTTTACTGTAACCTAATTCCCCTGTGTAATCGTCTCCGGAGCTAGAATTTGGGAAAAACGGAATGAGATCGGCTATATAAACACTTTCAACAACAAAAACATATCCGTTGGTAGACAGTTTTGGATTGTAAACTCAACTCATTGCTCCGTGAATCCTACATCGTTTGCAAGGTACAAATGAGATGTGGAACAGGACTCTCTCCCTTTGCCGAGATAGGTGTGACTTCAAAAACACTTCAGGAACTGGACACCATCCACGACAATCCACGTCACTTGATTGTACCCGATTCAATACCTGAATATTTATTCCCTTCACCGTTAAGGCACAATAGCAGCAGAGTGCACCAACTACACGATGCACTGGAGTAAGTCATCCGAGAATTTTTGACCGAACCTTCAAATCTGAACAGCTGTACTGACTAACAGGACAAAGTTGGAACATGCAACGAAACGCCACCATTTGCAAGTTCCCCTCCAAGGCGAATAGCAGCCTGACTTTGAAAGGAATCAATGATAAACTCATTGAGTGGAGAATCAGTCCTGATGGGCAAAGTTGCATACTTCAGCCCTCCATCTTTAATCTAAAAACTTTATAAATGTTGATTAATGCAGTGACCAGACTTGTGCTCAGACCTTTAGCTATTCCCTAAACTGGTGTTTGCTAAAGTTCTACTAGCTGCAACAGTCTGTGGTCAACAACAGAAAAATCCAAAATCCTTCTCAATCAACTTATTCCCTTCAAGATGAAAGTGGTGCTGGAGAAGCACAGAAAGTCCGTCAGCATCTGAGGAAAAATTAACGTTTCGGGCAAAAGCCCTTCATCAGGAATGAGACAGGCAGCCTAAAGGGTGGAGAGATAAATGGGAGGTCGTGGGTCTGGGGAGAAGGTCGCTGAGAGTGCAGTAGGTGGATAGAGGTGGGGTTTGACGGTGATATGTCAGAGAGGAAGGTGGAATGGATAGGTGGGAATGAAAATACACAGGAAGGACAGGTCAGGAGGACGGTGCTGAGCTGGAAGGATAGAACTGGGGTAAGATGAGGGAGTGGGAATGAGGAAACTGATGAAATTCACATTGATGCCATGGGGTTCAAGGGTCCCGAGGAAGAAGATGAGGCGTTCTTCCTCCAGGCGTTGAGTACTGAGGGAGTGGCGATGGAGGTGGCTCAGGACCTGCATTTCCTCAGGAGAGTGGGAGGCGAAGTTGAAATGTTTGGCCATAGGGCAGTGGAGTACGATGCGGTGCAGGTTTTGCAATTCCTGCGGTGGCAGAGGAAAGTTCTGGGACGGAATGGTGGGTCATTTGAGGGCATGGACGTGACTAGGTAGTCACAGAGGGAAAGGTCTTTGAGGAAAATGAAGGGGTTTGGGGAGGAAAATATATCCCTGGTGGTGGGGTCAATTTAGACGTAGCGAAAATGTCGGTGGATGATGTGATTTTTGCGCAGGTTGGTGGAATGAAAGTTGAGGACCTTCCTCTGCCCTTGATCGGCCCTTGTTGTGTTGGAGATATGGGGTTCATATGGATGAAGTGCGTTAGAGGGCATCTTAAACCACATGGGAGGGAAAGTTTCGTTCTTTAAAGAAGAAGGCCATATGCTGTGTTCTGTTGTGGAACTGGTCCTCTTGGAGGAGATGCAGCAGAGGCGGAGGAGTTGGGAACACAGGATAACATTGGTGCAGGAGGTGCGGTGGGAGGAGTTGAAATCCAGACAGCTGTGGGAGTCAGTGGGTTTCTGAAAAATATCAGTAACACTGACCTCCAGGGATATTTTTCACTCCCTATCCCTATTCACTTTCCGCAAATTCCCATTCCCTCCATGACTACCTAGTCAAGTCCACGCCCTCAAATGACCCACGCTCCCCTCCCGGCACCTTCCTCTGCCACCACAAGAATTGTAAAACCTGCGGCCACACACCCCCACCTCCGCCCACTGCCCCAAAGAAGCCTTCCACTTCCATCAAAGATTCACCTGCACCTCCACACTTGCCATTTATTGCATCCGTTGCTCCTGATGCAGTTTCTACTGCAGTGGGGCCACCGGACACCTTCTCGGAGAGCGCTTCAGAGAACATCTCCAGGACACCGGCAACAATCAACCCCAATGCCCCGTGACCGAACACATCAACTCCCCCCGCCACTCTCCCGAGGACATGAAGGTCCTGGGCCTCCTCCATCGCCACTCCCTCACCACCCGACGCCTAGAGGAAGAACGTCTCATTTTCTGCCTCTTGACACTTAACCCCATGGCATCACCAGTTTCCTCATTTCCCTTCACCTCCCTTCTTACCCTAGTTCCAACCTTCCAGCTTGGCAACGTCCTCCTGACCTGTCCCAGCTGCCTATCTTCCTTCCCACCTATCCACTCCAACCTCTTCTCTGAACTAACACTCTTATCCCCACCTCCATCCACCTATTGCTGTCTCAGCTAAATTCTCCCAAGCCCCACCCCACCCATTTATCTCCCCAACCTCGAGGCTCCAAGCCTTATTCCTGATGAAGGCCTTTTGCCCAAAACGTCACTTTTTGTCTGCAACTCAGATGCTGCCTGACCTGATGTGCTTCTTCAGCAGCACCCAACTCTTGACTCTGATCTCCAGCATCTACAGTACGCACTTCCGTCCAACTGATTCCCCTGTTCATTAATCTTCAGCGATCATGAATGTCCACTCCAAGATCACTTTGTCTGTCTACACCACACAAAATACTCATTGCTATTGTTTCTTCTCCCCAATTTCGTTAACACTCATTGGTCTGAATTCAATGCAATTCGTCATTTTTCCTTTCCATCTTATTGATACATCCCTGCAGTCTCTGACATTCTTCGTCATAGTCAACAACACGACCAATTGTTGAATCATCAGCAAACCTCTGCATCATAGCTCTTACAACTAAGTCTAAATCATTGGTCTACATCAAAAAACATTGGAACTCCATTGGAAACACGCATACAAACATGGTTCATTGCTGGTTGGGGTTAACAGCTGCGATAACAGCAGAATCGAACTCCTACTGTCATTTGTAAACTTGCTGTTCACTCTGTCATTTGTTCTCCGGAGTGATCACTTCACACATATGGGTGTGGTAAGTGACCTGTGCGCATTCTGACTGAGCAAGTGAGTTTACACCTCAGCGGGTAATTGAATCCCTTCCAGCAGTCATCCCATGGCCCTGGCTTCTTGGCGTTGCGGGTATCCTTTTGTCTATTTAGTTTGATAAACAGTTGAATTCGAGTCCATACAGACACGATCCTCATTTCCCCCGTTGTCAATGTATTTTTATGCTTCCTTATTCTTCCACGAAAAGTTGTTATCATTGGTCTGAAGACTATTAGTTCTTCATTCGGAATTCACCTTGAACTGAGTCAGAGGGTATTTATGGGTGAACCATATTGTTGTGGATCAGGAGTCACATGTTGACAGGAATCGTTATGGTCAGCAGATTTCTCTTTCGAAGGGACATGTATGAATGAGTTTTCAGCATATTAAAGTGATTGTCTCTGTTCCTGAGGTTGGGTTCATTTTCCAGATTTTATTCATCGAATTTAAATAACAGCAGCTGCCACGTTCCAGTTTTCAAAGTTTACTAGCCCAATAGATCGCCACTGCACTAACAACTCCCTGCTGCAATTCTCCATTCAAAGAATGACATTGTCAATTTAGATTATCCCAGATGGAGAGCGAATACTCCGCGTTCCTGTGTTGGAATGGAAGCAATGTTTGCTGGATTGGAGTGTTTACTGGAGCAAGAGACTGATGTGGAGACGATGTGAGCAAAATCAGTTCTTACTGTCAAAGTAACAAAATACCGTTTTGTTCAGGAAAATCTCTGAGAATGCTTTCAATACATCGACCTCTCACTTAAGGCTTCAGTAAGCTTCCTCTGAGCCAATCCTCAGTGCTGGTTAATGCTGCTGCTGAATCTTAATAATATCATAAATTGAGACCAAGATGCCCTTCCACCTCGCCTTTGACCAGAAGCACTCCCATCCTCAGCATTCACACGCTTGAATAGATAGACAATGTCTTTTGACTGGCGGCGGGGAGTCCATTTCTGGAGGGCATAGATTTAGGTTGAGAAGTGAAAGATATAAAAGAGACCTAAGGGGTAATCTTTTCATACAGAGGGTGGTGCGTGTATGGAATAAGCTGCCAAAGGAAGTGGTGGAAGCTGGTGCAATTGCAACATTTCAAAGGCATTTGGATGAGTATAAGAATAGGAAGGGTTTGGAGGGATATCGGCAGAGTGCTGGCAGGTGGGACTAGATTAGGTTGGGATATTTGGTCGCATGGACGGGTTGGACCAAAGAGTCTGTTTTCATGCTGTACATCTCTATGACTCAATGCCTGCACCTTTACCAATCATGCCACTGGTGCCACAGAATAGCTTCACGTGCTCATTTCCGCCCCCACTTCCGGTTTGATCTTAGTAGCTCAGCCACAACGTTTGCCTGATTCTGGTTCTCGGAACTGGGGTTATGTTACTGACTGCAGCAATGGGTATCTCCTTGTGTGAGTAAGTTAGTGAAGCAAATCTTTTAAAACTCATTGTTATTGAAACATACATTGCACTAATATCTCGCACTATCCCCTGAAACGTTTTGTTTCTCGAAATCATTCAAACTCAGTCTTCAACATGCAGCCCGATGGAACCACCACAGCGTCTGAGGTTATCAAATTTAAAATTCAGCCAATTCTGAATTCCCACATGTTTGCTATCCCTCGCCTAATATTCCTGTTTTGCATCTGCTACTCTTCCTAACATATCCTCTGTCACTGTAATTATTGTTGTTTTTAAACGCGTGTCTCTGCATGACTCAGTAATCGTTTCAATGATAAAATATTCTGCATTGTGGCTGCAGTAACATCGTACGAATCCAAGTCACTGCATTTTATTCCTTGTGACTCATGCAGAGAACACACAGAAAGAAATTAGTTGATTTTACATGAAAACATTCTCAGAGATTATGATTACTTTGCCACTAAACCCCTCTCTCTCTCACACATCTCTGCGAGTCATATACCAGGATTCAGACTCACCCCTTCTCGGAGTCTTCCCTCCCTCCCACAAACACATACCTCCTTTAAGTTCCCCCTCCCATTTCCCTTACAATCACTTTCACATTGACCTCGTTCAGTTGGTGTTGCTGCGTTCACTGTTCATGTGTGACCATGGCCAAGTCTCACCATCGGGACCTTCAAACTAGTTGATCCATTTGGATACCGCGGTTGTGAGATCAATCCTCATGTAGCAGCTTTTACTGACATGGACCAGGGATTATTGAAACATTAGGCTCAGGGAAAGGGCACAGGGCAGCATTGAGGAAAAGAAACTTTATTTTCAAAAACACCAGTTTTTTTATCGAATTGCACATCATTTATTTCACTTGTTCATTCGGCTCAATCGAGACCAATGAGTGTAATTATACAATTTACATTATAGCAGGGATGTAATAGAACGAGAAACGATGCAGGGGAGACTTGATAAGATATTGTCTGGGCTGAAGAAGTGAGATTGGACAAACTAGAGCTGTTTTTCTTAGAGCAGAGGAGATTGATGGGGGCATGATTAAGATATAAAAAGTACTGAGGGATATGGATAGAATAGACTGAAGTACATGTTATACTTTGATGGAGACTTCGACCACGGTTGGCCATCGATTTAAGGTCAGAGGCGTGGAAAAACGTTTTCAAACAGTGGGTGTTTGAAATCTGGAATACAGTGTATGCAAGGATCGAAGAGGCAGAAATCCCCATAACTTTCCGAAATATTCGGATGTGAATTTGTGATGCCAAGTCATACAAGGCTATGGGTAAAGTTATTTGAAATAGAGCTTGGACAGTTCAGTGATTGTTATTGAGCAATACAGATACTCCGTTCCAAGGACGGGTTATTAACACCTGTCCTTCCATTCTCGAAGGGACATATCACAGGAAGAACTGTTCTGTCTGAATCAATGTGGGGGAGTACTGCTGCTCTCGGGGAGACAGAGTGACAGTGATAGTGCAAACACGTGACTTCTGCAAGCTGTGCCTACTGTCAGTGTTTGAATGAAAATCATTAAATACTTTTGCTCCGGAGTGAACTGTTTATAGCATGTAGCACAGGAAGATATACATTCTGCCCTTTCCCCACTAGCCCATACCACTGAATACCGGCACAATGCAGGAAACTTTCTCTCTGTACGCCATCATCCAATCCTTCTTGACTTGCAGAACTTCTCCATATGGCACCATTCCACGAAATACAAGAAGGTGCATGCTGATCGTTTATGATGTCTCTCCTCACTGTGTAAGTTTCAGTGATTTATCTGCCCATCACTCAATTTAGCAAACTGCAATGTGATCTCGTCCAGACTGGGGAGAGAAAAACAGAGCGGGTGACAAACGTGTGTACACCTTCGTTCCGTCTGCAAGCAAAATAAGGCCGTGAGCTTCCAGGTTCCTGTCACTGCAACATCCCACTGTCTTCCCATGCCTCCATTTCAGTTTGGTCTGCTGCAGAGCTCCCGCAAAGCACAGCGCGATTTGGAAGAGCGGAACGTCATTTCCTGCTGAGACACCGTGCAATCTTCAATACCCAGTATCGAGATCAATCACTTTAGACCCTGTCCACCTTCTTTCACATTCCTGCCCCACCTACACACACCATTCGTTCCAAAGGCGGATCGTTTGGCTCGAAAATCTCTCCCCAGATGCACTAGATCTGCTGATTTTGTTCCGTTATTTCTGCTTTTCTTCAGATAACTTTATTCTGTTCTGATCGCCGCCTTCAGGAAACGTGTGTTTGCACCGGAGCGTGGTCAGAGGAGATTTACCAAGATGGTGCCTGAGCTCGACCATTTCCCCTGAAAAGTTAAGCGAAAGTGAGGGCTGCAGGTGTTGGAGCTCAGAGTCGAGAGTGTAGTGCTGGAAATGCACAGTACGTTAGACAGCATCTGAGGAGAAGAGAATCGCTGCTTCTGGCACAAGCCACCGCCATTGCATTACCAGCCGATGCCTGGAGGAAGAACGTCCCATTTTCCACCTTAGGATCTTGCAACCACATGGGCCAAGTGTGTATTTTAATAGCTTCCTCATTTCACCTCCCCCCCACATTATCCCAGTGCAAAGCCTCCAACTAGGCACAGCTCTCTGGACCCAGCCAACAATCCCCCCTCTGAACTACCACCATCTCCCTCACCTTCATCCAACTATCACTTTCCCAGCTACCTGTCTCGCACTCCAATTCTTCTCCCTCAACCCCGACTCAAAAGTCTCATTCCTGATGAAGGGCTTATGCCCAACACATCAATTGTCCTGCTGCTGGGATGCTGGCTGACCTGCTGTGCTTTGAAAGCACTACACTCACGCCACTGCAAATATAGATTATCCCAACTGGGGCTCTTTATTTGAGAGCAGAGAAAGCCGAGAGAGGAATTGATTAACGTGCACAGAAAGGGGATAGATGTGAGTGACGGGAATAAACTTCTTATGGGAAGGATTAATAACCAGTGATATAGATGAAACGCTAGAGAGAAAATGTTCAGAAAAGGTTCAGAAAGAATGTTTACATCCTGAGAGTTCGTTTGTCTGGAACTCACTATTTGAACGTGTGGTGAAGCTAAGAGTCATTAAAATGCTTCAAGAGTACTTAGCCGAACACTTGAGGAGCTAGAGCATGCACGGATGAGGACCAAGTACTGTAAACTAGGGCGAGGATAAACAGATGTTTGATGAAAGACTTGAACATCGTAACTTTGGGTGCAGTAAAATGGAGGCTAGTACAGCTCTATGGCACAAGGAGAGACATGTTGGACTTCTACTGCATTGTTAAGATTGCGATTCAAAGTTTGTGATTTTGAGTCCCAGCAGAATCGGAGTTTAGTTTGGATTTCAGCGGAATGAATGATCTTTCTGCTGATTCATCATCAGTTCCCATCGTCTGGAGTTCTCCGCCCTGCTACTGACCAGAGAAGATTCCTCATTTTCTGGGTGGTGAGTTTTGAGGGAATCATATCACTTGAAACTTGATCAGCCCAGAATCGGCCTCTCATTCACAAAGCCCACTGCAGAATACACTGTCTGTCATCGCATTTCCCTCCCACAGTTGCAGAGTTTTTCGGTTTATTCAGTGTCTCTTTCCCTTTGGGCGACAGGTTGATGTGGATGGGCTGGGAAAAGACATTGACGGTTCGGTTATCCATGATGACATCAAATGGCGGGGTAGCGCTGGCGAGCGAAATGGCCCCCTCCTATTCCTCTCTGTCTGTGCTGTTTTTGATAGAGGGTTTTAAACAATAACATGATGAGGACACTGTGAATCGACACCACGGAATACCAAGGACCTCCACTTTATCCCACTGCTCTTACAGCAGGAATACACAGCTCCTGTTGTAGCTTTAGATCAGACAGTGGAGGATTCTCCCAGCCGCTCTGTCAGACTGCATGCTCCTTCACACAGGTTTCCCACTGGACACATGGTGCAAGTAATCGTGTCGATATTGGGGATTGAGGGACAGTTTTCCCCTTTGGCTGGCTAGAGTTCTTACCATGGTAATAAACATGAATTTGGGAAATTCAGTATCTTTCTCTGGGTTGTTATCACTTTACAATTTAAATTGAAATTCAATTTAATCTTGCATAACATTCTTCTATCTTCAGTATTTATGAAAACTGTGCAACATGTCCTTGGATGTAACCATGATGAAGATTGATGATGAGTGCAGTATGTTACATGTTGTCTGTAGTAACTTTAAGAAGGAAGTTAGTGAAGTGTCGTTGAATCGAATTCTGTGCCAAATTGAAGCCGACCGAATGAGAAGCCCTGTGACAGCGATAATATAACATTGTCTATAAATAACGCAGCGACCCACGGAAATCCAGTTTTCAATCAAGGCTATTTTGCGCAACATTTTTCTGTGTCCCATTTCCTGAACATGATGCCTGAAAAGTCACAGGTCCACATCAGTTCATCCTCCTCTGCCTTCGCATTAATTCCAGAACTGCAGCAAAAGTAGAACATGCGGGTCGAAGGTCCCAGAGGTACGAGTAGGGCACTTTATAGGCTTGCTGCCGGTGGGCTCCAGTGGACCAACTGATCAGTGCTTGGTACTGAACAGTGTGTTAAAATGCCGCAGTTGTAATTTCAATCCTAATCGAAAGCTGGTTTTACTGACGTTGATCAGGAATAATTGGAGCATCAGAATGAAGCGTAGTTGAAGAATAATTTCGAATAAAGCAGCATCTATTCTAAAACTCCAGTTTCTAATTTGTCGGATTGTTCTGTCTTTGGGAAAGGTATCAATTATTAACCGTAAAACTGCGCATTTTCCCCAAACGATTATCTATCTGTGGATCAAGAAACAGAGGTGATATTTTAGCTTGATGACCTTTTTCAAATCTCTGACACTGCACTGGATTATATTCTTGAATAGGCTGTTAAACTCGTTTCATATCATCCTGTTTACTACAAAGTCACACAGCTCATTAAACCGTTCGAAAGAAATTAGATTTATCTCTTTGGGTAGACTGAATGTTGTCAGTGAATCTGGCAAAGTCATGACAAATAGTTTTGCTGCTGTGCAGAACAGAGTGTTCCAACAGGAATAAGAAAGCGTCTTGTCGCTTGATTTTTCGGGAGGAGATCAGTAAGTATTAAATGGATTCAGTCCCGTTCCTTGTCATTGTGAACAAATGTTCAAGGCAACAGATGGCAAAGATAATGATGCTTGACATCTACAGGTCCATTCCTACTCACTATAGTCACAATTGTATTACAGATCCCGTGAGCAGTGCAGATGATGATCCTTTTGGCAACCTGTTATGGTATAGAGTTGTTATTCTCACTCTATACCATAAACCAGTTAGCCAGCGGACTGAGCTAACCGGCTTCCATTTAATGCAAAGCTAAAACAAGCAGCTCAGTATATTAACAATTTGTAGTAGTTCACGTCGAACCACCTGCTGCACCTTTCAACACCACCTGCTCTTCTTATACTTAACATATTCAGTTGCAGGTGTTCTGCAATTTCTTTCCGATGAACGCTAAACGATTCGTGAGTGTGTCACTTTTGCCTCCCCATCCAGGCAGCCCAAAGTCCCTGTCCCTGTTAAATTCGTTCCTTGTGTCTGTACGTGGCCAGTCAAATATGCTGGAATCATCTTCTAACATGTATTTTCCTTTCTGAAAAATCATCTCCGATTTCAAATACTCAGAATAAGAAGTACCTGCTGCAAACTTCTTTGTCATTCCTCGCTGGTTTTGAAGCTCTAACCTCTGGTTATACGATAACCTGAACGAGATAATTTCCATCTTTTTTACCTTTACCAATTTTACATCCGCTGGAAAATCTCCATTAGGACACAACGCAATCATTCCTGATTTGCGTCGCATGATTCTTCATCTATTCCACCATCCCATTAAATCCCTTCTTTTCTTTTCATCCCTTCTTTTCTTTTCTCCCAGTAAATCTAATTTCCGTCGTCTCAAACGATTTTGTATCAAGGGAACTCTGACCATATCCTTCCTAACCATATTTCACACCCCAACCCCCGTGTATTTCATCATGTCTTTATATCCCAGTAAATTTCGTCCTGCGTAATGTTGCTGGGTCTCATTCAACTCATGAAAACTTACCACTATGCTATGGAATCTCTTTACCGGTACAGGAAAGGTGTGGGTTATTTCACTTGCAGTTGAGTCGGTTGGCTGCAGCAACATTGGGTCAAATCGCAGTCACACAGGTGACTGTTGTTCTCATTTTTATTTCTTCTTAACGTGTTGCTAAGTAACACAGTGAGGAATCAATTAATATTGTAAGACATACATAAAGGGGCGGGTTCAATCTGAGGTTATGAGATTAGGGCAGTTTTGATTAACATAGACCAGAGATTGCTCAAATCTCAGGCAAATGAGATTGACAGAGAGCGATGTTGAGCGAAATGTACTGTCTTGGCAAATGCCAGTGTAATGAAGTTTTGGGTCTAATGTACTTTTAATGGTGTTGAAATGTCTGGCTAGCACAAGGAGTCCAGAACAAGGTAACAACATAACATTTGGTCGAAACAACTAAGAGCTGTGTTACATGGATACAAAAATGAAATGCGAATTCAGCCAATCAGTTTAAATTATGCCCCAATCAAGTTTGAATTTGGTGTTTTTACACTGTTAAAACCAATGAAACGATCCGACGTTTTGTGGGACAAATATCGGACATTTTGAACAATTACCCAGAGCGGCAAAGAACAGCAAAGAGAGCAGCTAAAAAACCAACAGATGTAGGATGTTAGTAAAATCTCCAAAGGGTGACTATCTGGATGAATAGATAGCATAGAAAAAAAGCATCAACACCGACCTGGAGAAAAAATCTACAGAGGAAGATACAAAGAGAAGATTCGACAACTAGCTGGTTTGTAAATTTTATGTTTTTGTAAATGTTAATGGGGTCGGGGTGAGGGAAGGTATTGTAGATGAAAAGGTTTAGAGAAAGGAGTTGTAAGTAGTTGAAAGTTTATTATTCTCTGTCACATGTTAAAAATGACAATAAAATTGTTAATGTTAACTTAAAATAGTGATTTTTGGGATAGTTCTTTGCCAGTTGAATTTTAACAGAATACAGCACGGGATGAATCATTTCTGCTTTGCTGGTTTACATTAGCAGAGGGGGTTTATCCCGTCACGTAACACCAGTTCCTGTGGTTGCTTTGTTGTTTTGCTCATTTGTGCATTTTGCCTCATTAACGATTTTGAAGTTGTCCCCTCTACACAAAACGTCTATGCTTTTGCACCATTGTACAAAAGGAACAGTGGGTCTGGGCGACAAGGCTCCCTACAAAAACATTCGACGCTGATTCAGTCTATCTGTCCTGATATTGACCCATGGAAACAACACTGTGCAATCTTCTCGAATCTTAAAAACCATCCCTTCACAGTTAATGTTGCATCCCGCTCTCAAGGGGCTTTTCATTCCATCGCTTTCAATTCCTCAGAGAATCCGTTTCAACAGAATTTGTCACTGAGTCATTCCTTTGTTTATGCTCAAATCCTGTGAGCAGAGCGTCACAGTTGGAGCGTGCTGACCCCATAAACCAGAGGTCAGACCATACTCTGTGAACTATAGTCTGCTGTTCATCATTTCACTAACAGCAGATAGATGTATCTATGCTCTGTAAATTTTCACACCTGTTTTAAGAAGCAAGATAAATACTTCCTGGTTGTTGTCACACAGACAACAACAGTACTGGTCGAGACTATCTGCTCGGAGACATCTGTTTTTTTTTTCCCATGGGTGTAAAGATGATTATCTGAAACGCTTTCTTCTGTTCCCTGTCACTCTGGGATGATGTGAGCCGTGAAATCTATTCTCTGAGCTTGGGGTAACGTGATAAAGCTTATACATATCAGGCGCAGTGTGCCTGAGCGACAGGACTCGCTGCAGTAACATCCCATGCTGATTCAGACAGCAGAGGACTCGATGTGACTTCGAGAAGGACACAGACATAGTTCCCGATGACTGGGAGAGATTCTCTTTTTCCCTCAGTTCTGCACTTTTCTATTTGTTTCAGATGGCGTTATTTGCACAAGGTTCCCAAAAGAAGATGGGTTCCTGTGCATGCGTGATCTCCGTTTTGTACAGCTTTCCAGAATTTTCATAACTCCCTCTCCCTTTAGCCCCCGCCCCGATTCCTAAACCCGTGTTTGATATGGAGCTGAAGAGCGCGTTCACGTTTCTCTTCCACGACACTGATTGCCAATAGAAGATGAGATCGTCCAGCTGCCAATGGTGGGAGCCCACTCGCGGGGAAAGTGGCTAGCACAGCTTCCGAGAAACCGGAAGTCAGAATGGCAAGGAACTGTTATTAAATCTCAATGCTGCCTTCACTCCGAAACAACAGAAAAAGCCTATTTTTACACAAAGAGACTCACCTGATTTATAGATCACGCACAAGCTGCGGTTCTGGCTTGTTGGTCTTGGGTGTGATGTCGCCGCGGGTGGGTGATGTACGTGTGAGAAGTCACACTTGAGCCCTGGAGTTTTGCATTTATTTCCATTTTTGACTCAGAATGCAAAATTTCGATAAGATCAAGGTCAGATCAAGATACCTAAGCTTCAAGACATACACCAGCAACCTCTTGTCGGCCGTTACTAGACTGAGAAATGGATTCCCTAACTTCAAATGATGCTGATCCTGTTAATGTGGATCTTGCCGATCGCACTTCCGGTGTGAATTAACCTGAAAGCCTTACGCTGTCCAAAATGTTGTTTTTACTCACACGGTAATCTGCATGTCCTTGATTAGTGTAAATCTGCCTTTAACAATCGCAAACAAATGTTTTCACTGTATTCAGGTACATGTGACAATCAAACAATCAAATAAAGTCAATCAATCGAACCACACAGACATTTCCTTATTGTTTGGTGCCAGCACCACGAAGGTGGGCTGCATGACCTCACTTTGCACTGTGACATATTTTCTGATTCTAAATTAGATCACAGTTAAAGCAACGGAATGTGGAAGTTACCCACAGGTTATATTGACACAGCCGGGACACACCTGCACCACACACAATAATAATGAAGACGTTTCAACATCATCCTCTGAGTTACATGCCACACGCCAGGCGAAATGCTGAAGACAGTGTAATTCATGCTAAAGTCAGCGCTAACAGAGCGGCCCAGTTGGTATTGGAAACGTAAGAATGCCACTTATCTAGGGGTATGATCTTCGCTCAGCAGCTTGTGTTAATACTGGCATGTGAGAATGTCTTACTTGAAGTTGCCATCGAGCCTTGGTCGTTTGATTTCACTTTTGCCCGGTCGCCCTATCAGCTATTTGATAAAAAAAGTGTAAATCAGGAAGTGGCCCCCCTTGAAATAACGTTGAATTCTGGAGTAAGAAGTGTCATTTTAGTAGGCATGGCACAGTACCACATGTGGTGAAAGCGAAACAAGTGTTTCAGGATGCTCACACACACAATCCTGTTCTGAATAAATCCACCATCTTGGTTGATCACACAGTTCTGCGTATGAAACTTGAGGATGTGGAGACATGAAATGATTGGAAACAGCGCTGAACAGGTTAATGGCAATGGTGTGGTGTATGAGGAATGTCAACAATAAAGGTGATTTTTAAGGTTGGGGCAGTTCTTCTTGGAGAGCAGAAGGCCGACAGCTGGCCTTGTTAAACCTTTCCAAGAAATGAGTGGGATAGACAGAGGAAATAAGGAAGGGAGAATGCTCGCAACGCCTGAAAGGATCGAGAACGATTCAGCAGAGTTCTAAAGTCATTAGTAAAAGAAGAAAAATGTACATGAGGAGAAACGTTTTCACATAGCGAGTGGTTAGTGTCTGTAAACCACTGCCTGAAATTGACAAGGACACAGTTTCAATCGAGTTATTTAAAAACTAATTCGATGTTTATGTTAAAAGTGAAAGAGTGCAGAGTTACAGGAAGAATGCAAGAGAATGATACCAAAAGAGAAACACATTTATCTCCGTGGAGAGCCAGCACATCTAAGGTGGTTTGTGACACATTTGTGGAATCACAGTCCGACCAACAGAATGTAAGGAGTTCGACCACGGTGATGCTGGCAAAGCCGGGGCACATGTACACAACAGAATATTATCCAGCACGGACAGGTCGCAGGGAGGATGGCGCTGTCTGAAAATCCTGCAGTGTGTCCTGCGGATCGGAAACAGCACACTTCACTGGGGGGGGGAGGGGGAGGAAGAAAGCAGGCCTCTGTACCGTGGCCAAGCGGCGTAAGCCGTGGGATTCAGGTTTCGAATCCCACCGCTGCAGCGTGTTCATGTGCTCTGGTCAAAGCCAAGCTAAAAGCAGCGGTATTGGAGAGTTGAATGCAGTGTTGGCGAGTGCAAACACCCTCAAAGGTGTCACAGTCCATGCAGTAGTCGCCTCCCACACCGAAAACCGCAGGCCCTACTGCTTTTGTTTTGTTCCACGCGAGTTGAACTTTCACTGGAACCAAAAAGAGACTGTTACTTCATCGCTGTCGTGAAACAAAGTCCTACGGTGACTCTACTCGTCGTTATTTGGTGTTCTGACGAAAGGGAAATGTTTCCAATGAGTTACGATGTTACATGGTCTTAAGTTTCCTTTATTTCTGTCCTGCAGACATTAGAAGGGAAAGGTAATCTAATCGAGACTGTCATTGGTGAACTTCACTTTTTATGGACCATTCTTGTTGTGTTGATTCTTCCTCTCTTTTCAGCACTTTCTGGGAAGTGGTGGTGCACTAAGGCTCCAGTATGTTTGAAAGAGTAGCTTGGAATTGCCCTGCTGTTAGTTGTGAGATTAGTTTATGGCTCATGCCCACGGTCTGTATCACATTCAGCGTTCATGCTTCGCTGTGTCTTAAAAACGCATTTACTTTTTCATTTTTGTTTCTGTTAAGTGCTGACTGTTTTGCCATTCGCTCAATACATTACGAGATAACACGGTTTCTGAGGTACCTTCCAGCAGCAAACATCCTCAACTGAGGATCCGGGAATACTTCCGGTGAACAGCCGCAGAGAGCGATGGCAAGCCCCACTAAAAGTAATCCTTTCAAGCCGGTGTAAGTAACACAACGTTATTGGGGCACACACCATGGAAACAGTGTCTTTGTGGATCTCGTCCATGCTGACCACATAGTCAAAATTAAACAAGTCCCACTTCCCAGCACTTGGCCCCTGTCCCTCTGAACCCTTCCGATCCAAAAAATCCTCCGGTTGCCTTTGAAACCTTCTGAGTGTACTCGCCTCCTCCGCTTCCTCTGCTAGCCAATTCCATACACGCACACCTGTCTGTGTGGGAAATGTACCTCAGGTCCCGTTCAACTTTTAGCCCTCTCACCTGAAACCTACGCTCTCCAGTTTTCAACTCACCCCACCTTGGTTAAAAAACTTAAATACTCAGTTTACAAACTTTCCGTAAGATCATGCCCCAGCCGTTATGTTGCAGGGCAAATTGACCCAGCCTATTTAGCCTCACCCGACAGTCGATACATTGACAACATTCTTGCAATTTTTTAAGCAATTTCACATGATTTTCTTACTTTTTCGATTATGCCAATTACGCTGGACAACAACGGGCTATTGGAAATGGAAAGGTGAAGCGGAGCACTGCTGCAAATGACAGTGCTGGGCACCGCTGAACAACAGCTGGCCCTGGCGGGACTTGTCTCTGGTGTGTAGGGGTTATCACATTCGCTTCACACGCGAAAGGTCCCCAGTTTGAAACTGGGCAGAAACAGCCCTGTCCCCTTTTAGATGGAAGAGAATGGATCTTTCCTGCTTGCTTTCCCATCAGCAAACCTGGCTTTGCGTTTGCTCGTGCAAATCGACTCTCAGGGTGAAAATTAATGCAATTCCATTTAAGTCCTGGGCGAAACGTTGTTAAGTGTTTCTCCAACCGGCTTCTGATCATACGCCATCCTGGTTAAGACTGTAGTTACCGCGTTCTGATCCTTCGACGAAAAGCAGTAACACATTTGCATTCCTTCCGCAGGCGGCCCGGTTCAAAGCCAAGGAGAAAGGTGAAGTGCTGGGTCACGTTGCACCACAGATTCCTAATGTAGCCTCTCTGTCAAAAGTATCCCAAGGTCGTCTCTGAAAGGCATCATTTGGAAGCTGACTGCCGTTATTCAACGTGCGAGAATTAGCACCAGAAGTCCTGAATCATGTTTTCGCACGTTAGCAACTCATTCCATCAGCAACAGCAATAACTGAATTTGCAATCTCAGATGATCCTCTGGAGTTGTGCTATTATAGCGTCACTAATATTTAGGTATGCACCGAGATCTAAGCAATGTTGGAACTGAGACTGCGGAAATAAGGGAGAGTATACAGAATGACATCGCATCCATTTGGTTTTCTTAATGTCACAGATAAGCAGGAAAATGTAAACAGGGAGGGGGAGGGGAGGAGGCAAGCGGGATAATAAAATGAGGCAGTTGCAGTTTGGTGAAATTCCTGCTTTGTGATTCACTCAACAAGAAACGTGAAGGTGACTCAGGCGGGAGAGATTTTCACATCGAGAACAAAGAACACTCACGTACAGTTAGCAACTCTTTGACATCTTGTGGGGTGGGATAATCACTTTTTGACTTCTGTTAATATGTTCAGAAACTATATTTTACATTGATGAGAACAGAAACTGCTTCCCTAATAAGCACCACTGAATTTTGTAACTTTTCTGAATCGCTTCCCATCGATTCCCACATTGGTTTCCACCTCAGCTGGCAGCCACGTCGCTCATGTCCTGATGTGGACATTCTGCAGCAAGTTTCATGGATCAGGTGAAAGACAAGGAAATGCCAACTCGTACTGGCACCGAGGTTTGAGCATCCTCACAATGTGATCTGTCCTTGTCGGATTGCCCTGATACCTCGGCTTTTCAGGTGGAGAGGAGAAAGTGAGGTCTGCAGACGCTGGAGATCAAAGCTGAAACTTTATTGCTGGAACAGCACAGCAGGTCAGGCAGCATCTAGGGAACAGAAGATTCGGGCATGTGCCCGAAACGTCGAATCTTCTGTTCCCTAGATGCTGCCTGACCTGCTGTGCTGTTCCAGCAATAAAGTTTCAGCTTTTCAGGTGGAGAACATTCTTCGGGACGCTTATTCTGCAAAACAGTCGCAGTAACTGAAACTATGCTGCATGGTATGTTTGGAATACGGCCTGCTCAGCTTTGCGCATTTTCCCTGTCATCCGGTATGTTTCGTGTTCCGTTCTGTTTCGAGCAATGGTCGAAATAAGTTACCAAAGCAAGAATCGAAATTCCAGTAAATGTCATGCAGCTCATGGTTATTTTATCACATCATGACAGAACATGCATTCTCACACACGCATATACATTTGTAGCTGAAAATAGTGTCAGAAGATAGATTCAGCTTTCCATTGAGTTTTGTGTGGGTTGATGGGCTATCATTATCTGCTGTGAAATTGATATCAGAGTCGGGCCTTTCCCAGCTGTTATGCGAGGAGGGCAAGGACCGCGAAATGATTGCCCTGTGCTTTTTCATCTGTTGTTTTCAGGATCACAATTGAAAATGTATGAAAATAGGCCGCAGGCGCGCGCGGGTGTTACCGTGGCCAGTCTCGAAGGGGGCGTCGCTTCCAATCCGACCACTGCCATTTCTGTTGGTCAACAGCAAAGCTGCAGCGTGTTTAAGTGCTGTATTCAAAGCAAAACAAAACCTGGTAGGTTTGCTTGTTGGAAAATTAACGACGGTGTGGGAGAGTGCAGTCTCTCTCAAAGGGGTCAGTTTCTGTGCTGTCATGGTCTTGCTTGCCTCCCACATGTAAAATCACAAGCAGCTTTACTGCCGCTGTTTTTATTTCCAGGCAAGTTGAGTTTTCAATGAAACCGAGAAGAGACTGTTATTTCATTGCTTTTGTGAAACATAGTCCTACCGTGACTCTATCCGCCGTTATTTGGTGTTCTGGAGAATGGGAAAATGATTCCAATGAATTACGATGTCAGAGGTTCAAAAATTTCTCCCATTTCCTTCATTTCTGTCCTGGACACGGCGGAATGGAAAGGCAATCTAATCGAGAATCTAATTGATGAAATTCACTTTTTATTGCCCATTCTTATTGTGTTCTTTCTTTCTCCCTTTTCAGCACTTTCTGGGATATGGCCGTGCACTAAGGCTCCAGGATGTTTGAAACAGTAGTCTGGAATAGCCGTGCTGTTAGTTCTGAGATTAGTATATTGCTCATGCCCCTGGTTATTCCCGCCAGAACCTACCCACGCCCTTCCTGACCCTCCCTGCTCCCGGATATCAACTACCCCTCCATCCTCCACCCATTCTCAGGTGGTTGGCCGTTTTTTCTGTCAATTTCACTGTCCAGCTTCAGCCCCCCAGGAACCAGCATCAACATACCCTCCACTCATAGACTCGCATCTCTAGCTCACCTCCCCACTAACCATCAATGTCAGATACTTTGCCAGACCACAGAGTGTTGCAGCAGACGTGCAACTCAGCGCAGAGCAGTCTGGCCTGCAAAGACCCAACGGCAGTCCCGCACAATTCCTTTATAATTAAGAACACGTGGCTCCCCAAAGATCTCACAACCACGATAGGGCATGTCGCACAACACATTTCACACCTTTAGGCAATGCACAGACCCTTTCATAGATCTTACACAGATTGGACAGTGCGAGTTTTGTGTGCGCTGTACTCCCGCATTACTACATCTACTTTTACAAAAAAAGGGCCAAGCGCTGCCTCCTCCAACGACAGCCCACTCTTATGAGCTGACATCCCATATTCACTGTGGGCACAGCAATAGAACCATGCAGGCCTGCTATTTTCCGCCCAATCACGTACAGTTACACTCAGGCAGGGAGCAATCCTGCCATCAATACAACAATACCCGTATCACCAGTGGCAGTATTGGGAATCAAACCAGTTATTGAATCACCTCTGCAACAGGGAATCCTCGGGTCCACAACCAGCCCATGCAACACTCCCTTCTTAACTATCCCGAAGCGTGGAAGACCATGAAAATGGCGCTTTGTGCAAAACCTTAGGGCTGTCAATGCCATTGTTGTTCCCTGCTTCCCAGTCGTCTCGGACACAAATGCTCTCCTGATCAGTACCCGCCTCCTCCTCCTGATATTCTTGTAATCAACCTTTGCTCAGCATCATTCTCCATTAAGTTGTTCCCTGAAACTTTATGTTTTTACATATGGTTGCTGCAAAAATACATGTGCCGGCTTTCCTTAAGGGTATTTGAGAGCCCCAAATTTGTGTTGCTGCAGTATACCTCACCCTGTCCACCCTTCACCTACCAGGCCACAACACGTTCCTCCAGTATGCGAATGGCCTGCTATTGGCTTCCACCTCCACTACTGCATGGAAGCAGTTTACGGTGGCCTTGCTCTGCAGTCTGGCACCGGATGGGTATAGAGTGCCTATCAAGAAAATGGAGCTCTGTCAGCAAAATGTCTAATATCTTTCCTATGTCCTCACAGCACTGTCCATGGAGCAATTGGCTGTCATCACCCAGCTTCCTCTACCTGCCACAAACATTAGCTGCAAGTATTTCTTGGGTTGGTAAAGAAATGCAGGCCTTGAATTCCTGCCCATTGTGCTATTAAAGCACCTCTATGGGAGGCAGCTTCCCGTAAACAGAATGAAGTGAAGAACCAAAATGCAACAGACATTCACTGAACTGAAGCATCAAATAATTTCCACTCCTGCTCTGGGAGTCCAGATTAATCCCAACCCTTCTGTCTTTATGTAACCAAGCCAGAAGGATTCACGTCTGGCATTTTAACACAGCTTCATGGGGATCCCCATCTCCCTGTTGCGTTTTCTATTGCTTCGTTACCACCTGTTACGAGTGGAATGCCGACATGTTTGTGCGCGTTGGCAGCAGCCACAGTAACAGTGGATAAGGCCACCCCCATTGTGCTAGATAATCCGTGTATTGTTTTGGTTCCACTATCAATTTTCCTGCTGCTTAATTCAGCAGCAATCCAACATTTTACTGCAAATTCAGAGAACTGGTAGCTTTGATACCCGCCTCCCTAATTCCGCTCACCTAACATGATTCTGCAGACAGCACAACTTCTTGGACCTGGTTCAGCATTCCTGACAAACGGCTCCGGCCAGAAACGTTGATTTTATTGCTTCTCGGATGCTGTCTTACCTGCTGTGGTTTTCAGCACCACTCTCATCTTGACTCTAATCTCCAGCATCTGCAGTCCTCACTTTCGCATGGTTCAGCAGGTGTCCTGACCGGTCTGAGAAAACCCTGACCAGATTCTTTTCACCAGCGGCTCTTCCTTCCGGCCATCAGACCAATACACATTAGCAGGACATGCCATCTGCAAACCCTTCAGCACTCTCGAATCAGCTGCATTACCAGATGGGGTGTCCACACAGGTGGCAGAGCTCTTTGCTCTCACCAGAGCCTCCAAACTGGCACAGGGTAGCACAGCCACTATCTACACAACCTCCAGATGTGCCTTTGGAGTCGTTCAGAACTTTGGCACAATATGGAAACAGGGGTTTATCGGCTCAGCAGGGAGACGAATCAAACATGCTGCACACATTGCCAACATCCGAAAAGCAGTCCTGCTACCCGCCGCTGTCACTATTATAATATATGATGCCAACAACTCTGCCACCGACACCGTCACCTTAGCAAATGCCTCTGCTGATGCAGCCACCCGGGAACTCGCACTACCCCTGGTCAGTTATGCCCTGCAGACCCCCAGGGTGTTGAAACCTCCAGAGTCCCCTGACCCTCTCGCTGCAGTCCGAGCAGTTCAGCAAGCCGACCCACCAGAAGAGAGGGCCGCATGGGCCCACATTGGTGCCGTGCAATCACCAACCTTAAAGGTTCTTGCCCACCTCGATAGCTGCATCATCTACCTGAAAGCCCACCTGCACTTACTGGCCCTGGCAGCACACGGAATCGGACACACAGGCAAGATGCTTCCAGCCATTCCTGGTATGCAGCGGGATTCGCTGCAGCTGCCCAAGCCCTGCTGTCACAGTGCCTCATGGGTCTACTGTAAAATGCAGAGAAGCCGATGGCCAAACATGATTATGTACCAGTTCCTGAGGGTCCATTCACGCACCTTCTAACTGACCTTGCCCATATGCCTCAGAAAGAGGAATACAAACATGTCCTAGTGATTGTCGACATGTTTTCAAAATGGATAGAATCATTACCCATCAACAAAAAAATGCAACCAGAGCAGTGGTAAAATGTATCCTGCAGGACGTTATTACAAGAGTTTTATATCCCAGGGCGCTGAGAAACATACGGGGGATGGGGCTCATTTCACCGCAAACTTCATTACTGCTGACTGTTACACGCTCGGGATACGCTGGAGATAACACATTCTCTACTACCCCCCAGTCATCAGGAATGGTGGAGAGAATGAATGACACCCTCAAAACCACCCTCCCCAAAATCACTCAGGACACAGGACTGGCTTGGCCAGATGATCGGCCACTGGTGTTTTACACAGTAAGAGGACAGGGAAACCGAATAACGGAAGTCATACCCTTTGAAGTGCTAACAGAACGACCAATTCCAACCGCCGCCGGACTGCCAAAACTAGCCAATGACACAGCGGTGCTCTTAACACAGGAAACTCTCTTGGATTACGTTCAAGCCCTTAGTAGAAGGATCACTTTAAACCACGATTTGTTCAAAGCTGCGGTATACTGGCCACTTGGGTGTTTCTTTTCTTCCTGCTGATGGAAACTGAATAAAGCTTCGCGCATCTTGTGTCCTTCACTGTGTCTCAAACTTGTACACACACAACTGGGGAAAAAATAAGCACTACCGTAGTTAGGTGGTAGTGTGGGGGGAAAACAAAAAAAACAAATAAAAAGCTGCGGTGTCCACACCACAGCAGGAACCATTTGATCCATTTAAACTGAGCACTATGTAACGTGACAGTCCCTGCCGAAAGATTCTCTCTCCCTGAGATGGAAAGGACCACTCTTGGTCTGTCTCACGACAATGACAGCTGTCACGCTCCAAGGGAGACCAGAATATGACCAGGTGAAAGAGGGGTCCGCCTCCAAAGAAGGACAACCAAGCAGAACAAGATACAGCTCCAGACACCACAGAGGGATCCAGCTGCTCCCTGCAGCCATCGGGATCATCACTCTTGGTCTGACCTGCACTTCTCCACTGATCAGTAATAGGGCACATAGAACAGGGCACTTAATCCACCTTGAGCCGTGGGTGAACATTTTTCTTGATATGACCCACATGTATGCCCAGAGGGTAAACGAGACCAGCCGCTGGGTCTGTGCCCATGTACCTGAAAATTCCCACCGGCGCATTCCCCACGGTGCAGTCCTATTTAACACGGCAGGGATGGCAGAGTTGTGGCTGAAACTGGACAGGTCACGGCGACACAATGCTCAGTCTGCTAACCTGACCGTCCATTCATGTGGCTAATAACTCAGGCTGCTGGAAATCGCAGGATACAACCTCGTCAAATTCACAGGATGGCAATACGCAGCCCAGAACCTCTCACATGAACACCCAACCTTGACCATCACTGACACCACCGCACGGGGGTCACGCAGAGGATACATCTGCCTAAGGAGAAGCCAGCCATCCGTATGGGTGGCTGGGTGGAGGTGGTGCACTAACTCACTGCTCTTGACACCTGCAGCATCCTGTATTTACTTGGCCACAACATGTCTGCCCACAATTCCATTTTCAATAATATTTAGACAGGAACCAAAACCCACCATCTAAGTATATACAATAACACTTATGTTGTCTGCGGCCACAAGGCACACCCTGGCTGGCGTTGTCATGGGCTGGCACGTGGTATGTGGTACCACTCATTTACCACTCCTAGTCGTCTCCCTTCCAGAAGCTTATTCCCCACAGAAAACGCGCCCTCACTGCCCTAGACGATATACCCCCCACCCCGGGTTTTGTGTCCACTTACGAAACCCAGCACTTCGACATAGGGTCATATCAACTGGCCACCACGCTGGAGGAGATAACATGCCACGGCTGAAGTACTAGCCCTGCTGACTGCAGAGGCTGTCACCATTCGCACTGTCGCCCTACAAAACAGAATGGCCCTGGACAACTGGCTGGCCAAAACTGGGGCACTTGCACCTTCATTGGCACAGACTGTTGTACCTACATACCCGAACCCAGCGAAAATATAACGGACCTGACACACCACTTGCCACAGGCTGCTGCTGTCCCAAATGAACCAGAGTCCCACTTGGGACCTGTGGACCTGGGCAACGTCCTGGCTTGGCTCACGGGGCACTGAACTGCTAGAGGAACTAATATCCCGCATTGCAGTTGTGGGTATCATTATCCTGGCCATAGGCCTTCGTATGTGCTGCTGCCGGTTTTGTACAGCACTTCTATCCCTGCTCTCCTCACAACCCAGCTTGTACAAGTTCGCTGGAGTGAGATCCCCTCCCCTGACACAAACTACGCTTGGTCAGCTTCAGACACTGACTACTACCTGTCTGACACCGAAACCCAACTACCTGATAGCCGACCCGGTCCAGGCTACATTGCACTGTTTCAACTTGTTCTTAACAAAAAAAGGTGAACTGTGGGAGCAAATCTGCTACACTGTCCACCCACAGCATAAACACATAAAAAACACAGAAGCATGTCTGCGAAACACAGAAATCATGCCTGCTAACACACATAGAACACACCCACAATGCCTCAGTCTTGGCCAAATAGGCGAATATAGAATCCAGACATTCTAAGCTATTCCCAAACCAAATAAGACACTTCTCAAACAGCCTTCACATTAAAGCTCCTAGACTCGATTATCTCTTCAGTGCGAATACCCTAAGCACAAGCTCGTTTCCCATATAAACCGATGGCGCATAAACAAAGAGGCAGACTGAGAGACCGCGGAAGACTTTGCTCCCAGGAGGAACACAATGGATAGAACTGAATGCCAAGAGAAGGAACATTTGCACATACTCGTGCAGACAGGAAATACCGTTAAGAATCCCCGAGAAGACATTCTCACCTATTCAAGGAGATGGCTGGAATCTCCAGTGTCAATTACAATTGAATTGTTACTACCAGACGCTTGTTTAACTTACATTCAGTTTATTCTTGTTTTAATCGCTTTATAATTTTCACGATTGTACTGTTACTGCTTTACAACTATCACCTTTGCTTTGTACCCCTATGAAACCTGCCTGCACCCTCTGCTTGGGTGAGAACATTCTGGCCATCTGTGCGGAGAATCAGTTCTGTGTCATGCTGGTCAATGTCTTTTCCACGATGTCAATTTGTTTAATCGTATCTGGTCTCTGATCCATGGAGCTGAATTTCTCTGACACCACGTGTACGTGAATTGCTTATGTTTTTTCCCTGTTATCAGTCTCCCGGGTGGGATGTCAGTGAAACCCACATACACTACATCATTTTCACTCTGATCACTTCCGCAAACATTTACTTGGCCACACCTGGAGTACTGTGTACAGGTTTGATCTCCTTACTTCAGCAAGGATGTACTGATACTGGAGGGGGTGCAGAGGAGGGTCACTAGTTTCAGTCGGGAATTGAGAGGGTTGGTGTATGTGGAGAGACTGAATAGACTGGGACTATACTTGTTGGAATTTAGAAGAATGGGAGGTTGTATTGGAAAAAAAAAATAAGAAGGGAATAGATAAGATAGAAGCAGGGAGGTTATTTCCATTGGGGGGAAGAGCATAGCGTCAAAATAAGAGGGTATCTGATTTAGGACAGGGTTGAGGAGGACCTTCTTCAGCTAAAGGGTTTTGAATCTGTGGTATTCCCTGCTGAGTGCAGCAGTTGATGTTATCAACTTGAATGTCTTTAAGGCAAAATGTAGATTTGCCAACAGGAAAGGAATTAAAGGTTATGGTGAGAGAGCAGGAAAGTGGAGCTGAGGCCATGAAAAGCTCAGCCCTGATCTTATTGAATGGCAGTGCAGGCTTGAGGGGCCTGATGGCCTACTCCTGCTCCTATTCCTTCTGTTCTTATGTTCCCACTTTCCAGCCGTCCCTTGACCTGGGGGTTGCAAATAAATATTGAAAATTCTTACCTTATACCGTCAAAATTCACCTTTGTCCAACTTTGAACATCAACTTTTAGATCTGGTCTATTATTTTCTGCAACTATTTTAAAGCTAGCAGAATTATCGTCAGAGAATTCAAAGTGTGGAAGCAGGTCATTCAGCCCATCACATCCACACTGACCCTCAGAGCCTCCTGTCTTACCCCTGTAACGCTGCATTTCCCATGGGCAATCCACCGAACCTTCACATCCCTGAACAATATGGGCAATTCAGCCTGGATTATCCACCCGACCTGCACATCTTTGGACTGTGGGAGGAAACCAGAGCACCTGGACGAAACCCACACAGACAACCTCAATAAGGTGATCATCCTGTTCCTATTTCCCAGTTCCACTCAAGTAATTTCAACGGGCGAACCCCCAAGAATATCCTCCCGAAGCACAACAATAATGTTAGCCCTAATCAAAAACATTCCACCTTCTCTCTTATGCCCCTTTCTATACTTCCTCTTACATCTATTCCCTGGAACATTAAGCTACCTCTCCTGGCCAACCTAAACCACGTTTCTGTAAATCCATTATCCCCCAGTCCCATGTTCAAAACCACATCTTAAGCTCATCTGTTTTCCCTGTCAAACCTCTTGCATTGAAATAAATGCAGTGCAGTGCTATCAAAAGGACAGACTGATGGCCAGAGGGGGTGGGATGGCCCTATTGGTGAAGGATGACGTTCAGCCCCTTGCGAAGGGGGAGACACAGAGTCAGGAGATGTAGAGTCAGATTGGAGGGTGGCTAATGTTGTCCCACTTTTCAAGAAAGGTGGGAGAGAGAAAACAAGGAATTATAGACTGGTTAGGCTGATTTCAGTGGTGAGAAAGATGCTGGAGTCAATTATAAAAGATGAAATTATGGCCCATTTGGATAGCAGTGATAGGATTCGTCAGAGTCAGCATGGATTTACAAAGGGGGAATATACTGACTTGGATTGAAAATTGGCTGGCTGACAGGAAGCAAAGAGTAGTGATAAACGCTTCCTTTCGGAATGGCAGGCAGTGACTGGTGGGGTACCACAAGGCTCGGTGATGGGACCGCAGCTGTTTCCAATATACATTAACAATATAGATGAACATATTAACAGTAATATTAGCAAATTTGCTGATGACACAAAGCTGGGTGGCAGGGTGAAGGGTGAGGAGGATGTTATGAGAATACAGGTTAACTTGGACAGGCTAGGTGAGTGGACGGATGCATAGCAGATGCAGTTTAATATGTATAAATGTGCGGTTATCCACTTTGGAGGAAAAAACAAGAAGGCAGATTACTACTTAAAAGGAGTCCAGTTTGGTAAAGGGGAAGTACAACGAGATCTAGGTATTCTTTTACATCAGTCAATGAAAGCAAGCATGGAGGTACAGCAGGTAGTGAAGAAAGCTCACTGCATGCTGGCCATCATAACAAGAGGAATTGAATATAGGAGCAAAGAGGTCCTTCTGCAGCTGTACAGGGCCCTGGTAAGACCGCACCTGGAGTATTGTGTGCAGTTTTGGTCTCCACTTTTGAGGAAGAGCATTGTGGCTATTGAGGGAGTGTTGGGTAGGTTCATGAGGTTTATTCCCGGAATAGTGGAATGATCATATGTTGAAAGATTGGAGCGACTGAGCTTGTATACACTTGAATTTATAAGAATGAGAGAGGATCTGATAGAGACCTACAAGATTATTAAAGGGTTGGACACTCTGGAGGCAGGAAGCATGGTTCCACGGATGGGTGAGTCCAGAACCAGAGGACACAGTTTAATAGTAAGGGAGAGGCCATTTAAAACAGAGTTGAGGAGAAACATCTTCACCCAGAGAGTAGTGGACACATGGAGTGCACTGCCCCAGAAGGCAGTGGAGGCCAAGTCTCTGGATACTTTCAAGAAAGAGATAGATAGAGCTGTTAAAGAGAATGGAATCAAGTGTTATGGAGCTAAGACAGGAACAGGATACTGATTGTGGACGATTAGTCATGATCATAATGAATGGTGGTGCAGATTCAAAGGGCAGAATGGCCTATTTCTGCACCTATTGTCTATTGTACCTTGTCAGTCCTACCTCATTCTGTGCCTTGCCCTTGCCTGTTTAACTTCGCCACTGTACCAGCCTCAGACTTACCTCCTTTCTCACTATCTCTTTAGGTTTACCCCCACGCCCTCGCTGATTTAATGCCTCCCAGGTAGCACTAGCAAAGCTCTCTGCTTGGATAATTGGACACTTTCCAATTCAGGTGTAATCCATGCTTCTTATGCACGTCAATTCTACCCCAGCAGAAATTCCAATGATCCAAAAATGTGAATTCTTCTCCCCGCCATAGCCATGCATTCATCTGCTCTACCCTGCTATTCCTACTCTCACTAGCATGTAGCACCGGGAGTAATCCAGATATTACTACCCACAAGGACCTGCTTATTATCCTCCAGGCTAATTTGCTATATTCTCTCATCAGGACTTCATCCTTTTCTCTTATGTCATTGGTTCCAATGTACAGCGACCTCCCACTGATCATTCTCCCCTTTCAGAATATTCTTCATCCTCGGAGCCATCCTTCACCCAGACAGTAGGGAGGCACCACCCCATTTCACTGTCAGCTGCAGAAACTGCTGAAGACTAGTGAGCCCCTATCACCATCGATCGCTTGGAACCTGATATACCTCACATTACACGAGTAACTTGGCTGTCAGTGCGATATTCCCCTGAGAGTCTGTGACCGCCGACGCTTTCCAAAATAGTATACTTGTTTGAGATGGAAATAACCACAGGAGACTCCTGCACTACTTGCCCTCCGCTCCTCCCTTTCCGAGAGGAAAGCCATCTACCTGACTGGATCGGCAGTTTTCCTACCTTTCTGAAACTGCCACCTATCACACACCCCTCCCCCCAGCTCCTGTAAATTCTTCATTACCTTTATCCATCGCTCCATCTGGTCCATGAAATCCTACAGGATTTGAATCCTCACTTCCTGCAGACAATCAGAAACTTTCCTTAATCTCCTACGTCCAACAGGAAGAGCACATCACTGAACAAATGGCCATCTCTGCACCTTAACAGTCCACAGACCTAGAAAAAGGCAGAGCCTTCCTGCTTCACAAAACACTACTTTAGAATAAATTAGTACCAATATTATAAATTTAAAAACTTAATCAAAGTATCATAAGATGTGTATTTAAAGAAATAAACCGTAGCCCTACTGAATGTTGTAGCTTTACTAAAATAAAACAGACTAAGATTTATCTTTGAAGAGACCGAAACCCACAGAGCTGTGAGTCACAGATGAACAGCACTAAACAGAACCTTCGGTCAAATTTGTCCATGCCCACCAGATATCCGAACCTAATCTTAACCCTCTTTCCAGCACCTGGGCCATATGCCTCTAAATCTTTCCTATTCATGTCAAGTATCCAAATGCCTTTAAAATGCTATAATTGTCAGCCTCCACCACTTCTTCTGGCAGCTTATTCCATACACGCACCACTCTCTGCTTGAAAAAGTTGCTCCTTAGTTCCCTTTTATATCTTTCCCCTATCACCCTGTGGTGAAACGGTTAAAAATTATGTCCCAATACATGTGTGAATCTAACCGGAATGGAGGTGTTGCTTAGTCCCGTGTGAATCTTATTACACACCTCCCCGTGTGAATCTTCTTATCTGTATGTAACCAGAATGGAATGTGTTTTTTAGCCTTGCTCTGCTGTTCACATGAATGTTTATATCTGGAAAAGAGTATATCAGCTGGAAAAGTCTCCAGTTCGGTGAGTCTGCTCCGGGGTTACGTTTAACCGCCGAGCGTGGGTTGTTGGCAACCGCTCTACGAGAACTGACGGCTCCCAGTTCCGGTAACATGTAGAGTGAGTATAAGCCAGACCCGTTGTAAGTATGAGACCTGGTTGTGGCGACGCTGCGGGGAAAAAAATGCTCATATTCTAGCAGACTCGCCTCTTGGTCGTTTGTTCTGTGTCAGACTACTCTCCTACGAACCTGACCTTGAGAATTTTTTAAAACATTTTGGCGCTGCGAGCAGGGTCAATCGCAACTGAGGAGAGATTTTGATACAGAACAATGTTTTGGAAAAAGACTAAGAAACCAGAAGAACAAACTGTGGAGGTCCCGACCGTCCCGGGATGGCATGGACCGTGGCATGACGTGGCAGTTTGTTTGAGAAATGGTGGGGGGCGACCGGAGGAACCCCAGGGTCGCTGCTGTCCACCCTTGAGAGGATCCCAGTCCTGCCGAAGAACCCCTTGCCTGGGGTACAGCGGAGGATGTGGGCATGTCCAAAAAGCTGAAGCGGAGTTAACAGAATTGAATGGGATTGAACTGAACTGAACTGAGTGGAACTGAAGTGAATCAAATTGAACGGAACAAAATGGAACTGAGCTAAATTGAATTGAAATGGACGGAACTGAATTGAACACAATTGAATTGAACTGAACAGACCTGAACTGAGCTGAATTGAACTACACTGAATTGACTGAACTGAAATTAACTGAAACGAATTGAACTGAATTAAGCATAATGTAACACATGTATTGGGCCAAGCAGTGGAATGTGGTGTAAAATTATGTCCCAATACATGTGTGAATCATAATGTAACACATGTATTGGGCCAAGCAGTGGAATGTGGTGAAACGGTTAAAAATTATGTCCCAATACATGTGTGAATCTAACCGGAATGGAGGTGTTGCTTAGTCCCGTGTGAATCTTATTACACACCTCCCCGTGTGAATCTTCTTATCTGTATGTAACCAGAATGGAATGTGTTTTTCAGCCTTGCTCTGCTGTTCACATGAATGTTTATATCTGGAAAAGAGTATATCAGCTGGAAAAGTCTCCAGTTCGGTGAGTCTGCTCCGGGGTTACGTTTAACCGCCGAGCGTGGGTTGTTGGCAACCGCTCTACGAGAACTGACGGCTCCCAGTTCCGGTAACACGTAGAGTGAGTATAAACCAGACCCGTTGTAAGTACGAGACCTGGTTGTGGCGACGCTGCGGGGAATAAAACACTTATATTCTAGCAGACTCGCCTCTTGGCTGTTTGTTCTGTGTCAGACTACTTTCCTGCGAGCCTGACCTTGAGAATTTTTTAAAACCCACCCTCAACCAATACTCTCTATTTCTGGACTGTCCGACTCAGGGAAAAGACCTTGTCTGTTTACCCTATCCACGCTTCTAATGATTTTATAAACCTCGACGGAGGGCACCTGTCAGTCTCTGATGCTCCAGGGAAAGAAAGCCCGAGCCTTTTGCTCTCTTCCTGCAGCTCAAACTCTGGCAATATCCTTGTAAATCTTTTTTGAACCCTTTCACGTTTCACAACATCCTTCCAATTGACGGAGAACAGAAGTGCACACAATATTCCAAAAGAGACCTGACCAATTTCCTGTACATGACCTTCCGACTGCTATACTCAATGCTCTGATCAATCAAGGAATGTATTCCAAACACTTTCTTCAATATCCTATCTTCCTGCAACTCTACGTTCAAGGAAATATGAACCCGCACTGCAAGATATCTTTGTTCATCTACACTATCTAGGAATTTGCCACTAAGTGTATCAGTTCTGTTAAGATTTGCTTTTCCAAAATGCAGCACGTCACATTTATCTGAATTAAACTCCATCTGCCACTTCTCACCCATCTGAACAACATCTTCTTGTAATCTGAGGTAACCCTCTTTGCTGTCCACTATACTCCAATTTTGGTGTCATCTGCAAAATTACTAACTGTACCTCCTATGCTCATATATAAATCATATATATAAATGAGGAAATATAGTTGACCCAGCACTGATCCTTGCGGCATTCCATTGGTCACATGCCTCCAATCTGTAAAACAACCCTCCACCACCACCCTGCCTTCTACATTTGAGCCAGTTCTGTATCCAAACTGCTAGTTCTCCCTGTATTCCATGAGATCTAACCTTGCTAACCAGTCTTCCATGGGGAACATTGTCGAGCGCCTGACTGAATTCCATAGATCATGCCCACCTCTCTGCCTTCATCAATCCTCTTTGATTCATCTTCAAATCACTCAATCAAGTTTGTGAGACATGATTTCCCACGCACATAGTCATGCTGACTATCACTAATCAGTCATTGCTTTTCAGAATACATGCACATCTTGTTCCTCAGGATTCCCTTCAACAACTTGCCCAGCATCAATGTCAGGCTCACCGGTCGATAGTTCCCTGGCTTGTCCTTACCACCTTTCTTAAACAGCAGCACCACGTTAACCAACCTCTCGTCTTTCGGCATCTCACCTGTGATAATTGATGAAACAAATATCTCAGCAAGAGGCCCAGCAATCACATTCCCAGCTTCCCAGAGTTCTAGGGTACACCTGATCAGGTGCGGGGGATTAACCAAGCTTTACGGGTTACAAGACACCCAGCAAGTCCTCCTCTGTAAGGTGGACATATTCAACATGTCGACATCTATTTCCCCACATTCGAAATTGCCCATGTCCTTCTCCACAGTGAACACTGATGCAAAATATTCAGTTAGTATCTCTGCCATCTCCTGCGGTTCCATGCGTAGGCTACCTTGCTGATCTTTGAGGAGCCCTATTCTCTCTCGAGTTACCCTTTTGTTATTAAATGTATTCATAAACAGCCTTGGGATTATTCATAAATCTATTTGCGAAAGCTTTCTCATGTCCCCTTTTTGCCCTCCTGATTTCCCTCTTAAGTATACTCCTACTGTCTTTAATGCTCAGGGTTTTTGCAAAATGCAAAATATTACATCTTGATAAAACAAACGAGGGCAGACTCACACTAATTAAAAACAGGGCCTCGAGTAGTGATATGGAACAAAGAGGCCGAAGGGTTCGGGTCTTTCAAGTCTGTGTCACATGTAGACAGGGTGGTTATGAAGGTGCTTAGCACACTTGCCTTCATTGCTCAGACCTTTGAGTACAAGAGCTGGGACATTATTTTGGATGTTAGGGAGGCCTTTTTTGGAATTCGGTGTTCAGTTCTGGTCATGCTGATATCGGGAGGACATTATGTAGTTGGAGCGGAGTCAGAAGAGATTTACCAGGATGTTGATGGGAATGGACAGTTTGAATTATATGCAGAGGCTGGATAGGCTGCGACTTCTTTCACTGGCGCGCAGGAAGTTGAGGAGTGACCTTATTAGACGTTTCTCAAATCATGGAGGGTTGGTATCAGTAACGTGAACAGCAGGTGTCCTTTCCAGGAAGGGACGCGATTCAAGATTGGGTACATACCTTTTAAGGTGACAGCAGAACGGCTTTAAAAAGGTGTTCGGGAATTTTTTTTTAATTTTTGTTCAGACAATGGTTTATGTGTGGAATGAACTATCAGAGGAAGTGGTAGTTGTGAATCAAATTTCAATTTTAGCTTGGCACAGTGGCTCAGTGATTAGCACTGCTGCCAGGGTCCCAGGTTCGATTCCAGCTATGGACAACTGTCTCTGTGGGACTTGCATATTCTCCCAGTGTCTGCATGGGTTTCTTCCAGGGGCTCCAGTTTCCTCCCTAATGAGAGAGCAGCCCTATGGTCTGGTAGGGCAATGCTGCCTTTACCTTTTACACAGTGATGCCACTGTGTTTCTGGGATGGGGAGAGGGAATGCTGAAGGTAGTGGATGGGACACCACTCAGGCACAATGCTTTGTCCTGTAGGACGTTCACTTTCTTTAATAGTGTTGGGGGCTGCACTGATGCAGGCAAGTGGAGAATGTTCCAACAGAATCCTGATGTGCGCCTTATAGAGAGCAAACAGACATTGGGGAATCATGGGTTTGGGGAAACCGAGGTGTTCTCCTTGTAGCAAAGGCAATTGATAGGAGCTGTGACAGAGGGGTTTAGAAAAGTTACACGTTATAATAATAAACCTTATACCCATCAGCTCATTATACAAGGATTACAGGACACACATTAAAGGTTTGGGAAGATTCGAAGGAGAACTTTTATGCAGCAAATGGGATTCAAATGGAATACAATACTCACACCCAATGCAAATATCCAGGTCCTGATGAAGTGACTAATTCAATCAGAGTTAGGTGTTATAATGACTGAGATTACCATCTGAATGTCCACCTGTAGTATCCTGTAATACAAGTTTATTAAATCCATCACTGTCAGTTCAGGTTAGAAACTCGCACCATCCCCTCCTCCTGGCCCAGGATGACTGGACACATTACCCCTTGTGGAGGTCAGCAGTCAGTTCAGGTGGAAATCTATATGGATTTCTAGGAGTTTCCAACTTGGAATTTCATGTGACTGAACAGGGCAGATGTTTGACACATGGGACAGAATATTCCAAGAGTCAGTGAGATGTGGAGAGCAGGATTTGCTTCTTTTTTTCCCTTCCGTGCTGCCGCTGTGCCTCATCAATAAGACATGGGGTGTGAAAGGCTCATGCAGCTCGATGGGCAAGTTGCCTCCATTCTGACCAATGGGCAGCAAGCTCTTCCCATAGAGTATCTCTAAAAACAGAGCAACTCTGCATGCTTCACACTGCCCAGTGCTCTGCTGATTACCAGGTACTGTGTTCCCACAGCTGATGAATCAGTGCTTCTCCATGTTGAATAACACTTGGAGGAAGCACTGACGCAATAAAATGGTGACAAGCCTACTCTGGGTACAGGATTTCAATGTCCTCTACCAAGAGAAGCTCAGCAGCAGGATTACTGACTGAGCTGGTCGGGTCCTCAAGGGCATAGCTGCTCAACTGCGTTTGCAGCAGGCGGTAATGGAACCAGCAAGAGGGAAAAAACATACTAGATCTTATCAGTATCAATCTGCCAGCTGCAAATGCATCTGTCCATGACAGTATCGGTAAGAGCGACCATCCCACAGTCTTTTTGGAGACAAAGCCTCACCTTAAAGTTGAGAAAAACCTCTATCGTGCTGAGTGGTACTATCACCATGCTAAATGAGACAGATGTAGGAACTCAAACTGGATCTCTCTGAGGCACTGTGGGATAACAACAGTAGCAGAACTGTTCTCCAGCACAATCTGTAATCTCATGGGTTTGTACATCCCGCACTCACCCATCACAATGGACAAAAAAGGAGGGCATGCCATGAGCAGCACCAGGCATACCTAAAAATGAAATGCCAACCTGGTGAAGTGTGGTGAAAGGGTTAAAATTGTGTCCCAATACATGTGTGAATCTAACCGAAAATGGAAGGTGTCGCTTAGTCCCGTGTGAATCTTATTACACACCTTCCCGTGTGAATCTTCTTATCTGTATGTGACCAGAATGGAATGTGTTTTTCAGCCTTGCTCTGCTGTTCACATGAATGTTTAGATCTCGAAAAGAGTATATCAGCTGGAAAAGTCTCCAGTTCGGTAGAGTCTGCTCCGGGGTTGCGTTTAACCGCCGAGCGTGGGTTGTTGGCAACCGCTCTACGAGAACTGACGGCTCCCAGTTCCGGTAACACGTAGAGTGAGTATAAACCAGACCCGTTGTAAGTACGAGACCTGGTTGTGGCGACGCTGCGGGGAATAAAACACTTATATTCTAGCAGACTCGCCTCTTGGCTGTTTGTTCTGTGTCAGACTACTTTCCTGCGAGCCTGGTCCTTGACCTTGAGAATTTTTAAAAACATTTTGGCGTAGTCGGCAGGATCAATCGCAATTGAGGAAAGATTTTGATACAGAACAATGTTTTGGAAAAACGCTAAGAAACCAGAGGAACAAACTGTGGAGGTCCCGACCGTCCCGGGATGGCATGGACCGTGGCATGGCGTGGCAGTTTGTTTGAGAAATGGTGGGGGGCGACCGGAGAACTGGGAGGCCGAGGGCGTAGGAACCCCAGGGTCGCTGCTGTCCACCCTTGAGAGGATCCCAGTCCTGCCGAAGAACCCTTTGCCTGGGGTACAGCGGAGGATGTGGGCCTGTGCGGCGGCTTGTAGACAACAGTCAGACAAGCGCCAAAAAGCTGAAGCAGAATTAGCCCTCCTGAAACATGAGCAGGGACTCAGTTCGGGAGATGCCTCGATGTTGAGGCAGGAAATTATGAAGTTAAAAGCTGAATTGACAGCATTAACTGAACTAGCAGGACGAACTATTATGTATCTGTCTGCTAAGAAACGGAAAGAGAAAAGGAAGGTCCCTCGAACCCCGGACCCAGTACAAGTACGGGCGTTTGTAGCCCAGTTAAATAACGGGGATCGGTGGGATATCGATCATTGGGATGGGAACATTTGGGGAGATTCAGATGATCAGTACGAAGAGGACCCACCCGTACTCCAAGCTAAACCAGTGGTTAGGAGAAAGCAGGTTCAGAGACGTCTCCCAGTGCAACGGGAGGTAATGTTAGATGAGGAAGGAAACCCTATACGGAATGAACAAGGGGAGGCAATTATGCATGAATTACCGCGGGCTCAGCCTCCTGCAGAATTCTCTGAATTAACGGAAGACTTCACTACCGATGAGGTGCTGTTTATCACCCAGAAAACCCGACGTAATCCTGGGGAGCCGTTAGAGCTATGGCTAATTCGGCTCCTCGAGGAAGGGGGGGCAACAAGTGCAGGTAGACTATCAGGATGCTCCCAAGTTTGGTGGATTAGCAAAGGATGCTGCCATAGACCTGGGGTACCGCAGACAAGCCAAGGATATGGTAATAGATCGCAGTATGGGGACCTTATTTGGGATGTATGCCAGGGCAGTGGCCGAACAGTATCCCTTCCCGTCCGATTGGCCCCCCTTGGAAGGAACTTGGACAACAATTAAGGAAGGGGTTCAGAGGCTAACCCGTTTGTGTGTGCGGGATGCCCTGTTGCTGGGAGTGCTGGACGAGGTAGATAACACAAATGTCAGTAGACAGACTAGAGACCACCGAGTGAAGACTGCCCCCCCCTCCCCCCCCCCATTATAAACCACTGTTATTAACCATAATGTTGAGTGGACGGGGAGAAACCCTAGGAGATGCCCGTAGTATGATGAGGGAGATGGGTGGTTTGGGGGATTGGGGACCCACAACCCGTGCTTCTCAGGGGGACACGGAGGGGCGTCGCCCTGAGGCTCGGGCAGGGGGAAAAGTAAACCCTAATCAAGGAAGTAACCAAGGCCCCTCACGGCGTGCTTTGTGGCAAGCTTTGATACGGGCGCAGGTCCCAGCATCGGAGATTGATGGCCTACCTACACCGGAATTAAAAGACTTATGCAGACGAAAGGGACTGAAGGTGTCCCGGGTAGAGACGGAGTCCCGACCCACTATGGAAGACCTAGTGGAATTACTAACACAAAAATGTCAGACACGGGGTCCGGTTGTTAATGAGCCTCGAAGGGGTAGAACTTCCACTTCCCAGCGGTGGGAATCCTCGGAGGACGAGGAGGAGGAGGAGGTACGGCCTCCCCTCCGAGAGTGTTATAAAGTGGATAGGCGTGGCCGGAAACCTAGTAAGAAAGGCAAGAACAAAGAAGGGCGAGGCAAACGTCTTTACCCAGTGCTGTCTGGGGAAGATCTGTGGCTGCGCAATGCCACCGATATTCGGAATCGTCATCGATTCATGTGGTTAATAACGGTACTGCCCTCGACGAACGCCCCGTCTGAGGCGTTATTAAACCCCACGCGGGGCGGGCCAGCACCGAAGAGGGGTGCCACGGGGGGCGTGCGGTCGCATCGAACACAGTTGGCCCCTATTATGTCAACTTGTCAACAGATGGCCCGGGCGGTACTGCACACTGATGTTCATTGGCGGGTACAGTTGCCCCTCATACCCGAGTGTCATACCAAGAGGCGGCGACGAGCGTGGTACGACACCCTGCTGGGAGGCGCAGGAACTGTTATGGGTATCTCGAATGCCATTGACTCTGAGGTAACCCGTACTAAATTATCTAACACGGGACAGGCCACCTCACAAGGACTACATACTATTGGAAGGTGGATGCCATCCGTAATGATGACTCAAGGAGAGACAGCTGAAATAATGATACGATCTCTGCAATGGGAACTGGATGTCTGGGGTGCCACTCAGGAACTGTTTGAGAACATTACGGCTCAGTTAAATTGGACTGCCTGTCATATTCAAATGTTGCATGCTCAAATACAGAAAGAACGCTTTTTGCGTGTGGTAACATCCCCCAATGTACAAGCGTGGAGGGGAATATGGAATGTATCTGAGAAATTGTGGATGATAACCCATCCAGAACGAACATGGTGTAACGCAACTATGTGTAACGGATACTTTGTTCCCATGAATGTAACCCACACTGTTACGGTCTGTCGATATTATGTATTACCAGTGATTACATCTTCTGGATATTATTTTCTGAAGACAAGGGGACAGTGGTTTAGCCCAGATACCAATATTACCTATGATCTGTCCGCTTGTGAACAGACTGATCAGGGGAAAACTTGCCTACTGATGGACAGGTATCGGGACCCTTGCTTGACTAAGGGAACGGCCCTGTGCGAATGGACTGTTGAAACTCCAAGGGACATGATGTGGCAGATTGGGCCACACACGCTCTGTGTGGCTACCAATAATCCACATCCTATGCTTCCCTCAGCACCGTTCTCGGGATGCCTCTCAAATGTCTATCAGTGGCACTGGCAGAATCAGACCTATCTGTTGACCACTTATAGCAGTGCTCGCCACTTTACCAAGGTGCAGTGGAAAGTGCTGATGAATCCTTGGAACATTTCCCTGGATCGGTTTAAGCGAGGATTGGACCGATCCGAGGAGCTTAAGCAGATATTACGAAAGCATCAAACCAATGTCACCAAGGTTACGGTGTCTACCTTTATACATGGACAGGAGGTAGTACATGCTGCCCGTGTAGTGGACGTGGAGTCAGCTCATCATTGGTGGGACATATTGAGTGGTATGTCCTCCACTGCGGGGACATTCCTGTTCCCACCCTTGTCGATCCTGGTAGCGGTCCTGGTGATTTTAACATGCTGTAATGTCCTGACTTGCTTGTATATTTGGCGTGTACGTAGGCGCTTGTTAGAAAGAATACATATGGGCATAATGTAACACATGTATTGGGCCAAGCAGTGGAATGTGGTGTAAAATTATGTCCCAATACATGTGTGAATCATAATGTAACACATGTATTGGGCCAAGCAGTGGAATGTGGTGAAAGGGTTAAAATTGTGTCCCAATACATGTGTGAATCTAACCGAAAATGGAAGGTGTCGCTTAGTCCCGTGTGAATCTTATTACACACCTTCCCGTGTGAATCTTCTTATCTGTATGTGACCAGAATGGAATGTGTTTTTCAGCCTTGCTCTGCTGTTCACATGAATGTTTAGATCTCGAAAAGAGTATATCAGCTGGAAAAGTCTCCAGTTCGGTAGAGTCTGCTCCGGGGTTGCGTTTAACCGCCGAGCGTGGGTTGTTGGCAACCGCTCTACGAGAACTGACGGCTCCCAGTTCCGGTAACACGTAGAGTGAGTATAAACCAGACCCGTTGTAAGTACGAGACCTGGTTGTGGCGACGCTGCGGGGAATAAAACACTTATATTCTAGCAGACTCGCCTCTTGGCTGTTTGTTCTGTGTCAGACTACTTTCCTGCGAGCCTGGTCCTTGACCTTGAGAATTTTTAAAACATGAAGCTACCAAGCAGGACTATCTGCATATCAAACAGCATCAGCAGCAAGCAACAGAGCTAAGTGATCCCACAATCAATGGATCAGATCAGAGCTCTGCAGTTCTGCCACACCCAGTTGTGAATGATAATGGACAATTAAACAACTCGTTGCAGGAAGCACTACAGATATCCCCACCCTTACTGATGGAGGGGTTTCACACATCCATGCAAAAGATAAGATGACAGCATTTGCAGTAATTTTCAGCCAGATGCAAAGTGAGATGATCCATCTCAGTATTCTCCAGTGGTTCCCAACGTCACAGATGTGAGCTTTAAGCCAGTTCAATTTAGTTCGAATAATATCGAGAAATGGTTAAGTCGTGTAAAGGCTATGGGTCCTGCTAACATTCTGGCAATAATACTGATAGCTTGTGCTCCAGAACTTGCCATCCACCAAGCCACGTACCGCTCCAGCACTGGCACGACCGACAATGTGGAACATGCCTGGACCGACCCAGGCATGTTCAACACAAAGACACAGGGCAAATCCAACCCAGCCAATTTCCCTCTGTCAGTCCACACTCGATCAGCAGTAAAGTGATGGAAGTAGTCATCAACAGGGCTACCAAGCAGCAGCTGCTCAGCAACAGCCAGCTGAGCGACACTCATTTTAGGCTCCACCAGGGCCACTCAGCTCCCGATTGTGTTACCGACCTGATTCACAACCTGACAACCAGCTGAATCCCGGAGGTGAGGTGAGAGTGACAGCCCAGTCCCACTCCAAGACCACTAATTCTAGCTGATTGCACCCTCATCTCAGCTCATATACTGAAACTCTCATCCATCGTGTGTTATCTCCAGACTAATTATCCAAACACACTCCTGGCCAGCCTCCCAAATTCAACCTCCCTGTAATCTCAAGAAAAAAATGAAAGCTCTATCGCCCACGTGCTCACTTCTCCCCAAACATGTTCATCAGTCAAAAGGCTCCTATTCATAAGCAACAACAATTTAAAATTCTCATTCTTGATTTGATTCCTGGCTGTGATCATCCCTAGCTCCCTGCACCACACATCCTTTGTCGAGGTCTCAACCCATTTTCTTTGAGACTCCCAACGACTTGTTAATTCATTACTTCAACTATGTGGCTGATTTTACAGTTAGTAGAGCAACATGGTCTGGAATTTGCAGACAAAACCTCACAGGTCTGCTTTCCACCTTAAGACATCCCTCAAAATCTGCTTTTTGGCAATGCTTTTGGTCGCCTGACCTAAAATCTCCATCTCTGGCCTTATATCTAAAGTTCTCAATTGTATTTTTGTGAAATTATAAGCATGATAATAAAACTACAAACTGTTATTGATTTGGAAATTATCTTCAAATAATCACTGTTGCTGTAATGAATAATCTGTAAAGCCACTTACCCAACCACATTGTGGGAGCACCTTCACCACACAAACTGCAGCTGTACAAGAAAGTCAAACATCACCCTCTCCACAGGCAACAGGGCTTTGGCATTAATCACTGGTATCTGTGGAAGGAGAAACACAGTTGACATTTCAGGGAGTGCAAAACGGATTATAGGGAATGAAAAAGAAAAACGTAATCTGATAATAGAGCAGCACTTGGTCAGGGGCTGGCCGCAGTGAAAAACTCATTTATAAAGGGTCTATAAAAGTAATAATACAATACTAAACAGACCAAAAATACACCCATGGTTCGAGACTGAGGAAGCTAGATATTGACAAAGTGGTCATGAGGGAGCCCAGAGGTGAATCAGAGCAATATTAGCTGCTTTGATCCCAATGACCAGAGAAAGGCTGCACATGCGCCTTGCTGCACCTTGCCCCCTACAAAGATGGCGGCTCTGCACGTGTCCAGTGAATCGTTTTCCCGAATAAAGATGGCGGCGCTCACTCAGGCCTGCAGCCGCACTGAGGCAATTCCCCATTTACTGCAAACACGGGACTGGGACGTTCAAATTTGTGTTTTCCGACGTGCACAATTTGTTTGTAAAACCTCTCCGCTCATAGCATCACAGTTTTTCTCCCGTTTCCCAGTTTATTTCTTTCCTTACCGTATCCTTTCTCTCCATAACTTCCCGAACATTCATTACAGCGACTCTGCACCGCGTGCGAGTGATCACATGGTTGATTAGCTCCGCCCTTCTTTCACTTTGATTGGTTGGACGACCAACCTCCCGCCAGGTCATCCTGCTCCGCCCACCGTCCTTTCATTGGTCCGGTGCTGACATCAATTACCTAGAGCATGCGCAGTGTGTCCTGCTTTCGCTGATATGTTGGGTAATGTGATGGGAGAGTTTGCTGAGGGTAAGAATTCCCTTTGTGTGAGCTCTGCAGTAGATTTCCTTTATTCATGGAGGGAATTGCCTTCCTACTCATGACTGTATAGCTATGATTGATGAATCAATGCCATCGGAACCAGTACATAAACACCCCATTTTCATATCTGAGATCTTTCGCACATTGTATCACGCTTTTCTTTGGAAACAAAAAACATGAAACGGAGCCTCAAGGAATCGGAGCAGGCATAGGGCATTCATTCCCTTCAGCTTGTTCCTCCATTCTATCAGATCATGGCTGGGCCAACCCAGACCTCAACACCTCTTTTATGCTTGATCCGCATAGACCTCAACTGCTCAATATTTCAAAAATCTTTCTGACAATAGACAATAGGTGCAGGAGTAGGCCATTCTGCCCTTCGAGCCTGCACCACCATTCAATATGATCATGGCTGATCATTCCTAATCAATATCCTCTTCCTGCCTTATCTCCATAACCCTTGATTCCACTATCTTTGAGAGCTCTATCCAACTCTTTCTTAAATGAATCCAGAGACTGGGCCTCCACTGCCCTCTGGTGCAGAGAATTCCACACAGCTACCACTCCCTGGGTGAAGAGGTTTCTCCTCATCTCTGTCCTAAATGGACTACCCAGTATTTCTAAGCTCAGGTTCGGCACTCACCCATCAGCGGAAACATGTTTCCTGCTCCAGAGTGTCCAATCATTTCATAATCTTATATGTCTCAATCAGATCCCCTCTCAGTCTCCTAAACTCAAGGGTATACAAGCCCAGTCGCTTCAGTCTTTCAGTGTAAGGTAATCCCGCCATTCCAGGAATTGACCTCGTGAACCTACGCTGCACTCCCTCAATAGCCAGAATGTCTTTCCTCCAATTTGGAGACCAGAACTGCACACAGTACTCCAGGTGTGGTCTCATCAGGGCCCTGTACAGCTGCAGAAGCACGTCTTTGCTTCTATACTCAATTCCTCTTGTTATGAAGGCCAGCATGCTATTAGCCTTCTTCACTATCTGCCCTCTTTTAAAATAATTTGAGATAGAATCATAGATTCCCTACTGTGTAGAAAGAGGCCCTTCAGCCCAACAAGCCAGAACAACCCTCCAAAGAGTAACCCAATCATTCCCCTCCCACATTTAACTTTCACAATTGTTTGGGTGAGAAAATTCTAGCCATTCACTGAGAGGAGAAAAAAAATACTTTTTCTAAAATGAATGTTCTCTTATGTAATGTCCCCTGGTTTGAGACTTCACTGGTGCTAGAAGATCTAGTCAACATCTACTCTGTCATGCTCCTCAGAATCTTGTTTCCATAAGATCACCCCTGCACATCTATTCTTGATAAGTCAACCCTTTCATCCTCGAAGCACCTAAGTGAATCTTTTTTGAATGGTTTCCTATGTTAGTTTATCCTTTATTAAATATGGGAGCTAACATTGTATACAGCACTGCAAGTGAGGACTCAGCAACAGCCAGTGTGGTTAACCAATCCTCAATCCATGCTAATACATTACGCCGATACCATGAGCTCCTAAATTGTGCAATTAACTTTTATGTAGCACCTTTATGTAGCATTTTTAAAATCCAAATACAGAACAGCATTGGATTGCCCTTTATCAGCCCTGCTTGTTATCTCCTCAATGATTTATCGCAAATTTGTCAAATATAGTTTCTCTTTCACAAAACCCAGTCTATCATGTTTAATGATAAGCTTTTCTTTTCTAAATGTCCTGCAATTTCTTACTTTAATATTCGACTCTGTACATTCTTTCAGGAGATTTGCGAAGTATGATTCCCCTCTCTTAAATCCATGCAGACTCTATCCAATCCTGTCACTGTTCATTAAGAAACTTGACTGTACGCCAATGTAGTTTGTAAATGTATCTGTATTTATTTTTAAAAATCGATTACTTATCAAAGCTGGACCCATGCAATATCAATAAATTAGTGATTCCGAATTTGGGTTATAATGTTTTTTCGGGTAATTCCTTTTCGTACTGTGTTATGCAGACAGCACCAAGTGATCACTCTTAATTGTGAGTAACTTTGAAAATAATATATTTTAAAAATGACATTCCAAAATGCTGCCTCATTATTGTGCAAGGAGGATTTTGCATTCAATCGTTTGCAGACAAAATTGAACAGATATTTGTTGCAATTTGGCCAGACTGCAGGTTACACCAAAGTGGCAACTCTGATCTCAAATTCTTACTTGACACTGCCCAAGGCGCTACTGATGGGAATTCACTTTGCCATTCTTGTTCACCAGCTTTATTTCCAGGTTTAATCGTATAATCATTCTAGAGCTTGTAATTTTAGACAATTTCTCTTTTAGGTACATATTTAAATATCATCCTGAAAAGTTGCACTGAATGGTACCAAATCTGAAATTAGTCGATAATCTGATAGTAACGTGCTTTGACCCTTCTACGTATGTATTGGCATAAGTCTATGCCAGTTATTTTTCTGAAGCCTGTGATTCCTGATGAAGGGCTTATGCTCGAACCATCAACTCTCCTGCTTCTCGGATGCTGCCTGACTTGCTGTGCTTTTCCAGCATGACACTTTTCGATTCTGATGTCCACCTTCTTTGGTCATCACTTTCTCCTTTGAGTAGATTAAACCAAGAAGAATTACTGTTGATCAAA